>NC_073391.1:37570325-38196158 GCF_028641065.1 Leucoraja erinaceus | reverse complement strand
TGGATTTACAAATAGGGCTAATCGTAACATGTAGAAGAGCTAGTAGTGGGAAAGCATCTAAAATCAGCTAGATTTAGCATAATTATTGGAACAGACAAAGATACATCTGTAGTAACATCTATAAATCAGGTTAAGATCAATTTTACATGGGTAAGAAACACTTTAGCAAAAGTGCATAAGGCGCACAGAGTCATACAGAAAATAGACAGTGTCCATGCAAACCATTTGCACCTATCTACATCAATCCCAATTTCTCCCTCTTGTACCTCCATTAACTCACCCAACCCCATTCTCCTTGTCATCCACCTACACCAGGGGAAATTTACAATGCCTAATTTGCCTGTCAACAAGCACTTCTTTGGTATGTGGGCTGATACTGGTGCTCCCAGGGCAACCCAATGGGATCACGGAGTATGTGGAAACTCCACACACGTAACACTCAAGCTCAGAATCGAACCCGCAATTCTGGGTCTGTGCACAGCAATACTAACTGCTGTTACACTGTGTTTTGTCTTAAGGTACAGTAAGTCAGTGTCAGAGTGGATGAGGCTCGGACCACGTATTAAGAACAAAATGGCAGCTCCCAAATCAATTACCTGTATATCAGGAACCACATAAGGTTAAATTAAGCAAAAAGAGAAACCTGTCAAATTAGGAGCGTTGAACAATGCAATAAGTGCAGAAGAGCAAATGGTGACATTTTAAAAATAAATTAGGGCAAAAATGAATGATAAATGATTGTCAAGTGAATCAAGGAATACTATATAATGCTTTATAAATATTTAAGAGGAAAATAAGGCAAATTAGCGATTCTTTGAATCAAAATGATAATATGTATGTGAAAGCAATAGAAATATCTATTGTTGTTAATGAATCTTCAAGGAAGTGGTGAAAATAGGAGATTGGCATGAAACCAGAGAGAGTTTTGGAGATGATGGCCTGCTGGTTGTGATCAAGGGGTAGGCATGAGGAGGTGTCCGAGAGCTGGTGCCCAGCCTCAGCATGGTAAAAGCAAGCTCACCAGACTACAACGGCACCTCCCTTATCGGCAGGTTTAATGACAATGTCTGGATTGTTGTGAAGTGTGTGGAGGGTTGTACATTCAGAGGGGGTGAGACTGGAGTGTCTGGGGGGAGTAGAGAAGTCGTGACAGTAGTTGGAAATAAAACGGTCCAGAGAGGGTAGAAAGCTGGCAAAAGGACGAGCAATGTTGAAGACGGGAGGAGGAGGAGAGATCATCACGGAGAGATTAGGACTCCTTTCCGTAGAAAATTGCCTGGAGGCAGAGGTGACGGACGAAGAGCAATACATTATGATGAGCCTGGACCTCAATGAGGGGATGGCTTAGGGGTACAATGGTAAGGCCTCTGTTAAGGACTGACCGTTCTGTATCGGATAGAGGGAGGTCAGGGGGGATGGTAAGCACACCACAGGGATGAGCGTTGGGGGGGCAGTTGGGGAGAGGGAGGTTGGGCGATGTACCGTCGAGAGAGGAGGGGGATGTGAGGGGTTCAAATGAGATAGCTGTAGGAATCTGTGAAATTCTACAGGCCCTCTCAACCTGCATCCTGTTGGGATTCCCTGCCATTCTCCCAGTGTCTCATCAATTTCCTGTACCTCTGCTTTCACTCTTTTCCCTCCCATTCAGAGTAAGAATAACCCCTGGTTATCACCTTCCACCGGTCAAATCTGCTTTTATATTCTATTCCCCTTTCAATTAAGATAATTTCCATTTGCCTTTCTAATTACTTGTACCTGCTCCTAACTTTTTGTGTTTCATGTATGAGCATACCCTGATTCCTGTTAACAGCAGCATTTAAACAATATTCTGCTTTCCTTCTAATCAAGGTGGATAACCCCGCATTTCCCTGGTTGATTTCTTTCGCTCAATCTCTGCATATTCATCTATTCCTTTGCTGTGTCTATGGCTAGAAATTAATTCACAGTTTGGAGAAGATAGTTCCAAGCCTTTGAAAATTGACAACACAGAGTAGAGTAATGTTTCCCATATTTTTGGGCATATGACATTACTTTCATTTTGATACCATCCTTAAGATCTTTAGTTAGCCCGGAACCTTTCCTTAAGTGTGGTGGGGCAAGATAGTCAGAAGAAAGCTGGGTAATTTATGTACCAATGGGGCACAAGGAACTGCAGATGCTCAAATTTTGAGTAAAACACCATATGCTGGAGTAACTCGGTGTCTGTGGAGGAAATGGACAGGCAATGTTTTAGGTCGGGACCCTTCTTCAGACTGGAGAAGCTTCAGACAGCAGTCTGACGAAGGGTTCCGACCCAAAACATTGCCTGTCCATTCCCTCTGCAGATGCTGCCTGACCTGCTGAGTTATTCAACAACGCTTTGTAATGTACTCTAATTTACATACCATGACTGACACAAGGTGTACTAAAGCTGGGTGGATTTTTGGTCACCATATTTTTCATTTGAATGAGAACTTTTGTAAATCCTCAGGGAAACAGAGAGGAATCGACCAGTATTTATCAGGTTATTCCCAGGTTTTCTTTTTACATTAGATTACATGATTGAATGTCAAGGAGATGATTGATGTCATGTTGTTCAGTTGCACTATAAAGTAAGGAACAGGCTCGATGGGCAAACCTATCTTTGCTTGTTATTTTAATTCTCTTCCCATGTTCCCTTTATCTTATTCCCTGACAGAAATACACAGTGTCATTGACCAACCCAAGATAACTAATCTTGCACTCCAAGCTCAATCATATATTGTTTATTCAGCCTTTAGACAGGATGCTAAGGCTGAGCACACAAGAAGACCAAAGGGGTTGTAATCATTTGTGGGAAAACATTCCATGGAGAGGATTTTTTAAAAATGGTTTCACCATAAGATAAGTTTCATGAAAACTGTGTGGGCACTATCATTAACTATTTCGCCCGAGAACGACACAGTGGAAAATAGATAAAAACATGGAGAAGTAAAAGTTTTAGGTATATGGGTGGCTTTTGATAACTTTTGTGCTGAAGATGTCTGTTGCATGGAGAATTTCTGTACTTTATAAGACCAGAAGCTGAGAAGAATATTTTATATTTATGCAGTGAATTCTGCGCTTCTAGAATAATACGTAAAAGAATGGTGGAAGAAATTGCAATAATTACTTTTGATAGGCAATTGAATAGCTCACTTGAAAAGAAATATCAGTTTTGGCTATGGTGATACAGCAATAGTGTGAGACTATTTGGGCAACATTTGTAAAAATTGTCTGGACTTTATGATTGCCTCTGATCTTGTAATGTATAATTCAACATAGGGATTTTGTTGTCAACTTTCAACCTTTTCTTTTCAACTTCCCTTTTGTGTTTTCTGTCATAGCTCCATTTTTCTTCAAGTCTTTGGTTGGGTACAGTTTCACAACTCATGAAGGCCAGGTATGTCAGGCCGGGCTGTTCAAGAGAGAGTTAGATAAAGCACCTAGGGCAAACGGAGTCAAGGGATGTGGGGAGAAAGCAGGAACGGGGTGCTGATTTTGGATGAACAGCCATGATCACATTGAATGGCAGTGCTGGCTCGAAGGACCGAATGGCCCACTCCTACACCTATTGTCTATGTTTCTATGTTACTCATCTTTTTTGTGACTATAAAGGTTCATTTTGTCGAGGCAAACGTGTCTTTCGTAATTTTAGTTAACTAATTCAAAGAACAGGACTATTGAGATACAATCTGATAATTTTAATCCATGTTGTCACTTTTGAGTAAGATTTTTGCAGCTGTTAAAATGCTTTCCCATGGTAGCTTGTTTATATACAAGATACATTTAATTGTCATTTATTTTTGGCAATATTTTTAGCTGTCTTACAATTTTATTTCTGTAAATCACTCTTTGTTCCAAGTTCTTGACTGAAGTATAGAAAACAGAAGTCCTCATTATTATAAATTGACATGAAAGAAACATTCTATATAGAAATTTATTTAAGAAGGCACATTGAAGAATGTTTCTTCATGTACCACGTTATCAGTTTACATTAGATATGAAGATTTCAGAGGTTTAAAAAGAGACCAACGCAGGAATTTGTAACACAGTAAATAAACAAATGTTAGTTTATTTCTTGCCGAGCATTTCCTTTTGATTTTGGCAAATTACTTTTAAATAAAAGAAATCCCTGTAATTTAAACAATCTTGAAGCAATTGGCTTCATGTCAGCTTTTGTTGTTAAGATGTGAGGATATTATGGGGAAGAGAGAAACAGTTATTTTCAGGAATGAGACAGTGATAGAGATAAGTGGTTTATTCGTAAGGGGAAGGTCAGAAACGGAAGAAACTACTAAAGCTAAAGTTTCTAATAAATATAAAGGTTACGAGTCATAGGGCTATACAGCACGGAAACAGGCCCTCCAGCCCAACTCGTCCATGCCGACCAAGATGCCCCATCTAAGCTCATCCCACTTGCCTGCATTCCTCTGTTCCATTAAAACTTTCCTTTCCATGTACTTGTCCAAGTGAATTTTAAGTGCTGTTATAGAACCTGCCTCAACGACCTCCTCTGGTAGCTCATTACTTATACCCACTGTCCTCTGAGTGAAAAAAGTTGCTCCTCAGGTCAGTATTAAATCTTGCCCCTTTCAACTTAAACATATGTCCTCTTGTTTTTGATTCCCCTACCCTGGGTAAAAGAAGTATAAAAGAAGAAGAATATTATTCATCAACAAGAGGATCCAGGAATGAAAAAATGAATGGCGATTTTCTAATATTTTGTGACATGCATTAGTGGTCCAGTATACAAAGAATATAAGCAAGAAAACCTTGCAAGGCAAGAGTGTTAAAATGACAGAAATATTTCAGTCATAGGTTTTGCTTTCACAGAAATATTTTCTTAAATTTTTGCATTCTGTGCATGGATAAAATATGTTTGTATTTGCCAGGACAAGGGGTCACGGCTTAAGGATAAGGGGGAAATCTTTTAAAACCGAGATGAGAAGAACTTTTTTCACACATAGAGTAGTGAATCTCTGGAACTCTCTGCCACAGAGGGTAGTTGAGGCCAGTTCATTGGCAATATTTAAGAGGGAGTTAGATGTGGCCCTTGTGGCTAAGGGGATTGGGGGTACGTGCAGGTCTGTCACAATTTATGATCATTCCACTCTCTTGAATTTGGTGCTGGCTTTGGCCTTCTGTGTTCTCTGACAGTTTCTATCACTTGTTTTCATAAATTTACCATTTCTGTTTTAACATTCCACTCTCTATTTTTGACTGGCTTTCTTCATCTGATCCTTGTCATCATAATATTTTTAACTTTCATTTCCATTTTCATCATCCTTTCATCATAATATTTCTTGGTAAAGATTAAGGTAAATGCATTCCCTTTTATTGCAATTCCACTCAATTTATTTTTCTCCAAATTTTGCTCCTCAATTTCCCTCACTGTTTAAGGATGATAGATATTAACTAAATAATAGCTTTGTTTGTGCTTCCTGTTTATAAATAAACTAAATATATTCAGATCTTGAATCGTCTAGATTTCTGTAGAACTCTAATGCTGTCCCAGTTCAATGTGGAGTTCAACTCAGATTACGTTTCCTTCCCAGAGTCTTGTAAACAAAGGATCCAGGAATGTTTAACAATGACTCCTGGCTATTTATAAGCCACTTCTCTATTTATAACCATTGTAACATAATCCCTGGTGGCAATTTCCACTTGTAATTCATAATTCATTGTCACAAAAGACACGAGTACTGGAGGAGGGATGTCAGGAGGACTGGAGGGGTGTCCCACAAGGATCGATGCTGGGAGCTCAATTGTTTGTAATTTACATAAATGGTCTGGCTGAAAATGTAGGTGATCTGATTAGCAAATTGGCAGGCAATACTAAAATAGGCAGAGCTGTGGATAGAGAGGAAGCTTGTCAAAAGATACAGCGGGATACAGTTCAGTTGGAAATTTGGCAAATGACAGGTGGAGTTTAACGCAGACAAGTGTGAGGTATTGCATTTTGGAAGGCTAAACATGAGGGGAAAGTGTGTTGTAAATTCCAAAACTCAGAAGCATTGAACAAAAAAAAAAAGGCTGAGGAACTCAGCAGGTCTGGCAACATCTGTGGAGGGAAATGGACAGATATTGTTTTGGGTCAGGATCCTTCTTCAGATTGAGGGAGTAGTGGAGAATTAGCTGGTAGAAAGCAATGATGGGAAAGGGTGGGCATGAGCAGCATTAGTTCCCTCGCCTTTTGAGCCATGATATAAAAGTCAGGAAGTCATGTTGCAGTCGTATAAAGGTTTAGTTAGACCACATTTGGAGTACAGTATCCAGTTCTTGTCACCATATTATAGGAAGGATGTGGGGGCTTAGGTGAGGTGCAAAATAAGTTAAGCAGTATGTTTCCTAGAGTGGAATATATTAGCTACTGTATATGGAAAGATTGGATCAACTTGAATTGTTTACACTAGAGTATCGGAGACTACGGAAACTTGATGGAAGTTTATAAAATCATGAACGGCACAGACTGGGTAAATAATCACAGACATTTTTCAGAGTAGTAATGTTAAATATTAGAGAACATATGGGTTTAAAATGAGAGGGGGGAAGTGTAAAGGAGACGTAGAGATTCCTGGAACACTCTACAAGGGGAGATGGAAGAAATAGATACTTTTTCAATGGTTAAGAGGCATTTAGACACACATGGACAAGGGGAAATCGAGCGATACGAACCTTGTGCAGGCAGTTGTGATTAGTTTAGATTGACATTGGGGTCAGAATGTAACTGGTGGGCTGTAGGGTCTGCTCCTGCACTATACCATTCTGTTCAATGTTAATTTTTTATTTGTATCAATTCTCACATCAACGTACATACATTCTGAAGCAATCCTAATTAACTTAATTCCCAATTAATTCCTGCTGTTTTTACATTATCGTTTGTTGTTTCTGCTTGAATCTCCTGGGTCTCTTGGCATTTTGTTTGAATGCTGCTTCTGGTTGCTCTTTCTCATTCAGATTAGTTTAAACCTTTTCTCACAGCACCACTTACCTCGTGAAAACATTAATCCCAGTCCTGTTCAGGTGTAATTTGTTTGAATAGTCCCAATGTTCCAGGAATCTGAAAGCTCCACTCTGGCAGAACTTCTGAAGCTAATTATTCATCTGCAAAATAATTCTGCTTCTCTATTTATTAACATGAGGGCGGAACGGGAGCGCAGCGGTAGTGTTGCTGCCTTACAGCATGCAGAGACCCGAGTCCCGTGTTCGATCATGACCACGGGTGCTGTCGACAGAGTTTGTGTAGATTGTGTTAATGTGCCGGGATCGCTGGTCGGTGCAGACTCGGTGAGCCGAAGGGCCTGTTTCTGCGCTGTATTTCTAAACTAAAAAAAAATACTGGAAGCATTCAATAATGACCACTTTTGAGATCGTACTCTTTAATCTTTTTCCAGTTCCTGAAATTCTACCAATAACATGCCACATATTTTCTGTTGATGTTATTGGCACTAGCATAGGAGATATCTCTTGCTGTTGCCAATCTTTCACAAACTTTACTTCAACCTGGCTCTAGAGAGGGAACACGCTCCTATTTGGCACAACCCAGTCCCTTGAATATATGTATTTTAATGTCCCTAACTGGTTTGATTTTCTCACCATGCTGTGGTTTATTTCAGACTGCACTCTTGAAGGTGTTAATACCCTCATCTACTCCAATGTTCTCCAGGAGGTAGGAGAGTACCATGCTGTCAAAATGTATATATTTTACGCAACTGCAGATTGTTCACCACAATGTAGTAGCAAGATGAATGAGCTAACCAGAGGAACCAAATTGTTGCAGTGCACTCAATATGTTTTCAGAATATCAATCAAGAAACTAGTTTTTGGTTTGCGAATTCCATTTTCGGAATTCTTCACATAGACAGTACACCGTTCTACACCGTGGTTTATGCTGCTGCATTGCCTCAGTGCTCCTGCAGCATGGTCAATCATGCGTGTATTTGTAGGTAACAATTCTGGACTGGATCTCACGCCTCAAAAAGCACGAGGTTTGCTCATTGTCGTAAGGCCACAAATCCTTTTTCAACTTCAATATACATTTTATTTTGCCTGTTCATTTGTGAGAGTTTAAAAAAAATTCAAAAGTATACAGCTCAATTTGTCAATCCATTGTAAATGTGCTTAGGAAGCCTTCATTAAAATACCTGGTTTCTGGGCATGACTGCGTGCTTCGTAATCGATGTTAGAAGCATAGGATTCTCACAGAAGGTACGAGCTTACGTTATCATTTTAAACCTACAATTGATCAATTTTATGCAGTACCAAGTGTCATGGAGCTAAGACGAATGGATGAGTTGAGATACTACACAGACCTGGTTTCATAGAATGATGGAAGAGTCATCAGGGACCAAATGACCTATTTGTGTTTCTATGCTCAAGGCAGAGAAATTGGATCAATTTGCTCAAGTGGTTTGACACAAGATAGAATATGTTAGCAACGAGTTGCTCTGAAATGACAATCGTTGTGAAATTGGACCAAGCTTTTCTTCACACATTTCACCTTACCTCAGCTGATATTTATCAATAGCGTGTAAATTTGTTTTTAGACTTTAGAGATACAGCGTGGAAAGAAGCCCTTTGGCCCACTGAGTCCGCTCCGACCTGCGATCATCCCGTACACTAACACTATCCTACCCACTAGGGAGAATTTACAATTTTAACAAAGCCAATTTTCTAGAAACTTGTACATCTTTGGAGTGTGGGAGGGAACCAGAGCACCTGGAGAAAACCCACGCGGTCACAGGGAGAGTGTAGAAACTTCGTACAAACAGCATCCACAGTCAGTATTGAACCCGGGTCTCTGGTACTCTAAGGCAGCAACACTACTGCCCTTTTTACAGGCTCCTCGGTCCATCGAGTCCATGCCGACAACCAGCTCATTCATGTATTTATGTATCGTATTTCCCGGCAATGAAGACACTATTTTTTACCCTAAAATAAGGCCAGAAAATTTACCTGCGTCTTGGAGGCCAGAGTTTAGATTGTTAGCCAAGAAAGATAGACTTGGCTATCCCTCAGTACAGCGGCTATAAAAGGACAGCACCGCTGGGGGGGGGAGAAGTTCCTTCCACAGCGTGTGGGGAGTCTAGCCTGGGTCAGCACAGTTGGGCCGCCAGAGGTAAAGTTGCGGGGAGGGCAGGAGCGTTGAGAAGGTGGGAACTGCAGCTAGTCCCGGGGCTCCCAGGCAACCTGGGAACTGCAGCCAGTCCCAGGCCTCGCAAGCGACCTGGGCGCTACAGCCAGTCCCGGGGCTTGCAGGCGAACTGGGAACTACAGCTAGTCCCGGGGACGCGAGGGATCTGAGAACTGCAGAAAACGTATAGAAAAACACGTGAAAACTATGTATTGTTAGTATGTACTATTACTAATTTATGTATTATTAGAACATATTATGAATAATTACTAATTTAGTTAGTATGTATTATTACCTCCATTTATTTACTATGGCGATAGATGTGGCCCGCCATCCGCTCACAAACATGGGTCCTGGTCCCTATGCAAAAAAGGTTGCCGACCCCTGGACTAAACCAAACCCTTGATCCTTTCCCGCCAGCCTTTTTTCAAAATTTAGCAACTCAAAATGGGGGTGCGTCTTCATTGCCGGGAAATACGGTAATTCAATTTTCTCAACTATCCTCTATACATTAGTGGCAATTTACAGAGGCCAATTAGGGGCAACTTAGAAGTATTAAATAACCTACAAACCCGCACATCTTTGGGATATGGGAGGAAATCCATGCTGTCACAGAAAGAATGTTCAAACCACACAGACAGCATCCGAAGTCAGATTCGAACCCGGTTCTCCGGCACTGTGAGGCAGTGGCTCTACCCGAAATCTAAACACCTTGCGATCACTGGCACTTTTATCAGCCACACAGCAACCAGACACATACAGGAAAATGCCTTGTCTCACGTCCCCATGTTTTACTCGTAAGGCAACAGTCTCTTCTTTTGATCATAATGATTCAGTAGCTGGAATTTCTTCAAGCAGCTCATTAAATGAAGCACGGCAATCCCATTTCAGTGCATGATTCTATAAGCTAAGGATCATAGAAATACTTTAAATCTCTTTTTCCCAGAAATCTGTGGTGCTTCTGAAATATGCAAAGTGAACTTGTCTCGTACTGTCATTTCCAATTGTCCTGGTCTGTTGTTTTCTTTCCTTCATCTGGTGAAAAAGTTACAATTAACATATTGTATTTAGCGTTCCAAAGAACTGAAATAATTGCAGGTACAGTCAGTTGCCAGTGCAGGTTATTGGCAGACAGAATCATAGCAACACCAGGACCAGGGCTGAATTGATGAAAACAAATCTAATCTGGAAGTTTTTAAGTGCAAATTAGATGTAGGACAACTGTTCGGGGGGTTTTGTTAACTTTTTGTCACTTTCACTTCCTACACAGTGGTTCTTTACTAGTATTAATTGGTATAAGTTCCTTACTCGTTAGATTTCTGGTTTCACAATTTTTCTGGCAATTAGTTCGATCTCCCACTGTGAATAAAGAAACAGATGGTTGTTAATCCTCATCTGTTTTTTTTTAAATCCCTTTTAATAATTCTCCTGTTACTTGAGACCGATATTTACATTCACTGCTATCTCCACCTGTACATACTTGTAGAAGCTCTTACAATCTGTTTTATATTTCCTGTTAGTTTGTATTAGTTAATATTCTATCATCTTCTCCCTCTTTACCAATGTTATGGTAATCATTTGCTGGTTCTTTATTATGACCATAACATTGATCATCATAAAGAACCAATGACCAATTGGTCACTCTTCCTAACAATATTTTAAGCCTTTTTTAGTCTATTATAAAATAATTTTATTTGTTAGCCACGGAAAATGAACTAACCCACCCCAAATATTTTTAACGTTAAGTGAAGTATTATGAAACAGTTTTCCCTTTGCTTTTATATATCACAGCTTTTAATTTCTCTATCTTCAACCCATTTCTAATACCGTTATAATTGGATTTATTTAGGTTTACAGCTAGTTTTTGTCTTAAATACACCTCATTAAAAAGCAGTTTCAAATTCTAGCATGTTATGATCTATCCCCGAGGATCCCTTGCTGTGAGATTACTAATTAATGCTATTGCATTACACATCAGGGTATAAAATAATATTTCGGTATTCTTGCTGTTCACATAGCATTCTACATTAATATTGATAGTTTTAATATTTTCATATATACTGATTATACATATTCAGTTATGCTGCAAAATAGGATAACATGCAAAGCACTTTTGAAATAATTTGTTTAATGCAGATATTGAAAATTGAAATATAAACAAAAAATGCTGGAAATGCTCACCATGTAAGTCTGCATCTCATTGTTCTAACGAAAGGTATTCGACCTGATACATAAGCTCTGTTTTGATTCCCTAAGATATAACCTGACCTGTATTTCCATCATTTTCTGTCTTTATTTCACATTTGAAAATAAGGAAGGCAGCAAGGTTATTGTTACAATAAGGTTGTTATCTTTTTTATGTTAATGCTGTGATTTTACAATGTATATATTTCATAATCAATAACATGACCTTGTAAAAATTATGATTCCTTTCAAAATAGTAAGTACTGAATATTGTCCAATGCTGATTGAGAGAAAATCCTAACAATTGCATCATAGAAACAGACCTTGTGGTTTCATTTAGATTCCCATATTCATATTTTGCACACAAAGGGGCTATTTGACCCTTAAATGCCCACTCTCAAAGCTATTCCATGAATCTTGTTCCTTTAGTTATTTCTTGAAGCTTATCCTTGCCCATATGCCCAACAACTCCCCCTGATTTCTCATGATCATAAGATTGTCCTTGCTAAAACATAAAACGTATTCAAAGGCTCAGCAGGATACATTCTGTTTTGTAGTTTTTTTGCACAATCCGCGAGCATTGCCACTTTTCATTTCACTGCACATCTTGTACGTGTATGTGTATGTGATGAATAAACTTGACTTTGACTTTGACTATAGGGGAACTTCCTCTGACTGAGAAAAGCATACGGTCAGAGGGAGAATGGGCAAACTCGATGTGCACAACACCAGAAGTCAAGGTTGACTGGGATGCTGCAGACTATTGCAGTTCCGCTGCACCACTTTGTTTTTTATCTAACTGCTTCATTTACTCAGTAGTGATTCCTTCTATTCCTTGCTTCCTCTTGTATTTATCATTTAAAAAACTCCCCTGGATTGGTAATGATCAGAACATTTTCTCTTTAATTGCTATTCACCTTGGCCATTCCATTTTTCTGCAAGTTCTATATTTTCACTGCTCTGAATACTAAAGTCTCTCTACATTTTTCTGTTGGTTTTGTTAGCTGATATTTATGTTGCCTTTTTTTAGATTGACTCTAAATTTTGTAATTTTGAAACCCTATAACAGACCAGATATCAGTCTCTCTTTAATAAAGAAAATGACCTGTTCGTTTTGTTCATCATTGTGCCCACTCAGTTCCGCAAGGTAGAGTGATTATGAACTATATTGCCGTGCAACATTGTATTTAATATATTCTATGTTAATTATGCTAATTGTGTTAATTGCGCAAAAGTGCACAGGTTGCTGCATATGTTTTAATTCCATAGAAATTCTAACACATAAACACAGCAAAACAGTAGCAGGAGTACGCAATTTGGCTCCATAATGAGTGGTCTCTTCACTGTATTACGTGAACACAACTGTCTCCACAGTATCCAGACGAGAGAATTCTAAAGATTTGACAATATTTGAGTGAAAGCTGGGAGACCGCTTTTCGGGACTTCCGCAACGGCGACTTCACCCGCCCGAGTTGTGGGGTTGAAGATTACCTGGAGCGGGGCCTTACATCATCGCCCCGCGCGGCTTGGAATGGCTGTGGGACTTTGCTAGCACCCGCCGGGGGCTCCAACAACAACAAGACTCGGAGCGCGGCCTTGCATCACCCGGCGCGGCGTAAATGGCCGCGGGACAATTACCATCGCCCACCTGGGGCTTTGACTCTGACATCGGGAGGGGAATGGGGAGTGCAGGGGAGAGATAAGTCTTTGCCTTCCATCACAGCGAGGAGGAGATGCGCTGTGATGGATGTTTGTGTAAATTGTGTTGTGTCTTGGTTCTTTCTTGTGTGTATGACTGCAGAAACAACATTTCGTTTGAACCTGAATGGGGTTCAAACGACAAATAAATTGTATTGTATTGTATTATAAAATATTTCCCCTCACTTCAATCTGAAATGGCCTATCTTTTATTTTGAGACTGTGAAGAGGCCCATAGTTCTGAACTCCAAGGGAAACATGCACACTGTATCTATCCCGTTGAGCCCTAAATGTTTATGCTTTAATAAGACCAATTTTTCTCGTCATAAGAAAAAAAGGTTTCACCTTGCAGACCTGCCTTTCATGGAACCAACTGTATAACCTTCACTGCAAACCCTCGTATCGCAAATGTATGGTTTTAGCTTAGGAGCCCAATATTTTACACCACAAATTTTAAATAAGCCTATCATTAAATGTTGTTCTTTTCCAGAGGAGCACAAGCATGAATAGATTATGACTTGAACCACTGAAATAAACAATTATATCAGAAATGTCTAGTAATTGAGCTGTTACTGCAGGATTAACCAGAACCCTTATTAATTAACCTGCATCTATAATTTGCTAATCCAGCAGGAGACATATTGGTGTGTCTGTGTGATAAGGTTACAATTGTAGACTGTTGGTAGTCCCTTTAGACTGTGGATTGTAAAAACGGTACTCTTTCTAACTGGATGTAATTTAATAAGAATTTATTTCAATCATCTGCACACTGCAAGATGGATGAAAGAACCTAGCCATGAAAAAAATCAGCCATACCATTTGGAGCAAAAAAGCAAACTGTTGAGATACTCGGCGGGTGTGGGGGGGTGGGGGGGGGGGAATTGTTGGTGATGGAATTGTTGCCGTTTTGGATCAAGATCCTACTTCAGGACTGAGAGTGGAAGTGGAAGGTTTCCTGTATAGGGAGGAGATGGAGCTGATAAGTAGATTTAGGAAGAGTGAGGAGTGATGGGCAGAAGGAGCCATGTGGAGCTTGGAGTGTGGCGATAGATGGGTGATAGATGGAAGGTGGAAGCAGACAATGAAAACAAATAGGCAGATGGAGCCAGGTGTGGGGGGGGGGGGGGGGGGGGGGGGGGGGGGGGATGAGGCGGAGACAAAAGCTGGAGGGTGATATGTGAGGATACAAAAGTAAGTAAGGAAGATGACAGTGAGAACAATTAAGGGAGAGATGAGGTGGGGGATTAGGGAATGATATATGTGGATAGTAGCTGGGTGGAGGAAGGAGGAGGTTGAGGGGGAGGATTGAAATGCATGATTGAGGATTGAGTGGGGGCATGGAAAAGGGAACAAAAATTGGAGGACAAGAGGTGAATTGGAAGGATAATGAGAGGAACGCAAGGGAATAAAATAACCTGGAATTGGAAAATTCAATGTCGATGTGGGAATGGGAAAAGGGGTTGAAATGACACGCAACAGGAAGCTTGGGATGGCTACTGTGGATAGAGCGTAGGTCAGCCAGTCTGGGTTTGGTGTCACCCATGTACAGGAGATGACATTGGGAGCACCAAATGCAATAGAGCAGGTTTGAGGTGATGTATAACGCCCTATAGATGTTGCTTGACCATTGAGTTTCTCCAATAGTTTGATTTTTGCTCCATGTTTCAGGATCCGCAGTCTCTTGTGTTTCATCCCTGTATAATTTACTCAGTTATGTAATTAATGAATGTCATTTTTGAATTGTTATTGACAATCAAATTCATTACCACTTGGAACAATACTCTACTAGGTGACTTTCAATTATTTTATTAGTTTACAATCTGCAATAAGTTATTTAGCTTCTATAGTTGATAAGGCAGTTAGAATGAGTAACTGCATCTGTGGCAGCTAAAGGTAGTTTAACTTTGGAGGTGGCAACATTTATTGCTTTCCTTTTTGAGAATGTACCTCAATATATCTGTGGTAAATATGTATTAATGAAGTGCTTTGAGAGGTTGATCATGGCGCAAATTATCTCCTGCCTCGACAAAAACCTGGACCCACTGCAATTTGCTTACCGCCACAACAGATCAACGGTGGATGCGATCTCGCTGGCCCTCCACTCCGCTCTGGACCACTTGGACAACAAAAACTCGTATGTCAGGCTGTTATTCATCGATTACAGCTCGGCATTTAACACAATCATCCCCTCCAAGCTGGTTACCAAACTCGCAGAACTGGGTCTCTGCGCATCCCTCTGCAATTGGATCCTCGACTTCCTCATTCACAGGCCACAGTCTGTTCGTATTGGTGGAAATGTGTCAGCCTCGATAACAATCAGCATGGGAGCACCTCAAGGCTGCGTGCTCAGCCCCCTGCTGTACTCACTCTATACTCGTGACTGCGTAGCCAGTCACAGTGCGAACTCCATCATCAGGTTCACTGACGACACCACTGTTGTGGGACGTATCACTGATGGGGATGAGTCAGAGTATAGAAGAGAGATCGAGCAACTGTCCCTATGGTGCCAGTGCAATAACCTGGCCCTCAACACCAACAAAACCAAGGAACTGATTGTGGACTTTGGAAGGAGTAGGAGGGGGACCCACAGCCCCATTTATATCAACGGGTCGATGGTTGAAAGGGTCAAGAGCTTCAAATTCCTGGGCGTGCACTTCTCTGAAGATCTTTCCTGGTCCGAGAACACTAATGCAATTATCAAGAAAGCTCATCAGCGCCTCTATTTCCTGAGAAGATTACGGAGAGTCAGTTTGTCAAGGAGGACTCTCTAACTTCTACAGGTGCACAGTAGAGAGCATGCTGACCGGTTGCATCATGGCTGGGTTTGGCAACTTGAGCGCCCTGGAGAGGAAAAGACTACAAAAAGTAGTAAACACTTCCCGGTCCATCATCGGCTCTGACCTTCCTTCCATCGAGGGGATTTATCGCAGTCGCTGCCTCAAAAAGGCTGGCAGTATCATCAAAGACCCACACCATCCTGGTCACACACTCATCTCCCTGCTACCTTCAGGTAGAAGGTACAGGAGCCTGAAGACTGCAACAACCAGGTTGAGGAATAGCTACTTCCCCACAGCCATCAGGCTATTAAACCTGGCTCGGACAAAACTCTGATTGTTAATAACCCATTTTCTGTTATTTGCACTTGATCAGTTTATTTATTCATGTGTGTATATATTTATATTATGGTATATGGACACACTTATCTGTTTTGTAGTAAATGCCTACTATGTCTGTGCTGAAGCAAAGCAAGAATTTCATTGTCCTATACAGGGACACATGACAATAAACTTGAACTTGATGTATTATGTATATTCCCTCATTATTTGATGCTAGTTAATTCACAATAATCAGAAGTACACATTAATAATGATTTATTTTGAAGATAATCGTATGGTGGCAGAAAGAAAATTGTTTGCGGAATGATTTAATAGAAGCATTTAAATGATAAAGGAGGTTATGTAGGTAATTGGAGGCTATGCTTTTTGGGAAAGCAAAATTTACAATTTATAAAAATGAAATAATCCCTAATAAATATAATGAGGAATTTGTGATTTTTTTTTTTTACCCAGAAGAGAATTTGGAACTCACTACCTTATGGAGTTATTAATGTGAACATTATAAATGCATTAAAATTGGACCAAAGGAAATACTACTGGAAAAATAGCTCGCACTTGTCCACATGAAGCAGCTATGCTGTGCATTTTGTTCACCCAACCTTTCTAAATCACAATGGAGCATCCTTTTTGCATCCTCCTCTCCACCCACATTCCTTCACAACTTTGTGTTGTCAGTAATTGTGGATGTTATATTTAATTTGTTACCTATTGTGAATAACTGAAGCCCAAGCTGTGATTACTATGTGGAAAAAAAATAGGCATTTATTCCTACTGAGTTTGCTGTTTGTCAATTCTCAACCTATGCCTGTGTGTAAACCCCAACCCGTGAGCTTTGATTTTGCACACTAACCTCTTATTATATTGGGATAATAAGTGCAAGATGTCATTGATACAAAGAGGAAATAGTGAGAGAGGGAGAACAGATCTCTTGGGAAACTCTACCATTAATTGGAAAATCAATTGATAGATTACAGCCGAGATAGCGTGATTTGAGAGGAAATGTGATAGCTACAGGCACAAAATTTTGGGGAAGCTAGATATAAACAACATATCTGGCTATCAGATAAAATGTTGTTAACTTGAAAATGATAACTTGAGAGTCAACAGTAAAGTCAGTATGCACTTACAGTAAAGACAGTAAGCACTGCTATATTTAAAACTAATCAACAATAGAAAATGGCAGAAATTATACTATATTTTAATTTACATAATTTTCCAAATCCTTCCCAACTGAAGACTTTTTCTCCATATGATAGTCATTTAAGTAATACCTTACATCAATCAGAATATAGTCAATTTGCATACATATGACATTGACTTCTACTCTTTGGCCCTTAAATGTACAGTTTTATGACTCTATTGCAACTCCTACTGGGCTGGAATTTCTGCTTGAGGCCCACATTCTGGTTTGAAGAATTCATTTAGTTTATGCTGATTTTCAACCTGATCTCTTTCTGTTTATATATTTTTTAATGGTTTAATTGAAACAGAGATGAGTAACTGGCTGTTTTTTTTTCTAATGTTGAACCTATTCTTACCTGAATTCTTTTTACTCCCCAACAAAATCTAAACACAAAATAATTGCTCATCTTCCTAGTTTTCCATTGCATCTAAATAGTTCTATAACAGCCATCAATATCCAATTATTTATTTTTGAATTCTTTCTCTTCATAGTTTAGTTTAGTTTAGAAATATAGCGCGGAAACAGGCCCTTCGGTCCACCAAGTCCGCACCGACCAGCGATTCCTGTACATTAAAATTATCCTACAAACACTAGGGACAATTTACAATTATACCAAACTCTGTGCAGACAGCACCCGCAGTCAGGATCGAACCAGGGTTTCTGGCTCTGTAAGGAAGCAGCGCTACCGTTGCGCCATCATGCCACCCCTGTTTCTCCCAGTTGTAGTTTGTGCACAATTTGGTTTCAAGTCAAGTTGGCATTTATGTACCTTGTTTATTTTCTGGTTCTTTTTTTCACTGATTTTGTTATTTTCTTTTTTCTGAAATGTTCATATTTTATTGAATTTTACTCTTACTTTAATCGTATGAATATTATATGCACTGAAGAAAGAAGGCAATAAATAGAGGGTGCCTACCATAATAAGCAAAGGTTTGGTGAAGGATATTGGGTGAAGACATAATTTCGATGAAAAACAGTGAATGAGAAAACGGAATCCTACAGAATTTCAGCTAATGGGAAATTGAATTGTAAATCGGAGATTTGGAATATTATTGAACTGCAGAGTACATCAAAATGAGCTCCATTCTCTCCTCATGTTAGGATCCTCAGATCATGAATCAATGAGCAGTAATCAGAAATGAGGACCATGAACAATTTCCTTCTAGGGATATTGTGACCATTTATTGCGCCTAAACTATGACTGACTGCACTGAGTAGGTATTCAACCTATAACAATTTCCAGTCTCAAGGTTTAGCAACTTACCGTCTTAACGTTCAGTTTGCATTTACTGGTCAGCAAATAAGATCAATTACTTAAGGGTTGGCATTGATCACATATTTTGTCACATTTGCAAAAACATTAATTTTATTACTTGTCTTCAATAGAGAGATTTTGGCATTTGGGCTTTATTTCATGTACATTTAATATAATTTCAGTTTTGAATGTTGTGTAATGGATAGTTTTATTTAAAAAAGCCTTGGGCTATTTTGCATTGATTGTGTTTATTTCCTAGTGTATTTCAGCATTACAGACTTTACGAGTTTCTTTTCCATCATACTCCTGACCTAAAGATTCTAGACACTCAGGTCAGTAATATATAACTTCAAAAATGCCTGTATCATTTTTCTCCCATGACAATGAAATTAATGTAGGTCTCTTACTGTGTGCCCAGATGAGATTGGCTCTCTCTCATAGATGGAAATCTAAAGTGAAATTGTCTAGCATTATAAGGTTTAGTTGTTCGGTGAATAACTTTATTCAGCCTCGAGGGAGTTTAACATTAATATCTCATGAAAGGAAATGCTCTGAAACCATAACAAAAGTAAAATTGGAGTGGTTTCAGCATTGACTTTAATTTGCAAAGTTCAGTACATTTTATTTATTAATTATTTAAGAGCTGGGAGGTAAATAAAAGAAAATCATTCACTGCTGATCCATTTACTTTGCGACAGCTTTACAAAACTAAAAATCGGTTTAATGGCTTAAAATGTTTTCTAACTGACAGAATTTTGAGGTTTGGAGAGAAGGGGGTCAGGGGCCAGACCTTTTCAGACTTGCAATAACAGAGTTGATTCCCACCAGGAATTTCAAAAATCAACGTATTTTCAATAGCTGTAAGTTTATTTATGTTACTGCAAACTAAAAGTGCTGAAGGCTGTATGTTATGTTGTTTCATAGAATTTCATTGCCCAAGTATCAATGGAAACGACTGCTTGTCAATTCCAATGGCCACCCGCGGTGAAAGTAGCAGCTGTGTTCTTAAAAGACAATGGTGTCTCATTTCTGTGGGGAGGTTACATGGAAGCAAGGTTATTTTCTCTAGATTGTCCTTTTTCCCAAGAGCGATTTATTTTCTGCTTGTCAATTTCCAAAGTAACTTTTAAATGGTTCTCTAGTTCCTGATTGAAATTACATTATAACCAATTGGATCAAGGGAATCAGGGAATCAAGGAATCAAGGAATATGGGAGGAAAAGCAGGAAAGGGGGACTGATTTTGGATGATCAGCCATGATCATATTGAATGGCGGTGCTGGCTCGAAGAGCTGAATGACCTACTCCTGTACCTATGTTCTCTGTTTCTATGTCTGCTTAATACAAACAGTGCTCCCTGATTCATTGATTACTTAATATCTAATGCCAATGTTGTGGAAACACGTGTTAAAGCAAAACTACATGTATGTATGACCAATAATCCATATCCATCTGTGTGGAAATCCCAATGGTTCGGCATCTGGCAATTGCAGAATACTTTCATGTGTAGGAAGGAACTGCAGATGCTGGTTTGAACTGAAGATAGATACAAAATGCTGGAGTAACTCAGCGGGATAGGCAGCATCTCTGGAGAGTAGGAACGGGGGACGTTTCGGGTTCGAGACCTTTCTTCAGACTTATCATCTCGCCCGGGCTCCAGTTCCAGCATTCCTTTTAAACTTGTTGAAGCACTGTATCCCGTGCTCCCATTAAAATTACCAGGTTAATTGGAAAATATAATAATAATAATAATAATAATAATAATAATAATAATACTGTGTAACATCTAATGAAAAAAAATAAAATTGTTTTGAGGTATCAACAGAAATAACTTTCAATAGTGGGAGATAATCTGGCAGTCCGGCACCACCAAAGTCTCAGATGTGCCAGATTATTGGAGTTTTTCTGTATATACCTTATATGATGCTGCTGGTTCAGAAATTCTGGAAAGCAACATTCACAGCATCCTAATTTCATCAGTAAGTGAACTGTCCAAAACAAAAAATTATCAAAGAAAGCCAGGGGAATTAATTTTATTTTGAAACATTTTTATAAAAAGATGAGCAGTCTTGAGTCCGTCTTCTCTAAAAATAATAAGGCCATGTGATCATACAAGAGAGAGCTTTAAGGTTATCAGAGGCTGTGATAAAGACACAGGGAGAAGCCAAGAGAGTTTTACATTCCCAAGGTTGCTTGTTTAGGTTATTGCATTTTTCTCATAGTATTTAATCTGCCTTCCCGGAAGGAGAGGGCCAGTGGCTGTAGCCAGAAATAGGACCTGGAGTTAGATCAGACACCAGGCTAAGTAGCCTGGGTGTGGGACGGAGATGCGGTATGATTAACAAAATGTGGGTGGGAAGCAGAGGTGGTGTGACTAATATACTAGGGCAGTGATGAGAAACTGATGGTTGGGATGGGGCATTAATCATATAAATCATATCATGTTGGCCTTCATTGCTAGAGGATTTGAGTTTAAGAGCAAGGAGGTCCTACTGCAGTTTTACAGGGACTTGTGTGCAATTTTGGTATCCAAATTTGAGGAAGGACATTACTGCTATTGAGGGAGTGCAGCATAGGCTCACCAGGTTAATTCCAGGGATGGCGGGACTGACATATGATAAAAGAATGTGTTGACTGGGCTTGTGTTCACTGGAATTTAGAAGGATGAGAGGGAATCTTATAGAAACATGTAAAATTCTTAAAGGATTGGACAGGCTAGATGCAGGTAAAATGTTTCTGATGTTGGGGGAACCAGGGGTCACAGTTTAAGAATAAGGGTTAAGCCATTTAGGACTGAGATGAGGAAAAAGCTCTTCACCCAGAGAGTTGTGAATCTGTGGAATTCTCTACCACAGAAGGCAGTGGAGGCAAATTCACAGGATGTTTCAAGAGAGAGATTTAGCTCTTTGGGCTAAAGGAATAAAAGAATATGGGGGAAAAGCAGGAAAGGGGTACTGATTTTAGATGATCAGTCATGATCATATTGAATGGCAGTGCTGGCTCAATGGGGCAAATAGCCTACTCCATTTTTCTATGTTTCTAAGGCGAGCAATTATCAGTATTGGGGTTGGCCTTGTGGTTGTGGGTGGGGCAGACCTCAGAGACTAAATGGGCCAAGTGGTTGGAGCCATCGGAGGTCATGCCCTGGGTCTCCGTGGGGGCTGGGAGCAATGTTCGGTGCTGGAATCTGGTTACTGCCTTATGGGAGAAGGGAAAGGGAACTGCAATTTCAAAAGTAAGCACAGGACTTGTCTAACGATGATCCCAATCCAATTCTGCATTCATCAGTAGGATTTTTCCAGCAATAGTCTGCATTCAGTCAGCAAACCTGCATTCAGTCAGCAAACCTGAGCTTTCCTGTTGACTGCTAATTTAATTCTTCATCCTTCTACCACATTGACTTGAAGGCCCAATTCAAGCTTGAGGGACAGCACCTCAATTTGTATCCAAGCCCTTTGCAGCTTTTTGGATTTCGACATTGAATTCTCCATCGTAAGGCATTTTGCTTTCTATGTGTGTTTAAGACCTTCTGCAAGTCTGTTGTTTATGTCATAGAGCATGACAACATGAAAACAAGCCCTTTGGCCAACTTGTCTACCACTTGGCACGCTTGGGTCATCCCATTTATCTACATTTGACCCATATTCCTGTAAAGTCTTCTTGACCATATATCTGTCCAAATGTCTTTTCAGTCGTAATTGTAGGCATTCTCCAGCTTTCTCTGTGATATTGACTCATCGAGTCAAAGAAATGTGCAGGCGAGAAATACACAATTGGCTCATTATCATGCCAATCTAACTAATCCCATTTGACTGCATTAATTCAATATTCCTCTATTTCATGCTCTTTGAAGTATTTGTCCGAGTGCCTCTTAAATGTGTTCTCGCCTCCTGTACCTCCTCGAGTAGCTCAATACAGATGCCAACAAGTGTTTGTGAGAGAAATTTACTCCTCATTTTGCCTTTAAACCTCCTCCTTCTCACCTGAAACCTCTGCCCTCTAGTTTTAGACACCCGTACGATGGGAGACCGACTCTACCTATCTACCCTATCCATGCCTGCCATCATTTCATACACCTCGATCACGTCACACTTTGCTGCAGGGAAAGCAGACCCAGCCCATCTAAAATCTCTATATAACTCGAGCCCTCCAATCAGTGCAACAATACAATACAAATTTATTATCATTTGAGCCCCAGTGAGACTCAAACGAAATGTTGTTTCCACAGCCATACAAACAAAGACACTGTCTTACAGACATACACATAATTAAATTCACACAAACATCCATCACAGTGAAGCCACTGTGATGGAAGGCAAGTCTTTTCTCTCCCCTGTTCTCCGTGTCTCTCCCGATGTCCAAGCCCCAGGCGGGTGATGATAAGTCCCACGGCCATTTTAGGCCGCGCGGGGCGATTTACGGCCCCGCTCCCGGTCTGAAAGTCCAAGGTTGGAACCCCCACGGGCGATGGTGAGTCCCACGGCCATGAAGCCGTGCCGGGTGATGTAACATTCATTGTGAATCTCATCTGCACACTCTCGCTTTATCTCTCCTGTAAAGTGGCAACCAGAACTGCACACAAAATTCCAAAGTGTGCCAACATTTTATACAACCCAGCTCTTGACTCAATGCCTTGGTTGATGAAAACAAGCATGCCATATGCCTTCTTCACCATCTTGTCTATCTGTGAAGCCATCTTGAGGGAATATTGTCATTATATTGCAAAGTCTCTTCATTCAACAGCATCCTAGGGCTATGCCATTCACTGTGTATGGCTCGGCTGGTTTAGTGCCCCAAAATGCAAGACTTCACAATTGGTCATTTAAATTCCATCAGCCATTCCGAACTGATCTCTATCCTATTGTAACTTTAGACATTTTTCACTGTCCACTTTATCACCATTTTAGTGTCATTTTCAAACTTGCCAGTGATGCTATCTCAAGCATGGCACTCTCAAACAAATCATTAATTTATTTGACAAACAACAGAGGATCTAACTAAGATCTCTGCAGTGTACACCAGTGATAGTCCTCCAAACTGAAAAACAATCATCCACTTCCATACTAGGACATCCAAGCTGCGGGCATTGGAAGATGTGACTGGTAGTGGTGGGAAAGGTGGAAGAAATTTCGGAGAATGATGTATTGGATGCAGAGGCTGGTGGGTGAAAGGAGAGGTCCAGAGGAACTCGATCCTTGTTCCATCTGGGGGGAGGGGGAGTGAAAGCAGAACTACAGGACACGGAGGAGGCATGGGTGAGGGATCCGTCCACAACATCAGGGATGAAATCATGTTTACTGAAGGAAGAATTCATCTCATATGTCCTAGATTGGAAAGGCTCATCTTGGGAGCAGATGTAGCAGGGACAGAGATATTGAGAGTAAGGGATGGCCTCCTTGCAAGAGACAGAGTGGGATGAGGTGTAGTCAAGGTAATGTAGGGGTCAGTGGGTTCGTAGTAGATGTCAGTAATTGGCTTCGGTAAGATAAAATTGACAAGTGTGTGTAGGCCAGTGCATAAGGTGTACGCTAGCCGGGGTGGACACGGTGGGCTGAAAGGCCTTTTACCGTGCTGTATCTCTAAAGTCAAAAAAATAAAGTCTAAAGCTGTTGTGACAGAATTGGATGAAGATGGGCAGAGACTTATGGTGGGCATAAAGGTCAGCCTGGGATAGTTTTCCACTGTTTATTTTATTCTTCCTGGCAGTCATTGTGAAAGCAGGAATGTTACCCACTTCATTTAGTTATATTTGATATAACGGATTTGATAAACCATTTTAATGTTATTTTGATTGAAAGATATCTTGTAAATGCACCCACATTAGTCATGCTTTCAGATAGCAGTTTTCTTTTGATGATGAGAGACACTAGCATATGGTGCGTGAAATCAGCCTTTCTGAAGTGTAAGGAAATAGTCCGATAATTTAACAAAGGTCACTGAACTTTGGATATAGTCCAGAGTCTTTCCTGTCTTTGTTTCAACCTAGACTATGACTTCCCAGTTTATATTTGTTAATTCTTCTAAAATGTCAATATATAAATTAAACCATTTGACAAATATGTATTGAAACCCAGTTTAACAATTAAAAAAACAACAAATCAAAAAATGTTGGTTGTTAGCTGGATGTTTTATTAACTTTTAAATATAGAAGGATATTTAATAGTTCCATAAATTATCAGACTTCATTTGACGAATAAATGAAGGATGCTATTGTTTAAATCTTAAAAATAACACTTCTATTGAGCAAATGTTAGGATATTCTCCAGATTAAATATTATGCACAAGGTGCACAGGAAACGTTAAATGGTTTTAGGGCAAAATATCATATTTGGAAAAAAATAATTCTTGAAATGTTCCATGAAACTGTCAAAATCTTTTACTAAAATACCTACAAGACATTTAGCTTTAACCCATGCTTTTATTTTAACCCCAGTTTGAGGATTGGCACACACTTAATGGTTAAGTGCTGTGAAATACCTCTTTGCACATTGTCAGCAACATTGAGAATAGGAATAGTCATGCCTTTTGTCCGTGATGTTTATTAGAACAATACCAAGATTGAGATAAAATTATCACGATTATGTTTATTCCAACATATATTTGTTACAGATGGTTTTAGTGCAATGGGTTTAGTAATAATTTCATTATACGCAAATGTGCCTTGTAGATTTAAATTGGTGATGGTGATAGACTGATAATAACTGATCATTTATGTTTCTAAGTGTAGCCATTCTCCACTGGAACAAACACACATCTGCTGCAGGGAGATCTCTGATTAGTAATTGTAATGTGATCATTCAAGAGCCATGTGTGAGTGATTGTCACATGCACAACCACAATTAATTGCTTAATTGTACAGGAAAAAATTGCAAATGCTGGTTTACACCGAAGGTAGACACAAAAAGCTGGAATAACTCAGCATCTCTGGAGAAAAAGAATAGGTGAAGTTTCGGGTCGAGACCTTTCCTGAATTGTTGCAGCTTTGCAGGCACATTAAACACAACAGCACAATAGACTGTCAATAGACAATAGGTGCAGGAGTAGGCCATTCGGCCCTTCGAACCAGCACCGCCATTCACTGTGATCATGGCTGATCATCCACATTCAGTACCCCGTTCCTGCCTTCTCACCATATCTGCAGACTCCACTATCTTTAAGAGCTCCATCTAACTCTCTCTTGAAAGCATCCAGAGAATTGCCCTCCACTGCCTTCTGGGGCAGAGTATTCCATACATTCACAACTCACTGGGTGAAAAAGTTTTGTATTTTACTAGAATGTATTTTACCTGGGTTCAATGTGGCAAAGTATCAAGGATAGTTGCCTGCAAATCCATCCTGCCCGTCTCCCAAACACGTTTCCATATATGGAACCCATACAGCAAGGAAACAGGCTCTTCGGCCCAAATGATTCATGCCGACCAAGATGCTATATCTAAGCAAGACCCATTTGCCTGCCTTTGGTCCACATCCTTTGTGACAGCCCTTCTCCCAAGCTCTGATCCCCTTCACTAGCAGAAAGACCAGGAGAAATCAATGATCAGCACCACAAACAACGCCTGGCTGCTGGAAAATACAGATCCAGATTGAGCAGAGGCCAAAGAAGCAACTGGTGTGTCCAATTAGCTGTTCCATCTGCACCTCATCACCCTCCTCCTTAAAAACCAAGGCAACCACCAAGGTCTCTTCTTCAAAGCAAAGACTGAACTGCCAGGATAAGCACAAGGTAGGCAGGTAATCCTTCAAGGCCAAAACGGAGCCACCAGGACATGCTTGAGATTACTGTGCATGCTTCTCGAGGCAAACACTGAGCTGCCAGGACAAGCCCAGAACCGCCAGCACCTCCTTTTGAGGCAGGAGTGATCTGCGGAGACAAACCTGAAATCACCATGCCTCTTTGTCAAGGACAAATCTGAGCTGCTGGAACAAGCATGAGACTGCCAGCAGCTCTTCTGAGGCCAAAACTGAGCTGCCAGGGCAAGCTCTAGATTGCCAGTGCCTTCTTCAAGGCCAAGACTGAGCCACCAGCATCTGCTCTGTGAGGTCAAGACCGAGCTGCTGGAACAAGCCCGAGATCGGCAGCGTCTTCACACATGAACACTGATGAAGAGGGACTGTGCCCCTGTAGATACCCTGACCTTCTCGTCATTACTGTCCTTCACTATGAATAAACCACATCATGCGTGATCACTGTGATTATCGGTGTCGTCATTGTCAACCTGCCGTCATCCGCACCACCACACCCTTTAAACTATTCCAGTCCAGTCCAAGTGTCTTTGAAATGCTGTTCTAATACCCGTCTCAACTACCTCCTCAGATTCCAGTTCAATATTGTCCCTCTCACCTTAAACCTATGTGGTCTGGTTCTTGATTCCCCTATCCTGGGTTAAAGATTTGGTGCAATCACCCTATCTATTCCCCTCATGATTTTAAACGCCTCTCTCAGATCATCCTCAGCCTCCTGAGCTTCAAGGCTTTACATAGGTTGGGCGTTCGTAAAATGGGGATGATCTAATCTAATGTTTCTATTATTTACAGCGATATAAGAACTATAGATAGTGAAACAAAAACTGACTGAGGAACTCAAATCACGAAATCATCTGCAGAGGAGTATATATAAAACATACTCTGCACAGCAACATATAGTAGGCATGTCAGCAGTTTGCCAATGGGCTACTGATTGCAACTTGACACTTGACTCCTCATGGAGGGCAGTATGGGATTGTGAACTGGAGCAAGGTGCTCTGCACTTGCGTTCAGAACTGCTTGAAGCATCTTGTACCAGATTGCATTTCAATATACACATGCAGGCAAGAAATGATAGGGGAATAGGGCTGTAACTCTGGAAGAATGACCTGGCCCACAACAGCCCAGAGTTGGAACTTGGAAATTTGAACAAATCGAAGGAAATCCTGTAAAAAAATATCTTGGATGCAGAAATTGAGGAAAACCAGAGGCCCCAAGAGGGAAGCAAGCTAGGTAGGTACAAATTATACCTGTCTGAAGAAGTGTCTCGACCCGAAACGTCACCTATTCCTTCTCTCCAGAGATGCTGGCTGTCACACAGTTACTCTAGCATTTTCTGTCTCGGTACAAATTATAGGATGTATTTGATGATTCAAGAAAAGAAATAAGAGATCAGTTGGTGCTAGAAACATTCAGCAGGTTGGGCAGCATCTGTGTAAAAAAAGAACAAAGAGTTAAGGTTTCAGGTCCATGACCCTTCTTCACTGATTCCTGGGATGTCAGGACTGTCTTATGAAGAAAGACTGGATAGACTTGGTTTATACTCTCTAGAATTTAGGAGATTGAGAGGTGATCTTATAGAAACTTACAAAATTCTTAAGGGGTTGGACAGGCTAGATGCAGGAAGATTGTTTCCGATGTTGGGGAAGTCCAGGACAAGGGGTCACAGCTTAAGGATAAGGGGGAAATCCTTTAAAACCGAGATGAGGAGAACTTTTTTCACACAGAGAGTGGTGAATCTCTGGAACTCTCTGCCACAGAGGGTAGTTGAGGCCAGTTCATTGGCTATATTTAAGAGGGAGTTAGATGTGGCCCTTGTGCCCAAGGGGATCAGAGGGTATGGAGAGAAGGCAGGTACGGGATACTGAGTTGGATGATCAGCCATGATCATATTGAATGGCGGTGCAGGCTCGAAGGGCCGAATGGCCTACTCCTGCACCTAATTTCTATGTTTCTATGTTTCATAACTGTCCCAATACGAACAAAGAGTCTAACCTTAAGAAGGATCTCCACCCGAAAATTTCACCCATTCCTTCTCTCCAGAGATGCTGCCTGTCCTGCTGAATTACTCAGGCATTTTGTGTCTATCTTCGGTGTACACCAGCATCTGCAGTTCCTCCTACACAAACAAATTACTTGTATTCGATAGCTATTTAGATAGCTAAGTCACAAAGTGCATTTAAACCATTGAAATATTTCTAAGGCTTAGTCACTGTTGTAATCTTGGAAATTCATCTAATTTACACGCAACAAGATCCCAAAAAACGGAATTGTGATAAACAATCAGATAATCCACTTGGAAATATTGTTTTTGGTATAAATATTTACCAGACCACAATGCAGAATGTTCTGAATTGTACCGTGTGATTTTGGTTCAATATAGTGAAGCCACTTAATTGACACATCTGACAGTGCACCACTCCTCAGCACCTACGCACTGAAATATTACTTCTGCTTCTCTTTGCACAGATGCTGCCAGACCTGCTGAGTGCTTCCAGTATTTTCTGTTTTCATTTCAGATTTCCAGGATCAGTAATGTGTGTTTTTTATTTTCATATGGAGATATGTTTAGTAACTTGTTTTTCCTGAACTTTGTCTTTATTTACCTTTATCATAGCATGGAGTACTGGACACAGTATCTTAATGCAAAATAATTTTCCCCTTGTTTTAGCTTGAGGTTGAAGTTATCAAGTCAGCAGATCCGTTCCCTTCACCATTGGAGGAGAGTTTATTTTGGGATATCTATTCATCCTACATTCTACAGCAGCCAACAGAGGAAGCAGAACCTGAGGTATGGCCCCATTTTCTAAGTTCACAGTTAAATGAGAATTTGTTCACAACTGTACATTTATATAAAGCACTAAACTAAGTGGAACCTGTTGGGTTCCTGGTCTGGTCCCCCAACACAACCCATTCCCCAATGCAATATTCCACCACTTACCCATTTCCCCAACGCAATCCATCTCCCCAATGCAATTTTGCACCACTCACACATAGCCCCAACTGCACAGGCACGGCTCATTCCCCTCATCCCCCAACACTTCCTCCCCCTCATCTTCACCCTCCCTCTTCTTTCCCCTCTGCTCCTCCCTTCCCTCACCTCTCCCTCCCTCTCTTTCCCCTACCCTCAGCCAATCCCTCCCTCCGTCCCTCCATCGATAAAAAGCAGCATCTGCAGTTCTTTCCTCCACGGGTCGTACATTGGTAGCTGTGGTTTAGATCCCGTTGACTTGACGATTGGACCCATTTGCATTGTGTGTGTGTGTGTCCGCGCAAACTGCTCAGCCCACCCTGCAACCCGACTCTCCCTCCCTCTCTCTGCCCACTCCGGCTCAGCCACCGCTCGGCCCGTCCCGGTCCTGTCCGACCGCCCGCTGCTGCCGCTCAGCCTGTCACCGCCCTGCCCGCCCGTCCATTGCTGCTGCTCAGCCCATTTCCATCCTGCCCACCCGCCTACCTGCCTGCCTGCCTGCTCGTTGCCACCGCCGGGCTGCAGGGGGGATGCAGTCGGTGTTCGTCACGGTGGGCACCACATGTTTCGATGAGCTGGTGGAGAAGATCTCCGAGAGGGCCATGAGGGTGAGTTACCGCAACGGAGGCGGCGGCGGAGGTGGAGACGGACCCGGGGGGGACGGGTAGACAGGACCGCCATTGCCGCAGCGGGCAGGGGAGAGGGGTGAGTGATGAGGGAGAGAGAGACGGGACCAGGGGCTCCACTGGGCCTCCACTGACCCCCGCGGACGCCGCCAGTGGTGGGGGAGACGATAGACAAGTTACTGTGAGGAGGGGAGAGAGGAGTTTATGAGTGAGGTGGCACAAGCCACCACCTGTGGGGCAGGAAGGGGCGTTGCCATCCCAGCCGTGGCATTGACTGACAGGAGAAGCGACCAATCTGCGTGACGCTGACTGAAGGAATCTGCGCACACGCTGTTGTAAAGATCTTTAAACCTCGATAACATTTACAATATACCACCGACCAGAACAAAATGTGTTGCACTTACAGCACAGGAGAACGGCGAGGAACCTGGCAAAAAATCGTAGTGCTATCCCGTACCATTTTTGCGCAAATAGAAAAACTGCGCAAACCGGATGAGCACAAAATCAGAGATTTTAGTTATGTATAGATTCACGGCACAGTGGTGCAGCAGTAGAGTTGCTGCCTTACATTGCCAGAGACCCGGGTTTGATCCTGACTACGGGTGTTGTCCGTACAGAGTTTGTGAACCGTGACTTGCGTGGGTTTTCTCCGGGATCTCCGGTTTCCTCCCACCCTCCAAGGACGTACAGGTTTGTAGGTTAATTGGCTTGGTTTAATTGCCAATTGTCCCTAGTGTTTGTAGGATAGTGGGAGTGTGTGGGATCGCTGGGCGGCATGGACTCGGTGGGCCGAAGGGCCTGTTTCTGCACTGTATCTCGAAATTAAACGAAAGACATATTTTTCTAGGTTGTGCAAGAGACTGAAGAAGAGATGGAAGTTAAAGACTCCACAACTGAGGATGCTCTGGCATGTTATAACATGGATGATGTCACATCAATGCTGAGTCAAGTAACAGGCGAAATGCTCAGTAATATTCAGGTTTGCAGTTTGTTACTTTTTAAAATTCAAATTTATTAATCAACAACGTGTATTTATATATTAGGAAACGTGTAAGTAAAAAACAGTGAGGTAAATATTGAATGATCATGAGCACTGGAACACAACCCCAGATTCATCCTTGATTTCTTTCATCTTGCCACTAATAGTTATGGTCTCAGTTGTTGGTTCCTCAGATTTAAATTATCTTTCCAAATCACTTTTTTTTAAATCATGTTTTAAGATACCCTTTAAAATCTACCTCTGAGTTTTCGCTGAAGAAGGGTCTCGACCCGAAACGTCGCCTATTCCTTCTCCATAGATGCTGCCTCACCCGCTGAGTTTCTCCAGCTTTTTTGTCTACCTAACGTTTTATTTGCCTCTGTTAGCATCCTTTTGAGGCATGGTGACAATTTTCACTTTGTAACAACTCTTTGAAATGCTTTTGGATACATTTAGGGGGGAAAATGGTCATTTATGGGCTGTCACTAAATAGCGGTCATGAATGAAAATGCATTTTTGCAAAATCTCGTGATCGCTGCCATTTTTCAGAGAAGGCAACATCTTATATCTACCTCATGCAGCCTGTAGATGGCTCTAGTCCCTGTGAATCTCAGTATGCAGCCCTTGCTGCCAGTAATCACAGCTCTTACACCAAGTTTGTGTTGCAGAGTACAGCATTAATGTTGTGCATGATCTCACAGACAGCAAAATGATTTTGTTATTATTACTTTAAACAAAGGACGAATATTGACTGGATACCAGCAGATGGCCGGTTTTCTTTAAATACTGCAGAAAGAATGAAAACAAAATGAAAACCATAGATATGTTTTCTATAGATTGCACATACAGTATTCCCATAATAAGAAATGCGAGTGCAATAAAAAGCTCCAGTTCATAACTTGATTGGAGAATTTAAAATTTGATTTGAAAATGAGTCATAATAAATCTAATAATACAAAGAAATTACTTACTTACTAAACAAATCGAGAACAAGGTAGGTCAAAAGGAAGAATCTAAGAAAACGGGTGTTTCAAGTAAGGGGGAATGGGTAAAAGATTTTATAACTACATAACCAATGATTAGTTAATTAGAGATTAAGAAATAAATCTTGAGGACAACATTGCTACTGAATAGCTTTGGTGTTCGCAGAAGAGTGCGGTATTGGGAAAGAAAGAATACAAGAGAGACTGGGCAATTATAATTATATATTAGACAGGGCAATTATAAAAACTATTAGTGGCACTCAGTCAAGAAAGGAAGCCAGGCTATGTTGGCATGCACCCATGAATTCTGCTAAAATCATGCAGGAAATAGCAAAGCTCTGAAATGACCATAATTTTCTAAAACACCCTCGAATATAGGGGAATTGCCAATTTCAATAACATGGGATAAAATTTGTATTCACCCAAAATACATAGTTGTTAAGGCCAACAAATATGGATTTATAAAATTCAAATAATTTCAAAAAGCTTTTTGTTAGCTAAATTCAAATAGTTTCAAGAAATTTTGAAGAGTCCTTCCAGGAAGCAATTGATATGTTATTTTTTTTATAATGCATTTCATAAATTGCCACAGGTTTGTTAATGTCAAACAGTGTTACAGAGAAAAGACAGGGTATGCATGTTGTTTATAAGGCTGAAAAGTATGAAATGGTTAGTGCATATTTATCATGTTCCCATTTCCACATAGTTCTATGTGCCCACAATTTTGCACCACAAATGGATGAAAAGTGACCAGAGTAATCCCTTTATTTAAGTTTTTGTTGTGGAATTCCACAACTAAGGTACAGGTATAACTAGTTCACAGAAATTATTTACTGCATCCATATTTCACCTCTTTAAATTTCAACTGAAACTGTTTACAAATTATGACATTTTGGAAGGAGATTGTTTGTTTACTAACTGGGAAGTAATGGGTGCCTTAAATATTTTTGGGCAATTAATTAATTCTATTCCAACTGAATGGAATTTCAAAATAACAACAAGCTTCAGTTGACATGGAATTTGTTATTGGCACAAAACTATTTAAGACACCCATTACTTCTTAGCGATGTTTTAAAATGTTACTTCCTTTTAGCAAACTCGTCTAATCTCCTTCCAAAATGCCATTACCACCACATTTTGCAAGAGCAATAACGTTGGCCTAGCCAGTGATGGGCAGATACTGAAATATGAATAGTAAACTGATTTCTTACAATTCGGGGGCTCATATTAAAGTAACCAAGTAGGATTGCTGAGAAAAAGCTTTTAACCTTGAGAAACACCAGCTCACCCCTAATCAAACTAGAGACCCCTGTTCACCATTTATCTGCCGCAACTGCACAGTGCTATTAAAAGGGCAGACCAGCTTGACAACTAAATGTTACACAAAGTTTCCAACTGCAGACTAACTAGAGAAATGTGTCAAGGGGTTGATAGGTGTTTTGTAAATTTCCAGCCTCCTACAACCCAAGTCACATCATGTTTTCCATTGGAAGTAAGTGGGCTTCTGTGGATTGAAATGGTAAATTTACAAACGGCTAAAACTGAAAGCACAAATTCTTCAATTTAGTGCTGTACATTATAAATCGGGGGACTTCAAGAGTGCAGATTAGCTCAAATATTTGTAGTTCTTTAAACAAAGATATCAGAAACCCATTTTCATGGCTGCGATTTACATTTGCATTTAAATAACATGTTGCGTTTAATCATTAATTTAATTAAGAAAGCCTAAGCCGCTCTTTAAACTGCTTTCTAAAGGGAAAATCAGGATGGAGAATAAATGCCAGACTGCAGATTCATATTCCTAAGAGAAAATTAAAAAAACAAGATTGTTGAAAACTCTCAGATACAACAAAATATAAACTAAGATTGTGGTATTTTGGGAACCAAATTAGATTAATATCAGAGACAGCAGTTTAAGAAAGCAGGCTGAAATGTAAATATCAGGCTTGTATCGGGTTACTGATATCTCACAAACCTACCGATTCATGTAGTCATGCCGAAATACATTTAGACCAGTATGTTATTAATATAGAATTTTTAAGCAGTGATTTAATGTTGCTTGTATATCGATTATCCTGTGCAATATGAACTTTGCTGGCTAACATTTATTCTGATTTACCTGATTTTCCTTTAAGAAAATTGTAGTAAGCTTGTTTCTTGAACTTCGACATATCATGAGTTGTCGTTTTTCCCATGATGCGGTTGTTCGAGCAACTTGACCTAACTGGGATAAACATAGGGCAAATATTGCCAAGTTAAGATGTGTGCGACTTGAAGGATAATTTGATGGTGGTGTGTTCATACACTTGTTGGTTAATGTTAAAAAATTGAGAGCCGTTATCGAAAAAGGCATGCTGCCACAGAAACTCCTTGAAGATGGTACACATTGTGGTGGGGGTGCACATGAAGATTTATAGTGGTAGATGGGGAGAAATCAGGCTGGCTGTATTAGCCTGAACAATGTACAGCTTTTTGGAGCGATTTTGTAGTTATATTCATCCGGGGAGTGGAGAGTTATCAAATACACACGTGTGAGCCTTGTAGTAAATAGTAGAAGGACTTTGAGAGATTGGGAGTGAGTTAGTGTCCACAAAATTGTGTTTCTTCAATTAGCTCTTGCTGCTGTGTGTACAGTATTTATGTGATTGGTCCCAATATCTCCAACGTATGATTGATAAGCCACCCCTCCTCTGGAATGATAACAATATTGAAGGATTTAATGATGATACTGATATTGAATATGAACAGTATATTGTTAAACTCTGCCCTTGTAGAGAAGGTAATTGCCTGGCTTGAATATTACCTGCCACTTATTGGTTCAAGCCTAAATATTATCCAGGCCCTGCTACATCAATGCTTCCAACTGAAGACCTCTTCGGTAAGATTACTGTAAATGCTGCTGAAGGTGTAACGTCCTGCATTGATGCCCTGGGGCTGACATGATTGATTTTAAAAATATACTCCCCATTGTGCTTTGGGTTATTGGTCAAGAGTTCTTGCCTCATTTGCTTTGATGTCAATTTTATTAGGGTTCCTACACGCCACCGAGTCATATGTTGCCTTGTTGTCAAAAATATGATCATTCTCATCTTGTCTCTACAATTCTGCTCATGTTCATGTTTGAGCTGGGTTAAAATATGAAGGCACCGAAGAACACTGGTGAACAGGATATTGGAAATTGTCACCACAGTCAGTCTGACCTTTTGTCATTTTACCGATGACTGGAAATTGACGGATGAGTCAGCATTTCCCGGTCAGGGGTTGCACTCGAACTGAGCTAAGGTCGTATGAAGATAGACACAAAATGCTGGATTGACTCAGCGGGTCAGGCAGCATCTCTGGAGAAAATGGATAGGTGATGTTTCGGTTGAGAGCCTTCTTCAGAATGAGAGTCAAGGGAGAGGGAAACTAGAGATATGAAAAGGTACAGAACAAATCAGAGCCGGCACTGATGGCAAGCAGCCCACAATGGTCCATTGTTGGCTGTGGAGGAGGCGATAGCAAAGACATACGGACAGTGAGCCTAGCAGGAGGACCAGGCTGGGGGAGGGATGGAGAGAGAGGGAATGCAAGGATTACTCAAAATTAGAGAAATCAATATTCATACTGCTGGGTTTAAGGATATGCACTTCAGCATTCTAGTCTGATTCCTAACCTGCATAGAACAATGAACAATGGAGGACCTGGCGTGGGGGGAGCACCGGAATGGAGGACCCGGAGCAGGGGAGGGGGATGAGGGGGAGACACACAAAGGTGGAGCTGGCGGGAGGGGGTTACTTTGTTACCATGTGGCGACTATTTGCATACCTTGGGTTTGCAAGCAAAGAATTTCACTGTGCCTTGTCACATGTGACAATAAAGCATAGAAACATAGAAAATAGGTGCAGGAGTAGGCCCTTCGAGCCTGCACCGCCATTCAATATGTTCAAAGCATTCCATTTCATTCCATTCCCGTAGGGTAAGACTCTACTAAAGTGGTTTCATTTGGAGAATTAAAAAGCCAAGTCGCTTGTGATCTTGTACACTGCACCTGGGGGGCAGGCTAGAGGGTTAGTTCACACATTCAGTCAGATTCAAAGCCAGTACCATTGAGCAGAATTTGAACCTCTGAAGACCTACAGATTCACACAAATATCGTCCCTGTGATCTCCACTTTAATGTGAACTAGATAAATACATGCTCTCTTCACAATGCCCATAGTTGATTCTCTTGAACCATCTCTATGCTCTGCTTTATGGTTCTGGTGAAACATATGGTTCTGGTGAAATATATTTTGTAACTTTAAACATAAAAGTCAAATATCCTGTAGCTCAGTTGTAAATTGAATAGAATAGCACAGGAGGGCCTATATTGCACAGTTTCAATTCAAATAAACAATTAATTTATTTAAGTAACTACACATTAAAATAAATACCTTGCACGGTTCCTCCCATATTTGTGAAAAGTTTATTAAAAGCACATAATACTTGTGATTAATTCTTATCAAGACGTTTTGCATTTGGACACTTTATCTCGAACAAAATGTTGTAATTTGTTGTCTGTGAGGTGCCAGGCATTTTCAGCAAACAGTTAACATAAGCATATCTCCTATTTTCAGTTCATGCGTTATAGTTAATCATGGTATTCACTTCCTTACACCTTCTGTTTGCTATAGATATACATATTGGGAGGATGCGTGGGCAAAATTGTAAACTATAAGATAAACAGTTATCACATAGGGGCAGAGATATCTCCTCCATTTGTGAAAAACAGGAAGCTAGGAGTGCAAGGCTTGTCAACCACGGTCTGCCTAATGGCAAACTTAAACATGAAGGAGACAGTGAAGTATAGGACGGTTTGTTCATTAACCCTGTCCTGTCATCTCCGTAGAACGAGATAAGTGAAAAACTGCAGAAGCAAGAGGAGGCCTTCACTACAAGAATCAATAAACTGAAGAAGCCCTGAGCATTGAGACAGGAGCAACTGCTGAACTTCCCCAGTAAACCACAGCCCTGCGGAGGTTGCTGCTTGCTGAGCCACTTATTTAGTTGGAAAGTAGGTGATTCGGAGGACAAATCTCAACAATGTTCCTTGTGTTTATGAGGAAATATTCAACGTTTTGTTTGAGAATGCATTTTATTTCCTCATGGTTTGTGTTCCTACGTAGTGCATGTAGACAATAAAGGGTCCTGATGACAAAGCCCATCATATATACTGCTGGGCCCATGTTAATTGTTTCGTTCATTGCTCAAGTGTAAACACTAATAATCATTTTAGCTGTACTTTCGGTGGAAATTTGATGTTATTTTATCCCCTGACACCACCACATATCACACACCAGCTCCAGCCGAGAGAACAAGATGCATTCAGGCTCCATCAACAGTCTCTATGTGCAGGGCATAATCTCAGACTAACTTACAATGAGAAGGGAACTACCGAATGAAGAGGAAGGGAGAGGGACTGGTAAGGCACGGTTACAGTAGAAAATGTAAAAGAAAAGGAAATAGGTTTAAAAAAAAATATTGTTGGTTTGTGCAGAGGTTGCCCATCCTGCTTGATTCAACCAAGTTACTTCAGTGAAGCGTAGCTACGGATCACACAGGTTGATGTGGGATCAGAATCATTAACAATGAACAGTTATCCTGCCCCACAGGATAATAATCCACCTCCCCATTACCATATGGTAAATTTTACACAAGTTTTATTCATAAATATTAAGCTGATATTCTCGAACTATCACATTCTCTAGACCAATAGTTCAAGCCTAACTATTATTAGATAGACATAGAACAGTACAACATAGGAAGAGGCACTTCAAACTACCATGCCCATGTTGAATATGATGCAAAATTAAACTTATCCTTTAGGCCTGCACTTGATCTGTATCCCTCCATCTCCTGCATTTTCATGCCCCTTTCTATAGTATCTGCTTCCACTACCATTCCTGGCAGTTCATTCCATGCACCCACGACTCTCGGCATAAAGAAATGTAGCCTCACACATCATCTTTAAACTTTCCCCCTCTCACCTCAAAGCTATGCCCTCTAATATTTGACATTTCCACCCTGCATAAAAGATTCCGACTGTCTATCCTATCGTTGCATCTAACAACTATTAACTTATAAACTTCTATCAGGTCTCCAGAGTTGATCCAGAGAAAACAATCCGAGTTTGTCCAACCTCTGTCTTCTAATCCAGGCAGTATTCAAGTCAACCTATTCTGCACTCCCTCCAAGGCCTCCATATCCTTCCTATGGGGTGAACCGAACTGCACACGATACTCCAATGCAGCCTAACCAAAGTTTTATACAGCTGCAACATGATTTCCTAACCTTTATTCTTGATGTACTGACCAATGATGGTAAGTATACCATATGCCTGCTTTACCAAATTGCGATCACTTACAGTACATTTGCCCAGATTTAACTCCATCTGCCATTTCTCCACCCATATCTTTAACAGATCTATATCCCATTGCCACTGTTGACAACTTTCTTCACTGTCTGCAACTACATCAATTTTTGTGTTATCTCAAAAGTACTAATCAACCGATCTATATTATCATCCAAGTCATTTATAAATATCACAAACGACAGAGATCCCAGCACTGATCCTTGCACAACACCAGTGACCACAGACATGTAAAATAGCAGCCTTCCACCACCACCTTAGGTCTTCTATGGGTAAACCAGTTCTAAATCAAAACTACCAAATCACCATGGATCCCTTGCACCTTGCTCTGTTGGATCAGACTATCATGAGAAATCTTGTCAAATACTATGTCCTTATCGACTACTATAGTCCATGTCGACAATATCCAATGCCTTACCTTCACTAGCCACCTCCTAAACAAAACTCATTCAAGTTTGTACGACATGACCTGTTCAGTACAAAACCATGCTAATTTAATACAACCACTATTACAGTTGAAAATTAGATATAAAAATATCAAAATATTGTTTTTCAATTCCGTTATTTAAATGTATTTAAATTTGAGGAAACTATAATCCACAATATTCCTTCTCCTCACCTTCACTGCAAAAGTCGCTAAGCAGAAACTCCCTCCAAACACATCAGCTAAAGAAGTGAAGAACTTTACTGTCCAATTTTATATGATGTTTCTAGAAGTATTCGATTTTTGTGTGTATGTCTTGCAAGCTTCAGTAATTGATTTGAGAAGCGTACAATAGCTGACACTAACATTACTAACTAATTATGGGTTTCAGGTGATGGAAAATGAATTTTCAAGTTTCTACTCACAACGTGGGCACAATCAATTGGACAATACAGTGTATGATCACACTGTTTTGACTTTGTTCATTCTTGTGCCTGTGATTGCTGATATGCAGTTCTGGGTGGAATGCTTATCCATATGATCCTTGAGATTATATTACCACCTCAAAAATTATAGCCTGCAACATTTTAAATCAACAAAGATGTACGATTATGCATCTACTTTTCTATGGTGAATACTGAGAAAAATATCTAACTAAAGTTAGATGAATAAACTTCATGTAAGTTCCAACATTCCCAAATTGAAATTGTTTGCTACTTTATACACAGTGGTGACCGATTTGCAACTGAATGTTTCTTCCTAATTGGTATTTGGCAGTGCTCACTGCCAAGCTACTAATTACAACATAGGAGCTACAAATTATCAGCTGCAACGTGTATTTGTGTAGCGCCTTAAAAGTGAGCCAGATGAACAAGGCTTTTAAAGTAACAGGTTTTAAGAAGCATATTAAAAGATGGAAAAAGTTTGGAAAAGGTTCAGATGGGGAGAATGACGGAAAAGGTTCAGATAGGGTTCAGGGCTGCGGCAGCTGAAGGTTTGACCATTTGTGGTGGCAAAAAAATAAATAAATAATGCTGAAGTGGTTGGAGTTGAAGAGTTAATGTCAGGGATTAGTGCAGAAAAGGAATGTCAAAAATGCTGGTTATTGATTGTAAATGCCAAACTGACAATGCAGGTAGCGGCAAAGCACTTCTGAACCTGGCTGCATCATTGTGATTAACTCCCAGTTATTCAGTTGATTGCCATCTCTTCCAAAGGCATCCTGTAATGGTCGACACACACAAAGTGCAGGAGTAACTCAGCGGGTCAGGCAGCATCTTTGGAGAAAAAGAATGTGTGACGTATCGGTTTGGGAACCTTTCTCAGAAGAAGGGTCTGAAGTGGGTCATGATCAAAAACGTCACCCATTCTTTTGCTCCAGAGATGCTGCCTGACCCGATGCGTTATTCCAGCACTTTGTGTCTATCTTTGGTCAAAACCAAACAACTGCAGTTCTTTGTTTCTGCATGCTGTAATGGCACCACCTTCTGTTCAATGTTATAATTGCAGAGAGAGAAAAATGAAATAGTGTCAATATTTGTGGCTCCACCAGTCTGAATTTCAACTATAATTTAAAATTAATCTTTTGAATATATTTGATTTTGTATGTGTTTATATGTTTAGTTTGAAATCTGCACATTTCAATTAAACCCAAAATGTTTTAGATTATCCAGTAAATGTCTTTTTTTATTTGAGAGAGAGCAGAATCATGTACTACACAATATTTATAGCATGCTGTTTGGTCGCCAGCATCTGTATTTAGGCTGGAAGGTTGGAACTTCATGTCTTTGTCGCTAGCATAATGGGACGAATCGTGCTGACTGGGTCTGGCAGTTCTGAGAAATGTTTGTGTTCAACCATTCAAGTTTCAACATGTCTCAGACTTCCACATCTGTTGGAGAACATTAAAATCCAAAGATGTTCTGTTTTGCCGATGGACACCACACCATATCTGTTGTCGTGCTCTGCCACTGGATTCCAAGTGGAATCAAAGGGTGGAACCATCGTGACAGTACTCAGATCCCACATATATACAGATTAGGATCAGGCACCCAATTTATTTCAACAGATTTTAGATGCCGAATCAGAGACATAGTAGCTAAGAGGCAAAAGCAAAATAAAAGATAAAGTAAAAATGCCAACTTAAAAAATATATAATAATCTTAAATGTAATGCTTTTAATTATTTTTGGTGGGTTTTTTTCTCAATTTAAAAATATAGATTTAATTTTATATAGATTTAATTTATTTCAAATGTTTTTTTTTTTTAATATTTCGGAGGATCAGACTTCTTAACAAATTGTTTCAAATCCTTGTCAGTTTGGATAAAAGACAGGGTGCTCCTCTTGAACTTTGCCTTCAGACACAAATCGCCTATATAAGTTATCTTGCAGATTAGTAAAATAACTTGCAGCATAAAAGATTATTTCTCAAACAAAAACAATCCACTGGAGGGACTCAGCAGGTCAAACATTCTCTATGGAATCAAAGGGGCAGTCAATGTTTCGGGAGAGTCACTGCTAAAGGACTGAGAGTGTAAAGGGGTATAAACATTATAAAGAGGTGAATAGAAGGAGTGAGCAGGAGCTTGCAAGCGATAAGATCTCTCGCACACCCCTTTCTTTCATATCCACCCGTTTCCCAGTTTGTTTCACCTTCCCCAGATAGAAACATCTGCCTATCACCCACATACTCAAACAACTCAGTCCCCATAAACCCTCCTCTCCCCTCACAGTTCCCTACCGACCAGCAGGTCTCCCTTATCTGGTTCTGTTCACCATCTTCCTTTTTTGGCAGATTCCATAATCTGCAATCCTTCTTTGTCTCTACTGATCACTTCCCAGCCTCTGTCGCCACCTTCCCTCTGTCCATCCCTCCCTCCACCATGTGGCTCCATCTGCCCATCAACCCTTCCTCACTTGGATCCAGCTATCGTTTGCTAACTCCTGCCTCACCCCTCTCCCTCACCACTCTATACTGCTGAATGCTCAGTCCTGATACAGGGTCTCAACCTGGAAATTCCTTTGCCTCCACAGATGCCTGGCTGACCCACTGAGTTCCTCCAGATGTTTAGTTTAGTTAAGAGATACAGCATGGAAACAGGCCCTTCGGCCCACCGATTCCGCACCGACCATTGATCCCCGCACATCAACACTATACTACACACACTACGGACAATTTACATTTACACCAAGCCAATTAACCTAAAAACCTATATGTCTTTGGAGTGTGGAAGGAAACCGAAGATCTCGGAGAAAATCCACGGGGAGAACGAACAAACTCCGTACAGACAGCACCCGTACTCAGGATCGTACCAGGGTCTCCGGTGCTGTAAGGCAGCAGCTCTACCGCAGTGCCACCGTGCCGCCCAGGGCTTGTATTTTTTTCCCCAGATCTCGGAATCTGCATTCACTGGTGTCTCTAAAATATTGTTTTCCTCTGTTCTTGAGTTATGCAATATACTCATGGGTTTTCTCCGAGATCTTTGGTTTCCTCCCACACTCCAAAGACCTAGAGGTTTGTAGGTTAATTGGCTTGGTGTAAATGTAAAATTGCCCCTTGTGTGTGCAGGGTGGTGTTAATGTGCGGGGATCGCTGGTCAGTGTGGACACGGTGGGCCGAAGGGTCTGTTTCCGTGCTATATTTCTAAATTAAAATAAAATAAACGCAAATCGTCCTTCCTTCACCAGTTAGTCAGCACTCTGCATCTGCTATTGTGGATTAAAAAGATAAAAGGAAAGAACATTAGCCTCCACCAATCAAAGAAATATACATAATTCAGGGACAAATTTGGATGGTTTCCCCTGCTAACGGGCTAGAACTTCTTCTTCTTTCGTGTCCATCTTCCATTATTTCAAATGTTGACATCGCTGTCATCGTCCGTCCTGAAAAGGACACAAGCTTCCGGCGACAATCAGTGGGAGCCATCCCTTGTTGCAATAGATGATGGTGGTAGCAGAATTAGCTCAGGATACTTCCAGTTTCCAGCCCCGCGACATGGACGCTTCTGCTATGGGGCCGCTAGCACTTCTGAACTGCTGAATTCAAATGGTCACAAAGCAAATGCCTCTGTATAAATCTGATCATTTGGGAACTGACAGCAAATAGTAGCTGAATTGCAATAAGAATCTGAAATAGTTTCTATTTGCCCTTCGGGTAAGGTAGACAGCCAGTTCCACTTCGTCACTACTGCACATGACTCCAGTCTCTCGCACTCGCACACACTCAGCGCAACTAGAAATGAGCAGTAAGTACTGCCTGGGTTGCCATTAATCAAACTTTAAGAGCAAGATTTTTAAAGCATCAATTAACTTACTTCGAAAATGAATGGCATTTCAACTCAGACGGAGCAACAAAAGTCACTTCATATATTATAAACCAGAGAAGACTGGAAACCCTCTGGCAGCCTGCTGAGAGAAACAAAATTCACACTTCAGGTTGATGACCTTTCATCAGCAAGTTACGCTTAGTGTTTCTGAGCAATTACTCAAAAATGTGCCAGCACAGAATAACTTGAGGATCCCTCTCGATATGGATAATAACGCTGTCTGTGGTTACTCTCTGGCCACTGACCACTGACCACAGTACACTTTCAATGCCTGATAAACATTTCACCAAAACATCCAGCCGTTTTTATCAACCTCTTCTTCATTCTTAACAATGGGTGTTGGTGTTTAACACAATAAAAGATTGGATTGGGATCAAAAGGCGAAACACCATCTTGCCACAATTTCATTCAAAAGCCCATCCTCTGATAAATAGTTCTCTGCAACTTGGTGCAGTTGAACATCTCATTTCCATGAAGGTGACCACACAAGACAGATTGGACACCTGGAGCAAAGATATTACCATCTGCCCAAAGCTTACTTCCAGACACTCGATGCAGGCTTTGGACTTTAATTGTCCACTGTAAAATGTCTCTAGTGTGGATGCAACAGTGGGATGACATAGGACTAATGTGAACGGGTGATCGATGGTCCATGTGGACTGTGGGCCGAAGTGCCTGTTTCCATGCATTCAATCTTTCATGCAATCAATAACGATTATTTGATGGTAGACAAAAGTGCTGGAGAAACTCTTTTTTAATTATTTTTTTTAATTTAAATTTTTATTAGAACCAATTGTACAAAGATAAAACATTCAGCATCTAAAATTATACAATTATTGTACAGCTTCATTTTTAACCTTATAACCTGAAAATGAAAAAAGAAAAGAGAAAGAGAACAAGAAAGGGAAAAAGTGAACAGTGAAAAGATAGATTGAAAAAGAACAAAAGTGTTGTCGAAAGATATGGAAATAAGAAAAAAGAGAAAGAAAGATGGCGATATACCTTGCCCCTCGTCCCCCCCCCCCCCCACGCCCACCTCACCCAACCCGGCATCGGATTTAAATTTAAATTTGTGTTGCACCATGCTATTCTTGTAAGAATTTGGTGAAGGGTGTCCATGCCTTGAGAAATTGATCTGGTTTTTCCGCCAAGACAAGCCTAATATTTTCCAAATGTAGTGTCTCGAACATGTTTGTGATCCACATCTTCATTGTAGGGACTGTTGTTTGTTTCCAAAGTTTAAGTATTAGTTTTGTTTGCCGTTATCAGGACATAGTTAAGGAAACATCTTTGAAATAACGTTAGCTCAGAACAGGCCTCTGACATACCTAAGTGCTGGAGAAACTCAGTGGGTGAGGCAGCATCTATGGGGTGAAGGAATAGGTGACGTTTCGGATCGAGATTTTATTTTGATGTTCCTTTCCAAAGCACTTCCTTTTCAGATAAGGATATTATTCAAATAGAGAATGGGAGGAAAAATGCAGATTTACAAGATTAGGCAAAATTACTGGAAATATTTATAAACAAATACGTGGTGTGTTGAATAAGTGCTCAGGGTGTTTCTGAATGTATTAATCAAGCAGGTCAGGAAGATCTTCCTTATAGATAGATAGATAGCCTTTTATTGTCATTCAGACCGAAGTCTGAACGAAATTGCAGCAGTCATACATATAATACAATACAATAAAACAACAATAAACACATATTAGCATATTATCAATAAACACATATTAACATATTATCAATAATCATCCTTTGATCTTGTTATGGAAAGAACTGGAATCGCTGGAAAAATGAAAGATTTAAAGTGCAACAGTGTGTAATCTCAGTTAATAAAATTGGAACTGCATTTGTGACCAAGACTGCAAATTGTTGACATTTACACGTAACTAGATTATATCTGCTCAGCAATTTCCTGCTCTCCCACTTGCTGAAAAACGGCATGCTATGAATATTGGGAAATATAGTGCAGTATTTATTTGGCTTCTGTATTGAGGCATGATAGGAGACTTAATTACAGCAATTATATGTCTGAACTTTAGATGTTTTATTTTAATTTGATGCTTCTCCATAGTTTTCCTGCAAACCGTGATCTTGTTTCCCACCCCACCTCCATTCCCAGCATCACAAGCCTTATTATGGTCCATTAAAAGAAAATTACACTGATATGGCCTCACAATATTTCCACAGCTGTTGGAGATGAGAAGGCACTTCTCTTTTTTCAGCTGGTGTTGAATCGGCTCAAAGCTCAGCTCCTCATGGGTTAGTTTGAATTGAATCAGAAAACTGCAAACTATTTTTCTCTTTGTTTTACTTGTTATACCTGTTGAACGTGTACGGTTTGATTGTATTCATGTTTAGTATTATCTGATTTAATTGAATAGCACACAGATGAAATATTTTCATTGTATCTGAGAACGCATGATAATAATAAACCAATACCAACACCATGATCTAATATGATGAGCCAATTTCACAACAGCAAAGAAAGCAGGTGGTAGTCAGCTGTGGTGCAGCAACCACACAAGGCCAGGGGGGGAAGTTACCATAATGATGAGTCAGGGCAGCTGTGTGCGGTTAGTAATATGGAGTCATAGAGTGATACAGTGTGGAAACAGGCCCTTCTTGCCCACACCGGCCCACATGTCCCAGCTACACTAGTCCCGCCATATCTCTCCAACCCTGTCCTGTCCATGTTCATGTCTAATTGCTTCTTAAATGTTGGGATAGTCCCTGCCTCAACTACCTCCTCTGGCAGCTTGTTCCATGTACCCACCACATTTGTGTGAAAAAGTTACCCTCAGATTCTTTTCCCCTTCACCTTGAACCTATGTCCTCCGGTCCATGGTTCACCTACTCTGGGCACGAGACTGTGCATCTAATGTGGATATTTAAATACAGAAATTCCAATGCCCTCTGGCCCGCCGAATCCATGCTGGCCATCAACATTCTTCTGAGCGTTATTCTCTCCATATTGTTATCAATCACCCCCCCCCTCACCCCCCCCCCCCCCCCCCCCCCCCCCCCCCCATCACAACTACCTACACACAAGGGGCAAATTACAGAAGCCAGTTAACCTACCAACCCTCATATCATTGGGATGTCAGAGGAAACCGGAGCATCCGGAGGAAACCCACGGTGTCACAGGGAGAAAGTGTAAACTGCACACAGACAGCACCCGAGGCCAGGATTGAACCCAGGTCTCTGGTGCTGTGAGGCAGCAGCTCTACCAGCTGCGCCACTGTGCCGTCCAGTTCTTGCTGACAAATCATGTTTCAATGCCTCTCACTGGTTTAATCTCCTGGAAAAGTTAATTGAAAATGAAAGCAAATTTATCCTTTTTGTTACACAAAATATTACGTGAACTATCATGTCATTTGAGTCGGAGGCTGCTCACAGAATACATTGTCTGCAACTTATTGAAGTCATTTCAATGGAAATGTTTTAGTGTGTTTAAGTCATGTTAATGTAAAAAATATGTTTGATCACCATGGCAGCAATTCTAATTTAAAATAAGTTGGAACTGCTTTAAATAAAAAACAGACGATGCTCTAATTACCATTGTCTTGCCTCCGGCTGGGGATGATTGGGCAGTCAGTTCTGGGCTGTACGCAGAGGCTGTACGCAGAGGGTGACAGTGTATGAGAGTTTTCTGGGATTCGATAAACATTTTCTGATATAATTGATTTAATCAAATTCCTGGAGCAGGCAGGCCAGTGCTTAACTAGAATGATGTGGAAATCATAATTTACAGGGGACAAAAGAGGGAGGTATCAGCAAGAGGAATCTCACCCAATTGCCACGGGTTCAAGTCAACCCCAAAGATCTGTGTGCAAGATCCAAGCCTTTAGCTCATAGTAGAGATGAGGAGTGGTGCACTCTCGGATGTGCCAGTGAAGTGGCTTCACTATATTAAAAAAAAAAATCACAAGGCAAAATTCAGAAAATTCTGTTTGGTGGCCAGGTAAATATTTCAATGGTTCAATGGTCCTTTATTGTCATGTGGACCGTTTAAGGTACAGTGATATTCGATTTACCATACAGCCATACCAGAAAAAAGCAACAAGACACACAACTACATAGAAGTTAACATAAACATCCACCACAGCGGCTCCCCCACATTCCTCACTGTGATGGAAGGCAAAAAAGTCTTTTTTTTCCCTCTATTCTCCTGCGGAAGGGGCAGTTGAATTGTCCTCAGTCGGGGAGATTGAAACTCCCACAGCCGGCGATCGAAGCTCCCGTGATCGAAGCTCCCGTGATCGGGGCGGTCGAAGTTCCTGCGGTTGGAGTTCCCAAAGCCGGTGCCTAACCAAGGGACCGCGAGGTCCACGATGTTAAGTCCGCAGGCTCCCACGGCTGGAGCTCCCAAAGTCGATCCCCGGCAAAAGGCCGCCAGCTCCTCGATGTTATGCCGCAGCGCGGACTGAGATACGATACGGGGAAAAAATCGCATCCCCATCGAGGAAAGAGATTACCGACTATCAAAAACAACATTTCCGAATGTATTATCTGAGTTTTTATTGCAATTCAGTTTTTGGGAACTGGCTGCGTGTAAATTAGATGAATTTCCAAGATTACAAGAGTGACTAAGCCTTAGAAATATTTCAATGGTTTAAATGCACTTTGTGACGTCCTTAGCTATCTGAATAGCTATCGGACACAAATGATTTAGGAAGGAACTGCAGATGCTGGTTTACACTGAAGATAGACACAAAATGCTGGAGTAGCTCAGCAGGACAGGCAACATCTCTGGATAGAAGGAATGGGCGACATTTCGGATCAAGACCTGAAGAAGGGTCTCGACCCAGAACGTCGCCCATTCCTTCTATCTAGATATGCTGCCTGTCCCGCTGAGTTATTCCAGCATTTTGTTTCTATCTTCAAATAATTTATTTGTTCGGTTCCACCTTTTCCTCTTCCCAGCATCTTTGAAACTGAATGTTCTTTACAGTGCAGTGAATGAAAAGCCATCTTCTCTATTAACTTCCCCCTTCCTTCTCCTAATGCCAAACAGGTGTCCCCTGAACTCTTTATTGTAATTAGCGACCCCTAGGAAGTCACCCATCATTATCTAACTTTCCAAACTTGTCTAATGTCTGAGGCACGAGAGACTGCAGCTGCTGGAATCTTGAGTAAAAAACAAAATGCTGAGGAACTCAATGGGTCAGGCAACATCGGCAGAGAAAAATGGCCAGGCAACGTTACGGGTTGGGGCCCTTCTTCAGACTGAATATGGTCTAATATCTTCAAGCTAATATCTGAAAGCTTAAAGATCACATAAAAATGAAGGATACAGTTGAAATATTTTTCATTTTTATTAGTTACTCTGTGCCAAGCTGACAATTCCTATGTGAATTACAAAATTGTAATGTAATGTAAAATTCACAAATTGGCCAACATATTAGTACTTGGGAACCAAGTCTTAGATTTCTTGTTTAAGATTTTACCATTATTTTAGAAATTGAACTATATGAGGTTATTGTAAAATTACCCAAAGGCTGTATACTTTATTGCAATATTTTTTATTTCTTAAATGTAATTGACCAAGTTATCTTAGTTATATGGCTATAAACATCATGATGTGCTTAATTTCTCTTGGTTTGCATATGTTCATAATCACACTACTACTGAAATGAAAGTCAGGTTTGTTTGCAGCCTAATTGTTCATTCATGAAATGTTGTATTTTAGGCAGTGAACAATTGACTGGTTGTAAAGTTTGACCCTTGCTTTCACTTCCCCCACACACATGAACCCATCTCTCCCTCACTCTGCACTGTTAATTAATATAACAGACAGTGGGTCAGCTCCCTTCTGAATGGGCCCGGTGACATTTGTATTGAAACCTGGGTGAATTTAATGGATTTGTCTATTAAAATGTTATGTGTTTGGAAGACAATTCCTTGTTGTTGAGAGGTGGTCACGTATTGTCAAGGCAGATGTTTCGCTGGCATTCTTGTTGTGACTGCCTTGCTTTGCCTTTTAAATGCTGAGTCTCAGAATCTGGGCAGTGTAAGGGTGTTAGTCACCACAGTCTTTTCTTTCACAATACCACATGTGATGTGTTTCTATTCTTTCTAGATTTAAATGCCATGACTTCTGCCAGGAACCAGCAACAATTATTTTTGTGTGAAATACAGAAGTATTTCATTTTTGATAGGAAATGGGATTACATTTTTTTCATTCCCGGTTTATTTGTTGCATCAGTTTTGCACCTAGCATTGATGAAGAAACTTGAGATAATGGCAAAATGACCACATAATACTTGTACACCAAACTCATCATCTCTTGAGCAACAAAGGTCAAATGCATAATGTCCTGCTTCCGTATATAATCGCAGCCTGCTATGTCCACAATATATTTAAGAGGGAATTGAGAATTAATGTGAGCTCACTGCAGTCTCCATGCATCAGGCAAACTGATTTAAAGTCAAATTGATTTCAGTGCTAATAGGATAATAGATAATTTCATGTATTTCATGACTTGTGTTTTGTGTATTTTGTGTTTATATGACTGTTGGCAGATCAATTTCCCTCCTGGGAAAAATAAAGTTCTATCGTATCGTATTGTATCGTAGGAACTTCAATGTTTTGTTTAGTTTAGTTTAGAGATGTAAACAGACCCTTCGGCCCACTAAGTCCACACTGACGGATGATCACCCATGCACTAGACACTAGGGACAATTTACAGAAGCCAATTAACCTGCAAACCTACACGCCTATGGAATGTGGGAGGAAACCAAAGCACCCAGAGAAAACCCACAAGGTCACAAGGAAAACGTACAAACTGTGGCGTCAGCTGATACACAGACCACTTATGGTCAAACCCTTGTCAGTAGCTACAAGGGCTGATACATGACATCACGGCCTAGGGGGAGTGTCCTGCTACTTAAGCTTATCTCACCTTGAGGCTTGGGGAGTCAACGGGTAGCTGAGCCCGAGAGAACAACTTTGCTCAGCTACAGCAGCAATGACAATTACGTTAGCGAACCAACTTAACATGTAACTACTGTTTGAACATGCCTGACGTCTGGCCTTATTCACCACATTTGGTGCCGCTACATTGGTGACCCCGACTATCCAAATTGAAATTTGGATTTTTCCTGAAGCACGCAGTCTCCTGAGACCTGATGTCTGCAGCTGACTGCCCAGCCCTGCAGAACGACGCTGCCGTCAAAGGAAAGTACTTAATCAAAATAAGGTTCACTTCTTCTTCTTCTTCTTGCGATTGAGGCAGCAGAGGTCCGCAGCAGGGTGATGCCATCCGGTTTGACATCCGTAGGTTCCCGCCCTAAAAAGGGCGCATGCTCCGGGTTGGCGCCAAGCTGCGGCGCTGCTGCTGTCTCTGTTTGGCATCGTTCACCAGACTGAGGTCAGTTGACAGGGCTCACCACGGGGAGGTCGACAACATGAGCCCCATAAGGTTCACTGGATTATCCTTATTGTTCTTCGTAAACAAAAGAACAACAATGACAATTCTCTAGTCCTCTGGCGATCACTAAAGATGGTACAAATATTTCCATCAGGGCCCGAGCAATCTCGTCTTCTTTAAATAATTTGAGATAAATCCCAGCGGTCCCTGGAAACGTATCCACCTCAATATTCTTCAAAAGACTCAACACATCCTCCTTCTTTGATGTTGACATGCCCAAGAATATCAGCATGTCCTTGCCCGATCTCACTATCCTCCACATCCTTCTCCTTGGTGTTTTCTGATGCAAAGTACTCATGCAAGGGCCTGTCCCACGAGCATGCGACTCCATGCGGCAAGTGCGACCTAAGCGACTGCATGCGGCAAGCGGGAACTAACCAGAAGCGGGGGCTGCGCGGAGGTCGAGTGAGTGACATGAAGTTCGAGCAAAGTCCGCGGGAAGTTCGCGCGAGACGTCCGTCGTCAAGGCGGCAGGCCTTTGCCGCGCGGAATTTTTGAACACGGTCGGTTTTTCAGAGCCCCGCGCGATGTTGGGACCAGCTCCTCACAACTCCATACGGCTCCGGCGATTGAAGTGGGACCGGCCCCGCGAGGCCGTATGGCTCAAGCGACTACGTTAGGTCGCGCTTGCTGCATAGAGTCGCTTAGGTCGTGCTTGCTGCATGGAGTCGCATGCTCGTGGGACAGGCCCTTTAGTACCCCACCCACTTCCCCTCGCTCCAGGCATAAATTCACTCCTTTATTTTTGAGTGGCACTACCCTGTCCTTTGCTTTCCTCTTGCTATTAATGAGTGTATAAAATGTATTTGGATGTTCCTTTATCCTCTTTGCCAAGGTGACTCATTACTTTTAGCTCTCCAGATTCCCTGTTTAATTTCTTTCTTGTTTCATTTATATATCCTCAACAGTCCTTCCTGATTTCAACTTCCTAAACCATGTATATGCTTCCTTTTTGTTTTTAAATGACGACAATTTAAGTTTTTGTTTAATTTATTCAATTTTCAGGATTTGGTTCCCATTACAAATCCAACATTTATTGCTCATCCCTAATTGCTCTTGGATGGAGTCATTTGCACAGCTATTTCATTTAATAATAAACCAAATGGGTGTCAGGGTTTCTGTGGAGAAGGCAGGAGAATAGGGTTGTGAGGGAAAGATAGATCAGCCACGATTGAATGTCAGACTGGACTTGATGGGCTGAATTTTCACCCAGAGAGTTGTGAATCTGTGGAATTCTCTGCCACAGAAGGCAGTGGAAGCCAATTCACTGGATGTTTTCAAGAGGGAGTTAGATTTAGCCCTTAGGCCTAACAGAATCAAGGAATATGGGGAGAAAGCAGGAACGGGGTACTGATTTAGGATGATCAGCCATGATCATATTGAATGGCAGTGCTGGCTCAGGGTGCTGAATGGCCTACTACTGCACCTATTTGCTATGTTTCCATGGCCTCATTCTGCTCCTTTAACTTATGGACTTAGAAACCACATTGGCAGGCCTGGAGTGGCATATATGCCAGACCAGGTAAGGGTGACAGGTTTTCTCTTGTGAGCATCAGTGAACCAGACGGATTTTTACAACATGCTACAGTTTCAGAGTCATTGTTATTAAGACCAGATGGTTTTGTTTCCGCGGAGCATTTGGAGGGAGGGCCTGGTGCTGGGGCTTATGTTGCCTGTCCTGGGTTGTGAGGGAGCTGTGTGTGGCATTAGGGGTGATGCTTTGTAATGTCCCCAGAGTTGAGCACTGAGTATTCTTAGTTCCCAGCTCTTGCCAAGCCAGGTTGATTCGAATACATTATCATCGGCTGCTGTCTTATTTCAGACTGCACAGGCAATTTTAAAATTTAATTACCATATGTATAACAGCATCTCCACTGTGTAAAACACATCCTTCCACTAATTTATCCTGATTACACTTGAATGAAGAACTGGTGGATGTTTGCTCAGTATTTACTGACTGAGCATCCCAGCTACAGCACAATGATGCATTGATAAAGGGCAAGTGTAGGCATGACATACATATATTGTATCTGCTTTTGCTGACATGCATTCTTAAAAATTACTTCAAATGTACACCTCAGAAATTGATTTTTTTGCCAAACAGCCCCGTGTTGGAGTAATGCCACACGTTGGAGAGTAAACTTAAGTTTAAGAGATAGAGCATTGAGCCAGGCCCTTCGGCCCACCAAGTCCACACCGACCATTCCTCGTCCGTTTACACTAGTTCGTAAGTGATAGGAGCAGAAATAGGACATTCGGCCCACCAAGTCTACTCCGCCATTCAATCATTGGCTGATCTATATTTCCATCGGAACGCCATTCTCCTGCCTTCGCCTCATAACACCTGACACCTGTACTAATCAAGAATCTATCTTGCTCTGCCTTAAAAATATCCATTGACCCGGCCTCCACAGCCTTCTGTGGCAATGAATTCCACAGATTCACCACTCTCTGACTAAAGAAATTCCTCCTCATCTCCTTCCTAAAGGAACGTAATTTAATTCTGAGGATATGACCTTTGGTCCTAGACTTTCCCACTGGTGGAAATATCCTCTCCACATCCACTCTATCCAGGTAATTTATAGAAGTTAATTAACCTACAAACCCGCCCGTCTTTTGCGATGTGGGAGGAAACCGGAGCATTCGCAGGAAACCCACGTGGTAAACCCACAGGGAGAACGTGCAAACTCCACCAAAACAGCACCCAAGGTCAGGATTGAGCCCAGGTCTCTGGTGCTGTGAGGTAGCACCAGAGACCTGATTTTAGAGCAGAGAGCATATCCATCAAATGGAGATGTTCCCAGAGATTCTAATGTCCTCACACCTAAAGCGTAGGGTGCAGGTTCAGCAAGCAGTTCAGAATATATATATATTTTTATTGTCGGGTGCATGGAGTGGAATATGCTGCTGGACTAACAGCCATTTTTCTGAACCATTAAACCAGAATATGTGTTTGCATGGCAGCTGGGAAAATTCAATTCAATTACTTGAATAGACCTGCTGTTGAGGGAAAACATACCTGGTCACCATGGAACTAAAAGATGAAGTAAAATCCCATCTGGTTCCCAAATGTCTTTTTGCAAGAGAAATATCTCATCCAGATCTAGTTGGTTTATTTGTGTCTCTAGATCCACCAACATGGTTAATTATTAGCTAAGCCCCCACTGCCACCACCCCCAACCCAGTACTGGGGCAATTTGGGATGGACAAAAACTGCTGGCACCTAATGAATGAATAAATGAAGAGCTTAAGAATGTTTGGTTATAATTATTACAGGGTTTGCTAACTGTACACCTGGAGAGCCATGCGGAGTTTAGATTTTAGAATGTATTTGGCCTGGGGGCAATGCAACAAAGGTTTACCCGGTTAACTCATTGGAAGAGAAGGCCAGAACGATGGCCTGGTCGCTTTTTTGTTAGGAGATGACAAAGTGTCCTAGAAAATCAATGTGACAGTTTTTCTGCCTAGGAATAATTTTTACCAGTTTAAAAATCTAGCCTAGACATTGCTTTTGATCTGTCCTTTCCACACCTTTCATGCTCTGTACCCTTCCATATCTCTAGTTTCCCTTTCCCTTTACTCTCAGTCTGAAGAAGGGTCCCGACCCGAAATGTCACCCAGTCCCTTTCTCTCCAGAGATGTTGCCTGTCCCGCTGAGTCACTCCAGCATTTTGGGTCTATCTTCGGTGTAAACCAGCATCTGCAGTTATTTCCTACACATTGTCACATGTGTTCACAGTTGCAATGAATTTTGTTGGTGTTCGCAAGGACTTGTCAACAACATGGTGGACAACTAAATGTTTTGCTTGTCGAATAAATAAATGTATCTGGAATTTGGGAAAAATATAGCTAGTCTTTGTAATAGGATCATTTTGCATTAATTTTTCATAAAAACTGGACCATAGATCAACGTGAATGGTGGCACCAAGTGACACTATTTCTGAACAAGTGGATATAAGCACGGAGGCGGAGAGGAGAGCTCTCCAGCGCTTCGTCCACAGAGCTCAGAAGATAATTGGGACACAGCTACCAGCCTTGGAGAGCATCTACAATGCACGGTGCCTCAGGAAGGCCGTCAGCATTCACAAAGACTCCTCACACCCTTGCAATAGACTGATCGAACTTCTACCATGGCAGACATTACAAAGCCTTCTACGCCCGCACCTCCAGACTTAGGAACAGCTTCATCCCCAGAGCTTTCGCTACTCTGAACCGGCCCTACTGAGTGCCCCCCCCCCCCCCCCATGAACTGTCTCCCTCGGATGGTGACGTCGCACATCGACCCAACACAGACCTATTTGCACTTTATACTGTTTTACTGGGGGTTTTTTTTAATCTTGTTTCTCTGGGTGTCTAAATTTTTAGTTAATTAAGTTATTACATCGGATGGAAGCTGCATACCAAATCTCGTTGTACCTCTGTGCAATGACAATAAAATATATTATTATTATTATTATTATTATTATTATTTTTATTATTTTTATTATTGCAGCAAAACAATAGGAGAAAACGGTTGCAATTGTAATTTCTGGTCATTCTTGGTATTGGTGGGGACTACGCAGGCATTTTGCAAGGATAAGTTAAACATTCTGACGGGATCAAGAATTATTTCGAAGATGCAAAGAGTTCATCAAAGTGCTTTATCATCAGTCTCCTTTCGATTAAAATTATTAAATGCTTAAGAGAGAAAATGTAAATTCAGCCCAGGAAGCCTGTGCCAGCATTTTTCACTGTAAGAAGCATCTAGCTTACATTAACTCTCCCTCTGTTACCCACACACATTAATATTATCTCTCTTAAAATAATTCATAAGCCTTGCTTTATGAATGGTTTATCATAGTTCTGCTGCAGCATAAAAATTGTTTGTTAACTCCGCTTATTTTTTTAAATTATAAATCCCTTAAATTTGTGCCCACTTGCTTCCAATGAAAATCAGAATCTGGAAGATGAATGAATGAATAAGTTTAATGGCCAAGTATGCACACATACAATGAATTTGCCTTGGTGCTCCGCTCACAAGAAACAACACGACATATAGTAATCAATTAAGAATAAAACATAAACATTAAAACATGTCAATTAAATCGACTTTAGTCTTCCAAGATGTTGAAATATACTTCTAATTTCTCAAGTTACAATTGTATCCCTCATCTCCAGACAACATCCTAAGAAATGTATGCTGTATGTTTCCCGATGCTATTATCCTCCCTCTAAGGAGATACCTAAAGTTATAGAGTGCAAGCCAAAGAAATGTATAATTGATTGACTGAAAGATGCAACATAGATACAGGCCCCTCAGTTTGCTGAGTCCACACCGACCATGTTAGCCCTTGCTGTCTCCTCCCCCTCCTTAGCCCTCGAGCTGTCTCCTCCCATCCCTCAGCCCTCAGGCTCCTCCTCCTCCTTTTTCCTTCTTTCTCCCCGCCACCCCCTATCAGTCTGAAGAAGGGTTTCGGCTCGAAATGTTGCCAATTTCCTGTGCTCCATAAATGCTGCTGCACCCGCTGAGTTTCTCCAGCATTTGTGTGTACCTCCGACCATTGATCACCCTGGTTCTATTTTATCCCACTTTCTCATCCACGTCCTGCACACCAGGGGCAATTTACAGAAGTCAATTAACCTACAAGCCTGCACGTCTTTTGGGGTGTGGGAGAAAACCGCAGTACCCGTAGGAAACCCCAGCAAGTCACTGGGAGAACGTGCAAACTCCACACAGACAGTACCCAAGGTCAATTTACTTCAATTTACAAAGGCCAATTAGCCTACAAACCTGCAACATCGGTTTTTTGCTTCATATTGTGTACCTGTAAATACAAAGCCAGAGATTCCATTTTGCCTTACTATTGCATTGCCACTTTTTAAAATAATTTATGTCTTAAGATTCCACTGATTTCCACTGCATTTATGTTTCTATCTATTAAGGAGCCTATTCTTATATCCAAAATATATTGTTTTATGTTTTTGTATAATAAATTCACCAGACAACTTAAATGAACTTCCCACTGGATTTTAGTCCTTCATTAAGTTTGCACTGACTAGCTCTTACGATACGAAACAACTTTATTTATCCCAGGAGAGAAATTGGTCCGTCACCAGTCATAAAACGCAAAAGATACATGAAAGATGAAATAATAGTGACGAGTGGAAAGTCCAGGATGGGGGGGGGGGGGGGGGGGGGGGTCAGTCTACCCCATGACAGAGGGGAGAGGAGTTGTACAGTTTGATAGCCACAGAAAAAAAGGATCTCCTGTGGTGTTCCATGCTGCATCTTGGTGGAAACAGTCTGTTGCTGAAGGTACTCCTCAGGTTGGCCAGTGTGTCACGGAGGGGGTGAGCTGTATTGTCCTGGATGGTCTGCAGTTTGAGGAGCATCCTCCCCTCCAAGACCACCACCAATGAATCCAACTCCACTCCCAGGATGGAGCCAGCCTTCCTGATGAGTATGTTGATTCTGTTGGCGTCCGCAGCCTTCGTCCAGCTACCCCAGAACACACAACGTAGAGGATGGTACTGGCCATCACTGATTGATAGAAATCACACATACTGTATCACTAACACATATTTTTCAAATTGTTTTTAATATCATCTCATATACCTCATCGGGGACCCTCAGACCATCTATGATCGGACTTTACTTGCTTTACCTTGCACTGGACGGATTATTTTATCATGTATCTGTGCATTGCGAATGGCTCGATTGCAATCATGTTTTGTCTTTTCCCTGTCTGGTTAGCACGCAACAAAACCTCTTCACTGTATCTCGGTACACGTGACAATAAACTAAACTAAACTATTGTAGAGTCCCAAGTAATACACAGGTTGGAAGGTGATGGATTGAACTTGTGCCCTGAAACTGCAGAGGGCAGATAGGACACAGTGAATACTCAACTGTCTTGCCGACTGCACTCTTCACAGAGAATGGGGCATATATTTCTTCACATAGATAGTGGTATGTGGAACAAGTTACCTGAGGAAGTAGTAGGGGTGGGTACAATAACAACAGTTAGAAGGCACTTGCACAGGTAGATGGAGAGGAAAGGTTTGGAGGAATATGGGCCAGGGGCAGGCAAGTGGGATTAATTCAGTTGGGCAACTTGGTAGGCACGGACAGGTTGGGCTGAAGGGCCTGCTTCCTTGCTGTACATAGATCTAGGACTCTGAGAAACATATGGATCCTGTGAGGACCAAGGCCATGTTGCACCAAACATGTGCAGCCCTGCACCAGACAGGAGACTGGGTTCGAGCGTTTGACAACCAAACCCCGCAAGATCCCGATGCTCTGAAGTGAAGGTGGGGGAACTAGAACACAGTCAAAAAATGTGATGGAGAGTGTGGACCTGGGACCACAGGTTAACGGATTGAATCTCTGACACTGAGAGATGTTTAAAGCTATTAGATTAAAGTAATTGAAAAATATATGAATTATTAAAGGATTTTCAAATGTCAATGTAAAGTTAGTTAAAAATACATAATATCCTTTAGAAATAATTAAAAAGGGAAAAATAATAACTTAAAACACTGAATAGCTGGATCTGTAGTTACCTAAAATTGAAGAATTCAATGATCATACGATTGCGTTGTAAAGGGCCGGTCCCACCAGCATGCGCCTGCATGTGGCAAGCGCGACCAAACCAGAAGCGGGGGCCGCGCGGAGGTCGAGTGAGTGAAATGAAGTTCGAGCGAAGTCCACGGGGAGTTCGCGCGTGACGTACGGCGTCGAGGCGGCTGCGTTCCGGCACGCCGTTGCCGCGCGGAATTTTTAAACAGGGTCAGTTTTTCGGAGCCCCGCGCGATGTCGGGACCTGCTCCGCACAACTCCATACGGCTCCGGCGATCAAAGTGGGACCGGCCCCGCGAGGCCGTACGGCTCAAGCGACCTCGTTAGGTTGCGCTTGCCGCATGGAGTCGCATGCTCGTGGAACAGGCCCTCAAGCTACCCAAGCGAAAAACAATGGAGGAGTGTGGCAATGGAGGAGGCCCAGGATTGAAAGGTCAGTATGGAAATTGGAAGTGGAGTTAAAATGGTTAGCAACCAGGAGATCCAGTAGGCCTTGGCGGACCAAGTGCAGGTGTGCAGCAAAACGCTTGGCGAATCTATGCTTGGTCTTGCCGATGTACAGTAGGCCACATTGGGAATATCAGGTGCAGTAGATAGCAGCATTGTCCATGCAAGGGAGGCTTAGACCTGAGTGCTTCTGCCTCCTGGGACAATCACCTCGCCCTGCAGTGGCTAAAAATATTATAAGCATTCCCATCATATAAACATTCGTCATCAGGGATCCAAAATACCTCACCAAACACCACTGGTGGGGGGGGGGGGAATATTTTGAGCTAAATCAAAGAGAGCTGTCAGACAAATAGGAAGGGATTTTGAGAATCATACAGAACAAAAGAAGGTCATTGGATTGAATGCAGTTCAAGAGCCAAGTCAAGGGTGCCAAATTGTCAGTGGAACAATGACATTCTTACTTGCAGCACCATAACAAGCCTGTAAAAACAGCACTCAGAGATAACATAATACATTTTTAAAATTCAATAAATTAAAAAAACCCAGTACTAGTCCAAAGACCTCGAAGGCCTTAGTTCAACCAAGACAAATCATAGTTCATATTTTAGTTAGCGATGGTTGTTGATTAGTTTATGATTGTTACTTGGTATTGGTTTAATATTGTCAAGTGTATAGAGATTCAGTGACAAACTGTTTGGCAAGCTAGCCAGGCAGATATGTGTACAAAAACATATCATAAGTGGGGGTGAGGATTTTGAGTCTGAAGAGGGGTCCCGACACGAAACATTACTCATCCATGTTCTCCAGGGATGCTGCCTGTCCTGCTGAGTTACTCCGGCATTTTGTGTCTTTCCATGAGGATTTTGACATTTATCGGGGGTGGGGGGGGGGGGGGGGGGGGGGGGGGGGGGGGAGTCAATTGGTGTTAGCAAAGGAGTTGGACAAATGGGAAAGGATACACCAGCCATGTGCAATTGAGGGAGGGGGATGGAGAAGCATTGATACCTTGGTGAAGCAGGTGAACCTAAAGCGACAAAAACAAGAATACGACGACTATGCAGGAGAAAGCAGAACCTCATTGTTGGAAGTGCACTCGTTGTGTTTGAACGCATAGGATTCTGGCTGCTGCTGGCTTCAAACTCCTCGGGGGAGAAATTTGCCTTTGGTCGCTACTGTTAAACATGTGTGAGTATGTTGGCCCCTGTTGTATTCACCTCGATACAATCAGTGCCAAACAGTAGCAACCAAACTGAAGTATGTCCATCACAGCAGAACCTCGCAACATGCATTCAATAGGACAGCAGCCAACTTCATTGGAGAACTAAATGTTTTCCTTACCATGGACCATTTTAACAAACACTTTAATGCGAGATGACCTTCCAGATAGAAAATGTAATACCACTGGTTACAAAATAGTTTCTTATTAAATAAATTAGCTGGGGGCCTGACCCTCATTTTTGGATTACACTTAAGATTCTGAAATATACGTTTGGACTTGATTCATTTTAACATGCTATTTATGGTGAAATATTGCAGATGTAGGAATCCCACAGAGCTGGGTAGATGAGAGGATCAGTCACTGCAGTCAGTACCAGAACACCACTCTAGGGGGAGCTACAAGTCATCAGCTGGCACAATGTCAGTGGACACGCTGATTTGGACAATCACATCATCATTCTTCATTTTGGGATTATACCATCGAAAGTCAACTTTTTTTGAGGAGTGTAATTCAATAGCCAACATTTCAGAATTGTTTGCCATTGGCTGGGCACTTCATGAGCTCTGACCGAGAGTTTTTCTTGCCCGACACAGACGTTCTGGCCAAAGAGCCTGTTCCTGTGCTGTACTTTTGCATGTTCTATATTGATTTCTCTAACTTCAAATAACCCTTTCTCTCCCTCTCTCTCCACCCTTCCCCCATCCTAGTTCTCCGACCAGTCTGACTGTCCTCCTGATTAAATGTTACCTTTATATGCCTCGTTGTCAACTTCCCCCAGCTGACAATGATCTATTCTATATTCTCCTTGAACTTTCTCCCCTTTGATATCTCATTTTCACACCTGACCTTTCCATGTCTCCGTGTCTCCCTCTCCCCTGACTCTCAGTCTGAAGAAGGGTCTCGACCCGAAACGTCACCCCTTCCTTCTATCCAGAGATGCTGCCTGTCCCGCCGAGTTTCTCCAGAATTTTGTGTCTATCGTCTATGTTCTATGACCCAATACAATGCATGCAGCCCTGACATGGAAAAGCATTCTCCACAAATGATCCATCTGAGCAGTAACGGGAACGTGCACCTCAAGACCAACTTCTTCCCCACTGTTGTAAGACCTGAACGTATCTCTCACGCGCTAAGGATGAATTCCTGATCTCCCAATCTGCCTCATTGTGGTCCTTATATCCTGCACTCTGTCCCATTTGCAATACCTAATGTACGTAGAATATAGAACATAAAACAATATAACGCAGAAAGGGCCCTTCAATAATAACTGGGAAAAAATTAATATTATAATTTTGGAGAGGCCCTATGACCCCCCCAATTAAAATATGGATTGTGGAAATGTCGGAGACCCTACATCTAGAAAGAATCAGACTTGTCTTAATGGACAAACAAGAACTTTTTGTTAAAATATGGGCTCCATTCATTAACGATTTGAAGGGATAGATTGGCCCGGCACGAAAACACAACTAAAGCTTGAACTCAGGATTAGATGGGAAATTATACTTTATAATCTATGAACTTATCTCCAATGACGTATTATAAGTAATTATTTCCACCTTTTGTCTTTTTTGATATTTGTAATACTTTTTTTCCTCTTTTTCTCTCTTTCTATCTACATTAAAAAAACACTAGAAGCAGAATTAATTGACAATTGAAAATTTTAATAATGCATGATTGATGCATATGAAAAGTTTTTTTTACTATAATATGTAACTATACTTTACCATAATATGTTTGCTTCTAATAAAAATATTAAAAAAAAAAGAAAGGGCCCTTCAGCCCACAATATCCTTGCCGACCATGACGCCAAGATAAACTAATCACATCTACCTATACAGGATCCATATCTCTCCATTTTATGCATATTCATGTGCAGATCTAAAAGCCTCTTAAACACCACTATTGTATCTGCCTCTACCACCACCCTTGGCAGCACGTTCCAAGCACCCATCACCCTCTGTGTTAAAAACTAATCTCACATATCTCTGTTAAACTTTGGTCCTGTTACCATAAAGCAATGCACTCTAGTTTGTGATATTTCCACCCTAGGGAAAAGGTTCTGACAGTCAATCTCATCTATGCCTCACATCATTTTATATACATCAATCAAATCATGAGAGAAATAGATCGGGTAGATGCACAGAATCTCTTGCCCAGAATAGGGGAATCGAGGACTAGAGGACATAGGTTCAAGGTGAAGGGGAAAAGATTTAATAGGAATCTGAGGGGTAACTTTTTCACACCAAGGGTGATGGGTGTATGGAACAAGCTGTCAGAGGAGGTAGTTGAGGCTGGGACTGTGCTAACATTTAAGAAACAGTTAGACAGGTACATGGATAGGATACGTTTGGAGGGATATGGACCAAGCGCTGGCAGATGGGACTAGTGTCGCTGGGACATGTTGGTCGATGTTGGCAAGTTGGGCCGAAGGGCCTGTTTCCACACTGTATCACTCTATAACTCCATGACTCTAGGTCTCGGCTCAACTACAAGCACTCCAGAGAAAACACTCCAAATCTGGCTAACCTCTCCTTATATCTAATACCTTCTAATGCAAGCAGCATTCTGATAAACCTCTTCTGTACCATGTACAGAGAGAAGTACATACATGAAGAGTAGTCCAATGAACATGAGTATATACATGTACTCACGTATGGTTTGGTTGTACTCATGCCTGGAATGACTGACCTGGATAACATGCAAAATAAAGTTTCTCATTGTGCTGTGATAATACTAAACCAATACCACGTTTGTCTGAGGAATGGCCATCATTCAGCATGCCTGGGATAACTAGGTATTTCCCAAACCAAAGTTGGCCTATCCATATCTTGTATCTGTGTGCAACCCCAGCCTTGGATTCAGCAAGCCCTTCCTCAATCCATCCCCATGGGTGAGGCTTCCACCCCTTGACCTTGCGATCTTCTAATCATTTCACACCTTACCCCAACCCAGGCCCTGGTCTCCCAACTATCCAAACTCCCTGCATCCATGATACTCTGATGCTTTAAGGAACCCCGTGAAAGCATCAATTATCCAACGATACTTAATTAATTTGCACCAGAAATCGACGCAATCCCAGACCAAGTACCTGACTGTGAGCCCGCAGGCACCCCGACCATCATTCCTTCCCCCAATCACCAGCACTGATTGAGATCACTGTAGCTTATTGTCTTATCACCCAATTCCAATCTCTGGCCCAATTCCAAGCATTTTGTCACTTCCTGTTCAGTTGGTGAGGCATTGGATTCATTCATATGCACTGGGACCTCTAGACCATATGTGTTACGCAGAATGTAGAAACAAGGAACTACGGATGCTGGTTTACATAGAAGGACACAAAGTCCAGGGGTCACTCAGCAGGTCAGTCAGCATCTCCAGAGAATGTTGATAGGTAACGTTTCTGATCCGAAATACCACCTATCAACGTTCTCCAGAGATGCTGCCTGACCCGCTGGGTTACTCCAGCACTTTGTGTCCTTTTGTTTTTACACAGAACGTGTGTTGGAGAGTGGAACACGGGAGTGAATGAAAATGGACCACCATTCACAGTCTCTGTGGAATAAACACAGGAACATGATTCCCAATGTCTCCTCACAACTCTAGTCTGGTTAACTTCTGTGAGAGTACAACTATGCCTCCCATAATGTTATATACTTCTATCAAGTTTCTGACGTTCCAGAAAAAACAATCCAAGTTTATCTAACCTTTCCCTGTAGTTGAAACCCTCTCATCCAGAAGGCGTTCTGGTAAACCTCCTCCGCACTCTCTCCAAAGCCTCCGCATCTTTGCTGTCATGGGGCAACCAGTGCTGCACGCCATACTCTTAGACCAGCAGACATATGTCAAGGGCTTAAATGAGGTTGAATGAAAGGTGTGACCTTTCTAATTTTTTGCCTGGATAATTCCCGCACCCAACAGGGACTCAATGCTGCACTGTTTGCCAATCCATCTAGCGCACTCTCCCTTTAAGCACAACCTCACACCAGCACCGCAGGGTGCACCATTCACCATGCTTATCACCTTCCGTTGGAATGCTTGTAGGTTACATTACCTCAATGAAAATAAAATGATATTCCATCCACATACAATAAAAATCCTAATTGACTCTAATTCTTCCTACATGATGCAATGGCATTTTTCTTTTCAAATCTTTAATTGTGGTTTTGCATGTCTGTAGCAATAGTTTTATAATCACATCTGGTAACAATACAATGTGTCTGATGCTCTGCAGATTTGGTATTTCAAATAACTGAGTTATGTGACTAACAGAATGAAATGAATTGAAACTGGTTACTGAAATGTATTATGAATAATCTGTTTAGGCTGAAATTACTTATCTTCGTTTTATGACTCACAAACCACTCATAAACAGTTCATTTACTGCTTTTGGATAGTCAAAATCTACTTATTTGCCCATCAACTAAAATGTTGCATTAATACCCATGCTTGCTTTAAATTTCAACAGCAGTGTATACTTACATTTACCCTCCAGAGTTGATTGTTCCAGTAGGCCTTTCATCTTCTACTTGGGTTTATGTAAATCTCTGCTGCCCTAATCCTAATTTGGCTCTTTAGTCTTGATTTACACTGGCTCAATCCCTAATGCCTCAAATTTATAGATCTTATCCTTGTGTTTAAATTCCAGCATTGTACCCTTCCCGATCTCCGTATCCTCCTCCATCCTTACAATCCTCTCGCAACCCTGTTTTCTTCCTATGATAACCTATTCTATGCCCCCACTTCCCCTGCTTTCCCACAGTGAAGATGTACCAGTAATACAAATGCAACTTCTACTGATTGCTCTTTGGTCCATTTGATGAAGTAACATTCCTAGCACTTTGCTGGCCTGTGATCAGACAAAACTTATCAAATAATATTTGGTTGAAGGGGTATTACTTAGCATGGACTCAAAAAATATAGAAAGGCAGAGATTACATTACCTCAATTAAATTATAAAATATTCCATACACATCCAATAAAATGTCCTGAGTAAAACACTGCAGGTAATGAAATAAAGCAGAAAATATTAGAAACACTCCAAGGGAGGCTATTGCCAACTTTACAAAACCTTGGTGAAGCCACAGCTGCAGTACTGTATGCATTTCTGGTCATCACGTCAAAGGATTGGCATGATTGCATTGGAGAGGGTGCAGAGGAGATTCAACAGGATGTCGCCAGAAATGGAGTATTGCAGTTACGGTGGATCTGGGTTTGATTTCCCTTGGAGCAGAGGAGACAAAGGTGGGGGGAGGGTGGGGGTTGCTGATAGAGATGCACAAAACTATGAAAGACACAGATGGGGTAGTTAGGGGGGAACTACTACCCATAGCAGAACAGAGGGCAGAATGTTAGGGTAAGGGGTAAGAGACGAAGCAAGGATATGGGTAAGATGAGGGTGTTTGGAATCGGAAACGCACTGCTGAGTAGATAGTAGGCACTCACACCACTTGTAGATGTTTAATGACTTGAATTGCTGAAGCATAGAAGGTTTTGTACTAAGTGCTGATCAATGGGGTCAGTACACATGGGTACCATCCTTGATGGCCATGATGGGATGAAGAGCCCATTTCTGTGCTGTAAGAATCAATGTATCTCAGCAGGACGGGCAGCATTTTTGAAAATACAAATAGATTGAATGTTTCTGATTGATGGCCATTCTTTTCTCCTGACAAGTTAACACTGTTCCTCTCTGGGCAGACGCTGCCTTGCGTATTGAGCGTTTCCAACATTTTCTGTGCTGTAATAAAATTCCTCGTTCATTCTGGGTTCTTCCTGTTCAAGGACTTCTAGGCCAGGGAATGGCCGTAGCCCACTACTGAACCACCCCCCTCACACATCGCAGAGGTTAGGGTGACAGAGCAAGAGTTGCTTGTTGTCTTGAGTCTGAATAAGGGTCCCAACCCAAAACATTCTCCAGAGATGCTGCCTGACCTGCTGCGTTACTGGAACATATTGTGTATATTTTTGTAAACCAACACCTGTAGTTCGTAGTGCTGATGGAATGAGTTACTCTGAAGAAACTCTGAATTATCCGCTCCACTGGAATGTACTGTTGCCTTTGCTTTACCCGGTGCCACATCCACCCAGCATCCCCACACACTTTGGCTTGAATGACCATCTTTCATATACCTCGTGCTGCCTCGGCAAGGTCCGCGGCATAATCAAGGACGAGTCGCACCCTGGCCACTCCCTCTTCTCCCCTCTCCCAACAGGGAAAAGGTATAGAAGTGTGAAAATGCACACCACCAGATTCAGGGACAGTTTCTTCCCAGCTGTTATCAGGCAATTGAATCATCGTACCACAACCAGAGTGCTGAACTATTATCTACCTCTTTGGTGACCCGCGGACTACCCTTGCTCGGACTTTCCTGGCTTTACCTTGCGCTAAATGTTATTCCCTTATCATGTATCTACACACTGTAAATGGCTCGATTGTAATGATGTATTGTCTGTCTGCTGACTGGATAACACGGAACAAGGCCTGCCCGCAGTCCGTCTCTACACCTTTTTTTATTTTAAGTCCTGTTAAAAAAATGTTAGTGGAGGTCTTCTATGTGGGGGGTGGGGGTGGGGAAGGGGGAAACTTTATTTCTTAGTCACCTACCTGGTCGGAGAGGCAGCATCCCTCCAAGCGGCTTCTTCGCCCCGTCCTCGCGGCCTACCATCGAGAATGGAGCGGCGTTTCCTGTCGGGACCGGCCGGGACTACAGCTTCGGCGGCGGTGGCGCAGCGCTGGGATACCAACACGAAGCGGGCGATGACTTGCCGGGTCGCCGTGCGGTAAGCTCCGGAGCGTTGTGGCCGTCGATCCCAACATCGCGGAGCTGGGGCTGCGGGCGTCCGGCCGCGGGCAGCGCTGGATTTGGAGTGCCGCAGAGCCAGGGATCAAGTTCACCGGGGTCGGAGCTCCAGCTGGCGCGGCCTGAGGACTACGAGTGCCCCGGTCTCCAGGGAGGAGGCAGCCGCTCCAGACTTTTCCAAGCCGCCGAGGAATGTTTCACCCGACGACGAAGTTCCATCTTCACGGCAAGAGGGCCCTGAAAATCATCGGACTGGCTGCACGGCCACAAATGGGCCCCGACCTCGGGTGTTTCGCAGAGGAAGAGGACTTAACTTTCTGGTGCCTTTCCCCACAGTGGAAAGTTTTGATTCTGCTGTGGGGGGGACGTTTGTGTTGAACTCTATAATGTGTTGTGTCCATTTTATTCATTTTTTTTTTAACCTTTTTCTATGGTTTGTAATGGAACTTATTATTTAATTTATGTAAAGCACTTTGGTGTCAATGCGAGTTGACTTAAAACGTGCTATATAAATAAAACTTACTTACTTACTTACAAGGGTCTGAAGAAGGGTTTTGGCCCGAAACATTGCCTATTTCCTTCGCTCCATAGATGCTGCTGCACCCCCTGAGTTTCTCCAGTATTTTTGTGTGACAATAAACTAAACTGTATACTGTGTGAAATGTTGCCAAAGACTTTCTGGAAATCCAAATAAATTGGGAAGCACGATGATCAGTTTTATTTGCCGTGCCCCCATGAAGCAAGAGGAGAGGCAAAGATTTCCCTTTACAATTTAAAAATATTTCAAATTCTATTTATATTTCTTGCCTGGATTGGTGGCCTGGTTTCTCACAATATAATAGTGTCTAACTACATTTCCATGTCTGCATTGACCTGATGTTGCCATTTAATGCATGTCCTTATTTTCCCCAAATTATTGTTAGTTAAATAAATTAGTAACTGGTTTGGCATTGTGAATTTGAAGTGCATTGTAGAATCAACTTCCATTACATATTTTACTCATTTTCCTTTGTACAAGAAATGAGTAATATTGTATTGGAAATACTTGAATACAGATCAGAGAAACCAAGTCATTTTCTAGTTGTTACTTCCTTTTTTTGAATGCAGCATAAACTTGGAGTCAGTGGAAAGTACCCAGAGGGGATTATATTACTCTGCCTATTTGTGTGCAAATGTTCAATTTAATTTTATTGATACATGGTACTGAAATAAATGATTGTTCCAAAGTAAAAGGAACTCAGAATTGTTTCCAGCAAGGCAGCAGATATTTATCTTCAGTGAAAACTACTTCTGGACAAACAGCCCATTGTTTCAATTGTCTTGCCTTCTGGTGTTTGTGTGAAAGACAGATACATATTTTCTTTGTTTGATATTTCCATAATGAATGTGCACATGCAGACTATTTTTACATGCACCACATGCACTTTTAGATCATTTCCATTTTGCAAATTGCAGAATTAATTACATTATTACACAGAATTTGGTGACTTGGGCTTTGTCCCAGATCCATTCCCCATTTTGGGCAAACATGTTAAAAAAAAACTGTAGAGGGGTATTTTTTATCCTTCGAATTTGGCTCAAAATCCACGGGCAGGGAGTTAACATCCTGCCTCACCCCTGGACTTCAATCGTCTGAGATATCCATTGGAGTGAGGCACTGCCTTTCAAGTCAACTGGCTAGTCACACCTCTTGTGATGTCCTGTTTTGGATGATTCAGAACTGGACGTCAACCAGCTCTTTGCCCATCTCTATTTTTTTAAATAAACAAGATTTTTTAAAAAACTAGCCACGTAGTAGCCCAAAGATAACAAGGAGTCAGACAGTGTTGTAGCGGGTATTATGAAGGATACAGCATGGAAACAGGCCCTGCGGCCCGCCATTTCACACCCACCATGAACATCCATTGGTTTTGGTTTTGCCAAGGCCAGTTAGAGCCCCTGACCCATTATCACAACCTAATTGGCGACCTCTGCCCTTGACTCATACTCGCAGCATGGTCGCCACGAGGTCGTAGGAGGCCTTCGTAACTCTTCCTCATGCTCGTGTGTGGTCTCCGCGTACTCGTGGCCTCAAGTAGGTCGCGGCGTTTCTTCCATCCTGATAAAAAAATGTCCACGAGTAAAAAAAAAAGGGTTGTCATGGAAGAAATTGACACTTGTTACTCGTAGGTAGATCGTAGTAGGTCGTGATGGTAGTCGTAGATAGTTGTAGATAGTCGTAGATAGTTGTAGATAGTCGTAGATAGTTGTAGATAGTCGTAGATAGTTGTAGATAGTCGTAGATAGTTGTAGATAGTTGTAGATAGTTGTAGATAGTTGTAGATAGTTGTAGGCAATCGTAGGTCGGTAACTGGCCCGAGAAAAAAATGCAAACATGACATAATTTTATCATGTGATCATTTTCCACTCGTAGCTAGTCGTAGTTGGTCTTAGGTGTGGAAGACTGAGGTCGAGGGGGGGGGCGTAGGAGGTCGTAGACATAGTCATAGGAGGTCTAGGAGGTCTTTTCCTTCGGCGAGTCAACATGGCCTTGACATTTTTTTCAACTGGTCTACGGTCTTCTAAACTCATGGATTAGGTCGTCCAAGTGGGACAGGCCCTTAACCTAAACTCTTTTAACCAGGTGGCTTCAGCTACTCCCCACCCATACAAAAGTCCTCAAGCCCCCCTCCTCTCTGAACACCCACCATCCCCCCTACCAGACCTCGCCTCGGCCTCCGTCTACTCACCTGCCCTCCTCCAACCCCAACCAACCTCACTAGGGTCTCCTCAATATCCCGCAGCTCTGCTCTTGCTCCCCCTCCCCCCGTTCGTAACAGGGACAGAGTCCCCCTTGTCCTCACCGTTCACCCCATCAGCCGTCACGTACAGCATATAATTCTCCGCCATTTTCGCCACCTCCAACGGGATCCCACTACTGGCCACATTTTCCCATTTCCACCCCTTTCCGCTTTCTGCAGAGGTGTTCAGCTGTGTCCGCTGCTCCAGGTGTGGATTACTGCACATCGGCGAGACCAAGCGCAGGCTCAGCGATCGTTACGCTGAACACCTCCGCTCAGTCCGCCGAAACCTACCTGATCTCCCGGTTGCTCAACACTTTAATTCCACCTCCCATTCCCACACTGACCTTTGTGCCCTGAGCCTCCTCCATTGGCAGAGTGAGGCCCGGCACAAACTGGAGGAACAGCGCCTCATACTTTGCTATGGCAGCTGACACCCCAGAGGTATGAACATTGACTTCTCTAACTTCAAGTAGCCCTTACGTTCCCTCTCTCTCCATCCCTCCCCCTTCCCAGTTGTCCGGCTACATTTTATACCTGTTGCTTTGTTGTTACCTCCTCCCAACTAACAATGATCTATTCTACATGTTCCTTGATATTCATTCCCTTTGTCCTGTTTTCACATCTTACACTTCCTTATCTATGTACCTCCCTCTCCCCTGACATCAGTCTGAAGATGGGTCTCGGCCCGAAACGTCACTCATTCTTTCTCTCCAGAGATCCTGCCTGTCCCGCTGAGTTACTCCAGCATTTTGTGTCTACTGTATCTTCTATCTTTAACCTAAAGCCCACACAGCTGTGAGATGAGGGAGGAAACTGGAGCACAAGGTCAAAGGAAGAACACGCAAACTCCACACAGACCGCACCCCGAGGTCGGGATAGAACTCTGCTGGAGTGAGGCACCAGCTCTACCGGCTGCACCACTATGCTGCTCGGTGGCACTCTGCGTCATAGCTTCTGAATTTTGGATTTACCCTGTCCTCTGCTGCTGTCTGTGTGGAGTTTGCACGTTCTCCATGAGACCAAACGCGTTTCCTTCCACGTTCCAAAGTCATGTTGATCATCGGTTTAATTGGCCCCGAGTGGAATTGTCGGGAATGTTCTGAGAGCTCGTCTAGACTTGCTGGGCCGAATTACTTCTTTTCTCCGGTGATAATCGGCAAGATCCATATTTGGACTTGCTCTCCTGAACAGGTGTCAAGAACACCCACCCCAAGCTGAAAAGGATTTATTTTAATCTGTGCATTAGGTCCTAAAGATGTCATTAGCACCTGGGGCAACTTTATCTTGGCAGCATAAGAAGAATGCGTTTCCTGCCAAACTAACTCATCTTAATGAAGATTCACCGAGAAGTGGTCAAGATTTCAGTGGAAGTGGACAAGCTATTGAAATATTTCCACACTCCCCTGGATCTGACAAATTTCCCCCCACATCAACTCCCTTTTAAATTTTACCCTACAACCAGCCTCCAGCATCTTTTCCAGGCACTGGATTATGGATCGCAATAATTCACCATGTAGTTTTTCTCTCTCCTAAGTTCCCTTGTTAACAACCTTAAACCCGTGTTGGCTGGTCAATGACTATTGCGAACGGCTCCCACACATTACTTATTTGATTTTGAACACCTCGGACAAATCTCTTCTTGACCTTTGCTATTCCAAATGGAGTAACCGCAATTTCTCCAGTCTCGTCATGCCTTTGATTGTTGGTACCATTGTAATGAATCAGTCTGCATTGAATCCAAAGGTTTGGCAAACTTCCTAAAATATGGTGCCTGTAATACACTGGGGCAGCAAAGTTGCATAGCTAGTAAAGCTGCTGCTTCAGAACTCCAGTGACCCAGGTTCAATCCCGACCTCCAGTGCTGTATGCATGGAGTTTGCTCGTCTCCCCACGAGTGTGTGGGTTTCTTCCTGGTGCTCTGGTTTCAAAATTAATGCATGGTTGACAAGAAAAGTAACCTGAGAGGGAACCTTCAATTCTTGGGGCACGAGACCTCTTTTGGAGAACATGGGATCCATTAAAGTCCTCTCATTTTTAACCCTTAACACGGCCAGGATCCTTGAAACAAGGGTTGCTTATGCCAGTGATTCCCAACCTGGGGCCATGGCAAATTTCAGGAGGGCCACAGAAAAATTTTGGGATTTAGGGGGCCACCAGCTCAATGAAGGGGGCCACAGAGCTACCACCCTGTTGCCTCCTAAATTTCAGTTCTAATAAATTTAAATCTATGTAGTTGAAATATATTTTTAATGTATGATTATAAATGGTTGTTTTATTGAACCCACAAAATATTTTTGATGCTTGTGGAATAGAATAAAAGAGAATATATGTGCAATTAATAGACACTGATATTTTTATGGAAGGTATTATAATATTGAAGTACTTTTTTTTCCGCTAATAATGTCAGGGGGGAGGGGGGGGGGGGGGCACAGAAAATTTAAAAGATCCCAAGGGGGCCATGAGCTAAAAAAGGTTGGGAACCACTGGCTTTATGCCATTGGAGCAGGGAAAGGAATGATTCACAGCTGATTCTCAATGTAAAATCAACTTTGGATGTTGAACAGAGTGTTTTAGCGAATGAACCTGGATGGTAAAGGGATGGATTTGGAAGGAAATTCAAACAAAGATTGAGCAAGAGTAAACACATTTTATTGGCTAGGTTTTGATTGTTTATACTTTAATACAAGATATCAAGAGAATAAAGCTGATGTACCAAGGATAACGACAGACAAGGGGGGAGTTTATTACAGTGGCCATTACTCAAGCATGCCTTATGTGGTAGTTGAAAATTCCTGGTTATTTTTTCCAGATGAGATAGAAAGGGTTGTAAGAGCAGTGCTGTAATATTGATTGATAGAATAATGATAGCAAAGAGGAGAGAGATGGTCTATCAGAAATGAAGCTATATGGGTTGAACAGAGAAACATAAAAGAAACAATGGTGATGGAAGTGTACCTTAATAGCCAGAGATAGAAAAGCAACTATGTACAAACATTTATCACAATGGCAAAATTGACAAGGTAGTTACCATTGTGGACATTAACACTCGTATTATTTACTGGGAGATGATCAGGTTAAATGGCAAAGAAGGAACATTGCACTTGAAGTGCATTCACCTGGATTATTTTAATCAAATCGTAATAAGTATAACAAAGATTAGAACCTGAATTAGTTTTAGGGAATTAAGTTTACGAACTTGCTGAATGGAAAAGATGGAAGTGGGAGAACCATGTTATGGAGTCTCATATTAGAGAAATTCATTATAACTCCAGTAAAACACAAACATAATGAATTGAGGGAGAATTGGCTACTCTGCCATTCAATTATCTTTTACATTGAGGTAATTTCCTGCACAAACGCATATACTTTAATTATATTGAACAGAGAGACCCATGGGGTACAAGCATGTTGTCTCTGAAAGTGGCAATCCAGGTAGATAAAGTGGTGAAGAAGACGTGTCCTATGGATAGGAATCATCTAGTGGGATATGGGCCAAACGTGGGCATGTTGGACCAGTGAAAATGGGACATCTTGGTCAGCATGACAAGTTGGGCCGAAGGAACTGTCCCCATGCCACATGACTCTATGGCATATGGTATCACAAGGAACAGCATTTACTGAAATCTTGAGCAAAACACAAAGTGCTGGAGTAACTCGGTGGGTCAGGCAGCATCTGTGGAGGGAAAGTATAGGCATCGGTTCAGGTCAGGACTGATGATTCTTCAGGCAAATGGTAAGCTATCCTTGATCGGCGGTGGAATTGATTTGGGAGGTCTTAATAAAATGTACAAAACGTTGGTATCGAAGGAGTGTGTGCCAGAGGAAGGAAGCATTGGCTGTAGTTGTATGTGTAAGAAAGAACTGCAGATGCTGGGTTCCTTCTCTCCAGCGATGCTGCCTGTCCCGCTGAGTTACTCCTGCTTTTTGTGTCTATCTTTGGTTGTAGTAGTAGATTTCTCGGCAGTGGGGGCAGGATTGATAGGAATGTGGGGACAATAAAATGGGGTGTGTGTGTGGGTTGATTTTAAATGATACTTAATAGTTTGCATGCTCTTAGTAAGCTGTTTCGTGCTCTCTGCCTCTTTATATCATCCTAAATATTTTTTCAATTTAGCAGATGAATAACGTTTCGGCATTAATTATAAAGACCTTATGAGAACAATCATTGCCCGCATTGCTGGGATAATGATACTGTTTTGCATTCGCAAGAGCAGAATTTGACACAGATGGAAGTCAGTACCGTGCCTAAAACTGCAAGTGCAAGTAGTGAGTGTTCTGTGACTGTCACCAATGCTCCGAGCTTGCGAAATTCCTAATCTCTCTGCCAATTTTCTTTTCACTTACAATGCATTATTAGCATCCACACCCATTCCTCCAAATATTGTTATGAACTAAGAAAATGGAGAGGGGGGACGTAATGCACATTGAATAAAAGGCAAATAACTACACAATGACATGGAAATTAAGGTTGAGGCCATTATGCAATGTTATACTTTCAGATTCACTTGCCACAAAGTGGTATTACTGGTTCAGTGTTTGGTTTCCCAGAAGCTCTCAAGGAAGCAACATGCATATACTAATTTATCTTGTGCAACATTTATAGTTCACTGCATTTAAATAGCCCAGTCCATCACACAAACCAGCCTCCTACCCATTGACTCCATATATACTTCCCCCTGCTTGGTGCAAGCAGCCAAATGAATCAAGGACCCAGGTCATTCTCTCTTCACCCCGCTCCCATCAGACAATATATACAAAAACTTGAAATCACATTCCACAGATTCAAGAACAGCTTCTTTGCTACTGTTATGCTACTATCAGCCTATGCTCGGGCTGAATTCCCGATCTTCCAATCTACCCATTTTTGGCTCTTGATTGTTTTATTTGCACTCTCTTTGTAGATGCAACACTTTACTCTTCACTGTTTTTCTCTTTTGCACTACCTGTTATAGTCATGGGATGATTTGCCTGGATAGCACGCCACACACTCTTTCACTCTACACATGACAATAATAAACTCATACCAATATAGCTTCAGTTCCAGCCTCGAGACTTTCTAAAATCACTCGCAGCCAATTAGATAAATCTCAAGTATAGCCTCTGCAGCAATAATAGTGAACAGAGTGACAAAATTGCACACAGAAAACTTCCACAAAATGTATTCATTTCAATGGTATAACGGGGTATGTAGGTGACAAAATATTGACCAAGTCAAGTCTATTGTTGCACACGTAAGTATAGTGAGGTACAGGTACAATGAAAGTATTGCATGCAGATAACAGCACAAGTACATAGACTCAAACACATCAAAACAGCTTACACTTAAATTATATGTAAAGTGCACACAAAATTTCTAAAGGAAAGAAGACAATGTCAAAACAAAATATTAGTGCAAAACACAATTAGAAAAGAAAACAAGTCCATATTTGTGGAATAGGTGAACTTAGAGTTCCATTGTTGGGGTACGATTGATATTGTGCAGGTCGGTTCAGGAACCTGATAGTTGAAGGTAAATAGTTATTCCTGAACCTGGTGGTGTGGGACTTCTGTTCCTCCTGCCTGATGGTAGCAATGAGAAGGGAGCAGGTCCCAGATGGTAGGGATCCTTGATGATAGATGCCACCTTCTTGAGGCAGCACCTCATGTAGATACTTTTGATGCAGGAGAGGGCAGTGCCCGTGATGGATCGGGCTGAGTCCAACACTCTCTGGAACCTCTTGTGCTCCTATGCATTGGAGTTGCCGTAACAGGCAACCAGTCAGGATAGTTTCTCCAGTGCATCTGTACAAGTGTGTTAGAGCATTTGGAGACACTCCGAATCTCTTTAAACTTCTTAGTTAGAAGTAAGTGTATTAGAAGAATTTCTTAGAAATTAGAGGCGTATTCTTTGTGAATATATCTATGTGTTGGGCCCAGGACAGGTCATCTAAGATATTAATACGCAGGAATATGCTGCCTCCGCCGACCCATCAATTAAAACAATGACCAGGGTAACAGCAAGGGATCTAGTCTGGTTTCTTGTCCAGGATCAAATCCTCAACCTACTTCAGTGAAACAGAATATCTGGTCCTTAATTGTCTAAGTGACAATAAATGTGAACTTGAACTTAAACAAATCACATTGCTGCTTAAGTGAGCCCATTGTCCAATGACCTGGATAGTAGATTTCCTGAGGCCACAATGGCAATATTATAAAAGTCTACCTCGTTGGCTTTGATGTATTGTTATCATGCAATTTCTATCTTCCTTAAGAAGATGAATCTTTCTGATCGGCTACCTTTCGTTTGGCATAGGTGCTTCTGTACAGTTGCTGGGTAACGCCTGCACGGACGGTGATGGATGCCTAAATCCATTGGATGCACAACTTGTATAGGAACCTGCAGGTGTTGATGCAAACCTCATTCTTTTAGCAGGTTGAGGTCAGCATCTTGGGAGGTGCTGTTGAAGCAGCCCCAGCACTGTTTCTTAATTAAGCTATGGTTGGCTTTCCTCTGTAGTTAAATGCATTGCAAGTTTCAAATAATAAAAGTCAGTGTTGCAGCGGCTCTAAGGAACTGGTGTACTGCAAGGTTGAAAATGTATTCTGCACTCTGTATGTTTCCCTTTGCTCTACCTATTGTACTTGAGTTTGGCTTGATTGCATTTAGATTTATATAGTATTATCTGATTTGATTAGAGACCATGCAAAACACAGCATTGCACTGTACCTCAGTGCACATGATAAACCTAGACCTAAATGATGAGGAGGTGGGTGAATAAAGGGTATTTAAGTGCTTGGGCCTCTGCCTACTGAGACACCAGGGGAATTCCCTGCTCTTCTTTAAACTAGGCCATGTTTGATGTGTTCATTGAACTTTTCGTGAATGGATTTAGAATGTTTGACTTTGAACTGCAGACTGAATTACTATGTACCTCTGGAATCTGCATCCTTTGGCCTCGTGCCCTCCTTCACCAAGATATTACAGGCGTCCATGATCGACTTCTTCTGTGCAATATCATGAGATCAAGTAAAGCATATTGACCTGTGAATTCTTTCTCGCAGTGCCAAAAAGTTCAAATAAAAATAGTCTTACTCCAGCGGTGAGCCACAGTGCACCCTTTTACAGGCCCCCAGACATCCCGATAGAAACTTTACCCCAGACTTCCCAACGGAATATTCATTGTCATTAGCAATGTTTCTCCAAGGTAAAACAAGAATGCAATGTCTAAAATAAACAATTCAGCTCCAGCAAGATTTGCAAAGTTCCATCGTTTAAAAAAATGACAGTTCTCATTTACTCACAGAATGACCAACTTTAGTAATCCAGATGCTATTCTACGTGAAGGGAAATCACATACCCCTCACTCTTTGCCAGGTTGTTTCAAAACACACTGCGGCATCATTGCTTTCTTTAGACACTGTTTACAGCGAACTCTGTCCCTTCCTTTCATCTTCGATGACTTTCCCACATTATAAATTGATTCTCGCGGTGGATTAGCCTGCACCTAATGTTCCACTTGCCGCATGGTGTGGAGTTGGAGTGTAGACATCAGGGACATCACAGGCTACTGGGGGCATGTGGGAGGATGGCTAAGAAGTCTTATTGCTAAAGACTTTATCCATTAGAAGTTTACAGGGGTCCATGCTCATAGTTAGATGCCTCTGAGGAATCCCTGCCCCAGAAACTTCACCAAGACTTCCTCACTGAGATGTTGCAAGGTTAAATGACAAGGCATGAATGGACTGCTTTGCCCAAGGTCAGTTTCACAGTCACTCATAGCTTCCTAGCCTCAAGTTACTGGGTCGGTATTCCAAGCGACTGGATCATTGATTCAAAGCGCAAAATCAAATTCCATCAGAGCAGCAAAAGGATTTGAATATGCATAATTCAACAAATCTGTGATTAAAGAGCGAGCCTCTATATCGATGACCATGAACTTGTCGGCTGGTCATAAAAACACAATTAAATCACTGAATTTTAAAAAAATCTGATAACGTTGGAAATCAGAACGAAAATCAGAAATTGATGACAAAAATACATGGATAGGAAAGATTTAAGGGGGTATGGGTCAAATGCAGGCAAACTTGACTAGATTAGATGGGCCATCTTGGTTGGCATGGACATGTTGGGTGAAAATGACTTCCATGCTGTATGTGGCTAAAGAGAGGCAGATCCGATAGTGGTGATATGAATGTGCAGGAAGATGAGAATAGTTTAGCTTGACAAGATGTTCATCAAAGACATCGTGGACCAAAGGACCTGTTCCTGTGATGTACTTTTCCATGTTCTATGTAAAGGGCCTGTCCCACTGTCACCACCTAATTCAAGACCTCTGCCGAGTTAGCCCTTGACTCATACTCGCGGCATGGTCGTCACGAGGTCGTAGGTAGGTCGTAGCAGGTTGTGATGCTAGTCGTAGGTGCTCGTGGCATCAAGTAGGTCGGGGCGTTTTTTCAATGTGATGAAAAATGGCCAAGAGTAAAAAAGGTCGTGAATTAGGTCTTGAAAGTGGGACAGGCTCTTAACTCTCTGCAAGTCAGGCAGCACCTGTGGAACGAGAAACAGAATTTTGCACTTTCTGGAACTGGAAAAGATCTCTGCAACACTGCACTCAGATAAAACAACCTCTTCTTCATCTCCACTTTTCCTGCCCCCCAGATCAATGTGTAGTTATGGCAATTCACATGGGTGCAGGCTGCACCTGCCCCTTTCTGAGTTATGCGGAATTGTCTTTGTTTTAGTTTTTTTTGTTTTAGTTTTTGAGATACAGCGCGGAAACAGGCCCTTCGGCCCACCGAGTCCGCACCGACCAGCGATCCCCGCACATTAGCACCATCCTACACACATTAGGGACAATTTACACATACACCAAGCCAAAAATAACCGACAAACCTGTACGTCTTTGGAGTGTGGGAGGAATCTGAAGGTCTCGGAGAAAACCCACACGGTCACGGGGAGAACGTAAAACTCCACACAGACAGCACCCGTAGTTCGGATCGAACCCTGATCTCTGGCACTGCAAGCGCTGTAAGGCAGTAACTCTACCGTTGCGCCACCGTGGCGGCTCATAACTTTTTTGTGCCCTACCCTGAACTCTTTTACTGGTATATCAACAACTGCATTGATGCTGTTTCCTGCACCCAGAAAGAACTTGAAAATGTGGCGCAGCTGGTAGAGCTGCTGTCTCACAGCACCAGATACCTGTCTGGAGATGCTGTCTGACCTGTTGAGTTACGCCAGTACTTTGTGTTTTACACCAGAGTTCCCTTGGCCCTTACTTTGCACCTCCTTCGCCTTCACATTCAATGCATCATCTTTTGCTATTTCCATCTTTGATTTTCATTTATAATTCAAGACTGATAAATTGATTCATATTATCTGAAATAAAATAATCCCATTTTAGCCAATGATAGTATTTTGGACCTCCAATACTTTGGAGGAGATTCGTAATCTAGAAACAAGGAACTGTAGATGCTGGTTTACGGATAAAAAAGACACAAAGTGCTGGAGTAACTCAGCGGGTCAGGCAGCATGTCCAGTGAACATGGATAGGTGACGTTTACAAGGCCGCTGAATTACTCCAGCATTTTGTGCTTATCTTCGGTGTAAACCAGCATCTGCAGTTCCTTCCTACCCTGAGGATGATGGCATTTGGAAACACTGCATGTTAACTTGATGAACTTACATGTTACTCCAGCATTTGATGAACTGCATGAAAATGGCATATTAATATTTACAGTCATGACAACAATTATCAAGAATATATGCCAGCATTATCATGTCACGGTGTAATTCTGACTGTAATCCAATAACAACCCATTTTTATTTCCCAGCTGTCTAAAGAAGGATCATGACCCGATACATCACCTGCCCATTCTCTCCACAAATGCAGCCTGACCCGGTGAGTTCCTCCAGCGCTTTGTATTTTGTTCATTTACCAACTGGTATTTTTCTCTGGTGACGCCTTACAAAAAGTGCATCAAGTTAACATGCAGTGTTTCCAAATGTCATCATCCTCAGGGTAATGGGTAGGAAGGAACTGCAGATGCAGGTTTACACCGAAGATAACCACACAATGCTGGAGTAACTCAGCGGGACAGGCAGCTTCTCTGGATAGAAGGAATGGGTGATGTTTCAGATCGAGACCCTTCTTCTTCAGAAGAAACGTCACCCATTCCTTCTACCCAGAGATGCTGCCTGTCCCGCTGAGTTACTCCAGCATTTTGTGTCTATCCTCAGGGTAATTAGGAATTAGGTGATAAATATTGTCCTTGCCAACAACATCTGCATGTTATAAAGAAAACTTTAAAATACTCAAACATTCTAATAAAAGAAAGGATTGTGAGCAGGACTTGCACATTTTACAAAAATGATGTGTATTAAATGAAGATATATTTAACGGAAGCCAGCAATTGATTCAGCGATTTTGATACAGCTGGTCGTGCTGCTGCCTCACAGAGCCCGAGACACAGGTATGATTCTGACCTTGGGTGCTGTCTGTTTCTTGCGGGTGCTCCTGACTCAACCCAAATTCCGAAGATGTGCAGGTTTGCAGGTTAATAAATCCCACAACCTCATTCTCAACGTGGGAAAAACTAAGGAGATGGTGGTTGACTTCAGGAGGGCGGGAAAACAACACCATACACCTCTGCACATCGATGGAGCTGATGTGGAAAGGGTCAGCAGCGTGAAGTTCCTAGGAATCCACCTGTCAGATGACCTGACGTCCACGACCAACACCACAGCACTGGTCAAGAGAGCCCAGCAGCGACTACACCCTCTCTGAAGACTACGGAAAGCAGGTCTCCCCACTACACACCTACGAACTTTTTATAGGGGGACAATCGAGAGCACATTAACCTACGGCATCACTTCCTGGTTCGGGAGCTGCAAGGCGTATGAACGGCACCAACTAGACAGGATTGTGAAGACCGCCAGCAGGATTATTGGTGCTCCACTCCCTTTCCTGCTGGACATATACAGGAAGAGATGTATCAGCAGAGCCATCTCCATCATCAAAGACCCCTACCATCCATCGCATCACATATTCTCCATCCTGCCATCTGGGAAGAGGTACAGGAGCATTAGCTGCAAAACCAGCAGGATGCTCCTCAGCTTCTTCCCGCAGGCTATGACTGATAAACGGACTTTGCCCCCTGCCAAAGTATCGCGCACCAACCACCAACCTGGACACACAGCAGCAGAGCCACTGTCGTGCCGCTGCCGATCGGAACGCCTGTTGATGTTTAGTAGAGAGTAGAGTGTTTAATTTGTTCATGATATATGTATTTTTATTTCTATTTATTTTTTACTGCACACTGAATGGACACTGGTTGAGCAACGTTTTTTTGTTTCCTCTGGGTATGTGAGTACTCAGGAAAATGACAATAAAGATATACTATACTATACTATACTAATTGGCTTCTGTAAAATTGCCCCTGTATGTAGGGAGAGGATGTGAAAGTGGGATAACATAGAAAGAAGTTTTGTTGTCAGGTGGTCGATGGTTGGCATGGACTTGGAGGGACAAAGGATCTGTTTCCATGCCGTATCTCTAAACTACATGGAGTAACTCAGCGGGTCAGCCAGCATCTCTTAGTGAACATGGATAGGTGATGTTGACAAGGCTTTTTGTAAGGTGTCACCAGAGAAAAATACCAGTTGGTAAATGAACAAGATATAAAGTGCTGGAGGAACTCACCGGGTCATATTATTTTGATGGTTGTTGCGGACTCGTTGGGCCAAAGGGGTTTGTTTCCATGCCGTATTCTCAATCAATCTAAACACTATTAAACCCATTGTTAGACCAGAAGACACAATAGACTGCAGATGCTAGAATCTTGAGGAAATATACAAAGTTTATAAAAAAAGCGGGTCAGGCAGCATCTGTGGACAACGACATCATCTGCCCATTTTCTCCACAGATGCTGCCCGACCCGCCGTGTTCTTCCAGCACTTTGTTCTTTGTCCATTGCTGGCCTGGTTCCAGAACTACCCTTTTCCCATTCTAAAGGTTTGCGTAAGCAGTTTTAATGTTAAACGCTGACTAGGCAGGAATAATATTGGTGAAAAGAGATGGGTTGCAAGTGTAAGGTTTCTCAATATTTTAATGACATATAATAAACTAAATGCGCAATGAAATATAAACAGTGTAACAAAGTATTGTGAAATAAATAACATCATGTTATACACCACGCCCACAGAGAGCGCCGAGTCCATTGTTAATTCTGCTTTGCACATCACAGGTCACGAGGGCACTTTCTAATTGTTTGCACATTGCTAATAATACGTATCTTTTGAAGTTTGAACAGAATAAGAATTCAAATTGCGGGTAAATTCTGCGCCAGATGACTACCGAGTGGCATCACGTGTTGCAATCGCACACCAAACGCTCAAGTCAACTAAAAATAGTCAGCACACAACTAACTATCTTGTTTATTTAATGTAATTTCCAAAGATCCGGTAATTGGTTCGTTGTCGAGTGATATTGACCGTGACTTGTTTTCGTTTGAGCAATTTTTATATTTAAATATTTTAAATGTCGCTATTTTTATTTTTATTCCGAGCATTTTTAAAACTCCCCCCACCCCGGGGATGCCTGGTAGCTTGTACAGTAGGAGCTGTAAAAATTGTAACTATTTTACTTTCGCTCTAAGTCCACGAAATCCGTTTACTGCAAATTTAAATTCCTTTTTTACAACGCCAGATCGCATTTTCAATTTTGACTATTTGGGTAAATGTGGCAAATTTCTTGGGGCATTTTTTCATGGTATTTTTAGAAATGTTTGTGTGGATATTTGAAATTGGATACTTCTTACTGAGTTTAAATAAACTTCTCATTACCGCCCCCTTACTGTTTAAACTCGCCCAGAATGGATCCCATCTCTGCACCGAGTTGTGATTATGACTGTAAAAGAGGAGAAATAGGTTTGTGCAAGTCCAGAATACTGGAAAATTCCCCGCCCACTAAAAAAAAAAGCTTATGCACAAGTTTGAAGGTCATCGCGTATATTGTTGTTCCACGAAACATCATTCAAATAACCCAGGAGTTGTTTTCTCCCTCTAGATGGAGCACGAAAGAAACATGGAATTAAATAATCAGTTGCGGTGTAGGCTTGCGAGAAAATGCATGATAGCGAAAGCTTCCCGTTCGGACCGTATTACTGTGTTAGAAATAACACACGGCTTTCGCGGTACAGAAATTGACTGCAACATCAACGTGCTATTTACGCTGCAGGCGCCGAGATGTTTTACTGCAGTTATCGTACGAAACCGCAAATATAGTGGACGCGTCTTCTACCTCGCGTAGAATCATCATTGGACCCCCCCCCCCCCCTCCCCTCCTTGTTTTCTGCAACTTGCAATAACTGCAGAGAAAAAAATGAAAACGTTTAATTATTAACCGAATTCTGCATCGAATCTCAGTTACGCAAATCCAATGTGTGCTGCAGACTGTCAAGAGTGGTGAATATGAAAAGCAACCGGTGAGACAGGCAAAGGGCAGCAGATTCTGCTTGACATTGACACCCGAGACTAACTTTTCAGGTTACATGCACTCTAGCATCAGTGCCGCCACAAGTCATTAAAATTAACCCCTGCACTCTAACAGCGGTAGAATCCGGAAACATGCCATGCAATATTTGTATTTCAGTCTCAGTACCATCCGGAACCATGTTTTATCCACCCCAGAACAAGCTATGCCAGCATGGCCTAGGTGGGCCGAAGGGCCTTGTTTCTGAGCCGGGCAGCTCTGTGACTATAAACCATATGCGCCCGAACAGAAACATTGCGTGTAATAAATATATGCACCCCAACCAATATCTGCAGCCATCCATGCATTCTTCCCAGCTCTGGCATCTATGTTACTCAAAATATGCACCTGAGCATAGGTAACAAGCAGGGGACCGTGATGTTATGCAGTGCAGAGCTGTCAATGAGTGGCAACGCTCCAGACACCCGCCAGCTTCGCCTGTTTGCATTTTTTTAATCAATTAATTGCAAAAAAAACTGTTCAGGGGGAAATGAGAGGGGATGCTCGTCCTCGCCGTGATTCCCCCCGTAGGGGGGGGGGGGGGTGCAGAAATGCGCGCGGCCCGTGCACGTGCAATAGAATTTGCTCCCTTGTCAATTGATTGAAGTTTACATTCTCTGTGTGCGCAGCCCGTGCACTCTCTCCCTCTCTGTGCCCGGGGCGCGCTCCCGCGTGAGTGAAGCGCGTCCGCGACGCCCGGGCGGGCGCGCGCTCCCGGGACCCGCTGCAGGAAATCTTCTGCCTCTCTCACACACACACGCTGACGTCATGCCGCAGGTCCTGGCAGGGCGGTAGAGGCCGGTGTTGACAAAAACCGCGGCGAAAAATGAACCCCCGCCTCCGACCCGCCGGCAACCGGGCCAGGGGTGATCCGGGCAGCCGCCCCCTCCCGCCCGTCGCCCCGGCTGCATTTCTACCCGCGCCGGGGGCCGCAAGCATCGCAATTCGGCGCGCCTCGGGGTTGCCAAGGCAGACTTACAGATCACTTTGCAGAAGAAAAACAATAGGACTTTCAGGCGTTTGGTGCAGTTTGGGGAGGAGGTATCAAAACTTGGGGGGAGGGGCGATAATTGGGTGCAGACTGCGATCATATTGGATGTGTCTGGGGGAAGAGAAATGAATTTCATATTGCACCATCTCTGCACTTTCCTACGAAATATTCTTGGAGCTGCCAGGACCTCGCACATTCATTCAAGCCAACTTTGGAGGAGAATGTAGACTTCAATCAATTGAGAAGGGCGATATGGAGACGGACTCAATCAAGGTATTAAACTGCTTTCTGCTATTATTCTCACACTGCCCTCCAAACCCTTCCACCGTCTGCACCCTTCCCTCTCCCTGACTTTCAATTGACTTGTGGATGAGGCATAAAAGTTTTAAAATATATATATATTTATATATATATATATTTTAAAAAGCTGACCTAAATCTCTTCAGAAATTGTTCCAAACACATTTTGATTGTTTTTTTTTAAAATCCCTTCCCAGTCAAAATTTCCCCCAACGTTTCACTTTTTGTTTTGTTTTGGGGAAAAAAAAACAATATATTTATTAATAGTGTTTGTGTATGTTTTTATTTCCCCCCGCAGTGGGTCGGCTCTCCGTGCGGTTTACACGGAGCCTACATTTTCTACAAAGCTTTCAAATTCAGTCTTGAAGGCAGACCAAGAATCCTCTCCCTCGGAGACTTTTTCTTTGTAAGATGTAAGCCAGGAGCTCCGATTTGCATAGCAGAACTCCAGCTGTTGTGGGAAGAGAGAAACAACAAGCAACTTTTGTCGAGTTCCAAACTCTACTTTCTCCCCGAAGATATACCCGAAGGAAGGTCGATCGGCCACGGAGAGGTGATGACCCCCCCACTTTCTTGTTTGATTCACTTTTAATGGACTATGTAATGTTTTTTTTTCTCTCTCGTTGCTATAATTATGAAATATGGGCTGTACACTTTGCCGTGTATATTGCATATGCTGGACATGAACTTTATAGCGAATAAGTACATTCATAGAATGCGTTTGTATAGTGTAAAGCGAAAAGGAATTGATATTTGCACCCTCCCCCTGTAGCTCGGTTGGGTAATGTTCAGCTATTTGTCTTGGGCATGAGGGGGGGGCTGAAACTATGTGATTAAAAATATTTAGCATGGACTAAAGGGCGGAAATTACGAAACGGGGTGAGATCAAAGCTATTATATGAAGGCGTGTAAGCGAGTGAAAAGGGACAGGTACAACAATACAGTGAAAGGCCAGCTCTGTGTCTCGCTATTTGTGCACAAGAGATGTGATGCGCCGAGTCTTTTTTTCAAGATTGTCAACATGTGATGTGTTTTTACAGTGTGTAGTGAAAACGGGTCCTTTTCCATGTAAACATCCAAACAGCACATTCAGATGAGAGAGAAAAAAAAATATCTAGCGTGCCAAGGAAACAAGCCTCTCAATTTTCCATGCTATGACGCAAATCTTTAAATAACTTTTTTTTAATTAAAAACTGAAATCTGACTCAGTTTACCATATAAATACATTAGAAGGACAGTGCGGGACTGGATTGGTCTGCGCGCCGTTTGTACTCTGTAATTTAGTAGTGATGTGTGTGAAAATCGATGATAAACAGTTACGCATTGGAAGTGCTGGTTTAACGTGACGTGTAAATAGTCCAGCGTTTAAACTGCATTTTTACAGTATCCTGATAGGGGCGAGAGAGTATAGATTGGAAACACTACAGGCGACTAGTTGTGCTAGTGAAAACAGCTCTTGTCTGCACGTCGAAGTTAATTGTGCATTCTGAAAGACTGGCGTGTCAAATTACCTTTTCATATCTTGCAACAGGTTTAGAAGCAGTTAATCCCTCGTATTGTTTTTTAGTGTTCCCTTTTCCGAATACATTAGTAAAAAAGACCCAACTGAGCTGCTACTGTTACTATCCAATCCAGTTAAAATTCGACCTGTTTACCTGCTTAGTTTCTCTTTCCAGATCGATAATTACTAAATTCATTGTTGCCAGTTGAAAAAAACTAGTGAAAACACTTAGTGACCTTTCTCCAGAGTTCTGTTACCCCTCCCCCTGTCTAAATTTTCCTGTGCAGCTGTCTCTCTCCAACCACCCCCCTTCTTTATTATTTGCTTTTGAAATTTATTACTTGACGCGGTTTAGTGATCGGGGGAAAAAAAGAATAAAATAAATAACGAAACAGAGATCCGTGGCACTTCAGGCTAAATCCGCCCCCTCCTCCAGAACATGTTAAGCAGCTGAAAGCGATTAGCTTATTATGCAGGGTGGAATATCTGCAAATGCCACAATTTAATAGCATGCCATTTGCATCTTGGGGGCTGAATGCAGCAACGCGGGACTCGTCATTGTTTTCTCAATGCGAACCTGCTGGTTGATAATTTTTGTTTATTCAGCTAGATTGTAGGAAGTCGTATTATGATTTTACATGCATTGGAAGCGATGCACAGCTGTTTTCACATGAACTTGTGTGTGTTTGTGTGTATTTCCCTATATATGAATGCACTGTGTGTTTTTAGCATTGCGGTTAAATTGTGCTGATTTGCTATTTCTGATATCGGAGTCCACGACCAAAGTGCTGTTGTTAATGATTAACTCCCAGTTAATATCGCCCGGAAAACCTCAAAATCGTCTGAGGGAGGGGGGTGGCTGCAAGCTGGAAGTTTGCTCCCACGGACAGGGCTGAAATTGTGCAAATACCTTGTGTGATTCACAATAACACGACGAGGATGGGAGCAGGTTGTAGTTTCCAGATGCTGTCTTACTTCACGGCCGCTGATGTCATTTCCCTTCTGGCCAGAGTTAGTCATTCATTAGCAAAGAGAAACGGAGGCAGGAACAGCAACAAGCGCGCACTCACACTGATCCCTAATCCTTGGCAAAGTGCCCAGAGAAACTTACACCAAGCTCCAGCGAGCTCAATACGAGACTCCCATTAATATGTGAACGCAGTTGTCACATATTAATAGGTGTGTTGTGTACATACAGTTCTCGTCAGCATTAATGGTTATCTATCTCTCGCATTGTATCATCCTCTTTTATATTACACCAGCTTTCAGCTCGCTGAATGGGAATTACGAGCTAATTAACCCATCATTGTCATATTGATTTCTAAATTTAGAACCCCCCTCCCCTCCGAAATCGATAATTCCTCATTTTTAAGAAATCTTAATTTTCAAAGATATCACTTGCCAAATGTTTGTGAACTTGGTGCTATGACACCGTGACCTTTTTTTATCCAATGTCAAAAATAGATGGATTCCCATAAAACACTTGGACTGCATTGGAATGAAAATGATTTACGGGAATGCTGACGTATTTCAAAAATAAATAGAGTCTAATGGCATGGAAGCAGGCCCTTCGGCCCGACTCGTCCATGCCAACCAAGATACCCCATGTGAGATAGTCCCATTTGGGCCATATCCCTCTAAACCGTTTCCGTCTCTGTATCATTCCAAATGTCTCTTAAATGTTTGAACTGTGTATCTCATTTGCTGAGCAACCGGTATAAATTAGATTGTACATACATACTTTGCTTGTGCACACAATATAATGTATGTCCACACAAAAGCATATGCTGTTGTATGTTGTACACTATATACACAAGTATTTGGGTATGCATGTTGTGGTTTTTATGCTACAATTACAATAGCAAAAGTACACCAATTTTACACCCAGCTTCGTGATATCGCAAACTAGAGGGAATATGGGAAAGATGCCATTGAGCTGGGAAAAGTGCGGAAAAGATTGATGAGGAAGTTACTGGCAGAGGTTGGTCAGGCTAGAACTTTATTGCTTGGAGTGCAAGAGGATGAGGTCTGAACTTATTGTGACGTATATAATCATGAGGGATGAACGCACAGTAATTTTTCCCAGGGAAGGAGAATCAAGACCCAGAGGGCATATGTTTAAGGTGAGGTGGGGGTTTATTAGGAATCTGAGGGGCAATGTTTTCTTCACACCGAGTGGCACTTATGTGGTGCAAACTGCTAGAGATTGAGGCAGGTACAGTGACACAATTTAAAAGACATTTAGACCGGGACATGGACATGAAAGATTTTGTGGGATATGGGTCAAATGTGTGCAGGTGGGATTAGCGTAGATTGGTATCTGGGTCAGCATGGACTAATTGGGCCGAAGGGTCTGTTTTCATGCTGTACGACTGCATGGCTCTCTCTGAACATTTTGATTCTTTGTAGAGTTTAACTTTCTCAGTCACGGTTTGAAGGCAACACATCAATGCAAATTGAACTTGGGAAGCAAAGGACAATCAATGACGAATAGGTCGGAGTTTGGAATCTACAAGATGTGGCCTCACAAATAAAGATGACGTAAGAAGGAGAAAGAGTGGGATGAATTTGTGAAATCAAGCTATTCATAAGAACCAACCGGGCAGCGAATAAAGATGTTTCGACCGAGCAGACCAGACGAGAGGATATTGGTTGGTTCAAAGGGGAAAAGATTTAATAGGAATCCAAGGGGGTCACCTTTTCACACAAAGGGTGGTGGGTGAAGGGAACAAGCTGCCATAGGAGGGAGTTGAGGCTGGGACTATCCAACGTTTAAGAAATAGTTCGACAATAGGTATATGTGCAAGAAGGAACTGCAGATGCTGGTTTAAACCGAACATAGACACAAAATGCTGGAGTAACTCAGCGGGACAGGCAACATCCTTCTCTCCAGAGATGCTACCTGTCCCGCTGAGTTACTCCAGCATGTTGCGTTCTACAGACAGGTACAGTGCCCTCCATAATGTTTGGGACAAAGACCCATCATTTATTTATTTGCTTCTGTACTCCGTAATTTTAGATTTGTAACAGAAAAAAATCACATGTGGTTAAAGTGCACATTGTCATATTTTATAAAAGGTTATTTTTATACATTTTGGTTTCACCATGTAGAAACTATAGCTGCGTTTATACATAGTCTCCCTCCCCCCCCCCCCCCCCCATTTAAGGGCACCATAATGTTTGGGACACATGGCTTCACAGGTGTTTGTAATTGCTCAAGTGTGTTTAAATGCCTCCTTAATGCAGGTATAAGAGAGCTTTCAGCCTTTCCCCCAGTCTTTCCATCACCTTTGGAAACCTTTATTGCTATTTATCAACATGAGGACCAAAGTTGTGCCAATGAAAGTCAAATAAACCAGACTGAGAAACAAGAATAAAACTGTTAGAGACATCAGCCAAACATTAGGCTTAACAAAATCAACTGTTTTGAACATCATTAAGAAGAAAGAGAGCACTGGTGAGCTTACTAATCGCAAGGGGACTGGCTGGCCTAGGAAGACCTCTACAGCTGATGACAGAAGAATTCTCTCTATAATAAAGAAAAATCCCCAAACACCTGTACGACACACTCTTCAGGAGTCAGGTGTGGATTTGTCAATGACCACTCTCCGCAGAAGACTTCATGAACAGAAATACTGCAAGATGCAAACCACTGGCTAGCTGCAAAAAATAGGATGGCCAGGTTACAGTTTTCTACATGGTGAAACCAAAATGTATAAAAATGGCCTTTATTAAAATCTGAGAATATGCACTTCAACCAAATGTGATTTTTTTTTTTTTTTCTCTATTACAAATCTCAATTTGTGGAGTACGGAGGCAAATAAATAAATGATCGGTCTTTGTCCCAAATACTATGGAGGGCATTGTATATGGATAGGATATTTCCATATGGATTTCAAGAAAGAGTTAGATTTAGCGCTTGAGGATAAGGGAATCAAGTGATATGGGGGAAAAAAACAGAATGGAGTACTGATTTTGGATGATCAACCATGATCATATTGAACGGCTCGAAGAGCCGAATGGCATCACCTATTTACTATGTTTCTATGATGGGTTTGGAGGGATATGGACCGAACACGGACAGGTGGGACTAGTGTAGCTGGAGCAAGTTGGACCGAAGACCTGTTTCCACGCTGTATCACCCGATGACTCTCTAGAGGCGAATATTGTTATAACCTGGAATGGATGGCCTGAAAAGCTGAAACAGAAGCTGATTCAGTAGGAGGTTTGTCAAGGAAATCAGATGCGTACTTAGTAAAGCAACAAAAAGAGTGGATTATTGAGAAAGAGAAAGGCAACATGAGATTATATAGAAAGCTTTGAAAGAGCTGGTACAGGCATTGGGGGATGAATGGCCTCCTACGCAGTAAGATTTGCTAATAGATTGCTATTGTATGCTCCTTTTCAGATTTTTTTTAAAGACTTTGTCGCAGAACAATTACCTTCTATTTCAACTCTAATCCACCTTTTTGTTGCTGTGCTGTGAATCATAAGATGCTAATTGTGCCTGCATATTAAATTTGGCATAAATATGCGGCATTAATAATGGCAAACTATTCCAGTAAAGCTGAATAAATTGTAGTTCATCTTCACTGTACAGTATATTAATGTCCTACTCCCCAGAGGGATCAAATAGAATGAATACCATTATGCAAATCTGCAAAATACTCTGCAGTATATTTTTGGCAACAATTTTTTTTCCAAATTTTGCATTTCTTATGTTCACAAGCACTGTTCTGATACTGAGAGCATCATGGGCTTTTTCATTTAATGTGCCAATTATTTGAATAATGTCATCTGTTTTGAATATAGTAATAGGAAAACAGCAATATCCTTTTCCCCCCCCAAGAGTCACTTGTCTACTTCGAAATTCAAATCCAGCAAGCAGCATTGCCTGCATGGCAAAGCTCATTTTAAAGTGGGTCAGTCACTGAAGGCAGTAACTAAAGATATGTTTAAACAATTTTTAAAATATAATATCGGAGGGGAAATAATGACATAAATTTAAACTGGAGAGCAAGATCGTAATATTTTATGACTATAAGTTGGTCTGGTGGAAGGATTGTGGAACATAAATACCTTGGAATGAAATTTAACATTTGTTAAAAAATACTTTCCTAACTCCATTGCTGACACGGGTAATTTAAAGAGCTCTTAAAAGCTTGCTTTCAGAGAGAAAAAAAATTATTGTTCAGGGTGTTTGGTGGGGTGGTTGCAGGGTGGATGAGGGGAAATAAAACGATGGTGCCAAGCATCTGACTTCTTTAAATTAGGTCCCAGTTACCAAATACTCTTAAGTTATTCTGCCCTCTAATAATGCCGTGAATTCAATAGTAAGGCTCTAATTACTTGTTGAAGTCCTCTGCCGCCTTTAACAGTGAAATGACTGGGCTCCAATGGTTACACAATGTTCTTTTAAGAGTACAACATTTTATATAATCTGTTCAAAAATTTCTTTCTGGCAACAATTCAGCCAGGATTCTGGCAGGTTTCCAAAGGTTTGTGCGCAAAGGTGCAAGGATTATGTAGGTAGGCAGTGCGAGATTCTTATCTTACAGTTTTTAATTCCTTGTAAAATGGAAATAGCAGGATACAATGCTGGTGCTGCATTGATGAGTGGTTTTAGATGAGGCAGCATTATCAGCCCCGAATTGCTGAGCTGATGAAAATAGGTCATAAACAAGGATTTGCATGACACAAATACCAAGGATAAAAATGAATATGAAAATCAAAATCTGCAGACGCCTGGAATCTGAACTGAAAACAGAACATGCTAGAAAAGACATGGCAAGACATGCAGCAACTGTGGAAAGATAAATAATTTGGGGGAATCAGATCTGAGGAACACCATCAGTACAGCATATGTTTAAATTACCATCAATTTAGGAATCTCATAATCCTATTGCGCCTGCCTTTTGTAGCCTTGGGCTAGAGGTTTACATAGAAACATAGAAAATAGGTGCAGGAGGAGGCCATTCGGCCCTTCGAGCCAGCACTGCCATTCATTGTGATCATGGCTGATCGTCCTCAATCAAAAATCCGTGCCTGCTTTTTCCCCATATCCCTTGATTCCATTAGCCCCTAGAGCTCTATCTAGCTCTCTCTTAAATCCATCCAGTGATTTGGCCTCCACTGCCCTCTGTGGCAGGGAATTCCATAAATTCACAACTCTCTGGGTGAAAAAGTTTTTTCTCACTTCAGTCTTAATTGGCCTCCCCTTTATTCTAAGACTGTGGCCCCTGGTTCTGGACTCACCCAACATTGGGAACATTTTTCCTGCATCTAGCTTGTCTAGTCCTTTTATAATTTTATATGTCTCTATAAGATTCTCCCCTCATCATTCTAAACTCCAGTGAATACAAGCCTAGTCTTTTCAATCTTTCCTCATATGACAGTCCCACCATCTCAGGGATCAACCTCGTTTGGGAAAGGCTGGAGTAGAAATCCTAAATAAGAAATGCCAAGATCTGTTAGCACCTGCAAATCAGGAGAGGTAAAGCTACTGAAGATATATTTATGTATCTGCCCTGGAGTTTACTGATCATTCTACCAAGAGTTACTTTCAGACTGCTCCATTCACTAACACTTCCAGTTATGGCTGAAGTGTACGTACCTGCACAGAGAATAGCTCTGACAAGTCTTTATAGGCTGTAAGGCTATCAGGTTCTCATCATTTGAGCAGTCATGGTCGCCATGTAAAAGACCAAGGTGGTAAGTTCACAGAAACAGTACAACTGTGTAAAATTAAATACTCCCAAATAATATCAGTCTGAGGAAGGTTGCCGACCTGAAACGTTGTCTATCCATGCTCTCCCGAGAAGCTGCCTGACCCGCTGAGCTTTTTGGGCATTCACCAATGACATTCGTTCTGGTACATCAGGTGAAAGAGCTGGTGCAGAGTGGGTGCTGACGTCTCCTTTGGTAGAATAGTGCAGAAGGATTAATTGGGTCGGAAGGAACTGCAGATGTTGCTTTACACCAAAGATAGACACAAAAAGCTGAAGTAACTCGGAGATGCTGCCTGACCTGCTGAGTTACTCCAGCATTGTGTGTCTATCTTCAGGGTGATTCATTGCCAGCATGGGAAAACAAATGACAGCTTTAGACACTATTTTTTGAAGTGTGATCAAATTATAAGGTGGGCGTTGAAGTAACGGTTTGGATAGTTGAGACCAGTGCTATCCAGAGAGAACGGTGGATTTGAAAGAAAATGGGAACATTAATACATTTTTTAATTTTTGCGCTTTATCTGTTTATACATTTTTAACGTTCTCTTTGTTCTAAACATGACATTTCTCAGAAAACATTGTGCAATCAGGATTAGGACACCAGCAACTTATGATTTGATTGCAGGCCAAATAAATTATTGTGGGAACGAGAGTGCATTTTCAGATCATTCATAAAGTGAGTGATACAATTCAGAGTTCCAAACGCATATGTGTGGTTCATGCTCAATGTAACATTAGTGTTGGAATCTACATGTTAATGTAGATTTATAACATTGAGCTTTTTGCTAATTGAATTTAGAATGTTAATAAAATTGAAAATCTACAGGTTTTTGTTAGAAACATGAATTACTAAATAGCCACTTTACATAAAGGGTTTTCTCATTCCTATAGGCATCATTTCTCATGTTGCGAGGTCAGTAATTCAATAGACAGCAAAGCAGGTGTACTAATCTGTTTTGACCTGAAGAATTCTTTCTTTGACCTCATGAGGCAACAGACTGAAACATTCTCAGCATGACAGATTTTCTTTCTTTTGGTAGCTGTTTTATCAAAGGGTTGAACAGAGCAAACCATACATTAACTAAGATTATTATATGGATGATTGCATACAATTTCATTGCTAACAGTAAGCAACATTTTATTACATAGTTTACTTGTACTTTGTGTCAGTTTCCTGTAACATTACTTACATTATAAATTATGCTAAATAATTACTTTATTGCTTTTTCTAAAGATGAATATTGGAGATTTTCATTAAAAATAGTATGATTCTGTTTGGTGACTTGTAGCTGTCTCCTGGTGTAAGGTCTGTTATATCAAGCAATTACTTCAACATTACAATCTACAGCCACAAATAAATCTCTAGTTTCTATATTTTAGTTTCCATCTTTGTATTTGAGGACTTTATAAATGTTGTGCAAAACCGTTTAAGTCATTATGAGGGGGAGGGGGATGAGATCTTATTTTGGGCACAGGATACCTTTCAGATCGAAGCTTTTACTCTGAGTAATCCTTAAATCGTATCTGGGAAAGCATCTGGAAATTCTGGCATTAAAGCTGATTTGATGAACTTTGGAAAGTGATTGTTTTCACATTCTCATATTACAGCATTACTGCCTACACAGCTAACAGATGTGCTCATCAAGGCAGTAAGTATAAAAGAGAATTCAAACAAATCACACAACAACAGAAGATTCAAAATGGATCACAAAAGCTGTAAAATGCCTTTGTCTGTTTCCTGCACTTGAGCTTTATTAACCAGATGACATTTTCACAAACTAATGCAGACATCGTTTCATTACCAATATCTGTTTGCGTAGAGCTTTAACATTTTTAGCAGTGAGGGTTTTTCATTTATAGGTGAACATGGTGTAAATTATATTTCATTATTGTTAAAAGATTGTAGATTTTTTGGGGTTGGGGGGGGGGGGGGATGGAAGAATTCGAGGAAGTTGTGAAATTTAAAGTGGATTGGTACAGATCCGTTTATGCACTTTTGTTTGTGGTGGTTGCACACACAAACATTATGGTTAAAATAAATGTGATTGGTTATGTCAATGGCAAATGCAAATAATGGGTATGTTCCTTTTCAATGGTTTTCTAATTCAGCTTTATAATCATGTAGGCATGTTAGATATTTACTGAAAATGATTTATGCTGCATGAAAGAAAAATAAATAAATTACAAGATTAGGAAGAATCTCACAAGGATTGAATAAAAATAAGAAGGTAGTGCTGAACACTTCGAATCCTTAATTTATTCTGGCACAAAATCTTAAAATGTCTTCAATCATATTATGAATGCAACACTCAAACTACCTGTGCAAACAATTGACATTCAGAGTGCGCAATATCAATTGCACTAATAAATCTTTACATAAGTGTTGACATCAATTTTTTTTCTTCTGAAGTCAGTCAGTAGAATTTTGTCCCACTCATGATATTTTCAAATAATGCACAGAATATTAATTTTGAATTGGTGACACAAGAATTGGCAGATGCTGGAATCTTGAACAAAGCACTAAGTACTGGAGGAACTCAATAGGTCAGGCAGCATCTGTGGAGGGGGATGGACAGGTGACGTTTCTGGTCGAGACCCTTCTTCAGACTGGGAATATTAATCTATCATTTTCTCTCACCGTTAAATATATTCAGAAAATGGCAAATGCAGATGAAAAGACCTAGCACACATGATCCTGTAGTATTGTGGCACACAGTGGAGATGAAACAATAGTCTATGTTTCAGAGTGATCGGATACTTCTTTATCTCTGCAGTCTACATGCAGAAGCTTTTCAGAGAGACAATTTCAGAGATTAGAAGGAAAGTCACCTGAGCTGCTCTCATAAACTTTTGAATGGTTTATTACAGATTCCTTTTGCAGGCTACCTAGGCATTTTATCAGCTGAATAATAACACAGGAGAGGTGGTGACAAGCAGGCACAGGTTTAACTGAATTGCGATGATAACTAGGGAAAGAAAATGAAAGAACCTTTTTGTTTTAAGAAGTGTAGTAAATTGTCATGATCTGGAATGCATTGCCTCAAAGGGTGGTGGAAATAAATTGAGTAATAACTTCCAAAAGAGAATAAATATGTAGGAAGGAAAAAGTGCGGGACTGTTGGGAAGGAACAGGTCAGTACGACAAATTTTTATTCGGACTAACTTGATGAATGAAATGTACTCCTGTGCAGTTTAATGCTACCTAACGATGCAGTTGTATAGCGATATTATTCAGTCAGCCATAGAATTAATTTAGAATATTAAAATCTTATGTTTGAGATGTGCTTGACTTTTGTAAATGGAAACCCTGATTGTGTGAAATGTAAAAAAAAGAAATGAGGGAGACCTCATTGAAACATACACAATGGTGAAAAGCTTGGATAGAGTGGCTGTGGAGAGGATGTTTCCATTGGTGGGAGAGTCTAGGACTAGAGGTCATAGCCTCAGAATTACAGGGCTTTCTTTGAGGAAGGAGATGAAGAGAGGTTTCTTTAGTCAGAGGGTGGTGAATCTGGAATTCTTTGCCACAGAAGGCTGGGGAGGCAAAGTCAGTGGATATATTTAAGGCAGAGATAGATAGATTATTGATTAGTACGGGTGTCAGAGGTTATGAGGAGAAGGCAGGAGAATGGGGTTTGGAGGGAAAGGTAGATCAGACTTGATCGGCCAAATCCCCTAATTCCGCTCCTATCAGTTATGATCTTATGAAGCTATGGTGCACGATTAATGGTCAGCAAGCTCTTATTGTTCTTTCATTGAATCTTTCTGGTACTCTTTACAGGATGAAGTTGTGGCTGTTTCAGAGAAAGTAGTTGTGAAGCTGGATGACCTGATGAAATGGACGTGCTCGGATTTCAGCACATGGACACGAGGCCTCGGTGCCGTGTCACTGAAACCCTCGACGAGAAAGGAGCTGAGGATCAATGGACAGAGGGAAACCTTGCATCACTACAGACAATGCACTCTCAACAGTGGCCTCAGTTTCAAGGATGTGTTGAAAGAAAAGGCTGACCTTGGTAATGATTTTATTTACATTGTTTTTTAGCTCAAAATTCACATTTGAAATCCCTTTTATTCTTATTTATCTTTTGATTCAATTTTAGCTTCAGTTGATACTGAACAGATGTGTATATTTTCATTGAAGTTGCTTGGTCTGGTGGATTTTAATGGCTTGCAGTTTGGCATTGGTTATTTTCAACTGTTATGACATTTATGATGTTTTTGTGTCATTGATGTTCTTCTTTAGAGTCGCAAGTTTAATGTTATTAGACATGCATGGAAAAATAAATGAGGTCATCCTTTAAAATGCTTGATTTTCCAGTTTTATATAATCAATGGCCAGTATCAAAAATGTTATCCATTTGAATCTGCGACTGCCTGTCCCTCTTTCTCTCGTACCTTTTTGGCCATGATTTTCTGTCATCATCTATCCTTTAGCTTTGCTATGTCAACTGTCACGTGTTATGCAACGTAATGTTCAGCAGGTGTCGACGAGGAGCACAATTCTGGGGTTTCTACCAACTCTTTTGACATCTTGCATTGGGAAGAAAGAATTGAATGAGCATGGTCATATTGTGGATAAACCACTGATGTTTGTCTTCGACCTATTGCTTTGCAGAGTGTCCTGTTTAAAAATAATACTTTTTTTTGGAAAAATACGCCAACACCAACGCTCAAAATGTGGATTTCAAATATGTCGGAAACGGCATATCTTGAAAAAATGCGACTCCTTCTAGCACGTAAAGTAGACCAATTCTTATTGATTTGGTCTCCTTTTATCGACTTCTTACAAGCATATGGTGCAACACAACCATAGAAATAAAATGTTTCAGAATCAGATGACGGGTGGCCAGGAACATTAAATAGGTATATCGCTTTCAATCTCCTTTTTCCTTTTTTTTCTCTACCGTCTCTTTCTCTCTTTCTCTTTCTTTTTCTTCTTTCGGGCTATCTTTCTATTTCATGTACCACTCTATGTCAATCTCTCCTTTTCTATTCTTTTCTTCCTTATTTCTGTTATTATTAAATTAAAAATAGGAAGTTGTATAATGAAATGTAATATGTCAACAAGTATTAGGTACTGTGGTACCATATTATTGTACTTCTAACAAAATAAAATAAAAACATTTTTAAAAAAAAGGCAAATAAAGAAATAAATAGATAAATAAATGAATAGATAATAATAAAAAAAACTAATAATACTTTTTTTGTAATTGATTTGCTTTCCCTGATGGAGATGCAGTTTTAAAGAGGATGATAAAACAATCACATTGTATAATAACCAGGTTTATTATTTAACATTGTTATGTTCTAATAACTTGGAAAGAATGTCGCACTTAAGTTCTTAATGAATTATAGTAAATAGGGAATATATGTATCTAATTCATATTGTGATTCAAGTCTGGTTAGTTGCGCTTTTAAAATAAGTAAATTTTACGTTATTTGTTTTGTTATTTTTATGACTAAAATACAAAGTATTTGACCAATATTTTGTCAATATTGAAGGTTCGCTTTGTTGAAAGGGCATCTTTGTATTTTAGTCATTTGCAGTTTATGAAGTAACTCAAGCCACATACATCAGCTGTAACCCATTCTGATAATGAGCAGAAGTTGAGAGGGATTTAAATGTTTTAGCTGGCTGCAGAAGTCTACATCACTAGCTTGTGGGAAATAAACAATTGGACATTTGAAGCCTGAATGGGCACATCCAAGGCCCAGAGCTTGTAAGGATTTTGTCTCATTTTGCATTTGGAGGGGTACATTTAGCACCCATATTAAAGACACACATATATGTTCATTGGAGAGAGCTGTGTTGTACTCTTACCCTCCTCACCTCCCACCCATTCCAGCCTAAATAATGATCTAACATTGCTGACAATGTTCAAACAATGACTGACCAAAACACATTTAGAATTATTGTTTTCTCGCACTGATGCTGCATTTGCGTGGTCTTGGATCCTTCCAACACCGATCCTCCAACCTTACCCCCCCCCCCCACCCCCCAAGTGCCTCGATCACCCTGACAGCCAAGATGGAGACTCTGTCGCGATAAAGACGAGCAAAAAAAATAAATCTGGTGTGCCGAAAAGGCCCATTTAGAGTAATTGATCAGTTTAGCTTCAGGTTCTGCAACAGCCAATTTAATGCTGGCAGACCAATTTCCCTCCGGGGATGAATAACGTTTTATCGTATCGTATCGTAATGGCTTTTGTGAGTCGGGTTCCATCTTTCAAACTGCAATTCTCTTGAGCTGCCAAACAAGTTGCTGTTTATTTGTTAAATGTACAAATAGCTCTTTGTCTCAGCTGGTTCACGAAGTTCAACTTGTTGTGCTAGCAAAACCTGTTTGAGAATGTATGTTATAGTAAATCAATTTTCAATTGGTGGTGCATGACCAATTTTCAGTGCAGTTTATTGGATATCGGAGAAGTAGATCAAGGAAGTGGTTTTAAGCTTGAGTTTCTTCATTGGTTGGAATTCGTATCATTGTTGGTACATTTATAGTTAAGTCTTTTGAGACTATGGGACGTGTTCATCACAAACAGCATATCTGTAAAAAGCCAATGTATAGATCTCCTTTTCAGTTTTGAACCGCATCTATTGCTATTGATCAAGTGGCATTTTCATGAAGCAAAAAGTCATTTCCTATTTATTTCCTCTTGCCTGCACCCAGGAGAGCTGGGATTTCCAGGAAATTGCTGGCCAGTGAACTTCCCTCAAAAGCCGGAACGTGTTTTGTTGCCGAATTGTGCTTCTCAAAAATAAATATTACGCAAGGACAAGAGCCGCTATTTTCCAATATCCAGCAAAACTGCCTACCACTAGAAAATACTTCCCTCTTGACCTCAGCAGTTGCATGCATTATGGAAGAAACATAGAAAATAGGTGCAGGAGTAGGCCATTCAGCCCTTTGAGCCAGCACCGCCATTCAATATAATCAAGGCTGATCATCCAAAATCAGTGCTCCATTCCTGCTTTCTCCACATATAGCTTAATTCAGTTAGCCCTAAGAGGTATATCTAACTCTCTTGAATACCTTAAAGGAAAGAAAATTTGATTTTTTTAATTTTTTTTTTTTTTTTTTTTTTTTTTTTTTATTAGAAGTACGGTAAATTACAATACTACACAACACATATATCTTAATACATTTTTTGTACCGCTTCATTTTTTTTTGAGCTTTAAGAAAAAGATAGAAGTAAGGCAAGTAAAGAAAGTGCGCAAGAGTCGTGAAGTGCAAGAGTGTTGAGAAAAGAAAGCCCTTAGAAAAGAAGTTAGAGAAGGAAGTAAAGTGAGAAAATAGACCCTAGAAAAGAAAGAAAAAGAAAATAGGAACAATCGCTCTATTATAACATTAAACTCCGCAGAAAGGGGACTACCAACCAAGTCTGTTTTTGTTGTTTTACCTCCCGTTACCAGGTCCTGATACCATTTATTTATTTATTTATTTAAATTACTATTGCACCTCATACTTGTAATAGGTCCAGAAACATAGACCACGTCTTTTGGAATTGGTCTGCTTTACCTGCTAAGAGGAGAAAATTTGATTTCTAATCACGGTTAAGTTCTGCTAAGGGCAGTCAGTCTCTGGTTGATGTCCGGAAAGCAGCTTTATTGCAATAGAGTAATACATAATGAACAAAATTATACTTTTCCCCCCTTTAAAACCAAAGGTTGAATGCAATGACAATAGTTTGGTTGCAGGCAGACCTCCTTGAGGGGGTTCATCCAAGTTAGTCAGCACAACTTTGACAAGGTAGTCGCCAGCATTTTGAAAGTCTGAAGTCTACCAGCCTTTAAGAAGGGCCCCAATCCGGAACGTCACCGACCCATGTTCTCCAGAGATGCTGCCTCACCTGCTGAGTTACTCCAGCACTTTGTGTCGTTTTGTGCAAACCAGCATCTGCAGTTCCTTGTTTCTACATTTTGAAATCCTCTTAGCCCCACTGTCCCGATTCAAGAAATAGGAAATTTATGCCCCTGGCGATTCAAGAAAAAACCTCCGGAAGGTTGTGCACTGCCATTAGCAAACAACAGTTGCACAACCCCGAGGCTTTAGGTTGCGGGTGACTTCATGCACCTGTACTCCCCAAATTCCACCAACATGTATCCTTCCCCACTAGAGTAGACAAGACACCGGACAAAGTCTACACCAATATGGCTGAAGCTTACAAAGCCATCCCCCCTGGTCAGATCACGTTCATTGTTCGCTCCCTAACCCCCACTCATCAGACGGTTTCCAACTGTAAGGCGGTTAAAGTCTGGTCAGAGGAAGCGGACTTCACACTTCAGCAGTGTGGCTGACTGGAAGGCGTTTGCAGCCCAGGACCCTGGACTCTCAGCACATTGATTCCTAGGGATCTGACATAAACTCCACCATCAATAGTGTCACCTCCCTCAAACAGGTGACCATATACGGAATCACCATGGATGAACAGCGAGGTCAGGGCTGAAAGCACGGGAATGTCTACAGAGGTTTGCCGAGCCTACAGGTCATCCAGGGCTAACCTAAGGGGCATCAGGACGGCCAAGCACTGCCATAAGCTCAGATTGAGGAGCATTCAACAACAACTCCGAGACGCATGTGGCAAGGCATCCAGTCACGGAGCAGACCCTCCATCAGCCCCACATCCAGGACGCCTCAATGGCTGATCAACAGATGGGGGACCTGGTGGACTACCTTGTTAGGCGGATGTAACAGGGGCAGCAGAACCTTGGGTGTGGGAAGGCGTGTAGTCCGTAGTCAATGTGCTGTATTGCATCTCGTGCTCGGCTGATGAAGTAAAATACAAGGCTGTAGGGAATGCCATCTCATTCAGTGTAGCTCCAGCAAACTGTGGAAATAATTTGTGCATTGACTCACTGTAATTACTGCGAGACAAGAATACATAGGTTATTTCTATTATAAATGTTAGTGACTACAAATTCAGCCTGCTAAACAACTGCATCGATTACATGTGAAAATTGACGTTTTCCTCGGATTGCTGTCTGCAACTGGATACTGGACTTTCTATCCCAGTCTGTGAGGTTAGACTATCTCTGTACCTATGTTGCTAACACCATCATCAAGTATGCTGCACGGTGTTGGCCTTTATTTACAGGGTTTCATTAGCAGCATGGTGCGCTGACCAGGTGTTAACTCCAAAGACCATATATAATTTGTTTGGATGGCAAGTAAAACACTGTCTCTCGATACGGTATGATTAAAAAAAAAAAGACCAATTCTGATATACCCTATCACGAGTCGCACTTGTGAAGATTGGCTTTTTTCCGCTGAAGTGAATGTACCAGTGGCATACCCCATGCATTATCTGTTTGCGCTACAGCATTACCCGAGAGAACAGAGAATGACACTTATTATTGAATTTGCTATGTCGCTCGTGTTGTTCTCCGACTGTCCAAAGCAAGTCACCGTCTGCGCTCCCCTCCTGAGGGCGCTCCAGCATTTCTGCCAAGGACTGACTTGTTAGGTAGCCAGTCCCTCAGTGGCGAGCTTTAGCAGGGGTTTCCGTCTCCTTGAGTGCAGTGGTAGCATCTGGTAGATGGGGGACTGCTGCCTCAGTGTGTAACAGGGGCAAGAACTTGAGGCTCCGTGCTGTTTGGAGTTTCGCTTGAAGTCTCCTGTGTGAATGCCATCTCATTCAGTGTGTGGGTTTTTGTGCATTGACCACTGTAATTACTGCCTCACGCTATTCTGCAAATTCCAAAGACGTGCCCATGTGAAAATTGTTTGCAGGTTTTTTTTATCGGCCTCTCTGTACAACACTATCTTGCCCTTGTTATTTTGTTTCATCCTGTGTCGAGAGTAAAACACTGTCTCTCGATAAGGTATGATTAAAAAAAAACAAAACAATTCTGATATATCCTATCACGAGTCGCACTTGTGAAGATTGGCTTTTTTCCACTGAAGTGAATGTACCAGTGGCATACCCCATGCATTCTGTGTTTGCAGCATTACCAGGAGAAATGAATCGTGTTGTTCTCCGACTTGTATGACTTGTTAGGTAGCCAGTCCCTCGGTGGCGAGCTTTAGCAGGGATCTCCTTGAGTGCAGTGGTGCATCTGGTAGAGCTGCTGCCTCAGTGTTGAACTTTAGCTCCTCCGTCTGTTTGGAGGGTTCTCCGGTGAACGTGTGTTCCCTCCAGGTCCTCCTCCGGTGTATCTTTCAATTTCTGTAATCCAATTCAAAAAGTATGGGTCGACGGGCCTGTTTCCCGGAACCCAGAGGAAAAGTACGTCCCAGCCCCGGAACCCAGAGGAAACTCCTGAAATGTATTTACTTGTCAGCGTTCTTTTGGACACCCTGACTCACTTCAAGCCCAGCAACCTTCCTGTCTGCAAGCTTGTGCAAAGGTGCGTGGAGGAGAGGTGCTTTGTTGTGTAAACCTGATCCACGGACATCCACGCTCTGCTGAATGTTGGCTTACAGTACAGAACAGATTAATGGACCTCTGCAAGTGCTGATGGAAACCTCTCCCAATTAAATTGCAAGCAACCCTGGTGCTAGGACTCTGCAATTTGCCCCCTACAGAATTCGCAATCCATAAAACGTGTGTTACGGAATAAAATTTGCTCCCGTAGAATTTATATGAGGGCAAAAACACATAAGTGCAAAATCTATATATTTCCAAAACCTATCTTGATGCATGCACCATTGACGAGGTTTTGCATCAAGGAATCTCACGATATGGACATCTTCTAGGAGCGCAATTCCCCTCCCCTTAGCGTAATGGGGGGTTCATCTGTGCAATGGAAGAAGACAATACAGACTGCTGGAGGAACTCTGTGTCAGTGGAGGGAGTTCCTTCAGCAGCCTGCTTTTTTGTTACAGATTCCAGCATCTGCAGTCCTCTGTGCCCCCTGTATCTTGGAAGATGTTGGTAGGAGTTGTACCTCAACTTCACATTGATAATCAGCAATGATGCCACATTACAGCCCTATTCTATTCTTGATAAACATTGTAAAATAAGACAGAATTAGGTCTTGACCCGAAACGTCACCCATTCCTTCTCCAGAGATGCTGCTTGTCCCCTGAGTTATTCCAGCTTTATGTGTCCATCTTCGGTATAAACCAGCATCTGCAGTTCCTTCCTACACATTACATTTTTAAATGAAGGTGTTGCATGTTTCTGCACATTCCCAGAATGCTGCAATGTCTGCTTTAAGGGAAGGGAAGTCCCAGATCAGAATAGGTTTTGCTCTCTTGAATCGTATTACGCAATAAGCGGGCAAACTTGGTGTTTTATCATTGAAAGCTCTTGTCAGAATTCAAAGTTAGGCCTTTTGACCAAATGTTTTTAGGAATGCAATTACAAATTGAACGTTCTGTTCCACTGGTTGTTTCATCATTAGGCATATTTTGTGGAGTCAGGAAAATACTTTGATGTTTAAGTTATCGGGTTGTTTGAATCTTATTTTGCCACTATTCTAAATTCTCCAACCGTTTCTTTACATAGCAATTAGCTTTCTCTTTGTGAAGTGTACTTTTTGTACATTAGGATAATAGCCTTATCACAAATGAGTAATATATTCTTTTATTTAATTTATTTCCTTATCTGTGAGCCGGAATGATGAAAACTGTGATTAATCATTTTTCAGCCTTTTTAGTGAACACAGTATTTAATCCAAATTTCTGGGTTAAGAAATGTCATCGACTCTGTCAAACCCATTTTGGCTCCAGTAGTTTTTGCAAACCAGTACAGTAATCACATAAATATTTGAGATTATTGAATCAGTGAAGCAATAGATACCTGTAATTTTAATAATGTATTCCAATTGCTTCTGCAACCATGTTGCCTTGGGTCAAAACAGAACTTTGAAAAGCAGCTTACGTCATTGCATTTATGTACCATGGGTTATTATTGCCAAATCATCCTTTTTCCCCCACATTGTGCAACACCAAATATATCATGTTAAAAATAGTAATATAGGAAGGAATGGTTGAATAGAAATAGGCCAGTTTATACTCATTTAGTTTAGTTTAGAGATACAGCGTGGAAACAGGTCCTTCGGCCCACCAAATCCGCACCGACCAGCAATCCCCGCACGTTAACACAAGCCTACACACACTAGGGGCAATTTACACTTATACCAAGTATACAAACCCAAGCCAATTAACCTACAAACCTGTACGTCTTTGGAATGTGGGAGGAAAACGTAGATCTCGGAGAAAACTCGCGCACTCACGGGGAGAACATGCAAACTCCATATAGACAGCACCAGTAGTCTGGATCGAACCCGGATCTCTGACGCTCCAAGCACGGAAAGGCAGCAACTATACCGCTGCACCACCGTGCGTGTGACTTTAGATGTGACTGCATCTGAACTCTTTATAATTTCTTGGTTTGAACCATTTGATTACCCTCGACTAACAATTTATCAATATAAACAGTCACTTCTTAATTAATATTCCCCTTATCAAAAGTCTCTGAAGCATTTTGAAGAAGAGAGCTCCTGATTTAAAATACTCCTGACTAGCCCAGCTCCAATATTAAGATTGCACTCCTTTGGCTGGGCTCCTGCAGACTAAATGGTTTTGCTGGCTTTACCCTTCCAATTCCTTTGATCAACTTTCTGTACCTTGATCAAACCACACCTTAATATTTGCATTCAAATGAAGCTAAAAGTGAAGGGGACTTGCATGCTTACTGCCAAAATCTGCTTTCAGGACCAGAATAGTAGAAGGGGAGGCATACATTCAATTTAAATAAATACTTTGTTCTGGCTAATTTGGTTTTACAGACTATGGGCGTGGATAGATGTGCCTAATGGGACAATTTAGTTGCTTGCGTGAGTGCGTCAGGAGCATCCCACTTTTTGTCCGGTCTTCGTGAAGTTTACCTGTTGGCCGGATGCCAAGGTGGGGAGAATGGGAGGTGTAGTCATCTGTTTATTATTTATACTCTGTGTCGGGGGGATGACGACAGGTTTTGATTCCTGGGACCTCATTCAGTTTGTCGTTCTTTTTCCGCTGCTGAATCGGCATTTGCTCACTGTTCAAAGGATGTGATCAGGGGTCATGAGAAATCTACCGTCTCCTACATGGCGTGAGGGCAGGTTCACCCATTAGTTACCCAAAGGGGCACTGGGCTTTTAACAGTGTCGAAGGTCCTTGACTCCACGCTGTCCAGCTCCTGGTTTGCAGTCCTGCCTTTTAATTAGACGGCGGTCTGTGGAATTTTCTCCTAAAAGCTCTCCCTTCAAAGTCCTTCCTTCAAACCCAGCTTTTTGACCCAGCTTTATAGGCCATTTTATTATCCCCTTTGAAAGAGAAATGTGCTAACCTGTTAAAAACTTATTTTTAAAATTGAAACCTGTGATAATGTTCTCTTTACCCTGACACTGATACAGAAAGAAATTTGCCCCAAGGCCTTTTAAGTGCATTTCATAATGTGCATATTGCAAAATATTTTTACATCATAAAATCAGACTAAATATATCCGTCAGAGTAAATTTGAAAGCCAGAATTACAACAGTTTGACTTATTTTAAACATGAACACTACAGGATATTTTTGAGGATATTTTGCATGACGATTCTGAAACGAACAGTCTTGTATCTTAATTGAATCGTATTAAAGAGGGTTAGATTATGTTGTCATTTTTAGAACAGATTGAAAACTGCTGTGGAAAAAGGCCGGGTCTAATTATGTGGTATCTATACTTTTTACTTTGCAAGCTGAAACAGGAAACCACTAAATCTTCCAGTCTTCTGATTCAAAAGTAATTTGGAAAAGAAACCTATTATTCTTTTCTGTTTTGAAGTTGCCATCTCATTTTACAAGGAAATAATGTGATCAGGCCATGCATTTGTTTCTACTTGAGCAGCTAAGGTCTGGGGATGCAATCAATTTTATGTTAGCTGGAAACTTAACTTTCTTTGTCCGGAATAGGTTATAGTCACCTCGGCTACATGGGTCTAAATTTCTGGCTTTTTTGTTTCATCCGCAGTGATGGATGGCACTTGTGTGGGTTATATCCTATGTGCTTGCAGCAAGCTTGTTGTTGAACAGAAAGGAATGGGGAGTGATTAATCTGCATCTCCGTTTGGCATGGTGCCCTTTTGGCTTTTACTGTTTTGCAAGGGTACTTTTTGGCATGTATGTTTTATTGGTTATATACACATGAGCCCTGAGTTTAAATAACAAAAAAAAAAGAATTAACATATTCTAGAAAGAAAGGGGAGGAAAAAGGTAAATTACAGGGTGCAGTGGAAAGTTATGATTATACTTGGAGCTATTTCTAATACACCCTTGTGAGACCATATTAAATGTCAGAAACTATATTTAAAGGATTACAATAAATGCAGTGGTGCAGAAACTGTCCATTTGGCCCACACAATCCATGCTAGATGTTCGTACTGTACTTGGGCCATATCCTGCTTGCCGCTCTCTCTTAGCTTTAACTTCCATTCCCTGCTCTTTCAGTATATCGGGACTATCCTTAAAAAAGAAATGGTCACAGTGCCAGAGACCCGGGTTCGATTCTGACCCTGGTTTGCACGTTCTCTGTGTGACCACGTGGTTTTTCTTTGGGTGCTCCAGTTTCCTCCCACAACCCAAAGACATGCAGGTTTGTACGTTAGTTGGCAGCTATAAATTTCCCCAGTGTGCAGTGAGTGGATGAGATAATAGAATAACATATAATTTGTGTCATCAATGGTCGGCATGGACTCGACCAGAAACGTCGCCCATTCCTTTTCTCCAGAGATGCTGCCTCACCCGCTGAGTTACTCCAGCATTTTTTTTCTACCGTCGGCATGGACTCATTGGGCTGAAGGGCCATTTTTAACGCTTACCTTTGATTAGGTGTTCCACTTTCTCATCACTTTCTGGTTAATTTGTCCTGAATCCCCATTTTGATTTAGTTTAGTTTCATTTTAGTTTAATATTGTCAAGTGAACCACGGTGCAGTGAAAAGCTTTTGTTTGCATGCTCTTCAGTCGAAGAAAAGACTTTCCACAAATAAAATCAAACCATTCACAGTGTACAGATAAAGGCTTTAACATTTAGTGCACTATATAACATTGAAGTCCGATAAACTCGGATTCAAGATTATTGTTCAAAGGCGTCCAATGAGTTTGATGGGAGGTCAGGATCGCGCTCTAGCTGATGAGAGTTGCCTGATAACAGCTGGGAAGAAGCTGTCCCTAAATCTGGAGGTATGTCTTTTCAAACGCTTGATGGGAAAGATTCAGATTCAGATTCAATTTTAATTGTCATTGTCAGTGTACAGTACAGAGACAACGAAATGCATTTAGCATCTCCCTTGAAGAGCGACATAGCAAACGATTTGAATAAAAAAAAATAATAAGTGTCCGGGGGGGGGGGGGGGGGGGGTGGTGATTGGCAGTCACCGAGGTACGTTGTTGAGTAGAGTGACAGCCGTCGGAAAGAAGCTGTTCCTCGACCTGCTGGTTCGGCAACGGAGAGACCTGTAGCGCCTCCCGGATGGTAGGAGGGTAAACAGTCCATGGTTGGGGTGAGAGCAGTCCTTGGCGATGCTGAGCGCCCTCCGCAGACAGCGCTTGCTTTGGACAGACTCAATGGAGGGGAGCGTGGAACCGGTGATGCGTTGGGCAATTTTCACCACCCTCTGCAATGCCTTCCGGTCGGAGACAGAGCAGTTGCCATACCATACTGTGATGCAGTTGGTAAGGATGCTCTCGATGGTGCAGCGGTAGAAGTTCACCAGGATCTGAGGAGACAGATGGACCTTCTTCAGTCTCCTCAGGAAGAAGAGACGCTGATGAGCCTTCTTGATCAGAGTAGAGGTATTGTGGGTCCAATGGGGAGAAGAGAAGAGGGAGTGACTGGGATGAGACAGATCCTTGATTGTGCTGGTGGCCTTGCTGAGGCAGCCTGAAGTGTAGATGGAGTCCATGGAAGGGAGGTTAGTTTGTGTGATGGATTGGGCTATGGTCACAGCTCTGCATTTCCTTGTGGTCTTGGATGGAGCTGTTTCCAAACCAGGCTGTGATTTATTGATCATCCAGTAGTGGCTTCAGATTCTGCTTGACCTTCTGAGCGGAAACATTCTCTGTGCTTGCAAACCTTTCTACATTACAACATTTGTTGGCTGTAAAATGCTTTAGGGCAGCCTAAGGGCATGATATAGGGTTTGGAGTTACGGGTCGGTCTGGATACGTTTTGAGGTTCTGAGAGGTTATGCCTCGGCCCTCTCGCAGCATGTTTAGAGATACAGCACGGAAACGGGCCCTTCGGCCCATTAAGTCTGCACCAACCAACGATCCCCACACATTAACAATATCCCACACACACACACGAGGGACAATTTACACTTGTACCAAGCCAACCAACCTACAAAACCTGTACGTCTTTGGAGTGTGGAAGGAAACCGAAGATCTCGGAGAAAACCCTGGCCATGGTCACGGGGAGAACGTACACACACCGTACAGACAGCACCCTTGGTCAGGATCGAACCCGGGTCTCTGGCCCTGTAAGGCAGCAACTCTACCATTGTGCCACTGTGCAGTCTTCATGACTCAAGAGTGTTTAATTGTCATGTGTAGCTGGACTGGAGCCAGAATAATGAAATTCTTGTTTGTTGGGTTTAAGGTTAGGGTTGTGTGATGGTCTGGGCTACGGCCAGGAAGTCCAGATATACTGAAGGAGCAGGGAACAGGTTAAAGCTAAGAGAGAGAGAGGGGCAAGCAGGATATGGCCCAAGTACAGAATGGCTCAAGTTTGGTGAATAATGGGAAGAAGGTGTTCTTGAACCTGGAGGTAACGGTTCTCAGGACCTGGTATCTTCTTCCTGATGGTAGCTGCATGATCAGGGTGATGTGGGCATTTGATGAAATTAGCTGCCCTCTTGAGGCAGTGCTTCCTGTAGATCCCCTCCATGGTGTTGTGGTCAATACTCATGACAGGAAGGCAATGTCCACCACTTTCTGCAGTCCCCTTCTTTCCTGAGCATTTGAAGTATCAAACTGTGCTGTGATGCAACCAGTGTACACTCTGCTGTACATCTATAGACGTTCGATAGAGTCTTCAGCCACCCGCTGACAGGAATAAACCAATCTGCTACCATCTGTCATTTGTTGCCTCTTCAATGTCTCTACATTTCGTTCTCAAAATATGGCAATTGGGATTAAACCCAGAGCTCATTCCTGGGAAAATCATATTGTAATTATGTTATTACTCATCTACTGTTCAATCGGTCTCGTACTAAACACTGGTGCTTAGACTTTTTTTCTTTGGCCTTATTTTAGCTTACTTTGTTGTTTCTTTGGTGATTGTTAATTGCTTGGCAATTTCCTGTGTCATACGAATCTTACTTTCCTACTATTGTATGTAGTGTGTGAATTAACTGCATTTTTTTGCAACTAAAACCTGACGTGCACTTGTCAGTTATACATGCAGCCTACCTGCATCTTTTTAATCACCTCGTCTAATTTGTCATAGTTCTAGCAGCATTGACCTTTCCCCTAATTTGGTGCCGACCGTAATTTGGAAATTAGGATTCCCGTTTAAATCATTCATATAAATTGTGAACAATTGTCGTGGGGACAGATGCTTGAGACGCCCGGCTGTGCACGCTCTCTGCTCTAATCATTGTTTGTTGATATACTTGTACATTGAAGGAGGAGAATTTGTCATTGGTGTGAATAGGAATGGAGAATAAACCAGAGCAGATAGGAAAATTAGGGGAATGCCTGAAAAATTAGCACAATGTATTAGATAATAATCCTGAATATCAGCTTTTCTCCAGTCTGCCAGTAGAGTCTCCATTGTATTAATGTCATTCACAATTATTATCTCAGTATATTGTACTAATTTTCCAGGCATTCCCCTAATTTTCCCATCTGCTCTGGTTTATTCTCCAATGCCAAATTCTCCTCCTTCATCAGGTTTCCTACTAAGGCGGAAAGAAGTCATTGTTAGAACATCTTCCCGTTTTCTCCTTCACCTACATTTCTGGTCCATTATTTATCCAAATAGTTTTGCATGCAGTGTGTGTGTGTGTGTGTGTGTGTGTGTGTGTGTGTGTGCTCGCTGTGACATTTCTTTTGCATTTGCTGACATACTGAAAATTTACATGTTCCTTTATCCATTATGAAACACTGAATCAGTTCATGTGCAGTTAGTTTCCTCATGACTGGAATTTGGCACAATGCCAACAATCTGACTCTCTGTGATGTAAATTGTGCGCTGAGGCATGAAAAATGCATTTGTAGTTGGAAAAGTGTAAACAGATTTGAAAATTAAGTAAAACAAGCGAGTGATTAATTCTCTTCAGATTTCCTTTGGCAAATTGTTTTTTTTTCTTTCTCCCTGGTCCACGTAATGAACACATCAGGACTTTTCAAAGTACTTGTTATAATATTTTATTTCATGTACTGAATGGTAGTTACACTGATAGGCTATGAAACAATATGTGCTTCTCCCAGGGGTGACCTTTTAGGAAATGAATAGTTTTATCGTCTGTCCTGTTTCTGTGACTGAACCAACAATGTGGTTTATTAATATGACTCACGGCACAAATGAAAAAAGGCCTCAACAGATTTTTCTTTTTATCTTCTGTAATCGGTTGTTTTGCAGTCCTGTTCCTGCTTTTCTGATAAGCTGTCTGGTATGGTATTTTGATTAAATATTCCGCTAACATAATGCTTTGACTGGCTGTATATCTGAACACTCTCCAGTGTAAACCCAAAGACGAGTGGCTCAATTAGCAGTGTTAGTCTGCAGCCAGCTACGGGTTAGAGGTATACACATGTATTTGTGAAAGCTATCCTGGTTTTGTTATCATAAGGTCATAAGTGATAAGAATAGAATTAAGCCATCCGGCCCATCAAATTTACTCCGCCATTCAATGATGGCTGAATAATCTCATCTTCCTAATTCCATTCTCCCCATAGCCTCTGACACCTGTACTAATCTAAATTCTATCTATCTTTGCCTTAAAAATATCCACTGATTTGGCCTCCACAGCCTTCTGTGGCAAAGAATTCCACAGATTCACACCATCTGATTAAAGAATCTGCTCCCTTCGCTGCATCGATGGTTCCAAATGGTGGCTAGATTTCGAGGAATGACCACGTGCAGCAGTTAGATCTGAGTCTGTCAATGCCAGGATATATTGGGTTCGTTTTTAGGATAACTCCTCGTACAGTCAATTTGCAATGTAAATATTCCCTGGTGCTCCACGTTGCTAGATGAAGTGCAAATTATTTGAAAGAAATATTCTGAGGCTGAGGAATGACATTTTTGCTTTTAAAGACCAGTATTCTCATTTGAGTGTTAAAAGATTTGTTTTCAATTTAGAAATGTGTGATTTTTAATTGGCAGCAGGTCTGCCTTTGAATGAGAATGCAAGTGACCCCAATATAAATCCCAGTGAATGGCGTGAGAATTAGTCTCGGTGAATCTTCTTCGGCTGGCATTTTGCTGGCCAAAAGAGCCCAGTGATTAATGAATTAATATCTCCCACTAGAAAGACTGATCCCTATTGATGGTGCAAAATGGGTAACAGTGAAACTGAACCCCTGTATTACTCCCATCATATTCATCTTCACTGACTTCAAAAGGGTGGCACAGTGGTGCAGCTGTGAAGCTGCCGCATCACAGCGTCAGAGATCTGGGTTCGATCGGGATCCCGGGTGCTGTCTGTGCGGAGTTTGCACGTTCTCCCTGTTACTGCATGGGTTTCCTCCAGGTGCTCTATTCTCCTCCCATATTCCAAAGATATGCTGGTTTGTAGTTGAAAATGAAAACCTATCAGCCTGACCCTACCAACCCCTGCTTATTTATTGCAGTATGTTGGTACTGTTCAAAAGGAATTTCTCACGTGTTTGCTTCTGCTTGACCCATGTAATGCAGCCCGCCCCTCCTCGGGCACCGTGTGCTCCAAGCATTGGTATTCCCACATTATGCACTACCAGGCAGGTGATGGGAGAGCTGACTACTTAGACATCAGATAACTTAAGGATAAAGGGGAAATCCTTTAAAACCGAGATGAGAAGAACTTTTTTCACACAGAGTGGTGAATCTCTGGAACTCTCTGCCACAGAGGGTAGTTGAGGCCAGTTCATTGGCTATATTTAAGAGGGAGTTAGATGTGGCCCTTGTGGCTAAGGGGATCGGGGGGTATGGAGAGAAGGCAGGTACGGGATACTGAGTTGGATGATCAGCCATGATCATATTGAATGGCGGTGCAGGCTCGAAGGGCCGAATGGCCTACTCCTACACCTAATTTCTATGTTTCTATCTTGAAGCAACATAGTAAGATGCCTTGGCTGTCCTGAAGTTTACTTTTAACACCTACATATATATGTTAAGGACTTAGCAACCGTACAACTGTCAGAAAGTGACATGGAGAAGAGATGCGATTGAAATAAGGAGAAATGTATTTAAGTGTTGCATGTTTGTAATATTTTGGCATTCGCCAAAGGCCACATTCAGTTCAATATAAAATTAAAGTTCTGTGGGTACTGGAAATTAAAAATAAAAACAATAAAATGTTGGAAACTGAATGACAGCAGCTTTTTTGGTGAGAGAATGATTTTGTTTAAGGTCAATGACATTCTGTTAGAATGGATACATCCTGTCTATTATCATCTCAGTATTCCTATCTCAAGGCCCAACCTTGCTCACATAATTGCCGAATCCTCTTCTTTTAACCCCAAATTTGAACTCCCTAGCAATCAGCCTCCTTGTTCTGCTTGCACAAGTTCTCCAATCTTCCCACTCTATTCAAATGCTGCTCACTAATCAACCTTGCCTTCACCATTCTGGGCTACCTTTGCCAGGGCATTGACATCAAAGATTTTCATTTAATTTATTGCTTCCTCTGTGTGCCACCCAGATTCTCCATGAAATTTGGTTCCTCGTGTATGCGAATTAGGTACAATGTCAATTCTGGTATCCTGCCCCATTATCACCACTTCTTATCTCCCCTTAAATTCACTGTTCGTGGGACCCTGTTTATTCTTGAACTTTTTTTTTTCTTAAAACGCATTAAAATTGATGCCCACAATTTTACAATTTATTACTGATGAGGTGTTGTCTTTTCTGGTTATCTTTTCTTACTTTGTCTCCTATTAAGTTTGCTTAAACCGGTGGGTGGCGCGACTAACGTCGCAGCGGCCTCTGCAGTCCGTCTGTCTTTCTATTATTTTTTTTGCCTTGTTGGATTGTAATTTTTGGGTTTTTTTGTGTATGTGTGTGGGGGGTGGGGGAAACTTTTAAAATCTATCCCCTGCACGGAGAACCCGACCTTTTCTCTGTCGGGTCTCCGTTGTCGTTGGGGCCGAGCACCGTGGAGCGGCCTCCAGCAGGAACGACCTGGGGCTCCAGTCGCGGAGCCTGCGGACCTACTTACCATCATGGAGCTGGCCGAGTTCGGAGCGGGTGGAGCTCTGGTGGCGCTCGGCTGCAACCTGACCCCAGAGATTCGGAGGCTTACCGCAGGTCTGGTGGACAGTAACATCGGGAGCCCGCGGGTCCCTGCTGGGAGACCGCTTTTCGGGGCTTCGGCAACGGCGACTTCACCCGCCCGAGTTGCGGGGTTGAAGAGTACCTGGAGCGGGGCCTTACATCACCGCCCGGCGCGGCTTGGAATGGCTGTGGGACTTTGCTAGCACCCGCCAGGGGCTCCGACAACAATTCAATTCAATTCAATTCTTTAATGTCATCGCACAAATACAAGTATGAGTACAACGAAATGCAGTTTTGCGTCAGTCCGTAGTAGTTGTGCATAAAGAAATAAAAAAATAGAAAGAGAGAAGATACAGAATAATCAAAAAATACAGAATAATTAAACAATGGGGACGGAGGGACCGGAGAAATCTATCGGCGGGACTCCGAGTTCAGCAATGTAATTGTATTATTGTAGAAGCTGTTCCTCATCCTACTAGTACGTGACCTGAGGCTCCTGTACCGCCTCCCTGATGGGAGGAGGGCAAACAGTCCATGGTTGGGGTGTGAGGGGCCTTTGATGATCTTCCCAGCCCGACTCCGACACCGTTTTTGGTGGAGGGCATCCATGGCAGGGAGCGGGGCACCGATGATGTGCGGTGCGCATCCGGTGCCCCAAGACCCGGTGCGCGGCCTTGCATCACCCGGCGCAGAGTAAATGACTCTGACATCGGGAGGGGAATGGGTGCAGGGGAGAGATAAGTCTTTGCCTTCCATCACAGCGAGGAGGAGATGCGCTGTGATGGATGTTTGTGTAAATTGTGTTGTGTCTTGGTTCTTTCTGGTGTGTATGACTGCAGAAACAACATTTCGTTTGAACCTCAATGGGGTTCAAATGACAAATAAATTCTATTGTATTGTATTGTATTAATTGTTTGGATACTTTTCTGTCACTTTGGTCATGATGTCCTGGAGTCATGTGATTATTTCACCAAAGTAACTTTGGTCGACTATGGTTGCACAATGAGGTGTGACCCCACAGAAAGTGTAGAGAAGGTGAGCAGAATTGGTAATTACTGAGAAATGTGGGTCATTACTTGTGTAAAGAGTGGGTGATGTGATGACATGGCAGGAAATTATGTGAGATTGAAATTTCTAAATGAGACCGCATGTATTGTGACTACTGTGTTGGTTAAGAGCCCTGTTGGTGCACTCTGTATCTACCAGAATTCATTGCCCTCAGTTCAAATATGTGGGCCTTCCCTGCTGCAACAGGTCAACCTACAACCCAGATTTGATTTCATTCCCTGCAACTACACCCATCTAGATCCCATGATGTTCAGAGAAGTGGAAAAGGAATTGGTGAGAGTCATTGGCTTCATTGGCATCACAGTTTTGATGTGGAATTGGGTCCCTGAGAATTACCATCATAAAATTATCTGCCTTTTGGACAGGAGAGAATAAGTGAGTTTGGTATTCCGAAAAACGCAAGGAATCATGGGATTTGTCAAAGGTCAAATGCTATAAATACAAATCGAGCGAAGTGCTGTAGATACAGTGAGTATAGTTTGGGTCCGTTTTTTTTTCATGCTTCAGGGAGGAGACTGGACCGGCGGAGAGACATTCTCGACAGCTGCACGTACAGTGATCCGTGCCTCATCCACAGTCAGGACTGAACCCGGCGCCATAGGCACTGCCGAACCACCACAGGACCATCCCCATCACCCACTGCCTGTTCCTCCCCCCCCCCCCCCCCCCCCCCCAACTCCAGAGGGAACCTGCTCCCCGATGGGCCGCTACGGTGACAAGTGTCAGTTCAGCCACGGCCTAGACGAGCGGGGCTCCCTCAGCCACCACCCCAAGTACAAGACTAAGCTGTGCCACACCTTGCACACCACCGGCTTCTGCACATACGGTTCCCGCTGCTACTTCATCCACAATCCCAAGGAGGAGCGAGGGCCCCGGCCTCGCCTACGCCAGAGCGCCGCCCTGGGCTCAGCCTCCTCCAGTCCAGCGATCGACTGGGCCGCGCTGTGGGCGGCCTTCAGCCCCAACCTGGAATTGGAACTGGTCCGGACTCTGGGCTTGGGGCTGGGCAAGGGAACGGAAGGAGGTTGCTGCTGCAGCCAGTACCACCATCACCAACAGCACTAGCAGCTCCAGTGGGCGCCCGCCCGGCCTGCACATGGCCAGCGGGAGCCCATCCGCAGATTCTCTCTCCGACCAGGATGATTCCAGCAACAGCGGCTCCGAGTCGCTGTATTCTCGAGCAGGGCCAGCGGCTGCCCATCTTCAGCAGGATCTCAGTGTTAGATGGAGTGGTGGGGGTGGAGGTGGAAGGCTGCCGGCCAACCTAGCGGGACAGGCAGAGCCGAGCTGGAGCCAGTGGCTGCAGCGCTGGCTTTAAGCCCAAGGCCACCCCGGGCAGGGGCAGGACACCCGGGAGGGGATGGGGACAGCCCAGCAGCATCTCAACAGCAACCGCAGCGCCAGAGAGCCAGGCCCGACCAGGAAATGAAACGCAAGCCTGCACACAATGCAGCACCATCGTTGCCATGACTGTTTATAGCAAGTGACCTCTGACCTGGGCTTGCGCAGTCGGAATACCAAACTCACTTATTAGAAAAGATTGGAGTGAATACGTATCTTTTTACAGGTTCAGAATCCAAGGTGTGAGTGAGTGCGCGTGTGTGTGAGTGAGCGCGCGTGTGTGTGAGTGTGCGCGCGTGTGTGTGAGTGAGTGTGCGTGTGTGTGTGTGTGTGCGCGCGTGTGTGTGTGTGCGCGCGTGTGTGTGTGCGTGTGTGTGAGTGCGCGCGTGTGTGTGAGTGAGCGCGCGTGTGTGTGAGTGAGCGTGCGTGTGTGTGAGTGAGCGTGTGTGTGAGTGAGCGTGTGTGTGAGTGAGCGCGCGTGTGTGAGTGAGCGCGTGTGTGTGAGTGCGTGCGTGCGCGCGTGTGTGTGTGTGCGCGCGCGTGCGTGTGCCACACCCGTATGTAGTTAATTTGTTACTTGTTTTGGGATTAAGCTCCATAATTGCATTTCACTAAACTAAATGCACCTGACTGGTTGATTAAGCCCTCTGACCAGGGCATAGCCAATTAACTAAATGAGCAGATGGACTTGCTGGCAGTAGGTGGCTAATTGAAGAGTAGATATCACACTATGAAGGATTTTGTCTTGGGAAATAGTGCACAACAGTAAACATCAGTGAGAAATGGATGTAGCTCAAGATACTCACGTACAAAGATACAAGGAATTGCAGATGCTTGTTTACAAAAAAAATGACAAAAAGTACTGCAGTAATAACTCAGTGGCTCAGGCAGCAACTCTGGAGAACTTGGATAAATGACGTTTATGGTTGCGATCCTTCTTCCTCCGAAATGCTGCCTGATCTGTTGAGTTACTGTAGCACTTTGGGGCTTTTTTTTTACTCGTGTATGAATCTTGAAGAGGAATAGTTGGGATGCATGGACTCTCTTGCCCATAGTAGGTGACGTGCCCCAATGACTATCGACCAGTGGCACTAATGTCTGTGGTGATGAAGTGCTTTGAGAGGTTGATCATGGCGCATATCAACTCCTACCTCGACAAGAACCTGGACCCACTGCAGTTCGCTTACCACCACAACAGATCAAAGATCAAGGGTGGATGTGATCTCACTGGCTCTCCACTCCACTTGGATAACAAAAACTCATATGTCAGGCTATTATTCATAGGCTACAGCTCGGCATTCAATACCATCACCCCCTCCAAGCTGGTTACCAAGCTCTCAGATCTGGGTCTCTGCGCATCCCTCTGCAATTGGATCCTCGACTTCTTCATTCACAGACCACAGTCTGTCTGTATTGGTGGAAATGTGTCATCCTCGATAACAATCAGCATGGGAGCACCTCAAGGCTGCGTGCTCAGCCCCCTGCTTTACTTACTCTATACTCATGACTGTGTAGTCGGACATAGTGCGAACTCCATTATCAAGTTCGCCGACGACACCACTGTTTTTGTACGTATCACTGATGGTGACGAGACAGAGTATAGAAGTGAGATCGACCGATTGACCAAATGGTGCCAGCACAATAACCTGGCTCTCAACACCAGCAAAACCAAGGAAATGATTGTGGACTTTGGAAGGGGTAGGATAGGGATCAACAATCCCGCTTATATCAACAGGTTGATGATGGAAACGGTCAAGAACTTCAAATTCCTGGGCGTGCATATTTCCGAAGATCTCTCCTGGTCCCAACAACACTGATGCAATTACAAAAGAAAGCACATCAGTGCCTCTACTTCCTGAGAAGAGTCGGCATGTCAATGAGGACTCTCTCGAATTTCTACAGGTGCACAGCAGAGAGCATGCTGACCGGTTGCATCGTGGCTTGGTTCGGCAACTTGAGCGTCCAGGAGCGGAAAAGGCTGCAAAAAGTTGTAAACACTGCCCAGGCCATCACCAACTCTGACCCCTCTACCATCGAGGGGATCTATGGCAGTCACTACCTCAAAAAGGCTACCAACATCATCAAAGACCCACACCATCCTGACCACACACTCATCTCTCCGCTGCCATCAGGTAGAAGGTACAGGAGCCTGAAATCTGCAACATCCAGGTTCAGGAACAGCGTCTTCCCCACAGCTATCAGATTATTAAACACAACTTCAAACAAACTCTGAATTAAAACCTATTGCACTTTATCTGTGTATTTATGCGTGTATATATATGGTCTATGGTATATAGACACACTGATCTGTTCTGTATTTATGCCTACAATATTCTGTTGTGCTGCAGCAAGCAAGAATTTCATTGTCCTATCTGGGACACATGACAATAAACTCTCTTGACTTGACTTGACTTGACTAGGTGAATCGAGAACCAGAGGACATAGGTTTAAGGTGAAGGTAAGGGGAAAAGATTTAATAGGAATCTGAGGGGTAACTTTTTCGCACAAAGGGTAGTGGGTGTATGGAACAAGCTGCCAGAGGAGGTAGTTGAGGAAGGGACTATCCCAACATTTAGATAGGTACGTGGATAGGACTGGTTTGGAGATCATCATCATCATCGTTGAAACCATCAACGGGCACGGTGCCTTACAATGCTATGTATGACCATGATCGCAACTTCTACTGAAGTGTGGATGGCCATTGGCTCGCTTGGAGCTCATCCGACCTTCGGCAGGTCTTGTTTTTGGTCCTGCTAGGGGTCCACAGCCCCCTCTTCACCTGGCAAACCAGGTGGAGGAGACAGTTTAGTCGCCGACTATCCGACCATGGAGCAGGTAGCACGGGATTACATGGTACCCGTGGCGGGGGGAACCCCCCCCCCCCCCCCCCCCCCCCCCCCCCCCCCCCCCCCCCCACCCCCCCCCACCTGAAATTAAGGTTTGGAGAAATATGGACCAAAAGCGGGCAGGTGGGACTAGTGTAGCTGGGACATGTTGGCCAGTGTGGGCAAGTTGGACCGAAAGGCTTGTTTCTACATTGTGTCTCTCTACGATCCTAAGAGTGAACAAGGAAAGACTTTATATGAGAGCTCATCACATATTTCCTCATGTCACACTGGTGACTGTGGGATGCTATACTGTAACAATGGGTAGTTGTGTGGCCTCAGTCTGCTTCTCGTTTCATCCACTTTATACTCTACCATCAAAAGAAGGAGGGTCATAGCTCCAGTTTCTTTATGATTCAAAGTACTTATCACCAAGCAGTTTGTGGTGCTGAACTTTCTGTACCAAGCCTAACCTCTTGGTTTCAATCTCTCAGTTCTATTCATGGCCCAGCAAGGTGGGTTCTTGTTTTCAACGCATAAGATTGTGCGACACGGTGGCGTAACAGTAGAGTTACTGCCTTGCTGCGCTGGAGACCTGGGTTCGATCCTGACTACGGGTGCTGTCTGTATGGAATTTGTACGTTCTTCACGTGACCTGCGTGGGTTTTCTCCGAGATCTTTGGTTAATTGGCTTGGTATAAGTGTAAATTGTCCATAGTGTGTGTCGAATAGCGTTAATGTGCCGTGGTCAGTGCGGATCCGGTGGGCCGAAGGGCCTGTCTCCGCGCTGTATCTCTAAACTAAACTAAACTAAACTAAACTAAACTAAGAACATTGAAAGTACATCAAGAGCACTGTTCCCAGAAGTGGTTCTTCTTTCCTTTTCCTGATATTTTAGGCAGTGCCTAAAGCCCTAACATCCAGCCACTGAAACATAATGCATTCAGTCTAATATTCTGGAGCGACATCTGAAACAGCCAGAGGTCACAGAGAAAATGATTTGTTTTAAATCTGCCACAAGTATTTGTGATTAACAAAGTCAAAAGTACTTCAACTATTTTGTAACCACATAGTTATTATTAAATAGATGTGGGTTGCGCATCAAGCAGAAAAAATATTTTTAAATTATTTCTTAAATTAATAAATGTATGCATGTTTTGCAGCTCAGTTGCACATTAATAAGAGATGAATGCATTCGTACTGATGTAAATGTAGGCCAGATGTGGGAAATGAAACATTATTTATGGCATAAATTGTGGAACATTTTGAAAGAACAAAGAATTTATAATTATTTGTGCTATTTACTCAATCTTGGGCCATTCTTTCAAATGCAGTGACTTTTTAAAACTGAACAAGCATTTCAATGGGTCGGGCAGCATCTGTGGTAAATGAAGCAGAGATAATGTTTCAGGCCAAAGACCACTTTGTCCTGCATTTTCCACTTTTATTTCACATTTCCAGGATCTGCTGTTAAAAACAATTAAAAAATCAAGCATTTCAGTTTGCTTCTGAGACCTAATTAAAATTTGGTATTTGGTTGTTGAGGGGGGGGGGAGGGGGGGGAGGAGGAGGGGGGGAAAGGAGGAGGGGGAGGAGGAGGAGGGGGGGGGGAGGAAGAAAGGAGGGGGGGGGGGGGAGGAAGGAGGGAGGGGGGGGGGAAGGGGGGGGGGGAAGGGGGGGGGGGGGGGGGGGAAGGAGGGGGGGGGGGTGGGGGGGGGAAGGGGAGGGGGGGGGGAGGGGGGGGGGGGGGGGGAAAGGGGGGGGGGGGGGGGGGGAGGGGGAGGGGGGGGGAGGGGGGGGAGAAGAGGAATAAACTGGAGGTCGAATTTGTCAGCTGACTAATTTTGCTTTTTTGCTTTGAAACATTTTTGTAAGTTTTGTAGCATTGGGTGTTTTGAAAACAGAGCAAATGTTGTTTTCAATGTTCCTCTATGTGTCCGTTGTTTGTAATTTAAAAATACATTGATGGATTGTCATTAATCAGTGATTCCACTTCATAAGCCTCTTTAAAAGAATGCATTTAGGACTAATTTTTTTTCAACTGGAAGTACTCGATTGTCATCAGAACTGATTTAATGGCCATTTGCTAAATTCATTCCATAGCGATGTATTGGAAGCAATTCATCTTGCTGAACTGGCTGCTGTGGCTTATTCCATCTGTGTGACTGTTGGTAGACGCTAAATGAAAAGGTTTTGGAATGTGAACCAGCAGAGTTTCGAGGTCATGTCTTTTGTTGGACATTTCTATTATTTAATTTCCCTCATCATACAAAATCTCTGAAGAACTATGTTACTTCACTAAATCCCATAGGGATGGAATATCCACAGTGCAAACTGCACTGTGGCGCAGCTGTAGAGTTACTGCCTTGCAGCGTCAGAGACCCAGGCTCGATCCTGACTACGGGTGTCTGTACGGAGTTTGCATGTTCTCCCCGTGACCTCGTGGGTTTTCCCAGGGTCCTCTGGATTCCTCACACACTACAAAGTTACACAGGTTTGTAGTTTGATTGGCTTTAGTAAAAATTGTAAATTGTCCCTAGTGAATAGTAAGTGCTAGTGCATGGGGACCGCTGGTTGGCGGGGACTCAGTGGGGCCGAATGGCCTGTTTTCACGCGGTATCTCTAAACTAAACTGGAGAGCTGCCAAGACAGACCTCATTAGACTCTGATCTTCTAGGATTAGAAGATAAGGTTCAGTCATGGGTGAACACCCAAACAATGAGGCTGGAAAAAGGTTGCCTCTCATGATAAGGGGGGCTGTGGTTGGGGGAATGGGTTGCACTTCTGGTCTCATCGTCCCCTTTCATAGTTTACTGAGGGGGAGGAGGGGCAATGTGCGAGGAATCTGGATTGCAGTTGTGAAGTAACTGAAATCTCCCGCTTGTGGTCTAAAGACTCCTTTCTCAATGGCTGCCGATATCTCTTCGGTCGTGAAACATTCACTAACAATTGCCCGACAACTTCTTCCATCAGTAGCCAGACATGCCCGCCACATTTGTAGTGCATTGTCACATACTGTAGGCTAGATCTCCGAAGCTCCGTATTCTGCAAACATTTCAATCTCACATAAAGATTCATGGTGGTTTTCAGTAAGCAGCACGACTTTCCTTTGCAATTCACAATAAGTTGGAGGAGGAAGCAGAACTGCTCTATAGTTTCTAAAGGGCCTGTCCCACTTGGCCGTCATTTGAATACCCAGTTTATGATATTTACCCAGTTTATCATATTTATGGTGATTTTCTAAAATGTTCCAGTTTCTTGAGTGGTGCTAGCAATTGGAAAAACTGCAGGTGTAATGCCCCTATACAAAAACAAAAAAGAGGTGAATGAAAAGTGGCAAGCTGCAGACCAAATTAATTTGTGGGAAGGAACTGCAGCTGCTGGTTTAAATTGAAGATAGACACAAAATGCAGGAGTAACTCAGCGGGACCGGTAGCATCTCTGGAGAGAAGGAATGGGTGATGTTTCAGTCCGAAGAAGGGTCTCGACCCGACAACGTCGCCCTGTCCCACATGGCCATCATTTGCGTGACAGGCCGGTGGCGCGCGAAGATTTCGTACAGGACAAAATCCTGGCCCGCTGCGCGATACTGCGCACAACTCCACACTCCTCCACGCCACTCCATGCGCCCGTCCTGCACTACCCACATGCTAGCAGGTCGCATAAATGGCGCGCAAATGACGGCCAAGTGGGACAGGCCCTTTACTATTTGGGATTTCATAATATCTTGTCAAACCGATCAATAGATTCAGCTGCAATTAACCTTTCAGTCATTGTTCCCATCAAGTTAGGCAACCTTTGGTCGATCCTCCCTTCCATAATGCTGGGGGACCTCTCATTACACTGCACCCGACCATCATCGTGTACAAAATAAATATTCAAAGCAAAATTTAAAAGTCAAATAATATCGAATAGAACACACAATTCAATGAATCATCTCAAAATACAAACTGCTGGAGGAACCCAGCAGGTCAGATGATATCTGTGGAGGGAATGGACAGACAACGTTTTGTGTCGGGACCCTTCGTTAGATTATGCCTTGAATAATCACCTCCTGAATTCTGTAGTGCCTGCCTTCTATGTTCCCCTGCCTGCTTAGATGCTCCAGAGTGGCTTCTAGTGGGATGTCACCTATCATCAGAGGGAAATGAGGCTTAATGGTAGAACAAACCCCAGCATCTCTGGGCTCCAGGCATCATCACCTAAGTATGGGTGCAAGCCGTTTGGGTTGCACGGCTGACAGGTGACTGCGAGCGTACTGGCACAAAGATAGATCAGAAATGTTTTTAAAGATATGAGACTCCTCCTCGCAGGCAAAGCAGACCACTTCCAAAAGACGTGGTCTGCATTTATAGACTTACTACAAGCATAAGGTGCAACAGTAATTTAAAAAATAAATGGTGCAAGGATCTGGTAACGGGGGTGAAAAATATGGTTGGTATATCCCTTTTTGCGGAGTTTTTTATAATAGAGCGATTGTTTCTCTTTCTTTCTTTCTTTCTTTTCTAGGGTCTATTTCTTAACTTTCTTCTCTAACTCTCTTTCTAATGGGGCTTTCTTTTCCCAACACGTTCCTGCACTATCACGACTCTTTCGCACTTTCCTTACTTCTTTTATTTCTATCTTTCTTAAAGCTCAAAAAATGAAGGGGTACAACAAATGTAATAAGTGATGTGTATTACTGTAACTTATTGTACTTCTAATAAAAAATAAATTAAAAAAATGTTTTTAATCCGAGAAGGGATGGGGATCACTGCCTATCCTGGAATAAGCTGCTGGACGGCAGATCCTGTGCACCATGATGGTTTGGTCAGAGGTACAACTACCGGCACAGTGGCGCACTGGAAATGTTTAGGCCTTGTGGCGAATGCAACACCGGAGACTCGGGTTCGATCCTGACTACGGGTGCTGTCTGTACGGAGTTTGTACATTCTCCCCATGACCTGCGTGGGTTTTCTCTGAGATCTTCGGTTTCCTCCCACACTCCAAAGACGTACAGGTTTTGTAGGCTAATTGGCTTGGTATAAACGTAAAAATGTCGCTTGTGGGCGTAGGATAGTGTTAATGTGCGGGGATCGCTGGTCGGCGCGGACCCAGTGGGCCAAAGAGCCTATTTCCGCTCTATCTTTAAACTAAATTAAACTATACTTCTGTTTGGTGCTACAGTGACGCTGGGACTTTGGTAGTTTGGCACCATGTTATGCTGGGTCCACACACCTGCTGAAATTGCCCACTGGATATGGAAAGGGCCAGGGTCGTGGGGTTTGGACATCTTTATGCAGAGGAATTCCTGGCACCCTTCAAATATGAGTCTTCTCTTCTTTTTTTTTTTCTTCACTTGTACCAGTGGTTCCACTACATTATTGACGGCCAGTTGAAAAGATGCTGCTGGTCTTTCAGTGCAGGATAACATTTAACCAGTGTCCCTCCTTGCCCCCAAGTTGGTGCTTTGCTGCATGAAATAGAATATCCATGGGTTAATTGGTCATGGTGAAACATGTCCCCACACCGCACCACACTTTATTTCAGGCACTGTTCCATATACGTTTCAGCTTTTTAAAAAGTTGTTTGTTCTTGGAGTGAAGGCAGTTCCGCCAAACTATTAATCTCTCATTACTCTTACAGAGGTTAGTGGGCCTTCCCTTGAACCACTACACTCCATGGGTAGAGGATGATGATAAAGGGGAGATTTTGGGATGTTATCTGCGAAGTAGTTAAATGTTAGTCTTTCAAGGCAATAAGATTCTATTGGACTGAAGTTGTTTCCGTTTCCAAAGATGCCGCGTCTCAAATTAAAACATTGATATTTATTTTATCATTGTTACCATTTCATGGCTCCCAGTAGTATTGAGGAGTGGGAGTGCATTATCATTAGTGTTGGTTGTTTGAAATAATCCCTTTTTTTTAAACGGGCTGTATTTATTGTCTGAGGGACAGAGGAGAATTGCTGATTCCAGTATTATTTTGCCTACGTGAGTTAACTGCAATGAAGTTAGTAGGTATCCAGATCTGCTAAGTTGCTTTTAAATATTTATCAACATAAATAGAATGATTTAATGGAGGTATTTTGATAAAGCTAATGGAAAAAAATGGATTTTAGTATCTGAAGGGGTTGATAACCAGAGGGGAAAGATTTAAAACGACTGACAGAAAAAAAAAGAAGATAATCTTTTTTAATGCTCAAGTTGTGATTTAGAATACAATCCTGGAAAAGCTGGTGTAAGCAGATTCGCTCATATGTTCCAAATGTTTATTCAATTTGCTTTTGAAAGGGGTAGTTGTACAGGGCTAAGGGGGAAAAGCAAAGAAGTGGAAATTCTTAAGTTGCCCTTTCAGAGATAGCACAGGCATGAGGTGTTGAATGGTCCCCTTTGCTTTGTGGCCCTATATGAAGCTTGCTTAGCATTTATTCAACACTCGCAGTTACATTAAATGGTGATTTACCTCCTGTTGGTTTATACCAGAAACATTAGCTAATATTTTTGCTTGGCTTGTCGTTAATGGTTGTTAGATTTCTGTTACCCAAACGGGTCAATTTCTCCCCTGGAGTTCACAAATTGCATTGAATGTAAATTGCGTTCCACCCAATACCCACAATCTCCCTGAGACTGCCAATGGCAGGACCACTAGTCACCCTCCTGCCCGCTGATCACAAGACGTTGACCCACTAATTTGCATGTGTTTGGGGTGTGAGAGGATGCCGGTTAGAAATCCACGTGGTGAGAGCGAGAATGTGCAAACTCTACTCAGCCAGGACCCAAAATCAGGACTGAACCCGGGTCTCTGGCGCTGTGAGGTGCCCGTTGCAATATATATTCGGACTGTTTTTAAAATGTCTGTGGTCACCATGGAGATTTTTCAAGAACAATTAAAAAGGCACACTTCATCAGTGATATATCAAAAGGCTATCCAGGTATTGTGGAGACATGGTCTTGGGATTAGTTATTGACGAGAGTAGGGCAGAGGCAGAACAGGGGTATCTGATCTGCCATTCATTGCAGTATCACGCTTTAGTGCAAGCATGGGCAGACAAAGTCAGGGATGAGTTGCCGAAGGACAATGTGGTCAACCATCTTCGTCCAGAGTCACTGAAAAAATGGTCTGAGATGTTCCCAGGTCACCTCGTCCTCAAAATGGGATCAGAATTCCGAGTCGGAATCATGAAACCATTTTCACACCAATCTCATTTCATGCGGCACGCGTTCCCACATCTGTGTGTTCACCTCCTGGTTCGATCCTGAGCTTGGCTGCCATCTGTGTGAAGTTTGCACATTCTTCCAATGACTGCGTTGGTTTCCTCCGAGTGCTATGATTTCTTCCCGCATCCCAAAGACACGTGGGTTGTAGCTTAATTGGTCTCTGTAAACATTGACCCTAATGTGTATGGAGTGGATGAGAAAGTGGGATAATATGGAACCAATGTGAATGGGTGACCAATGGTCTGTGTGGACTCGGTGGTTTGAAGTTTAGAAAATAGTTGAAAAAATACCCTCATGGGTCATAAATTTGGCCGACATCCCTGGAATGAATTATTAAGTTTTGTTCACACTGGGAAAGAGGCAGGTCTTCTAAAATTGACAAGTGGAGTCTACACTTGTCGCCACTGCAAAGGTTCAAGTATAATGGGCTGTTTATCAGACAAAATATAATGTTCTCCTGAAGCGATAGCACACAAGTGGCTACTTAGCATACTTACCATTGGTGGTGGCTTGAGAACAGATTATTGTCAGCAAGATCTTTCTGATACCTCTAGTATTTATTAACCTCAAAACAAGTAATCACTCTATTTGCATCACATTCTTTCATCTATTTAAATTGGTGCTAAATAAACAGGCAAGCATTGAAGTAGCGTCATGGGGCTTTTATGTAAAAGACCTTGCTTGTGCATTTGTTCTGCAAACAGTCTTTCTAGAGTTACAATAAAGCTGCTAGTGAGGTTAGGAGGATGTTGTTTGGACAATGGTTGTAGTCAGTGAGTACACAGGAATCTGTGGCAGATCAAACCTTCATGTCGTGTTCATCTGTCAGATATCTTCTATTTATTTTGATTAACCCTGTTAAAGTTTGAGTACACATAATTCATGATAGAATTTTTGTCACTAGGCCAGCTGGAATTAACCCATGCCTCGCTAGTAAAGTCTCCGCTTGTGACCAGGATGGATGAATATTTGAATGTTCGGCGCACATTGTTTGTTCCTGATTTCAGTGGAAGATGACAATGAACATAAAGCTTACTTTTGACAAATTCCTATTCTCGTGCAGGCGGATTTAGAGGGGCTGAAATTGGTTTGCGACACTAACGAATGACAGTTTGCTATATTAGAAGTTAGAAGTTGACTGTTACGCAGTGTTGCTTCATTGATTGTGCCATTGCCCTCAATGTACAAATTCATAAGTTGTAGGAGCAGAATTAGGTCATTCAGCCCATCAAGTCTACTCCGCCATTCAATCATGGCTGATTCATCTCTCCCTCTCAACCCCATTCTCATGCCTTCTCCCCATAACCCCTGGCACCCTTACTAATCAATAATCTATCATTTTCCACCATAACTCTGGACTGTTAAAGCTGCCACAGCCAGACATAAAAACAGCTTATTTTCCACGAGTAGTAGCTCTACTCAATAACCAAAAATCTGTAGCCTCCTTTTGCTCTGTTATTTTATTTAATTCACATGTTTAATCGATAATGTTTTATCAATAATATTTTATGTGTCATTCTAAACTGTCACTGTATGTCATGCTGTCACTTGTGGGCTGAGCATCAAGGCAAATTCCTTGTATGTGAATACTTGGCCAATAAACTTATTCATTCATTCATTCATAAAAAATATCCATTGACTTGGCCTCCACAGCCTTGTATGTCAGAGAGGTAGGTGAGATGGGCTCAGATTTTTCTGTTGACAGCTTTAATAATAATTGAGTGGTAAATTGACAGCAGGAACCAACTAAGGCAGAACACTTCATAAAGTTAATTCTGTAGCAAATTTAAATGTTCATAAGATATTAGTGAACCTGTGGCTGATTTACAGGGAGACGGTTTGATTAAGGATGTGGTTACTATATCCTTAGAGGAATTGAGTGTCATTCTTGCCGATGTGATACAAAGTGTCCCCAGTTATTTATTTTATCTTTGTTCGTTATCACAACATCTGATGATGTTATCAGTTTCAGGCCTACAGTGGTACTTTTACAGTGCAGAATTTGGTGGTTACCTAAATACCACTGCAAGCAATTAATAACAAAATTGGTAGCACGCTGGCATAGCGGTAGAGTTGACGCTTTACGGCGCTTGCAATGGCAGAGAGCCGGGTTTGATCCTGACTACGGGTGCTGCTGTATGTTCTCCCCGTGACCGTGTGGGTTTTCTCCGAGATCTTCTGTTTCCTCCGAGACGCCAAAGATAAACAAGTGAATTGGCTTGGTTTTGTATCGTTGGTCGGTGCAGACTCGGTGGGCTGAAGGGACAGTGTATCTCCGCGCTGTATCTCTAAACTAAACTAAATTGCATAAAGTTCTTGCAAATTATGCAAAATGGGATTCACTCCACCCCTGATTTGCATTGTGTGAGACTTCAAACTTAAGCATCACACTTCTCTATAGTTCAAGTTGTGGCTTCAGCCCATGGTTTAGAGCAGGGGTGGGGAACCTTTTCATGTTGGAATGCCGCATCAAGTTAGCTGTAATCTAATAAGGCCGCATCCAAGAAACTTCTAGATATACTTCAAAATGTACATTATTTTGTAAAAATAGCCCTCGTGACTTACTAATGCTTTAATTGTGGCCGTCAGTCCGGGAGGATTATTTAGTTGAATCTTCTTTTACTCTTTGGTATTTTAAATACATTCATTTTGAGATTAAAATAAATATAATAAAAGACAAACAAAAACTTATAATAAAAATAAAAGGATTTGTTCTACAAATATTGGATTCATTCAAAAGGCCGCACTTAATGGCCTAGAAGGCCGCATGCAGCCTTAAGGCCGCAGGTCCCCCACCCATGGTTTAGAGGTTTAAGCATAAAATCTAGACTGATGTTTCATTGCAGTACTCGGTGGGGCATTAACCATGACATGCTGTCTTTTGAATAAGATGAGTTTCCATCTGCCCAGTCGGGTGGAAATAAAAGATGGATTGTGTTGTTTCCAAGAGTATATGTTGTTTGGACAATGGTTATAGTCAGTGAGTACAGAGAAGTCTGTGGCAGATCAAACCTTCATGTTGTGTTCATCTGTCTGATATCTTCTACTCTGCCAGGGATTTTTTTTAAATTTAGGTGTGGTTTGTAGGTAACCACCAAATTCTGCAATGCAAAAACACCACAGTAGGCCCGAAACAGATAACATCATCAGGTGCTGTGATAATGAACAAAGATAAAATACGTAACGGGAGACACTTTGTATCTCATTGGCAAGAATGACACTCAATTCTTCTAAGAATAGTAACTTCACTTCCATAATCAAACCATCGCCCTGAAAATCAGCCACAGATTCACTAATAACTTATGAAAATTTGACTTTGCTACAAAATGTGCTTTATGATATGTTCTGCCTTAGTTGATTCCAGCTGTCAATTTACCACTGAAATATTATTAAAACTGTCAACAGCAAAATCTGAGCCTGTCTCACAGCGCCCTCCATAATGTTTGGGACAAAGACGCATCATTTATTTATTTGCCTCTGCACTCCACAATTTGAGATTTGTAATAGAAAAAATCACATGTGGTTAAAGTGCACATTGTCAGATTTTAATAAAGGCCATTTTTATACATTTTGGTTTCACCGTGTAGAAATTACAGCAGTGTTTATACATAGTCCCCCCCATTTCAGGGCACCATAATGTTTGGGACACAGCAATGTCATGTAAATGAAAGTAATCATGTTTAGTATTTTGTTGCATATCCTTTGCATGCAATGACTGCTTGAAGTCTGCAATTCATGGACATCACCAGTTGCTGGGTGTCTTCTCAGGTGATGCTCTGCCAGGCCAGTATTGCAGCCATCTTTAGCTTATGCTTGTTTTGGGGGCTAGTCCCCTTCAGTTTTCTCTTCGGCATATAAAAGGCATGCCCAATTGGGTTCAGATTGGGAGATTGACAACTCCTTTGTTGCTTTAGCAGTATGTTTGGGATCATTGTCTTGCTGTAGAATGAACCGCCGGCCAATGAGTTTTGAGGCATTTGTTTGAATGTGAGCAGATAGGATATGTCTATTACACTTCAGAATTCATTATGCTACTACCATCAGCAGTTGTTCCATCAATGAAGATAAGTGAGCCAGTACCTTCAGCAGCCATACATGCACTGTACTTCTCTGACAAACAAGGCTGTGGAGGTCAAGTCAATGGATATTTTTTTATGGTGGAGAATGATAGATTCTTGATTAGTAAGGGTGTCAGGGGTTATGGGGAGAAGGCAGGAGAATGGGGTTGAGAGGGAGAGATGAATCGGCCATGATTGAATGGCGGAGTAGAAGATATCTGACAGATGAACACGACATGGAGGTTTGATCTGCCACAGATTCCTGTGTACTCACTGACTACAATCATTGTCCAAACAACATCTTCTGAACCTCACTAGCAGCTTTATCGTAACTCTAGAAAGACTGTTTGCAGAACAAATGCCCAAGCAAGGTATTTTACATAAAAGCCCCATGATGCTACTTCAATGCTTGCCTGCTTATTTAGCACCAATTCAAATAGATGAAAGAATGTGATGTAAATAGAGTGATTACTTGTTTGCAAGGGTAGCAGAGGGAGTGCAATGGTGCATTGTTAGAGAACATATGGAATTGATGTTACAATGAATGAATGAAGACATGTACCAATTTTGTTTACTGTACATGTATTTTGAAGTATATTTTTGCAATTTAAAAATAAAGAGTTGCAGGGGAGTTCTCCACTGTGCTCTTTTTATTAAATAAAGCAGTTGATCTGCTTGCTTACCTTTTTGCTGTTTGTGGAGGTTTGCTATCGGATTTCCTCTCTTACAACAGTGACGGCATCTTCAAAAGTATTTCATTGGCTGCAAAATACTTTGATGTCCTGAGGCACGTTATTTATTTTCCTCTTCTGTGCCTGGACATTTTCCGTGATGAATTATTACAGAATTAGGTTGAGCTCCCAACTCTGCACTCAAATTGTATTTAAAGTTGATGTGAAATATATATCTTTTTAAAAGAAGTTTGTTGATGCTGGACATGTCATGCATATGGTCCCTAAGAAACCCCATAACCCCGGATAACAAATGCAAGGTGAATGGCATTACAGCAAGTCTGCAAGAACTGTCCAGTTATGTTTATCTTATGGTTGTCCTTTGCACTAAATTACAAGACTGCAAATTCTAAACCTAACAGCCGGCACAAAAAGCTGGTGTAATTCAGCGGGCCCGACAACATCTCCGGTTAAAAGGAATAGATGATGTCACCTATTTATTTTCTCCAGAGATGCTGCCTGACCCACTGTGTTACTCCAGCTTTTTGTGCCCATCTTTGGTTTAAACCAGCATCTGCAGTTCCTTCCTAAATCTAAGTGTCGTGGATTTCAATTAAATGTAGCCACGCACAAGATTTAAAACCTTGATGTTATCTTTACGACAATATTATTTATTCAGCTCCCTGACAGTGAATGCAGTCCTCCACTAATTAAACTAATGACGATTATTCAATTTGCATGTCAACCTGTGTGACTCAGTGTGAAGTTTTGTTTATGATCCTGTGGAATGTTTTTCTATTTTAAATTTGCCTTGTAAATTCTGTGTTTTTTATAACACTGTATTTAAAGATAGTGATTGGTAACAGTAATAGAAATTAATTTGTCACTCACAAATATCATTAAGATAGTGTTGCTATATAATCATCAAATAGCTCTTTGTTACAAGGTGAGGAACTCGAAGATCTATTTTGTTATTTATTTTGTGCTTTGCATGCTGACTGACTATATCTGTACAGGCGTAAAGATATGATACTTGGCCCATTTTGCTTCAGCCTTAAATGTAACATATTTATATTCAAGGTTGTCAAAAGCATTCCAATTTCAACAGATGGACTTAATTGGATTATCATTGTCCATTTGGGAGAATGTCAAGTTGTGTTCATGGTACAGCTGCGGCTGCTGGACAAACTCATTGGGTCAGGCGGCATCTGTGGAGGCAGAGTTGACCCTACATCTGGACTGATGGTGTGAAGGGGAGATCGCGAGTATAAAGAGGCAGAGGCAGGAGGGAAAGTGGGAGCTGCAAACGAAAGGTGGGGCTAACTAGGTGAGGGTTGGTGGATAGGCAGGTGGAAGGAACTAACCCACCTCCCCTTGATCCTACCTTCCCCATCCCTCCCTCCCCCTCCATCTCCTTATACTCGCCATCCCTCTTCACACCATCTGTTCAGATGCAAGGTCTCAACGCAAAATTGTCGACCGACCCTTCGCCCCAGCAGATGCTACCTGAGTTCCCCCAGCAGCTCGTTATTTCTTGCTACGGATTCCAGCGTCTGCCATCTCTTGCGTCGGCAGGTCTCTTTAATTCTAATCACCGCTTGCAAGACACTGTGCTGGCAGATGGTAAAATGGGGTGTAAGACAGGCAGGTAATGCCATTCAGTCGGTGCAAAAGGTCCTGCAAATTCTCCAATTGAATGATCGGGTATTTCTCCCCGTTGGACTACCCACAGTGGTTCGGGTCGAGACCCCTCTTCAGACTAGTCAGGGGAAAGGGAAACAAGACCTATAGACAGTCATTACATCACTTTCAGTCTGAAGAAGGGTCTGGACCCAAAATGTTGGGTGAGAAAGAGAAGCTGGTACAACTTGGGTGGAGGAGGGATGGAGAGAGAGGGAATCACTAATCAGTAAGAGAAATCAATATTCATACCACTGGATTGTAAGCTGCCCAAGCGAAATATGAGATGCTGTTGTGTTCCTCCAAGTTGCATTTAGCCTCACTCTGACAATGGGCGAGGGCTAGGACAGAAAGGTCAGCGTGGGAATAGGAAAGAGAATTAGTGTTTAGCAACCGGGAGATTGTAATGTGCATCTGATTATACATTTTTTAATCTCTTTGAATATGGAGCCAATTTGACTGACTTTTCCACAAACAATCTGTGTGGGCTTTTGGTAACTTATTTGGATGTTTTCTTGATATTGTCAGAAAGTAGCAGTAGGACATTGGAATGAAAGAGTGTTTATTTAAGAAGTTGCCTTGAGATCTTTATGTGTTTTATAGAAACATAGAAACATAGAAATTAGGTGCAGGAGTAGGCCATTCGGCCCTTCGAGCCTGCACCGCCATTCAATATGATGGCTGATCATCCAACTCAGTATCCCGTACCTGCCTTCTCTCCATACCCCCTGATCCCCTTAGCCACACTATACTTCGCACTGTCCATTTAGAGAAAAGAGTGTACCATTGTAATTCAGATTGCTGGTGAAATTGAATTAACAGTGCAAGAATGAAAAATGCATCCACCACACAAACACTTCAGATTAACCGAACAACTGAACAGAACAAATAATTACATTTGCTGGACAGTGGGAGAAAATGTTTCCTTTTGTAACATCTTGGAAGTTGAAGGTGATGTTGGAAGATTGGGAGGAAAATTGAGAAAACTATGATCAAATATTTCATTTAGGTTTTACGTTTCCAGTTTGTGCCAGGAAGCAGAACTACAGTCTTTTAAACAAAACGCAGTTGTTTCATTAGCGTTAGTAAACACACAAAGTCCAGGTGAAGGTTGAGCATCTGGACTGGATGCAAGCAACACCGAATCCTTCCCTAACCTCTATGGACTCCATTTATACCTCGCGCTGCCTTGGCAAGGCCAGCAGCATAATCAAGGACGAGTCGCACCCTGGCCACTCCTTTTTTTTCCTCTCTCCCATCAGGGAAAAGGTTCAGAAGTGTAAAAACGCACACCACCAGATTCAGTTTCACAAACAGTTTCTTCCCATCTGTTATCAGGCAACTGAATCATCCCACCATAACCAGAGAGCAGTGCTGAACTTCTATCTACCTCTTTGGTGACCCTCGGACTATCCTTGATCGGACTTTTGCTGGCTTTACCTTGCACTAAACGTTATTCCCTTATCATGTATCTATACACTGTAAATGGATCGATTGTAATCATGTATTTTCTTTCTGCTGACTGGATAGCATACAACAAATGCTTTTCACTGTGCCTCGGTACACGTGACAATAAACTAAACAAGTTAACTACCCACCAAAAGTCCAAGAGATCATGCAGTCCAAGTGATGGGACCTATTATGATACATTTAGACCAAAGCTGCAACCTGCTCAGTTCCTGTTTGAAGGTAGAAACAGCTGATGTGCACCCACTTGTACTCTGCTTGGAATGATCTTGCTTCACAGACACCTCGTGGGCTGTGAGGCACTTTAAGGAGAGCTCTGGTGGCAAATGACACAACATGAACAGAAGTTTGGTTTAGTTTTAGTTTAGAGATACAGCATGGGAACAGGCCCTTCGACCCACCGAGTCCGCTCCGACCAGCGATCCCCACACATTAACACTTTCCTACACACACTAGGAACAATTTACACAGACACCAAGCCAATTAACCTACAAACCTGTACTTCTTTGGAGTGTGGGAGGAAACCGAAGATCTCGTAGAAAACCCACGCAGGTCACGGGGAGAACATACAAACTCCGTACAGATAGCACCCGTAGTCAGGATCGAACCCGGGTCTCTGGCGCTGAAAGGCAGCAACTCTACCGCTGCGCCACTATTTTTTAAGATAGCTGGTTATAGTTTTAGTTGTGGTCTACGAGTACAGTTGCAAGCAGTGCTAGTGGGTTACAAGGTTATAGGGAGAGAATATGAGATTGGGATTAACCAGTTACTTAACACAAGCAAGTTAAGTCTGTTGATTTTCTAAAGGGCCTGTCCCACGAACGCGACTTTTCAGCGACTGTCTTCGACCTTCAAGCTCGAGGGCACTCGCCTGAAAAACCGCGAGCTGGATCGACCGTCAAAAAAAACAAAACACGCACACACGCACGCACGCACGCACACACACACACACACACACACACACACACACACACACACACACACCCCCCCATACACCCACCCACACGAAAGCGGGGGAGCGCTGTCTGAAATTCACACCCACGATGAACAGGAAGGTAAAAGACGGCTGGCACCGTGTACGGTAAGTCCCTTAGAGAGTGGGGAGGGGGGGAGACCACAAACTGTTTAAACTCGCAAATTAGGTCGCCACAGTGGGACAGGCCCTTTATGCACTCTATGAATTTACAGTATGTGACTTCATCAAAACAAATAGTGCTGAAGGAAGTCAGCGGGTCAAGTAGCCTCTGTGGAGGGAATGGACAGATGATGTTTCAGGTTGAGTCCGTTCTTCAGCCTGGAGATGTGTCATTATTTATAAATACTGAATGTATGATATGTGAGCTTATGTTACCTCATAGAGTAAGTAGCATATCAATTGATCCATCCCAAATCTCCAGCTACCGTAGAACGCAGTTAATCATTTCCAACCCGAAATGTCACCTATCTATGTTTTCCAGAGACGCTGCCTGACCCACTGAGTCACTCCAGCACTTTGATTTTTTTAAATATAAACCAGCATCTGCAGGTCTTTGTTTCAGCAGTTAATCCATCACATTTGGGACTAAGATGGAGACGTTTTTCTTTGGGGGGGAGGAGGGAGAGAGAGAGGTTAGAGTAGGTAAGGGGAGTGGAAAAGTTGAAGAAGGCTCTTGACCCGAAACATAGTCTGAAGAAGGGCCTCGACCCAAAACGTCACCCATTCCTTCTCTCCAGAGATGATGCCTTTCATGTTGAGTTACTCCAGCATTTTGTGTCTATCTTCGCATTTGGGACTAAGTTTGGTGCCCCATGGGTTACGAGTGGTGCCCGATGGGTTAAGTGCCCCATGGGTTACGAGTGACTTGACTTCCAAAATTCCAACTTTATTGCAAATTCTCCCATACATTTTTAAAGCATTTTCCAAACCCGAAATAAAATAAAATAATTCATGGTGTTCAATAATGACTGGAAACGATATATATTCACCGGCAGAGGTCTATTTATGGGACAGTAGTTTACTAAATGAAAACAAAGAAAATTATAGCAGCAAGTGGACAATGATGTGTTATAGAAAAAACAAACCATTTAAAGTCACACATCATAGAAATCAACTTGCAACACCTTTTTTGGTCAAATGGCCATTTTTCATCCAGGTTTGAAAAATGGCCCTGACTGCAGCTCAGATGCCACGAGTTTTGCGACTAGCATTACGACCTGTTGCGACCAGCGTGACGACCATGCTGTGAGTAAGGAGTCAAGGGATGTTTCAAACTCTCGACCTGAAACGTCAGAGGTTCTCCAGAGATGTCGTTTCTGACCTGACAGTGCCCTTTACTGAGAACCCAAACATAGAATTTCATGTGCAAATGCAAATGTTCAAGCTGAACTTGCATACGCAAAAACAAACAAAAATAATAGTCACACATCATAGGAATCAAATGGAAACACTGATTTGGTCAAATTTTCCACAGCAAACCCAGGGTTGCAGAGATGGAAGGTGCTGCAGCTCAGATCAACTAATTTTGCACAGAGGATAAGACACAAAGCTGGAGTAACTCAGCGGGTCAGACTGCATCTCTGGAGAAAAGGAGTAGGTGATGTTTCAGGTCTCGACCTGAAACGTCACCTTTTCTCCAGAGATGTTTTTCTGACCTGTTGAGTGTTACACCAGCTTCTTGTGTCTATGTTTGGTTTAAACCAGCATCTGCAATTCCTTCCAACACAATTCAGCACTGAAACAGCGGTTGGCATTTTAACTTGCTGGTCTGTATAATCAAGCCAGCTATTCATCTACTCAGCAAAATAAAGTGGGAAAATATCTTAAGTTGCAGCTTATGACTAAAAATGGAGCTGAATTCTTAAACATTCTGGTTTTGATTTTTTTCCTAGTATTTTAACTTCCTTAATGCATTTCCAAGAACAGTATCGTGCTTTGGAATGTCCAGCAAACCAGCAAAGCTGGTAACAGTCTGAAGAAGGCTCTCGACCGGTAATGTCACCCATTCCTTCTCTCAGGAGATGCTGTCTGTCCTGTTGAATTACTCCAGCATTTTAACCATATAACAATATAACCATATAACGGGTACCATATTATTGTACTTACTTCTAATTTAAAAAATTAAATAAAAAAAACAATTACAGCACGGAAACAGGCCATCTCGGCCCTACAAGTCCGTGCCGAACACTTAAATATTTTCCCCTAGTCCCATCTACCTGCACTCAGACCATAACCCTCCATTCCTTTCCCATCCATATACCTATCGCAAACATTTCTGTCTATCTTCGGTTGAAACCAGCTTCTGCAGTTCCTTCCTACACAACTACGTGTTGCTGTGTTTGCTCTTCCAGCGAGGTAACATGATAAATAGCTACACATGTGTCATTAAGCAAGGTGTGGCATTTGACAGCCTGAGTTAGTGCTGGGTAATGAGTCTATTAGCCATTATTGTGCCATTTCCTGTTTAGGTTGCAAGTGAGCTCCCAGTATACAGCAGAAGACATTTTTTAAAATCTGGTATTAAACTGTGATTTGTTATGTATTAATTATGTATGTGTTTTGCCTTCAGTCTTTCAGCTAAATATTTAAACAGACAACAAGCAAGCTTCCATCACTCAAGATGGGGCTTATTATTATATTCATGTGTATTTTTTTTTTAGATTGATATCAACAAGCCTTCAAGGCTATTTCTTGCATAATGTCACAAATGGATTGTGCTATTTTTCTTGCTGCATTCGATATTTTCTTGCTGCATTTAATATTACTGACGCTATCCTGTATCCTATTGACATGAAATGTGTTTAATTTACACAGTAACACAATGCAAAGACAGCTGCTGTAGTCTATGGTAATGGGCTACGTCCATGTTCCATCCCCTCCTACAGCTAATAATCTTCGAAGATGGACACAAAGCTGGAGTGTCTCAGTGGGACAGGCAGCATCTCTGGAGAGAAGGAATGGGTGACGTTTCGGGTCGGGACCCTTCTTCAGGCTGGTTAGGAATAAGGGAAATTAGAGATATGGACGGTGATGTGGAGAGATAAACACCAATGAATGAAAGATATGCAAAAAAGTAACGATGATAAAGGAAACGGGCCATTGTAAACTATTTGTCGGGTGAAAATGAGAAGCTATTGCAACTTGGGTAGGGGAGGGATAGAGAGAGAGAGAGGGGGAATGCCGTGGTTACCTGAAGTGAGAAAAATCAATCTTCATACCACTGGGCTGTAAACTGCCCAAGCGAAATATGAGATACTGTTCCTCCAATTTGCGTTTAGCCTCATTCTGACAATGGAGGAGACCAAGGACAATGGTCTGTGTAGGAATGGGAAGAATTAAGTGTCCAGCTACCAGGAGATCAGTGTTTAAGAGGGAACTGCAGACCAGGAGATCAGGTTGGTTCACACAGGCTGATCGCACCCAAATCGCAGTAGCTTCTCATTTTCGCCCTACAAACAGCTTACAATGGCCTGTTTCCTTTCTCATCGTTTTTTGCATATCTTTCATTCATTGTTGTTTAACTCTCCACATCACCGTCCATATCTCTCATTTCCATTATCCCTAACCAGTATGAAGGTGGGTCTCATCCCGAAAAGTCACCCGATCCTTCTCGCCAGAGATGCTGCCTGTCCCGCTGAGTTACTCCAGCTTTTTGTGTCTATCTTTGGTCTAAACCAGCATCTGCAGTTCCTTCTTCCACAGCTAATATTCCTCAGTGATAATAACAATGTTTGTCTCTCTCCCTCTCCCTCCACAGATGCGGAGGATGATGATGTTGAAGATAGTGACGACACACACGACACCAAAGTCATCGTCCTCAGTTACCCGCAGTATTGTCGATACCGTACCATGCTGAAGCGGATTCAGAACCGATCGTCCTCGTGGTTGGTCGACCAGTTTGTGATGGCGTTGGGTGGCATTGCGATCCTGAACGAAAGTACCCGCATCCTGTACTGTCGCGACACGTTTGATCATCCAACTCTGCTTGAAAGCGAGAGTGTCTGCGATGAACTTGGTAAGTGCAGGAACTCTCTTCATAAAATGGTAACTTGAGCTCAATAACATGGTTGAAATACTAGATGTCGTAAAAGATTGGAATTTTAACTGCTGGACCATGTAACTATGCAGACTTTAAAGATGCCAAGATCTGTTGTAATGTAATAATGTACGTTTTACATTACTAAACCACAAAGACATTTTTCGGATGATATCTGCTTGCTGTGGGTCCTACTGGATGGAGCGTTATATCAAATTCTTCCAAAAACTGGATTTGGCTTTGATGTAGAGGTCACTCGTACCCTTGGATAGAGATTTTGAGAAATAATTTTTAAGGAGTAGCGAAAATGTTTTTATGTTATCGGAACCGAATGGTTGCAAAACAAAAGTTTTGAATTTGTTATTGGTAGGAAATGGTTTGTGAATGGATGTGGAACAATGGACAACAAAGAGCTAGCTGGACTGAGTTTGCCAAGGCTGGCGTTTTGCTGCAGTGGAATTGTCAGCAAGATTAAGGTCGCATTTTAAACAATTATCTGTCACATTTAAAAGCTACCTGAGTCCAGCCCATCCTGACAGCAGAATAACGGGCTGTGGTACTTGCTTCAGAGTTGGAGCACAGAAACGCCGTGCTTTCACAATTTAGTGTCAAATCAAAGTGCACTTCACACTCAAGTTAGATTTAGCTCTAAGGGCTAACGGAATCCAGGGATACGGGGAGAAACAGGAACAGGGTACCGATTCTGGATTATCAGCCATGATCATGTTGAATGGCGGTGCTGGCTCGAAGGGCCGAATGGCCTACTCCTGCACCTACTTACTATGTTTCAATGTTAGGTTATGTTGTAAATATATTTTTTAAATATATGTAAGCAGAGCTTTGATTGCCCACCCATAGTAGGAGTATCAAAAACAAGGGCATAGGTTTGAGGTGAGAAGTAGGAGTTTTAAATGAGACCAGAGAGGTAAGTTTATTTCACACAGAGAATGGTTGATATCTGATGTGTGCTGGCCAACTGAGGTTTGGTTTAGTTTAGAGATACAGGGTGGAAACAGGGCCTCCGGCCCACCAAGTCACGCTGATCATCGATCTCCGGTTTAACTAGTTCTATGCTTTCCCACTTTCACAATCCTACACGCGAGGGAAAAGCCAATTAACCTACAAACCTGCACGTCTTTGGAATGTGGGAAGAAATGAAAGCACCTGGAGAAAACCCACAAGGTCACAGCAAGAATGTACAAACTCTGCACAGGCAGCACCTGTAGTCAGGTTTGAACACTGGTCTCTGGTGCTGTGAGGTGGCAACTCTCCCGCTGTGCCACCGGTAGGGGAATCGGGCACATTTACCACATTTAAACGCCATTTAGACAGACATTTAAGTAGGCAAGGCAAAACAGAATGTGGTCCAAATGTGGGAAATGGGATCAGTATAGGTGGGCAAAAAGGTCAGGTCGAATGTGATGGGCCGAACAGCCTCTGTGCTGCACAAGTCTGACTTTTGTTGTGTGTCACTGCCTTGTTCAGCAACGCACATGAAAATAGGTGAAAAGCTTTAGTTTGCATGTTGTATAATTAAATTAGATCAAAGTATACATGAGTACAATCATGCTGTATGCAAATACAGTTGGTATAGAGATTTGGAAGAGTGGGGCAATTGTATAGGATAACAGTGGATGCTGTTCTAGGACCAGCCCACAAAGAGTCTCCACCATCCGGCGCCATCTTGTGCATCCTGTGGGACGACAGATGGCGCAATGGGCTAAGTGTTCGGCTGGCGACTGGAAGGTAGCCGGTTCGAATCCCGCTTGGAGTGCATACTGTCGTTGTGTCCTTGGGGCAAGACACTTCACCCACCTTTGCCTGTGTGTAAATGTAATGTAATTATGTGAAGCACTTTGGGGTCAATGCAAGTTGACTAAAAATGTGCTATATAAATAAGATTATTATTATTATTATTATTATTATCCTATGATGGCATAGTGCAGATCCTCTGCACCAATATAGCAGGCAAAGGCCTTAGCGTATTTATGTGCAACAAGCCAGTTTTTGTTGCATCCCAAAGCAACACCTTTGCAGGCGCGAAGCAAATTCTAAACAATGTTAAAAGCCACCCACCCTTCACAAACATAACACCTTTTTTCAATCAGCTGCCAACATCGAGACTGTGGTGTAGGAAGGAACTGCAGATTTTGGTTTACAACAAAGATAGACACAGACTAGACTAGCGCTGCTTTCTACATACACCCTGCAATGTATACCATGATTCTAATTGGTTTACGTGCTAAGTACCTGCCACCAGCACAAAACAAATGTGAATATTTATGAATATAATTGCAACATGGAACTCTGAAAAGCATATTTGATTATCGAAAATGCATATTTGGATTATCAACATTTTAATTTTTTCTCATTCATGCAGGCAATTTAGTTTATCAAAATGCATGACAAAAATAAGTCTCAAAAGTGTTTTGGAACATCAAAGAAATAAGCCCATGATAGTTTAGAGATACAGGATGGAAATGGGTCCTTTGGCCTACCGAGTCCACACGGCCCACCAACATTAGCATTAGCTAATAACATTTCACATTCGCTCTAATTTATCCCCACTTTCTCATCCACTCCCTACACACTAGGGATAATTTTAGAGGTCAATCAATCTACAAACCTACACCTACAACCGGAGGAGTCTGGAGGAAACCCACACGGTCACAGGGACAACATGCAAACTCTGCACAGACAGCACCCGAGGTCAGGTTTGAACCCCGGACTCTGGCACGGCATCAGCTGTGCCACAGTAGTGCTGCCCTTTTCAACATTTGTATCTGGAGTCAAATCTATTATGTTTATAGTTCCTTTAACATAGTAAAATGTTCCGAAGAACTTCACAGGCATTCAATATCAAAGACCAATTAACATTGAGTCAAAGTAAGTGATGTTGGGATAACCATTCACAAGTCTTGTGAAAGAGCAGGATTTTTACAGACTGAGTGGAGGGGAGTGAAAAGTGGGAGCGATAGAGAGGTGCAGGTGACGAATGCTGCTTTATTGCTGCAATAAATAGAGTGTGAAGTCTGCATGAGGTCATGGTTGTGGGACGATAGAGATCTTGGGGAAGCAGGAGGGAATTAAACACCTTTGGAAGAAAAGATTTTTTTCTAAAAAAAAACAAACACTCTGAACTAGTTCTTCCTGCTTTGGAAGGTAGATACATCATGACCAAAAGTCCAAAATCCTGAATTGGCCAAACATGTGTCGAGGAAAAGGAAGCTCTCTTGTTAATTGTTAATTGCCTCAATTAAGCTAATCTAGTTAACAGTCTTGATTACCAGCTAGCCAAAATGGGATGAGTTTATATTCTCTGTTGGATGGCGGAAACCAACCAGATTCCATTTCGAGATTATAAAATGCTCGAGTTTTTATAGGACTAAAATAAACATGATATCAGTCTTGTGAAGGGTTGGGTTGTTGATTCAGAGCAGGTATTTCTGCTGAAAAATCACATTCTGTTGGACGGTTGCCAGCAGTGAGTAAAACTGACAGAATGCAGTTGGTAATATTGGCTGTGGTTCCTTTATTTGGAAATATTAACCTTGAACTTTTGAGCTCTGGAATTCTGTCTCTCCAGCTGCCTTTAGATTATCAAATTACTTTAATTAGTTTCTTTGCAGATTATTATCAGTGTCTGCAACTATAAATTTAAACTGGCTTCTGTTCCACTTACATTTTGAGAACTCAAAGGCAAGCTTAAAAATAAGAAAAAAAACATTGAATAGTTGCCCATTCTGGGCAGTCTGAGTGGAAAAATACACTGTGGGTTGACTCATTTGTTCAGATAATGTGTTTATGACCACAGTATGCATGGAACTATTGATAGGATTATTAACATCAATTATTATTGCACATACTTCAGCGTTGAATTTTTGGTGAATGATAGGTTTAATATACTCATAATCTAAATGGAATTCTTCTAAAGACTGTTCGAATTCCTTTCTAATGTAGTAATCGCATAACATGATGAATGCCATTTTGCATTACCCTGACATTGAGAACAGCACAGCAATCCTGGCACTGTGACAATAACACTTCAGTGGTGTAGTGTAAAATTGCACTTTCAGTATATGTCACAGAAATAATAGATAAACGCCAGGACATCATTTGACAGCTGTAACCTATACATGGGCAAGTTCAGCTATTTGTAAACTTAGTTAAGCTTCAGTCTGGTAGCTCATAATATCAAATAACTTCCACATTTAGTTTATAGCCTTATGACTGCGCCCATGCATCCATTAATATTTATCTGTCTACCTGTCTATTTTTCAGTCTGTTTCAGTATCAAACTATGCACATCTATTTTTAATACTGGATAGGGCACCCTAGGGTCACTCTTCACATGCCAGATGCTTTGCATCTATTGCACTCTTGTTTCTGCAGGTACAAAACAACCTTAAAAATACACAGAAAAATGTGAATCCATGCTGAGCGCTTCTGAATGCATTTCAATGTAATACTTAGCCAGTTGCAAACATAGTGCATCAAACAAAATTGAAACCAACTATTTTAGTTTAAGTTTATTTCAAAACATTGACTTTGAAGTAGTCTTTGACAAAAAGACACCGGAATTTAAAAAAATAATCAAGTCAAGAGTGTTTTATTGTCATACGTCCTGAAACGGAGCATTGAAATTCTTACTTGCAGCAGCACAGCAAACATGAAAACACAGTACCCTGTAAACACCATAATAAACAATATAATTCTCAAGTATTTTTATGTAGTTTATAAAAAGCAAACAAACAATAATAATAATAATAGTGCAAAGACAAAAATCAATGCCCCCAACTCGATGTAGTTCGAAACTTAGTTGGAGGTAGTAGTGTTTAATAGTGTTTAATGATGGTTGTTGGGAAGAAGCTGCTCCTGAACCAGGACGTTACAGTTTTAGGACTCCAAAAACTTCTTCCTGGTAGCAGGAGTGAAATGAGAGCGTAGCCACGGTGGTGAGCGTCTCTGAAGCCGGTTGGCTGAAACCATACATCCTCCAGCAAACTCACTTTGGGGGAAAGATGCATGATATTTATGAATTAGTGTTGTATTTTCCTTTTGAAAAGTTATTTTAATTTTATATTTCAATGTATTAAATTTAAACATGAAGACTTGGTGCTCAACAATAAAAAAGTGTGTCAAGACATTTTTAAACTATTAATTAATGCGATCAAGAATGAATGTCAGATCTACAATGAGAAATGACTAGGTGATGATGTTCTATAGAGTGAAAAGTACACTGCGTTTTCCAGGTTACCATGGTAAAGCGGTCAGGAATAAATGTTCTCTGTGTGAGCTATTCCTTAACCACAAACAGTTTTAGCAATCAATATATAATTTGATATAAATAATTAACTTGCTGATTCTTGCTTTGAATATATTAAATGACTTTACCATGCAAATATTAGTAGCATTGTTTTCGCTTCCACTTCATGATGAATCACTGCCTCGAGTATTAAATCTCCATTTGTTCACTCTCTTCGCTCGCTTTTCCTTCCTCCGTTTCATTCCATTTTTAAAAAAAAACGTAACTTTGGAGTAGTTTTGTCAAATGAGTCTCTTGGGTTGAAAAGTGAATTTTAGTCTTAATGAAACTGAGCCTGAGGAGCAATGGAAGTGGGAGCACTCCAGGGCCTGTTGGACCACCCTGTTCTTTACCCCATACAAAATTCTTAAGGGGTTGGACAGGCTAGATGCAGGAAGATTGTTCCCGATGTTGGGGAAGTCCAGAACAAGGGGTCACAGTTTAAGGATAAGGGGGAATCTTTTAGGACTGAGATGAGAAAAACTTTTTTTACACAGAGTGGTGAATCTTTGGAATTCTCTGCCACATAATGTAGTTGAGGCCAGTTAATTGGCTATATTTAAGAGGGAGTTAGATGTGGCCCTTGTGGCTAAAGGGATCAGGGGGTATGGAGAGAAAGCAGGTACGGGATACTGAGTTGGATGATCAGCCATGATCATATTGAATGGCGGTGCGGCTCGAAGGGCCGAATGGCCTACTCCTGCACCTATTTTCTATGTTTCTCTGTTTACTTAGACCCTTTTAAAAAGGCTCGATGCTTCCAGTAGGAGTGATGCATATCACAAACCTTTCCTTTGTAACAGTAAATCGTAAAAGTACAGAAGCTGGAAATCCAAAACAAATTGCACATTAAACGCACAGCAGGCCAGGCAGCCTCCGTGCAAGGAGAAATGGTTAAAGCTTTGGGATTGGGATGCTTCGTCTGAACTGGGAACAGAGAAATACAAGTTAATTTGTTTCCGAAGATAGACACAAAATGCTGGGGTAACTCAGCAGGACAGGCAGCATCTGTGAAGAGAAGGAATGGGTGCCGTTTTGGGTCGAGATCTTTCTTCAGACTGAAAGTCACGGGAAATGGAAACAAGAGTTTGGGTATCAGTGGCCACTGCCTGTAGTGATCCATTATTCACAAGAGGCGGGCAGCAATTAAATTACGAGAGCATCACCAAAAAGCACCAATAGCTTTTGGGTGGTTTAGTGTCTGGAGAAGATATCTGGCATCCTTGATTAAAGACCTGCCATTGCAAAGCATTTGAGCTCAACCTTAACTCAACGAGTGGCAGTCACAGTACCAGCAACACAGGCATAGTGAGGAACAGGTGACTTGGAAAGACAATGATTCAATGAATCAATGATACTTTATTGTCAACTTTCCTTAGGTACACTGAAATGCTTTGGTTTGCATACAACCTGGAAAAATGATACAGTAGACCTCACCTAGGCGGTACACAAGAGTTGCCACGGTTCTGCTGTTGACAAAGTTACATACGTTTATGGAACAGTTTTGCTTTCTCTACCTGCCACCGCACATGACTCCATTCTCACCGGCCCCCCATGTTATGCACCCCCCCCCCCCCCCCGCCGCCCCCGTTGGGTCCCCCATTGTTCTCGACCGCCCCCCCCCCCCCCCCACCGAGTCTCCCTCCGTTCTCGACAGTGATGAATGTCCATTGATAATCATCATTTTATGTCTATACTCAACATCTGTGGTGAATCTGACATTTACACCGTGCCATTTTTGATAAAATCTGAAGGAAGGAACGAGCCTGTATTTATGTCACACTTTCCGATGCTATCAGGATGCCCATTTTACTGCGGAGCCAATGAAGAATTTTGAGTTTGTTTTAATGTAGGAAATGCAGCAGCCACTTTGAGCACAACCAGGTCTCATAAAGAGTAATGTGAAAATGACAAGTTTATTTGTTTTATTGATATTCGCGATTAACAGTGGCGTGGGCACTAGGGGAGGTCCCGTTCTCTCTCTTTTAGTCTCGAGATCAGCATGGAAGCAGGTTCTTCAGCCCATGAATCCACACTGATCATCGATCATCCATTCACACTAGTTCAATGCTATCCCACGTTAGGGGGCAATTTTACAGAAAGGGTGTCGGGGGTTATGAGGAGCAGGAGAATGGGGTTAGGAGGAGAGATAGATCAGCCATGATTAAACGATGGAATAGACGTTGGGCCGAAAGGCCTATTTCTGGACCTATCACACAACATTATAAACCTACAAGCCCACATCTATGGGATGTGGAAGGAAACCAGAGCACCCGGAGGAAACCCACTCGGCACAAGGAAAGCATGCAAACTCCACTCAGATAGCACCCAGGTCGAGATCTAACTTGGGAGTCTGCTGCTGTGAGGCAGCAGCTCTACTAGCTGCACCACTGTGCCGCCGCCCTCTTTAAAATCGTGGGATCTTACAGCCACCAAAATGGTCAAAGTTTATCTTCTCACGCCAGATATCGGCACATCTGACCGTATTACACTGAAATGTGAATGGGTGCTCGGGATGCTTTCCTCAGTAAAGGTGCAAAGGATGCAAAATTGAACCAACCGGCCTCTTGAGTCTTCGCTGGTTAGTAAGAACCCGGCTCCACGGGATACCAGGCATGTCCCTCATTCAATCTCCATCCGACTCCAGTGTTTCATTTAGTTCATCTCTTGCCACTATAACTCCACAGCTCCTTTGGGATAGAAAGTCCCTTTTGAGAGACGTTCCTCCTAATCTTCCTTTGTACCTTAGTTCTGAATAACCCCACTGTGGGAATCATCCTTCCCACATCGCCATCAGTCAACCTCCTCAGAATTGTATGTTTCAATGAGATCGCTTCTCATCCTTCTACACTCCAAGGAGCGCAAGACTGACCTGCTGACCATGTCACCATGAGTCAGCCCTTCTATTCAGTGAAACAACCGATTCAACCCGTTGATGCCTCAGGGCTGCACAATGGTGCAGCGGTAGAGCTGCTTCCTCATAGCGCTAGAGACTGGGATTCGATCCTGACTACAGGGGTGCTGTCTATACGGAGTTTGTACGTTCTCCCCGTGACCGGGTGGGTTTTCTGTGGTTGCTTCGCTTTCCTCCCACAATTTAAGGACGTACAGGTTTGTAAGTTAATTGGCTTCAGTAAAATTGTAAATTGTCCCTAGTGTGTGGCATAGTACTACTAGCGGACGGGGATCGCTGGTCGGTGTGGACTCGGTGGGCCGAATGTATCTCTAAAGTCGAAAGGTGCAGGAAAATTCTTCCTTGATATGGATGCCCCTAAAATAGTACTCGGTGCACCAGGTGCTGTCTGGCAAGCACCCTCTAGATTTGCATGAAAAGTTTCTTTGAAACTCTATAATACTTGCAGTGAAGTAAGTAGCATGGTGACGCCACTCGTTGAATTAGTCAATGTCATGCTCTGGTTGCAAGCAGTAATTCAGCTGCAATCTGGTGCAAGTCATTGTGACAGTAACTGAGTTTTAATGGCAATCAAGTGATGAAGTTGATATAGACTCAAGGAGCTGCAGATGCTGGTTTCCAAAAACAATGTATTGGAGTAACTCAGTGGGTCCGGCAGCATTTTAGAGAACATGAATTTGATGTGTTTCTCTAAATGCATTTATAGTTATAAGAAGCCCCCATATGTACAACTTGGTGGGGGGAGAGTGAATGGGGATTGGGGGGGGGGGGGGGGGGGGGGAAATGCAACCAATTTTCTGGCAACATTTCCTTACCATCCAGTTTGCTGCTAAGAAAGCATTGGCCATGATTCAAACTGATATGATGCATAGCCAAAAGGAATGCAAGCTACCATTTATATGACAAGGTTGTTTTTACAAAAAAAGCAGTCTGTGTCTCAAGATGAGCACACAGATATAGAGAATGGCAGCCGGCGGGGGATGGGCCACCTGTGTGCACTTACATGGCACAGAGCCAAAACCATATAAACTTGAAATGCAGTCCTGACCATACATCATGTGAAATGTATGCTGGAATCAGGGCTGTTAAGATGAATATGACACTGTACAGAGATAAACCTTGCTGCTGTGTTGCAGGTAGAATGTTCAAATTCCATTATGAGGATAGATTTCCCCTTGATCTTGCAGCTCTGTAAATGTTGAACTGTTACTATAGGTTTTGTTTTTTTTAAAGTTGTATTTTAATTCAACTTACTGCGATCTGATCTTGTGAAATTGGCCTGGTGATAAACTGCCATTGGTTCTTTCTTTATGCTTCTCTTAAGTGCCTTGGTGACTTTGAAATGTTTCTAGTTCACTATTTAAAATATGCACTCATGAACAATAAACTTCTGACTGTTCTTCAGCAAATACTTCCTAAAACATGCATATCTCTCTTATCCCATTTATGAAATGTGCACCCATTTCATTGGATTTATCTTAAAAGCCAAGACAAGGCAAATGTCCAGAGATCGGGTTTTGTCTATTTCCTCTGCTCTAAATGCTCACTTGGCTTCGTTCTGTGCCCCCCACCCCACATGTCATGAAATTGTCTGTCAGCAGAATAAAGAGGACAGCTCCCATCCTAAAATGTGCGATTCCCAACATGGTCACAAGAGACTCAGCGGGTGCAGCAGCATCTATGGAGCGAAGGAAATAGGCAACGTTTCGGGCCGAAACCTGAAGGGTTTCGGCCCGAAACGTTGCCTATTTCCTTCGCTCCATAGATGCTGCTGCACCCGCTGAGTTTCTCCAGCTTTTTTGTGTAACCTTCGATTCTCCAGCATCTGCAGTTCCCTCTTAAACAACATGGTCACAAGAGAGTTGGACTTTACTTTAGAGCAGTGGTTCCCAACGTGGGGCGTCCGCCCCACAGGGGGGCAATTTGATTTCTAAGGGGGGCAATTGAGCGCGACTGAGGAGGTCTGGGTCCAAATTTTCGATTTTTATTTTTTAGGATTTTCCATCAGGTAAACATATGTAGTTATGTTTCAGATGTTATTTTGAGTAAATAATTTTTTTTTTGGGTAAAACAGGTCTTTATTGTGTAGTTATTACAACCAAGGTATTGGCGTTTTAAGCTTCTTCAGCTGAAACGGAGTTCACTTTTTAAATGATAAGAGTTATATATCACCACATGGGGGGCATCAGGATTTTAGAGGTGATTAGGTGGGGCATGGCCAAAAAAAGGTTGGGAACCACTGCTTTAGAGATACAGGTTTTGTGGAAACAGACTCTTTGGCTCACCGAGTCAGCACCGACCAACGATCACCCCGTACACTGGCACTATCCTACACACTTGGGACAATTGACAATTTATGGAAGCCAAGACACCTACTCATCTGTATGTCTTTGGAGTGTGGATGGAAACCGGAGCACCTAGATAACATCCACACAGTCACAGGAAGAATGTAAAAGCTATGTACAATACAGGTCGGATGTTAGACACAAAAAGCTGGGGTAACTCAGTGAGACAAGCTGCATCACTGGAGAGAAGGAACTGGGGACGTTTTGGGTCGAGACCCTTCTTCAGACTGATTTTCCTACACAGATTGGAAGTAGTTTATGACAATTTTCTGCACAACTGTATAAGAAAGATGTCGGCCCATTTCTGACTCCTTTCCCCTTGCAGCTGCACAGCTACAACAACAATGGGGAGTGAGGGGACAGAGTCAGAACTAATACATTTACTCGTATGTAGCCAGTCACTGGAATGGGCTCCTTGAGCAGCCAATGAGAAGCTGTTGTTATGGACTTGTTGACCCAACACAAGGATATCATGCTGAGAAGAAAAGGTGGGTTTGGATCCATGGTTCCCAATCTTCATCTGTGGAATTTCCTCACCTCATGCCAGCCGTGGTTTGTTGACAGTGACTGATTGCAGTGATTAGTTGACCTCTCGATTATCACTGTCTCCGGTGGCCTCCCCATGTGGATGGACCCTGGTCTTTTTTGTCATCCAGCAATTCCTATTTCTATGCTTTCCAACTAATGCCGCATACTGAGTTTCCTTGCCAGCAATACAGGAAAGAAGAGCTCCCATGCGCATATAATGCCTGAAATATGCTGCAAAAGATGCTATGGCCGATAATGTTTCTATACTTGTGCTTGTTATCTGGCTTCAATCTCCTACTCCGTATCTCACAGTGTTTCCACTTTTATTTATTTATTTAGTTTTAATTTTATTAGAAGTAAGTACAATACAGTGGTACCTTTTTTCAGGTGCCAAATATATGTTAACCTGATACATTCTCTGCCCAACTTCATTTTTTTTTTTTTTTTTAAAGAGAGAAATAAGCAAGAAAGAGATAGTAGAGAGTAGAGAAAAGTGTAGTGTGTATAAAAAAAGAAAGAGATAGTGAGAAAGAGAAGGAAGAAAGAAGAGAGAGCAGAGGAGAGATTAGCAAATAGACGCTATGAGATGAGTTTTTATATTGTTGATCATCTTTCACCCATACCTGAAACATTTGCTTTTTACAATACAGTTGCACCACATGAATCCAAGAAATCAATAAATGGAGACCAACTCGTTAAGAATTGGTCTTGTTTATCTATTAGGAGGAGTCTCATTTCTTCAAGGTATGCTGTGTCCAACATATTTCTAATCCACATTTTAAGCGTTGGTATAGTTATATTTTTCCAAAATTTAAGTATGAGTTTTTTTGCTGTTATTAACCCATAATTAAAAAAAATGAGTTTGCACTTTGCTGGGATGTAATTGCAAATGCTTATTGGTCCTGTTGCATAAGCCTCGATTGTAAATTATGTCAGATGGTTTCGCTGTGAGGGCACTGTGGCTGTGCGCAGTTGTGTCGATGGCAACAGTCGATGGGTAACTTACAACGGTGACTTATTTTTCTGCAACCTGGGAGTCCTGGTACAGCCAACCCACCCAAACTCAACTAATTCAATGCATGCCACGAACTGAACTATAAAGCTACCTCGTCTATTTTGCTTTCCAGGTAAGCAAGCCGAGGTGTTGCTGCACAGTGCGTGCCTTAATAATATTACATTGTTCATTATTGAAATGAATTCCAGTATGGTAGCCTGTTGACATCCCTCGCCTTTGGCCAGTTGTTTGTAAGCCTTGCCCACTTTGCTAGATTGCATCAACTATTGATATGTGGTTTATTGACTCAAAGCTTTGTGAAATATATCCCAGCACTTCACATAAATATGGTGCAAGGTTAAACATACAGACCCTTTTGAATGTATTGTGAAATTTCAGGCAGCTCTATATTTTGTAATCAAGTCATGTATTCAGTAGGTTGTGCAACACCAGATGACTAAATAATCTTTTATAAGCACATCACATTTTTCCATTAAGGGAAACATTCACTGCGTTCTTTTAAAAAAATAAAATAATTGACCGTGCAATGCTGAACAAAATACTCTATTTACATGTACTTCTGGGATGGATAGGTTGTGGATGAGGGAAAGAAAATACTGTTGAATTATATTCCGATGAACCTGCAAGAAATATTAATGAGGCTCGGCAGCAACTCCACACATAAGTTACCCGAAGGATTTGTTATACCAAAGTCTTTTGGTGCAGACTTCAGTGTGTAGTGCTCATTATTAATCAATTAGCCATGATCTCTAACTGAACAGCAGAGCAGACTCGAGGGGCTGAAAGGCCTTCTGTTCTGAGGGTTTTTTTAGTGCCTCATGCTGGCAAATATTTTGCAGAGCCACAGATCACAATTGTGTTTTTTTCATTCTGCAGGGGTGCCATTCTTCAACGCCTTTTGAGATTCTTTTCTTAAGTCTATTAAGTACTCTGCATTTGGTGAGGCCAACAATGGCTTGACATTAAATTCCATTCATGTTCAAGTCACCTTTTCCTTCCTCATTCCCATTAATTACTACAGCAATATAGACCTGTGTAAAAACTGTTCTTCCAACTCCAGCCTCTTGTACCGTCTTCAATACCTTTGTTCTACCATTGAGGTCTGCGTCTTTGTGACTCATGATCTCTCCATCTTCCACCCCTTTCTTAGGATGTTCCATAAAGTATCCCTCCGACCTAGCTCTTGGTTCCCTGCTCTAACATGCATCCCTTCTCAATAACACTTCCGTGAAGTACTGTGGGGATGATTCACTTGGTTAAATGGCAATTGTTTTGCAGTGATATCATTGAGAGTTATGAGCAGTTGTTATCTACCTGCGTTTTGGAAATATGCCAATATGAGTTTGTTGAATCATGCAATCTGAATTGCTGTCATTCATTCATGCTTTGGGCAGCTACCCCCCCCCCCCCCCCCCCCTCCCCCCGCTCCCCAACTTAATGCAGCAACTTCCCAATCTTGCAGCCTCTTAGGGTTCATTTTTGGCAGTCCCGCAGTCTCATCAACCCAGCATTTAATATTCCTATATCCCCCATGGGTTTAGCTTCTGGATCCACCAATACTTCAAAGCAGATTCATAAGTTGGAAGCAATCTCAAACTGCCCTTGATTCTGGCACTCAGTAAACCAGCTCCTAGTATTAGCAATTAAAATAGTTTGTGCTCTCAATTGATCGTTCTATCAAATTATGCATGCACTACAATAAAAAAAAACATTTTAATATTTTGCATGCACTGTTTATCTTGCACCGCATCAGATTTGCTCCCCAGTGCTTTTGATTTATTCAGCATGGTAATTAATGCCTGTATAATTTATAATGCAGTCTAAATATGCTTGTATTGTGTGCATTGAAATTGCTCTATTGTAACATTAAGGTTTAAATAAAGAATAATACATTTTGGAAGATTCAGGATTAACCCCTGCAAATGTAACACACCTGGTTTAATGTGTGGACAAATGTTGTCTCTAAATTCAATTTTGATGCAGCATATTCACGTAAAACACTGTGTTGTGAATTTGCATCTTCCTTCAAATCAAACATGCAAATTTATCCTGACTCACTCCCATTGTGTGCCGGGAAGCAAGGTGTGTAGAAAGATAGGAACCAGTTTTACCTACTTGCACTGTAAGCCACATGATTGACTTTTCTGAATTTGGTAATTTGCAAAGGTTTACATGGAGGCAACACTCGCAATCATTAAAAAAAATATATATAGTGCAACTACAAGAACAACATTTTCTATGCGGAGACCCAGAAGTGCTTGGAGCTGATGTAGTTCAGTGCCAAGTACAAGCATAAAATGCTAGGGATACGCAGCATACTGGGCAGCATCTGTGAAGATAGAAGCAGAGTAAACATTTTAGATGAATGTCATTTCATCAGAATTGTTCTGAGCTCAAGTCTTTTTATAAGCTGACAACCTTTCATCATTGATCCCGTTCTCCTCTCCAGGAATGCTGCCTGGCTTGCATGAATATTTACAGTGTTTTATTTTTAACTCAGGTTTCCGGCTTCTGCGATGTTTTATTTTTGTGTGTCGTTTGTTTATTAAACTTAATTTGGCGCTGCCCAAAAATGTAGACAACAGTGACATTGTGTCACTTTATGACAATTGACACCAGTGCCCTAACCTGTGCTCCGACCAATTCCCTGATCTTGACCAATCTCTACACTCCATCATTAGCACCTACCTTTGTAGTTACTCAAAGCTGACATGACAAACGACTAAGTCCTTGAAACAGAGCATGTTCCAGAACCTGGAAAGTATGCCTGAGGGAGTTTTGGACCTACAAAGGAGGGGTTGGTCTGCAGCAGTTTGAGAAGTGGGGTAGGTCAGTGGGAGTTTGTTGGTAGAACTAGGGTAGCTTTGTAGCAGTTGGAGCCTAGAGAGGTGGGGTAGATATATATGGGAGTTTGGTGTCAAGAGAGGTGGGGTAAATGTATGGCTTGGAGAACTGGGGTAGTTTGTGACCGAGAGATAGAGAGAGAGAGAACGTAGAACATACTATATAACATTATAGTGTGTAGGAAAGAACTGCAGATGCTGGTTTAACTCAAAGATAGACACAAAATGCAGGGGTAACTCAATGGGACAGGCAGCTTCTCTGGAGAGAAGGAATGGGTGACGTTGTGGGTCGAGACCCTTTTTCAGTCTGAAAGTAACGGGAAACAGAAATGAGAGACGATGATGTAGAGAGATAAAGAACAATAAATGAAAATATGCAAAAAATGCAAAATCCAGTTTGAGAAAAAGTCACTTGATGTTGCAGTGGCAGTTAGCAGCTATGACATCACAATGGATCTCATTTACATAAACTACCTGTGAGCAGTGCTCCACCCCACAATGACATCACAACAACATCTCATTTAAGCAGGGGAGAGCGGTTGTGGAGGGAGGGAGTGATTGAGGTTAGGGAGTGACTGAGGGTAGGGGAAAGGAGGGTGAGGGAGGAAGTGAAGGAGGAGAGGGAAGAGAAGAGGGAAGGTGAAGAGGAGGCGGAGGGAGTGTTTGGGGGATATGGGGGAATGAGCCGCGCCTGCACAGTTGTGGGCTATGGGTGAGTGGTGCAATATTACATTGGGGGAACACGGGTGAGTGGTGGAAAAGGGTTGCATTGGGGGAACAGGTGAATGGTGGAATATTGCATTGGGGAACAGGGCCCAACGGTTCAGGGGGGTGGAGAGGGGTAATGGAGGAAGGGAGTGACTGAGGGTAGGGGAAAGGAGAGGGAGAGAGAGGTGAGGGAGGAGAGAGGAGGGGAGAGAAGAGGAAGGGTGAAGGGGAGGGAGAGTTGGAGGATGAGGGGAAGTGAGCCGCGTCCACGCATTTGGGAGCTATGGATGAGTGGTGGAATATTGCGTTGGAGGAACGGGTTACGTTGGAATGGGTGAGTGGTGGAAACGGGTTGCGTTGGGGGAACGGGTTAGTGGTGGAATATTGCGTTGGGGAAACGGGGCCCAACGGGTCCCACTTGGTCTAGTCTCGTTTAAACTTTTCCCCACTCACCTGAATGCTGTACCCTCTAGTATTTGATTTTTCCATCCTGGGATAAAATGTCTGACCATCTATCCTATCAATGCCGCTCATAATTTTATTTGATGAGGGAGAGGGAGTTTGAGGCCTTGTCGGGGTGGGTCGGTCTATGGGATGTCAGTGGAGTGAGTAGAGATAAACTGACATTCCAAAATTAATTATACACGTGAATTAAATAATTTGGTATAAAACAGGTAAAACGTATTTCAATTGATGCTATACGCATGCTTGTAATGTTACATGTTAATTCATAAATCGCGATGGCAACTGGAATAATATTGAAGCAACGACTTGAGCAACTTGATTGATTCACACTGAATGCATTTGAATGAGTTGCACTTAACTAAAATCTTTTTTGATCTGAATTTAGTGAATCAGTGTTATAATTTATTTGTGCCAATCAGAAAAAAAAAAAATTTCCAAGTGCCTCAGATAAATTTAACATCAGCTGAGCATTTAAAGTGTGATGTTCTATGTTTTAATTACATTTATGCGCAGCGCTGACACATTGCAGTAAATTTATATTACTTACAATGGTACGTACCCAAGTAAGACTTGCCAAGCTCTTTGTGCCCATGTGTCTTTACCTTTGCTGGTAGTTTTTGAAATCCTATGATTTCTTATTTGTATAAATGTGGAGGAGAAGGGGGGGGGGGAGGTGGAAGGAAAATGTATTTAAATCAAGCTATCAATTGCATTCCTTTCTGACATTGCAAAACTAATAAAAATTCCATTTGGATAGCAGCAATTGGATTACTTTATAAGGAAAAAACCTTGCCTTTGGCTACTTTGTCCTCTGAACATATAATGCATTTTTTTGCTTCGGGGAATATTAATGACAATAGTGCTGTAGTATGTGATATTGTTACTCAGACACATACACTGACTCATGGCAGCGTGCATGTCATTACTTGTTCTGAAAGTGGAGCACTCTGCTGAGGATTTTGTTTTTGTGAGTAAAACAAATTATGATTTTTAGGAAGAATTATTTTGTTCAGACTTGCTTTCACTGTCTTGGCACAGCTTGTGTGTGCTTGTCTTTTTTTGTGTGTCTCCCCCTCTTCCTGATAGTAATGGGTGCCTTAATATAGGAAGCGTGCACGACTATCAGTTCTTTTCTCTAGTGTTTTTTTCTGAGCAGAACCTGCTGGTATTTTGCGTGCATTAGAAATGCATTGAAGAAATTGTGGACTTTAGTAAACTGAACAATGAATTGATGGTCCACAAGTGGTTAGTTGATGTAACAAATGAACATAAGTGGAGAATTCGCAACATCAAACAAGTAGTGTATAAATAATTCTATTATGTTATTTACAGCAAGGGAAATGGGCACATTGTGTTTAATAATTCATTAAAATTCTATTAGATTGTAAATCACAATTTTAATGTAAAAAAAATCATCTAAGACTTATTAAATTGAATTGTGTATGGAAATGCAATGTGTCGAATGCTGCAAAATACCTATTCATTATTGCTTATGTCACACTGCGCCAAGTCAGTTTGTCCTTGAGATTATTAAACTAGATGGCTTATTGATGCAGTTTTAAAATGGGTCAGCAAAGAATGAAAGGTAAATATGGGCAGTTTATTCGTATATCAGAACAAAATATTTGTGAAATGTTTGCTTCAGACTGAATAAACTCGGGTGTGTTTCAAGTTGAGTGGTGTTGGGGGGGGGGGGGGGGGGGGGGGATGTTTCTTGTTTATATGCCATTTTGAAGATGCACTATTTTCAGCAGAGTTCCAATCTATAACGCATGTATATCAAGACAGTTCCCAGAATTTAAAGCTGTCCCATTTGGTGCTGTTGTTTCTACTGCAAGTGGAAGAACATTTAATGGTCTTGGCAAGTCAGGTCAGAATGTGCTCGGGGAGCTGGATTTAATCCTCAATTTTCAGAATGAAAGTCCAAAGCCTTTTTCTTGCCAGTAAGTGTTAAGTGGTAAGTGTTAGATGTCAGCCTCTGGCTCAGTCCGTCGCGTGCTTGCCTTGTAAAACCCGTGGCTTCACACTCAGTTCGAGACATTTAAGTCCAGAATCCCAGGCTGACGTTCCAGAACTTCCAGAACAGTGTTCTGATGGTAATTTGTTGCTCGTGCTGAAGGTGCAATATATAGCTGCGGTGTGTTGCATGCTCTGATGCATTTCAGGTCCACTGATATCAAATGAATTGGACAAGTGGAGTCACGATTTGGTGCAACATTGTAGTGCCTCTCTGGGGAATGTGCCTGGGTACAATCTAGTATAACTAGCACAAACCTCAAGCTAACAAAGGCGTTCTAAGCCTTGGGAGTCTGTTTGATGAAAGCCTTGAAGACCTGTGGAACTTTCCTTTCAATTAAAGACTCATCACCCACACTGAAGCAAGTCGTCTAATGTTTTTCCTTAGGATATAGGAGGAGGTAGTTTTGCTTCATTGTGTCTGTTTTGCCTTATGGAGCAAATCTGTTCCCCTCTAGCCTATTCTGCCAGATTCTATCCTTAAGCCACAGACCTGGGGCCATTTACACTGACCACTTGCACATGTTTTGGGGATACGAGTAATTAATCAAGCACTTTGGAAAATACACAAGGCGAAAGTGAAAACTCGACGCATAAGATTCAGATTCAGATTCAAGTTTAATTGTCATTGTCAGTGTACAGTACAGAGACAACGAAATGCATTTAGCATCTCCCTTGAAGAGCGACATAGCAAACGATTTGAATTAAAAAATAATAATAGTGTCCGTGGGGGGGGGTGATTGGCAGTCACCGAGGTACGTTGTTTAGTAGAGTGACAGCCGCCGGAAAGAAGCTGTTCCTCGACCTGCTGGTTCGGCAACGGAGAGACCTGTAGCGCCTCCCGGATGGTAGGAGGGTAAACAGTCCATGGTTGGGGTGAGAGCAGTCCTTGGCGATGCTGAGCGCCCGCCGCAGACAGCGCTTGCTTTGGACAGACTCAATGGAGGGGAGCGTGGAACCAGTGACGCATAAGGTATGGTCGGTCGGGATCGAACCCGAGTGGCTGGAGCTGTGAGGCAGCCAATGTGCTAACTACACCGACCGGTGTGTGTCCTCTTCAGTAAGGTAGTTGAGAGCAATCTGGAATGTGAGATTTTTACTTGGACACAAACTCTGCTCTCAAAGTCTGCACTGAGGAAATTCTGAAACAAGATGTAGTTTGTAGTAGAAGATAGACACAAAAAGCTGGAGGAACTCAGCGGGACAGGCAGCATCTCTGGAGAGAAGGAATGGGTGACGTTTCGTGTCGTACCCTTCAGACTGAAAGTCACGGGAAACGAGATATATAGACGATGATGTAGAGAGATAAAGAACAATGAATGAAAGATATGCAAAAAAATATCGACGTAACTTTTTTTGCACATCTTTCTATCATTGTTGCTTTTTTTGCATATCTTTCATTCATTGTTCTTTATCTCTCTCTACATCATCATCTATGTCTCTCGTTTCCCATTCAGTCTGAAGAAGGGTCTCGACCCGAAACGTCACCTATCTAGAGACCCTGAGGTACTCCAGCTTTTTGTGTCTACCTTTGGGTTTAAACCAGCATCTGCAGTTCACTTCCTACAAATGTAGTTTGTAGCTGTCAGGATGCAGGATCAATCGCAGACTGATTGCCAGGACTGATAATCTGAACCACCCGCTCCTCTCATCAATGCAAAGCAGATCAATTTTCTCAAAATAAAACTGTGCTGGGGTTATCTGGCTCCTGCACTATGCAGATCTCCCAAACAGATCATTTCATATCTCTCCATTGAGAATGTCGCTTGTCACACACACAGCCTGTGATTAAGTGTAACAGTGCTGGCTGACTGACTGAGCCTTGGACTACAAACGCACCTTAGGTTTTTAAATTAAGGGGCAAGGTATTTAGACAGAAGGTCAAAGCTAGCATCTGCTTTATCCTTTCTACTGGCAATGCGTTCAGATCTTGGGATTGTCACATGCTCAGACACTAGTTCAGAGAATCAAAATGTGAACTTTTCTGGCAGTTCCAGAAATTCCAGTGAAAGTTAACTCATGATCAAGTATCAGGTTATTTTCACAATCCTCTCATCAAATTAATCCAGCAGAAATATTGTCAACATACTGGACTTTAATCAGAGCGGCAGGGCTATGGAATTAATTCATGAGAAGGTGGGAGGCAGCAGAGATCCCTCACCTTTCGAACTTAACAAATTATTACTTTGGAAAGATAAATGCAAGTTGAGCGTGTACTTAGTGTACAGTAGTGCCTTGTACACACAGGAGGAATGTGTTATTCTGTTATTACTTAGTGGAGTTTCAATCAGGAAAGATCATTTTTATGTTTTATGTTACATGCAGCAATAAAAGCACCATATGTTGTAAATTTTCTTTGGTTATTTGGCATTCAGCTTTAACAACAGAACACAAACATTGATTTAGGCTTTGATACAAAGCTATTCAGTTCTCAGAAAAAAATCAAGATTGTTTCTTTGTGGTACAATGCAGAAATGCATTATAAAGAGATTACTGTGTTATTTATAGAAACACAAAAAGCACATATAACATAACCCATTTAAAACAATGTTTGTCCTTTTCCTCCTTGGGGGGATAAAATCAATCATGTTTGTGAATAATAGCATGGCTACTTAAAAATAAATTAGTGGCTTCAAATTAAACTTTTTTGTAATGATTTTTAGCAGAAGGTGTAATTGCTTTATTGTGTTTATAAGGTGGGAGTATTCACTAGATAGTTAAATTGCCTCTTGCAGTATTTTGAAGCACTATAACATGGTTTCCTTTACAGCAACCCAGAGACGATACAATAAAAGATTAGGGAAGAATATCAGTCCAGAGGGACCTTGTCACATTTCAGGGCTTGTAGGAATTCGGTATGTTTTATTTTACACACACCAGACGATCCATTGCAGAATTGAACTCGGGTATTTTGCACAAAGCAGTTGAAACTTTGACTTAAAAATAGATGGCGGCTTGAAGCAGTTGAAATACGACATCTGTCAACTCCTCATTATAGCCTTTGTATACACCAGAGAGAGTATGTTTACTTTCTGCTTGTGCAAGATACTAAATAGTTCATTAGCTGCCTTTTTTTCTATATATTAAAAAAAATCAAATGTATGAAGAGAATACTTCCTGATGATAGCTCCACATTGAAATATTTTTTCCGGATTCATTTCCAGAATGGAAAATTCCCTCCCTCCCCCACCGAGATTCATTTGTATTTTACTTGATTCATCTACATTTCTGATTGTGATTGTGTATGCTTGTAATAAATTAAACATGGCCCCGTAATCAAATTAGGCTAAGTATTATTTGCAGGGTTGCTTGGTTTGTTGGTTCAGTGTGTTACGGTGACATTCAAGCTGAAATATTAGACCATTGTTTGATGTTCGGTGTCCCTGCTATTTTAGTAGAACTTCAGCTCTTGTTCTGCAATTAGTCCATATGCTTAGTAACTCCGCTTTCAATAATCCAGACAAGGAAGGGGCAGGGGGCGAGTTGGCTGGAGGGGCAAATACTGGCAATGGAGATGCAAATCTAAAACCATTAAATTCCTGTGGATACACAGAGTCCAATCAGCTGGGCAGGAGGCGGGCCGACTGAATTTGGACATCGCACGGTGTCAGGCGGTTACGTCATCACGCAACGGCACACCGGACGGTGATGTCATCGCTCAACGCCACGCGCTAGGCGTACGCCGTCAAGACACTGCGTACGGCCTCAATGAGGCTGCGGGCCGACATGCTGTTGCCGCGCGGGATTTTTGGACAGCGTCAGTCTTTCGGAGCCCCGCACGATGTCGTGACCAGCCCCGCACAACTCCATACGGCTCCGGCGATCAAAGTGGGACCGGCCCCGCGAGGCCGTACGGCTCAAGCGACCATGTTAGGTTGCGCTCGCCGCATGCAGTCACATGCTGGTGGGACAGGCCCTTTAGTCTGCCATGGATCTGTATCTATCCTTTCTCCCCCATTTCTATTTAAAGGCCGCCAAAAGAATAGGAGCGGCCTGTTTATCAGTAGGATGGGTCCACTGTTCTGTCAGAGCATAGGCGATAGGGCGGCATGGTGGATCAGCGATAGAGTTGCTGCCTTACGGCACCAGAGGAACTAATGCGATTCTGACTATGGGTGCTGGCTGTACGGAGTTTGTATGTTCGCCCCCTGACCTGCGTGGGTTTTCTCCAGGAGCTCTGGTTTCCTCCAAGGCTGTGGGCCGAGGAGCTTTTTTGTTCAAGTTCGTGATCCACCTCACTGAACCACCTGAATTTTTAACATATTGTGTAAAAATATTATATAAATCATACTTGAAACTCGTCACGACCAAAACCTGCACATATTTTTTAAATATGAGAAAAACTTCCAATTTTCCGAGTAGTAATTGTCCAATCAATGCACTTTTGACATTGAGGTCGGACGCAAATTGACCAAACCCCCGCTTTGTTTTATGATCGCAGTTTGTTTTAAGTACAGTTGAGAAACAAATAATTGCAAATACTGATTTACGAAAGACATCAAATTGCTGGAGTGACCCAGTGGCAGCATCATTGGAGGACGTGGATAGGCGATGTTTCGGGAAGAAACTCTTCACAACAGTGCAGCACAGCCCGCAATGTCTGTGCCGAACTTGCTGCCAGGTTAAACTCTTCTATCTGCAGGCGATCCATACCACTCCATTCCCTGCATTTCTACGTGCTAATCTAAAAGCTTTGTAAATGCCACTATTGCACCTGCCTCCAGCATCACTCCTGACAGCGCATGGCCACAGTTGATTCCCCATGTTCAGTAAACGTGGGAGAAATTAGCTGGGGAAGGCAAACAACTCAGCCATGCTTAGTTTAGTTTAGTTTAAGCATGCACCGCAGAAACAGGCCCTTCGATCCACTGTGTCCGGGCAGACCAGCGATCCCTCTACAATAACACTATCCTCATACTAGGGACAATTTACAATTATACCAAACCAATTAACCTACAAACCTGTACGTCTTAGGATAGGCTGTGGGCCGAGCATCAAAAATGTTCAGAAATCAACTTTTTGATCCATGTCGCGGAACTACATGACATTTTGCACAGATTTAGATAAAATATAATTGAGAAATAAGTCATAACTTGTCAGTGGCAAAAGTTGCACATTAATTAATTAAACTAATTAGAAAATGAGATCGAAAAAGTGCCTTCAAGTGTCCTCTGCCCATATTACCCTTCTTCAGACTGAAGGGTTTTGGCCCGAAACGTTGCCTATTTCCTTCGCTCCATAGATGCTGCTGCACCCGCTGAGTTTCTCCAGCATGTATATATAATCACCAGCCTAATTAATGGGTGAGGGCTGTGCCTCTGGGTTCCCCCATTTACTGAACCCCACTGACTGCCAGTGTGCAGGGTGGGGGTCATGGCTATAGTGGGACTGGGGCAGAAGTGAGGACTAGGGGGACTCTGCCCTTGTTACGAGTGGAGGGATGGGGAGTGAGAGGAGAGTCACGGAGTATAGAAGAGACCCTGGTGAGAGCCTCATCTGTGGTAGAAGAGGGGAACCCCCGTTCGCTGAAGAATGAGGACATCTCCGATGCCCAGGTGTGGAACACCTCATCCTGGGAGCAGATGCGGCGGAGACAGAGGAATTGGGAGTAGGGGATGGAGTCCTCACAGGAAGCAGGGTAGGAAGAAGTGTAGTCCAGATAGCCTTGGTAGTCAGTGGGTTTATAGTGGATGTTGGTCAGTAGTCTATCACCTGCAATGGAGATAGTGAGGTCAAGAAATAGTAGGGAAATGTCGGAAATGGTCCAGGTGTATTTGTGTGCCGGATGGAAGTTAGTGGTGTAATGGATGAAGTCAGCGAGTTGTGTGTGGGTGCAGGAGGTAGCACCAATGCAGTCGTCGATGTAGCGACTATTCTATGTGATGTGTTAAACAAGAATTTATCTCAATAAATCTTTTAAAATTCCCCAGCTTCCACAGGCATCTGGAGAGAGAATTCCAAAATTCCACTGCCTTCATTTGGAGAATATGCCCCAGGCTTCAGTTCTGAAATGAGCTGAATACCTTTTAATTTTGGGATTATTTTCTCTCTTTTTTGTCATTTCCATCTCCCCCTCCAATCCCCATGTGATTAGATTTGCTTTAGCTACCTCATCAAATACTTCTATCAATGTTACCATACTGTTCAGATCACCCTAACGTTTCAATCTCCAGGCTTCCTCCATTATCACTTGCATGTAAACATGACCCTTACAGAAACTGCAACATCCACCTCCAGCCCCTGCGAATGTCTGGCCCATGACAACTCGGAGAGGAGAAGCAGCATTTTGCAATGGACCCTGAGTGAGGGAGGCCTCGTGTAACAACTACAAGTTAGGTCCAGCCACAGTGGCGCAGCAGTAGAGTTGCTGCCTTACAGCGTCGGAGACCCAGGTTCGATCCCGGCTACAGTTTGCACGTTCTCCCCGAGGCCTCGTGGGTTTTCTCCGAGATCTTTGGTTTCCTCCCACACTCTGAAGATGCACAGGTATTGGCTTGGTGTCTGTGTAAATTGGCCCTAGTGTGTGTTAATATGTGGGGGTCGCTGGTCGGTGCAGACTCGGTGGGCCGAATGGCCTGTTTCTGTGCTGTATCTCTAAATTAAACTAAAACTAAGTCGCCCACCTGCTTGTCCCATCAGCCACTTCCTGCCCCCCCCCCTCCCCTCCCCCCCAAAAAAAGACACAAAATGTTGGAAGCACTGTATATCCTTTGCACACCAGCATCTTCAGTTCCTTGTGTCTACTGCTTTCAGTCCCAGTCACTTCAGAACCCCCAAAACTGCAGTGGAAACTGATCATCCTAAATTCCAAGGAATTGCCTCAGTAAAAAGAATGTGCGTAAAGGTACAGTATCCATGGACTGAGAAATAATTTGCAGTGAGTTTTAGTTCTGTTTTGGAGCCCGTGGCAAAAGCGTCATCTCTTTATTCGCACGCCCATTGGTCAAGGTATTCTCTAGCATGTACACTGACCAAACTGATGTATATTTTGGTAATCCACCAACTGCAGTTCCTCGTGTCTATTATTAAATTGGGGTATGTAAGAAGGAACTGGTTGATACCGAAGATAGACACAAAATGCTGGAGTAACTCATGGGGTCCAGCAGCATCTCTGGGTGAAAGGAATAAGTGACATTTCAGGTCGAGACCCTTCAGCAGACTAAGAGTTCAGGGAGAGAGATGCTGCCTGACCCGCTGAGTTACTCCTGCATTTTTGTGTCTATCTAATTAAGTTAGGGGTTGCTTGACTTCTCAAATAGATGTTGTTTGGCGGAGATGTTAAATCAGAGTCCTCTTCTTTCTTTCCGTGGTTCATGTGGACAATAAGTTGCATTGAAGTAATGCCTTCTAAGCTGCTGCACAGAGTTCCAATTAACTAGAATAAAGGAAAAAGATAATCGGAGCAGTGATTTAAAAGTTCAATCAGCTGTTCGAAATCTGAAACAAAAACAGAAAATGTTGGAAACACTCGGCAGATCAGAGAAAGAGAAAAGGTTAATGTTACAGGTCAAAGATCCTTTGTCAGACATCATAATGTGCTATATTGTAAGAGGCAGATTGACTAGTGGAAACAGTTTAGGTGGGAATTCCAGAATGTGCTTTGGGGGCAACGGTTTATAGGGATTTTGGCTGGAAATCTGAAACGAGAGCAGCTCTTCAGTATTTTCCGTGTTTGTTTGCTGTTGTCTCAAATCTTCTGCAATCTTGGCGTCTTGGGTTTTTTCACAGCAAGTATTTTTAAAGTGAAGCCGAAACTAGAGGGAATGTCTGATCGTGGGGAATATGGCAGCCAACTTGCACACAGCCAAACTCCTATAAATAACGAGGTGATAACCACCAGATAATCTAGTGATGTTTAGTGGTGATTGTTGACGGATGAACATCGGCCGGGGCAGTGGTGGAGAACTCCCTGATCATCTTTTTGAGATCATCATTGTTGAATCTTTTATATTTATTGTGAGGGCAGGCATTTTAATCTGGTATTCAGGAAATGAAATCGCCAACACAGTAACACACCTTCACTGCTGCAATTAACAGCCTAGATATTGCTTCTGAAGTGAGTCTAGAGCCCTTAGCCTCCTGACTCAGAGTTACCATATAAGGTGCAATTAACAGATGGTTCACAGAAATGTTATAAAGCAGGCACAACACTGGCCAACATATAATTTTTCCTAAATGGATGTCTGTAGCAAAGAATAAATGGTTCTATTGACAGATGTTAATGGTCTTGGATTGTAAATTTACAGAATTTTTCTTGCTTTTTGCAGGAATGATGATTAATTTGTTGTACTACATTTTTGACAAATGGAAATTTTTAAAATAAATTTCCCCTTTGTCGCACGGTTGATGCAGGCTAAACATTTGTACCCAACTATAGGACTTTTAGTGAGAGTTTGAAGCCACTCTGGGGAACAAATGAAAGTTTCAATAAAATAAATCGATATAACTTTGTATTTCAGACAAAAGCTCCACCGTGTAGAGTCTGGCCTGAACACTAGTGTTCCTGCAGCATTAAATCACCACAAAAAGAGAGCATATATAATCACTAGGGTCTTGACAAAATGAAATATACATGAAGACCATTGCTCAATAGCGATTAAATACCTTCTCAAAAGTCCCAAGCTTCTAGTCCTAGTTACATTATCTGCTAGGCTAGGAATTTAGAGAAAGGTTTCACGCTGTGGATTAATTAAGAATGTTACCAGAATGTGAAGTATTTTCTTTTAGCCACCGCATTTCTAACTGTGCTTTTGATACAATTTGCTTGATGTATCAGCTTTGAGTAATAACTGATTCACTCCGGGATCGTTTCTTGGTGCCTCTTGTCACTTAGTCACAGGAGGACCAAAATAATATCTGGATCACATGTCACTTGTGCCCTGCTTTTTATTTTGCTGCCGCTCTTAGGTGGGATGGTTGCCGAGGGGAAACCGAAAGTGAACTTGAGGCAATGTAATTCGTGGCATTTAAAACAAAGGAATGTATTGCATCTAATATGAGAACTGAGAGCATGAATTTAAAATGGGCAGCATCCTATTGCACTGTAAGACAGGTGATGCGTTTCAGACTGGAAAAAGAATTAAAGTATTCGAAATGATCAATTCACTACTTTTCCATAAAATATTGTCCTAGTTTGCTGACACTGATAATGTGAATTGCTGACATGACTCCAAAAAGCGACTTTTTAACGTGCTGGTAATTAGAAAGATAGATGAAAATAAAATATGTTGGCCATAATCCATTTTTGTACTTTTTTTTACTAAAGCCCATTATAGCAAAAAAAACAACTGCCTCAGAACTTTTAACTGTTAAAGAGTCTAAACGGTATTATTATGAGCAATTTGAATCGAGTCATAATGAATATTTTGAAATTGAAATGAATGTTTTCCATGTAATTTGCCATGTCACTTTATACTTTTCTTTCAACAATTCATCAAAGGCACAAGCAGATAAGGCAGCCCTTCAACATGGACAAAAGATTCTGTGCTCAAGTCTAGATAAAACTGAAACTAAATACTGCAGAATTGGTTTGCTGTAAGAACTAATCCTGGAACTTATTGAATGTAGAAAGCAGGAGGGGCTACTCAATCTGTCCTGCCTTTTTTATGCTATATCAATAATTTTTGAATTGCATTTAATTATAGTCTTGCTACAAAGCTGTAAAGACTTGAAGGAAAGCCTCAACTCCAAAGATGTTTAGTCTTTGCAGCATCAAGTTAATTTGGGAATCCAGCCAAGCAAAATACATTACAAAGGGTTCTGTGTGTTTTTGAAGCATTTCAATAATGACTTAGAAAATAAGTATTCTGCTTTTTCTAATTATACATCTAGTTTAACGTTTTTTTTTTAAATTTCTCTGAATATGATCTAATCTTTCAAGTTAACTGTGCTTGCTCTATTTTACATGGTTGCATCACTTTTTACAGCTGCATTTGCCATGAGGCAACCAGATTTGGGTTTGTACCTATTTTGTGCATTGCTACAGCATTGCAGGTTGCAGCAGAGGAGGCCACTTGCTCCATCAAGCTGATGCTATCGCTAGAGAAGAGCAATGCAACCATTCTCAGTCAACTACCCTCTCCCCGCTGCACTACATAAGGTCATAAGTGATAGGAGAAGAATTAGGCCATTCGGCCCATCAAGTCTGCTTTGCCAGTCAATCGTGGTCAATCTATCTCTCTCTCTGAACCCCATTCTCCTGCCTTTTCCCCATAACCTCTGACACCTGTACTTATCAAGAATCTATCTATCTCTGCCTTAAATATATCCATTAATGGCATCCACAACATTCTGTGGCAAAGAATTCCACAGATTCATCACCCTCTGACTAACGAAATTCCTCCTCATCTCCTTCCTAAAGGAATGTCCTTTAATTCTGAGGCTATGACCTATTGTCCTTGACTTTCCCTCTGGTGAAACCATCCTCTCTACATCCACTTTATCCAAACCTTTCATGTACCTTCCTATCAAGTATTTATCCAGTTCTCTTGGAAAGACCAAAATTGAACTGGGCTCCTGTGCTCTCCTTGACAATGCATTCCAGACCCAATCATTTGCTGCATGAAAAACGTTTCAAATTGACACCTCTTTGATTCTTTTGCTGACTATATTCATTATACATACTCGTTCTTGACCCTTCTATCTTTGGAAACATTTTCTCTATCTAATCTCTCGGGATGCTTCATGATTTTAAATACTGCTATCTGATCCCCTTTCAACCTTTCTTCCAAGAAACACAACCCAAGTTTCTTCAGTTCATCCACAGAACTAAATCATTGGAATCGGTCATTGTTGGAATCCTTCTAGGTTATGTTTTTTAACTCTTTTTAATTTTACAAAAATGCGAGGCCTTGATCTGTACAATAATTGGTCTCAAACCAGTGTTGTGGAAAGGTTCAGCAAGACAAACACACAAAACAAGACAGATTTGTTTCCTGAGATCCCAGAAATTTGTGTTAGACAATTGGAAGCAGAACTAATGTGTGTGAAGGAACTGCAGATGCTGGTGTATACTGGAGATAGTCACAAGAAGCTGGAGTAACTCTGCGGGACAGGCAGCATCTCTGGAGAGATGGAATGGGTGATGATTCGTGTCAAGACCATTCAGGGTCTAGACCCAAAACGTCACCCATTCCTGCTCTCCAGAGATGCTGCCTGTCCCACTGAGTTACTCCAGCTCCTTGTGTCTATCTGCAGCAGGACTAATCTGTGCAACACCATCATGTGACCCATTGTTTGGTCAGGATGAGTTGGATGAAGTCCTTTATGGGCCATCGTGGGGCAGGAGGCTGTTCAGGCTTTGGCTGCAGAGTCTTGCATTCCTTAGAGCCCAGTGCACAATCATTTTCTAAATGCTCAAACAGGAAACCATCTGCTGACCTTTTCTAAGGTAGGTAACCCTCCTGCATCATGGGATTCAGAAATCTGACATTAATTTCCTACTGTGAGCAACCATGGAGACAAATTGATGTGGAATTGTCACAGTGAATACTCAAAAGGTGAATCAGATTTATCTTATTACCTTCCTATATTAGTGTTAGAGATTGTGGTTCAATTTGATTAAGGCACTGGGTGATAATTCTCTATCAATTAAATTATTATTTTCTTGGGTTGAATAAATGTGTTCAAACCCGTTTCTTCCTGGCACTATTTACCACATGGAAGCCCGATCCTTGTAGGCATTTCTAGTTTCCTTCTTTGTTTGTCAGTCCCTCTGGTTTGGGGCTTCCGTTGCAGTTTTATAGTCTCTGAGGTGGTTGATAAGGCATTTGGGAACCATAGTGTCATGTATTAAGATGGCAATACGACTCCGGTTTTGGTACTGGATTAGAAACCTCAAGATAGACACAAAATGCTGGAGTAACTCAGCGGGACAGGCAGCGTCTCTGGAGAGACGGAATGGGTGATGCTTCGGGTTGAGACCCTTCTTCAGACCCAGAGTAATCACTAGGCCTGGATTCTTGTTGTATACTTGTATCTTTAAGCGAGACCACGTTTGTTTCTGAAAAGTCTTCATTGGTGGTTCACTGCTATACTTAAGTAGCTCCTGGTTTAGAAACCTAGGAAATAGATGCAGGAGTAGGCCATTTGGCCCTACGAGCCAGCGAGCCCATTCAATATGACCATGGCTGATTATCCAAAATCAGTTCCTCATTCCTGCTTTTTCCCCATATCCCTTGATTCCGTTAGCCCTATGAGCTATATCTAACTCTCTCTTGAAAACATCCAGTGAATTAGCCTCCACTGCCTTCTGTGGCAGAGAATTCCACAGATTCACAACTCTCCGGATGAAAAAGTTTTTCCTCATCTCAATCTTAAATGGTCTATCCCTTATTCTGTGACCCCTGGTTGTGGACTTCCCCACCATGGGGAACATTTCTCTTGCATCTAGCCTGTCCAATCCCTTAAGAATTTAATGTTTCTATAAGATCTTTAAAATACACCAAATATTTTTCTTAAAAATTTTCATTTGTGGTTCTCTGCTATTATTAGGCAGCTTCTGGTTTACGCTTAAACTCCCTCTGAAGTAGGCTTTGCCAGCCGCTCAGTTGGCAGCACCTTGCCAAGTAAACAAGGGATAAGCAAAAGATAAAGCAGGCCTTGCCAGTGTCTTTCCACAACCTGTGAGTGAATAACAAGCAATGAAACATTTGTCAAGACCAGATGGAATGAAATCAATGTCTGTTTATCCCGTTCAATTTTTTATGTTTTATATGCACATCAGCAGAGAAATCTGATGGTGTGAGAATGGAGAATTTCCATCTATATGATTGACTTCAAAGTAAATTGATAAGGAATACAATTCAGGTTTGGATTTACCCAAAGGAATAAAGAATGAAGAAACGTAAAGTCAGGCATTCTAACAAGATAAACACCACCTGTACAGCAAATGAAGTTTAAAACCGATGGAATTAAATACATTTCTGTTGTACTATTGGTATGTCATTGCATCTGGCTTTCAGTTGTACGTTTTAAAGTATATTGCAATAAATGAGAGTAGTTGTGACCTAATGTAGGGTCAGTGCAAAAATGCTGCTTTTCACATTTCTTTTTCTAAGATAGCTCGGCAGCTGAATTCTTAACATGAAACATGAAACCTATTTGAAAAGATATTAATCACAGCATCTGGTATTTTACTTTCTGTGAGTTAAACCTGAAGTTTTTGCAGGCAAATGTTAGCTCAAGTGTTATATACTTAACTGAGTCAACAGTGTGATTTGCCTGCCCAATTTAATCACACACACACACACACACACAACACAAAAAAAGGAATGAGCCAAGAACTGAAAGCCTAGAGACTTGTGTTAATATCACCTCACTCATGATCTTTACAGCTAGGCATGAATTTGCAGGCATTCCACTTAAAATAATTTCTTTGTGACTGAAGGATGTGTTTAATAATAGTTTTCGTTGTCAGTTTCCAGCTGTGACTTCACATCTGTAAAATATGCTGCTGAAGTAGAGAAAATCATTTGAAACCCTGAAACCTTTTTCACAACTTGATTGGCAATTCTCAAGTAAGATTGCCAATTCCCTTCCTGGCTGGGTTAAAGGCCCATTACGAAAAGATTATGTTTGGGTTGATCAAGCACCTATTAGAGTGAGCTGCAAAGCATGTTTAACCTCACCAATTTGCAGAATGTACATGTAATGGGTGTTTAACCCAGCCAATAAAGAGATTACAGTTGTGATATTATGCTACAAAACCAATGAACATATTGTTCATCAAATGGTTGTTTTACAGTCATTTGACAAGCTGTACACGTCCAGGTAGAAATGGTTGAAATATATTTAAAAATGGGCATTAAATATTATGTTTAGTTCATGAATTTTAACGAGAAACAGGCTCCTTTTCTGTCCCATGTAGCCTTGGGTGAATTTGTGATGTCCTTGGTATCTCTGTGTAGTTTGATTTGTGTTTGAAATTTGATTCATTTTCACAAAAGACAAACAGCAGTGTTAAGAAAATAGTCTTTAAAATTTGCAAAACTTGGCAAGAACAGATTATTTGATTTTTCAGAGAGAAGGGATAAGGTATAAACTCTGTTCTGAAACATTGCATTTCCCAAAAAGTTGTTGAAGAATCAAACTTTGATTAATTTCTGATGTGATCATTTTTCAATTTCTACACAAGTCTAGTCTGAAGCAACATGTGTGCATTTGTTCGAGGCAGCTAGCAGTAATTTACTGGAAAATACATAAGAATGACATCAGAGAAAAATCACCTACAGATTGCTAGCAGTTTATTTTCCAGTAAATCAGTATACGTCCTTTTTTTAAAAACCAAATGCTTTATTGACCTTATTAGACACTTTCAACTAATTCAGAAAATGAACCAATGTTATATTTATGTAATGTTGCTTCGAAAAAAAACCCAGCATGTTATTTGCAGTTAGTCACTCATCTAAGGAAGGCAAATTTAATGCTAGCATTTATATCAAGAGGACTGGAATACAAAAACAGAGATGTATTGCTGAGGCTGGTCAGGCTGCATTTGGAGTACTGTTAGCAAATTTGGGCTCCTTATCTGAGGAAGTTTTGCAAATTTGGGCCCCTTATCTGTGCTGGCTCTGGAGAGGGTCCAGAGGAAATTTACAAGAATGATTCCAGGAATGAGTGGGTTAGTAAATGATGAGCATTTGACAGCACTGGACCTGTACTCGCTGAAGTTTAGAAGGTTGAGGGGGAACCTCATTATTACAGAATAATGAAAGGCATAGAGAGAGTGGATAATAATATAAATATAATAATATTTATTTATATAGCACTTTTCAACAAAACCAGTATTTGAACCAAAGTGCTTTACAGAGATTGATTAAATTAATTGAACAGATCAATGCAATAAATCCATACAAATCAAAAAAAGAGAAAAAAGAGAAAAAGAAAAAAGACACAGAAACAGTACACCATAGAAATCAACATGAAACGTCCCCCCACAGCAGAATTCACTGTGAGGGAAGGCACCAAAAATATCCAGTTCTCCCCCTCATAGTCCACCCGAGGTCGGGGCCTATATCTGGCCTCCTCAGCCAGCCCGGTGTCTTCAGGCCCTCTTGCCGTGAAGCTGGATCATCGGCGTCGGTGAACATCCATCAGCGGCCAGGACTGAAGCGGCCGCTTCCCCCCCGAAGACTGCAATGACCAAAGTTCACAGGCCGCGCCGGCCGAACCCCCGACACTGGCGATCTCGGATCCCAGGCTCCGCGGTGCCGTCAACGGTCACAGTGCCCCGGAGATTACCGCAAGGCGACCCGGTAAGGCATCGCCCGCTCCTTGTAGATGTCCCAGCATCTACACCGCCGTCGAAGCTGCAGTCCCCGCAGGAAACGCCGCTCCAGCGCTGCTCCAGTTTGACTAGGCCGCACAGAGAGGACGAAGATGCGGTTCGGAGAAAAACCGCATCTCCGACCAGGTAGGACTGGGGTTAAAAATAATTTCCCCCTTCCCCTCCCCCACCCACCACATAAAATAAGACCTCCAATAAACACCTGATATGAACAGGACTAAAAATAAAAATAAATAAGGGTGAAAGGACGGACAGCAGGAGGAGCGGCCATACACAACGGCGCATCACCCCCGCTGTCCGCCATCTTGAATATTGGATGTGGAAAGGATGGTTCCACTTGCGGGAAAGTCTAGGACCAGAGGTCATAACCTTAGAATTAAAGGGTGCGCTTTTAGAAAGGAGGTGAGGAGGAACTTCTTTAGTCAGAAGGTAGTTAATCTGTGGCACATTGCCACAAAGGGCTGTGGAGATCAAGTTAGTGGATATTTTTAAGGCATAGATAGACAAATTCTTGATTAGAACGGGTGTCAAGGGTTATGGGGAGAAGGCAGAGATCAGCCATGATTGAATGGCGGAGTAGACTCGATGGGCCGAATGGCCTAATTCTACTCCTATAACTTGTGAACTTGTGACTTGGATATAAGTTTGCATATGATGGTCGAGTCATAGATGTTCCAGAGCAAGTTGCCCACCTGGAAGCTCTTAACAGTCAAATGTAGAAGCAAGGAACTGCAGATGCTGGTTTACAGAAAAAGACAAAGTCCTGGAGAAGGTAGACAAAAATGCTGGAGAAACTCAGCGGGTGAGGCAGCTTCTATGGAACAATGAAAATAGGCAACGCTTCGGGTCGAAACCCTTCTTCAGACTGATGTGAGAGTGGAGGGGTGGGAAGAAGAAAGGAAGAGGTGGAGACAGTGGGCTAAGGGAGAGCTGGGAAGGGGAGGAGAAAGCAGGGACTATCTGAAATTGGAGGTCAATGTTCATACCGCTGTGGTGTAAACTGCCCAGGCGAAATATGAGGTGCTGCTCCTCCAATTTACGGAAGGCCTCATTCTGGCCATGGAGGAGGCCCAGGCCAGAAAGATGGGATTCAAAATGGGAGGGCGAGTTGAAGTGTTGAGCGAGCCACCGGGAGATCAGGTTGGTTATTGCGAACCGAGCGGAGGTGTTGGGCGAAGCGATCGCCAAGCCTACACTTGGTTTCACCAATGTAGAGCAGCTGACACCTGGAGCAGCGGATGCAATCGATGAGGTTGGAGGAGGTGCAGGTGAACTTCTGCCGCACCTGGAAAGACTGCTTGGGTCCTTGAATAGAGTCAAGGGGGGAGGTAAAGCATTTCCTGTGGTTGCAAGGGAAAGTGCCAGGAGAAACGTTTTTTAGTGGGAAGGGACGAATTGACCAGAGAGTTATGGAGGGAGCGGTTTCTGTGGAAAGAGGAGATGGGAGGATGTGGCCAGTGGTGGGATCCCGTTGGAGGTGGCGAAAATGTTGGAGGATTATTTGTTGTATGTCATGCTGGTGGGGTGGAAGGTGAGGACAAGGGGGACTCTGCCCTAATTGTGAGGGGGGGGGGGGGGGGGTATGGGGAGTGAGAGCAGAGTTACGGGGTATAGAAGAGACCCTGGTGAGAGCCTCATCTATAGTAGGTATTTGTAGATTCCAGTGGGCGGCGCGACTGACATCGCAGCGACCTCTGCAGTCTGTCTGTCTTTGTTAAATTTTATTGTCCTGTTGAGGGTATTGTTTGTTGTGGGTTTTTAACCGTGTATGTGTGGAGGGCGGGGGAAACTTTTAAATCTCTTCCCTGTACGGGGACCCTACCTTTTCCCTGTCGGGTCTCCGTTGTTGTTGGGGCCTGGCGCCGTGGAGCAGCCTCCAGCCGGAGCGTGCTGGGGGCTCAAGTCGCGGAGCCGGCGGAGCTGCAGACCATCGTGGAGCTGGCCGGCTTCGGAGCGTGGAGAGCTGCGACGGCGCGCTGCTGCGACCCGACTCCGGTGGACGGCGACACTGGGAGCTCGCGGGTCCCCGGGGGGAGACCGCTTTGGGGGGCACCAGCAACGGCGACTTCTCCCGCCCGAATTGCGGGGTTGAAGGTAACCTGGAGCGGAACCTTACATTGCCCGGCGCGGCTTAAACAGCCGCGGGACTTGCTAGCGCCCGCCGGGGGCTCCCAACGTCAAGACCCGGAGAAGGGCCTTGCATCGCCCGGCGCGGCTTTAAATGGCCGCAGGCCTTTCTAGCGCCCGCCGGGGACTTTGACTTTCACTTTGGCATCGGGAGAAGAAGGGAGAGCGGGGAAGAGACAATACTTTGCCTTCCATCACAGTGAGGAGGAGATTCGCTGTGATGGATATTTGTGTGGATTGTGTTGGTGTGTGTCTTGGTTCTTCTCTTGCTGTATGACTGCAGAAAGCAAATTTTGTTTGAACTTCATGTGAGGTTCAAATGACAAATAAACGGTATTGTATTGTATTGTAGTAGAAGAGGGGAACCCCCTTCCCTGAAGAATGAGGACCTCTCTGATGCTCTGGTGTGAAACGCCTCATCCTGGGTGCAGATGCGGCGTAGACGGAGGAATTGGGAGGAGGGGATGGAGCCCTTACAGGAAGCAGGGTGGGAAGAAGTGTAGTCCAGATATCCATGGGAGTGAGTGGGTTTATAGTAGATGTCGGTCAGAAGTCTATCACCTGTGATGGAGATAGTGAGGTCAAGAAATGGTAGGGAAATGTCGGAAATGGTTCAGGTGTATTTGAGTGCCAGATGGAAGTTAGTGGTGAAATGGATGAAGTCAGTGAGTTGTGGGTGGGTGCAGGAGGTGGCACCAATGCAGTCGTCAGTGTAGCAGAGGTAGTTTGGAGATAGGGCCATCGTACGCCTCGAACAAATATTGTTCGACATACCGTACAAAGAGGCAGGCATAGCTTGGGCCCATGAGTCTTTCTTACAGTTTGGCTATCGTCCCAACCAATTGTTCAAGCGCTTTCGATTGCAACATGCACCTTAATTTAGTTCAACAAAGAAACTGACAAGTTACTAAAGAACCTTTGTACCAAACGCCTTGTATTTGGAGAAAATGGGAGGAGTCAAACGAAAAGTTGTTAAGGGTAGGGGCCAGCTCCGCTAGGTGGAGGGGATTGGTTGGTTCTGCTGTCGAGGAAGAAACGGAGGGCTTTAAGATCCTCCTGGTGGGGGATGGAGGTGTAGAGTGACTGAACATCCATGGTGAAGATGAAGGAATCGGGGGGCCTGGAAAACAGAAGTCATGGAGTAAACGAAGAGCATGTGATGTGCCTTGGACATAGGTAGGGAGGGATTTAATCAGGGGGGATCGGATGGAGTCGAGGTATGTGGGAATAAGTTTGGTGGGACACGAACAGGCAGAAACAATGGGCCTGCCAGGAAAGTCGGGTTTGTAGATTTTGGGGAGAAGGTAAAATCGGGCCGTGCGGGGCTGGGGAACGATGAGGCTGGAGGCTTGGGATGGCAGGGAGCTGGAAGTGATGGGGTCAGTGATAGTGTTAGTAGTCCTGGAGTAACTCAGTGGGTCAGGCAGCATCTCTGGAGAAGATGGATAGATGACGTTTCGGGTCAGCACCCCTTCCCCAGACTGATCTATACATGCTCCTTGTGTTACTGAGTAACATATGAGTGAAACATTGATTTTGTTTTTGCATGATTCCACTATAACTAGGGTCTGAAGTGTGCAATCTGTAAACTTGATTGGAAATAAATAAACAGTGGGAGGGTGGGGTTGGGATTATTTTTCAGCTGGAAGAAATCTGAAGTATGAGGGGAAGCCACTTCTTATTTTTTGCATTAAAGAATGTAAGAACAAGCAAGAAGCAGTGATTATAACTGTGTTGAACAAGCCAGGTCATTAATCTTGCCAAAATCATTTTGGCATTTTCATTATGTCAATGAGACTCTTGGCTATTTTAGTTCAGCTGAGTTAGCTGGGATGAAAGTCGGGCGGTTTCAGGAGGTCAAAAGAAAGGGGCATTGGTCTCAAAGCAGTAATTGGGCAAAAATACTTTGGCTTCGGAAATAAATTTAAACGAGAACTTGGCCAAAGTATATGCAAAATCCAGCTTTTTGCTATTTATTGAGACTTTTTGGCGATTTGTTTTAACCGTACAAAATTGTTTTCCTGAGACCTCGAGATTGAATTAACTTTGTTTCGAGCGATGTTAAATTTGCTAAGGTTGTTTAGGAAAATTGAAACCCATGAAATAAAAGGATCGGTGAAGGCATTAATATGAAACCATCTGGGATAACAAGCAGAGGGTTATGGTAAAGAGTTTTTGAGACTGAAGGGAGCTGGAGTGCAAACATTTTTTTTAAATACGTCACGACTTAGACATGGGTTTGCTGGCTTTTCTGAGTTTTGTGGATGACCTAAAGCTTGGACGTGTGGGAAGCATTAAGACGGTAAATAGATTTCAGGTGGACGTAGCCAGGTGAAGTGCACAGACATGGCAGATGAAATTTAATTTAACGCAGAGAATTTCAAAGAGTTTATTATGGCAGTGGAAAAGGGGAAGAAATATGAACCTGGAAATACAGTTCCAAAGGGGATGCAGGAAGCAGGAGATCTGGGTGCGCTGTAAAGAGCCTTGTGCAAATGAAGTTTTAATCGTGGTGCTGCAAACTACAGCTGCTGAGCATTTTCCCCTCGCCTGCAGTAATGGAAGTGAAAGAAAATAGGACATTCAGGATTCGGGTCGGGTGGGTGGCATGGAAAAAGGGCTGGCTGGCATTTGTGGGTCTGCATAGAAGCAGCGAGAAAATTGGAGGTTCGTACAATTTTGACAGATATTGAACAGCATTAAAGGGAGGCGATCAGAGGTAGGTGGACAATGATTTAAAGTGGCAGGCCTAATACCCAGGCATGGCGTGCGGAAGATCTTTTTTAATGCGGTGAATGGTTATGATGTGAAACACATTGGCTGGAAACCGAGGAAGTTTGATGGATGCTGATTCGGCTGTGAGTTTAGAAAGGGAATTCACAGGCGGCACAGTGTTGCAGCTTGCAGAGTCGCTGCCTCTCAGCGCCAGAAACCCGGGTTCAAACCTGAACCTTTGCTCACTCTCTCTCTGTGAGTGTGTTGGTTTCCTTTGGGTGCTCCCACATCCCACAGATGGGATATTAATTGCCTCTCTAACTAGTCCCTGTGTGTGTGTGTGCAGGCGAATATTATAAATTGGGGAAAAGTCAATGAAAATCGGGGGGAGAATTAATAAAAAATAATGCAGGATTAGCGTCAGCTCAAACTCAACAGCCAAGAGATCAGAGACCAATGTCTCTGTGTCTCATCATGACTCCAAATATTTTGGGAAACAAATTGTATGACAGTAGAGATGTAGCAGGAAGTAAGGCTGACCAGGTGGTTCTGCAAAGAGTTGGCATGGGATCACTAGACTAATCCTGCTCTATGACTGTTCTAGAATACCCTGTAACTATTTGCTAATCAGTCACTTGGAGTGATTCCCTTTTCAACAGTGATTTTGAGCAGATGCCAGGACCTGCTCCTGCCTCACCCGAGGCAGATTTCCCATGATGGGTCTGAAGCCATGAAATAATAGATTCACCAGTAATGATTTCTTTGAGTATGTGGGAGGAAAGTTTGACACTAGAGGGCAATTGAGTGCTTTGGTGAATATCCGACTCTGAATCATCGGAGGTATTACTTTTAACTGAACGTTCCAAGTATATTCAGCTTGGCTTTGAGCCTGTGGAGGTTTTCATCACAGTTCCTCAGCAAAGTATTACGCTTAGTGGTATCAAAGACTGCCACACAGCTCAATGGCAGATGCAAGCTCAGTTGAAAATAGGGGAGAACTACCACATTTCTCCATCCTGGAAATACTAGTTGGTTCTGACTAATAAAGTGTTTTTTTTTAAGTACAGCCAACGTGTAAATAATGGGCCTGTTAATGAACAGAACTTCCATGTTGTTCTTTTCAATGGGGCTGTGAGATCTTCTGTGTTCACCCCAAGAGACCGAGTGGGTTCTCAGTTTAATATTGAAAAACAGCACCTCCGACAATCGGAACAATCTGATGAAATTTCTGAGAAAAGATCATTTATAGTTCTTTCATTTTCCAATTCATGTATTATAAATAGATTTGAACAGGAAGTTATAGAATAAATGCTTCATGAAGGCCACATGACATAACTGCTGGTTATTTAATTGTGTTGGAGGCTGAGGTAACTGATCTGTTTGCATTAAAATGGGTCTTTGACTCATCCACAGCAGCTTAGTCACAAAGTAAGCTTATATTTTAATATGGAAGCCTCATGTGGCCAATTATGCTCAAAGAGATGAGAACCAGAATCTAAAAAACCTCTCTCAACATTGATTCCAAATTTGTTATACACAATGACGTGTTTCAGGCAATATCAGTTAACTTTAATGATTTGTTGTTGGATGACTATTGATAGGAGCAAGCCACTATCTCCACCTGGAGGCCACACATTAGCATTCATTTTATTTGCCAACTTTCCAAGATCGATCAAATGTTTTGAATATAAAAGATTAATCTTTAAGCAGGATGCTGCCTGCTGTGAGCAGGGAGAAAAATTAAAACTGATTTGTTTTCATTATTGTCTTTGGAAAATATTGCAGAGGTGATATTGTGACATTTCATGGGATAGGAAGGGAGGAGGTCAGGTGGTAAAACCTCGAGGAATAACTCCAACTGGAAAATCGCCAGCATAGTCAAGGACCAGTTTTGCCCTGGTCACTCCTGCTTCTCCCCTCTCCCATCAGGCAAGAGATACAAGAAGTGTGAAAACCCACACTTCCAGACTCGGAGACAGTTTCTTCCCAGCTGTTAACAGGCAACTGAACCATCCTATCAACACCTAGAGAGCTATCTACCTCATTGGAGACTCTCGTATTTTCTTTAATCTGACATTACCGGGCTTTATCTTGCACTAAACGTAATTCCCTTTATCATGTATCTGTACACTGTGGATGGCTCGATTGTAATCAATTGGTGACTGGATAGCACGCAACAAAATAGCTTTTCACTGTACCTCAGTACAAGTGACAATCAACTAAAGTAAACTGGAGAACGTTATCTCTCCGCTTCATTTGATTATGATGCTAGGTTCACTGTCCTGCCACTGAATTGAGGGCTGCAGGAGCGGAGTGTTTATTCGTCACTCTGTGCTCCCTTCCAACGCAACTCTTTTACTAGCAATGTGATGCTCTGAATTATGGTTCAAGTGGTGACAGCTGCCTGAGGGAACATTAGCGCAGTCAGGCTACAAATCCCAGGCCCACGAAACATAGGGCCCGATCTTTGAGGTATTAATTCTGATGGGCATGACAAAAGAAGTGACCCTTTGGTCACCTCTAGGACTGTAGGTTGTAGTTTAAGCTTCACCAACCCCACCCCCACCCCCAAAATCCCTAGATATCCCCAAGGCTTCACACATGGTCTTGATTGGCACCTGACTGCAGGATTGGGGTAACACTGCTTGTGTGGAAGATCCCATCATGCTATTCAAAGTGAGGCGGAAAATTCTCCGAATATCTCAAACAAATTCAAAGGTTGGTCGTCATCTCTCGCTGTCACATCATTAGGTTTTGTTTGTTTACTTGGAAAAATAGCTCTTTAAAAATCAATGTTTTGTTGTAATGTGCCCTGAGATATTCTGAAGTTAATTTTCTCCTAGCCTGTTGAAAGTTGAATTTGAATACATTTTTATTTTGGTTTTATTTTTGGTGAAATGACCAAAGTATTGCCTATTACAGTTCTGACCCGTGCCAAAGAAATTATTCAGTCGTAATGTGCCTATATTTGAACTACATTAAGATGTTGTAATATCGTAAATTTTACATTTCTCATCCTTGCGTTCAAATCCTTCATGAATCATTTATTCCTTTTTAACTTGCTTCAGTTTCCCAGTTGTCTTGAAAATGTGTTTCCCCAGCTTTGGCCCTCTGAACCACTTGTTTGATGTATTTCAAAATATCGACATCATTCATGAAAATATATGCAAGAAATTTATTACAATCAGTACTTCTTTCCTTGCATTCACAGTATCTTCAAAACAACAAAGCAAAACGTTCATGCTGCCGGCATTATATTTACAAGGCATCAAAATCTATCATGTTTCCTACTTCTTTAATGGTGACCATGCACAAGGCTGTCCAGATTCCAGAGTCTGGAATTTCCTACTTAAATTTGTCAGCTATCCCTCTCTCTCCTGATACGGTGCTCGGAAAAACACTCCTCTGACCAACCTTTTGCAATCCATTTTGATATCATGCCTGGTTTGCTGAAAGTAGAAGGGACATCGGAGTGAGGTTGGAATAAAATGCCTTTAAAATTTAAGTAAGATGATTTTTTTTTTTGCCTGAGTTTCTTTAAAGTAATTGACCGTGGCATTTGTGTCCTATAAATATGTATTGTTAATTTAGCAAATTCCGCATCTGTTCTTCAACCTGCAGCCTCTCGCCACACAGCCGAATAATAAAAAATAAAATGAAATAAAATGAAACCAGGCAGGGTGTAAAATGGGTAGTTGATTTGCTGTGGCCTGTTTTGCAATACCAGCAAGGTCAAATTTGATCCCCTGTGAGAGGTTGGTGATGGTGAGCCTGTGACTTTAGCAGCAATCTTTTTGGCTCAAGTCGATTGTTCAGGCTATACATCTTCATACTGGACCGATTTTGATTTTGATTTTACTAAAATCAAATCATAAGATAATCTGCAGGAATCTTACTGCAAAATGACCCCAGATTGCTTTAACAAGTGCAGGAGAACGTCAGCTACTTCAGTAGGTTCTGGAAATATGCCAACCAGTTAACTTTTACAATGATTTTACTGTGGGAATTATTGAATCATAAAAATCAGTGTTGTAAGATTATCATGCAGGATTGAAATCTGAATTCTAAAAAAAAACTGTAGATTCCTTTTGAAAATGGATTTTGAATCCCTGCCTTTGGAATGTGCAATATAACTTTTTATATATTTTTAATTTATATCTCACACAAAAGAAATAATAAAACTGTTGATTAATTCAATTTGACCATAGGATATCAATTCCTTTAAGGTTAGTCCGACCAACTAACAATGGCTGTTAAGAGCCTGTCCCACTTCGGCGACCTAATCCGCGAATTCTGGCGAGTTTGCCCTCGACTCGTACTCGCAGCATGGTCGACACGAGGTCGTAGGAGGTCCTCGTAACTCTCCTCCATGCTCGAGAGTGGTCTCCGCGTACTCGAGGCCTCAGCGGTGTTTTTGTCAATATGTTAAAAAAATGCCCACGAGTATACAAAGGTCGCCATGGAAAAAATCGATACTTTTTTTACTCGTAGGTTTAGTCATAGTAGGTCGGCATGTTAGTCGTAGGTAGTCGAGGGTAGTTGAAGGTAGTCGTAGAGAGTCTTCATCATAGTCGAAGGGAGGTCGAAGTGAGGTCGAAGTGAGATCGGAGGATACTTCGACCTCCAATTTTCCCGAAGTTAATCGTAGCTAGTCGTAGCTAGTCTTCAACATAGTCGAAGGCGGTCTTCAACATGCCATTTTTTAAAAACTTTTCTAAACTCACCAATTAGGTCGCCCAAGTGGGACAGCCCCATTTTATGGCCTGTTCACTCTCAAATGCAGCGTACGTGTTAATGCCTCCTTAATTATTCCAGGGTCCACATAATGTCTCGGACCAGAAAATCTGGTGATTGTTTATCTTGACAGTCAAATAAAGTACAAAACAATGTTGCATTTGCATTAGGAAATCCCAACAAAAGACGTACATCATTCTTTTAGACCATTTGGTATGCTCTAATACTCTTGAGTGTGATACCAAATTGCCAAGGATATCAAAAACAAAATTAAAATTTCCCCTAGGATGTAAGGGCCACAGAACCGTTGGCAATAATATGCTGGGAGGGGTGCGGATCAGAAGTTAGGCTGTGGTGGGGAATATTGATGCAATGCAGAATAGGAGCGGGGAACATCAAAGGGCAGACACAAAATGCTGGAGTAACTCTGGCAGTAACCCTTGAGAATATGGATAGGTGACATTTCGGGGTTGGGACTTTTCTTCAAACTGCAGTAGGAGACTGAAGGAAGGTCCTGACCCGAAACATCACTTATCCATCTTCTCCATGGATGCTGCCTGACTGGCTGAGTTACTCCAGCATTTTGTGTCTTTCCTCAGTAAACAAGTATCTGCAGTTCCATGTTTCGACATCAAAGGGCAGTGGGTTCAGTAAGGGACTTGGCTGGTGGAAATCCCAGTCATATTGTACTTGATAATGGTTGCTCCCAGGGCAATGTGGTCTGTGTTCCCCTGCAGTGCTTGCCCCAAGAGACTCCAACATGACTTGCTCAGAGGTTCCTGCCCCAATTTCTGGAATTATGTGAAGCAACCTTTTGGATGGGAGGTCTGGGCAGAAGGGAATTTCAATCCATGATGTTTCTTTAAAAAAAACACTCTGCAATTTAATTTCTGGGCACACTTATTTGCTGCCATTGGTTGATAATTATTTTGCTTCAGTTTCACACAACATGGAACGATTCTCACATCAGTGTAACAACACAGAATATGTGATTTAAATTCTGTGTGCTGTGATTATTGAGACTTGGTTTACTTAGATAATGAAGATACCTTTAAATTAACTGCTGTAATTTATAGAATAGCTAAATGTAAAGCGGGATGGGTCAAGAATGGATGGCACGGAATTAAATGATTGTTAAAAGAACCAAAGCTGAGATGAGGACTTTCCTCATCTCGGGGGAGGGGGGAGTGGATAGGACTAATGAGACTGTACTTGTGTAGATATAGTATGGACTTGACAAGCTGAATGTCACCACTTTCCAGCAACAGTAAGTTTCAGAAACATCCTGCACAGTGCATTTTGGTAGAAGTGTTTTGAAATCATTAAATAACTCTGGCAGGAATTTGCTTTAGAGGCTTAAGTATTACTCATTGGAAGATCTTTATCAGTAAGCCTTTAACAAGTCAAGCACATTCAGAAGTTGCAAATTATAGCATGCAGGCATTGTAAAGGTAATAATGGGAACTGTTGAACGTTCTATATTAAAACAAGAAAGAATATTTAAAGTAGGATTTGCACAGTTTCATTGTCAAATTGAATCCAGTCAATTTATGTTAGACGAGCCCAAATATGCAAAGAAAAACATCCACGAATATTGAAGCAAATGTAAATAGTGTGGAGACTCTGTAAACTTGTACAGTTGATTGATTCGACCATTGATTTCTGTCACTTGTTAGTACTTCATTAATAAAGCTTGAAGAACAGCTATAAGGCTTTTTTTGTGCCATCCTTGAATGCCAAAATCCAACAGCATGAAGCTGGGAAATAAACAACTTGCAGTTAAATAATGATTTTTATGCCCTTTGGATATTCCAAAGTGCTCTGAAGACAATGAGTAACATTTGAAGTAAAGTCACTGTTATAATGTAGGAAACATGCCAGCCAACAGCAGCATGGGAAGAGCCAGGGGCTACATGTCCTGATGCAGGGTCTCAACCCAAAGCATACATAGTTTCTGGTCATAAGGTCATAAACGATAAGAGCAGAAATAGGCCATTCGGCCCATCAAGTCTACTCCGCCATTCAATCATGGCTGTTCTATCTCTCCCTCCTATCCCCATTCTCCTGCCTTCTCCCCATAACCCCTGACACCCTTCTTGCTTGCTAAGTTCTTCCAGCAGTTTACTTTCTGCCCAAATTCCAGCATCTGCAGTCTCTTGTGTCCCCTATAAACAGCAGTGACTAGCTAATCTGTTGCAGTGATACTGATTTATAGATAAATACTGGCCAAGGCATCAGGCAAGGCGCCACATGAAAGGCTTCTGCGCAAGACTTGACTCATGGTATATAGGGAAGTGGGATAGTATGGGTTGAAGATCAGTTGTCGCTTGGAGAACAAAGTCGGAGTAGATAGGTTCTTTTCAGGCTGGAAAATTGTACCTGTTTGAGTTCCGCAGGGATCAATTCTGGGCTCTTCCTTATTTGTAGAAATAATCTGGAGCAAAGTGTAAATTAACCAGTTTTGCCGATGACCCATAAATAAATAGAAGGGCCTTCCATTGTGAAGAAGATATTAGGACTCTGCAATAGGATAGGTTGAATGTGTGGGTGAAAATTTGGCAAAATGGAGTTTAATATGGGAACACAAGGAATTGGGCAGTAAAATAACTCTTAACGCCAGGCTATTAGAGTCATAGAGTGTTACAGCGTGGAAACAGCCCAACTTCGCCAACATGTCCCATCTACACTAGTCCTACCTGCCTGCATTTGGCCCATATCCATCTAACCCTATCCTATCCATGAGGATCCTCAGGAAAAACAACCTGGAGGAGAAGCTGCTGGTGTCCTTCTACCGCTGCTCCATCGAGAGTGTGCTGGCGTACTGTATAACCACATGGTATGCCAGCTGCTCTGCAGCGGACAGGAGAGCCCTTCAAAGGGTCATCAACACCGCACAAAAACTCACTGGCTGCCCACTGCCTTCCCTGAAGGACATCTTCAGCTCTCGCTGCCTTGGCAGGGCAGCCAACATCCTGAAGGGCCCTTCCCACCCTGGACACAACCTGTTCCACCTGCTGCCCTCTGGCAGACGGTACAGGTCTTTCAAAACTAGCACAAACAGACTCAGAGACAGCTTCTACCCTATAGCCATACGTGAACTTAACAATGCAAAATAAGAAATAACACTCACATTCAACTGAATGGCTCTACCTCAGCTGCTATTGTTATTTATCTGTAATTTTTTAATTTTTTTTATATGTATGTATTTTTACCTTATCTTATATATTTAAAATTGCTCTTGTGAATCGCACGGTGGGATTGACTTTTAAATTTCGTTGTACCATCTGCAATGACAATAAAGAGATTCATTCATTCATTCATTCATTCATACCTGTCTATAATTGTTTCTTAAAGGTCGTAATAGTACCTGCCTCACCTACCTCCAATTACAGCCCGTTCCCTACACCCACTACCCTTTGTGTAAAAAAGTTACCCCTCGGGATCCTATTATCTAAAAGGAGAGAGATTACGTATGAGTGAAGTGCAGAGGGATCTAAGCATTCTTGAACACGTATCACACCGGGCAGGTGCATCATGTGCTGAAGAAGCCAAGTTATGTATTGGCCTTGATTGCAAGAGGGTTGACGTTTAGAAATGAGGAAGTCATTGCAATTGTACAGGGTCCCAACGACACCACATCTGCACACCATGTTAGTCCCCTTCGTTAAGAAAGGATATACATGCATTGGTGGTGCTCCAAAGCAAATTGGTTAGGCTAATTTCTCAGATGAGAGGGTTGGCCTATCACCAGTGGTTAAGGAAGTTGGATCCTCTATTCTGTGGAGTTTGGAAGAATAAGATATAATTGTAATAAAACATACAAGATCCTGAGGAACATGACAGGGTGGATATTGTGATGTTTCCACTGGTGGGAAAATCTCAAGGCAATATTGTTACAAGCTGATAGGGTGGTCACTTAAAATTGAAGTGTATAGCAACATGTTGTAGAAAATGAGGGAGCCTGGAATTCTCCATCCCCATGGAGGGGAGATCATTGGGGGCTTTTTAAAGAGGAAGTAGGTACATTTTTAAAAGATCAAGGAATTGGGGAACTGGCATTGAAGCGTTGAGGCTTGAGGCAGACTAGCCATGATCATATTGAATGGTAGGACAAACTAGAGGGACTGCGTGCCCTCCCACTGCTCCTATTTTGTTCCGCACTTACGGGAATTGGAATAATGCAGCACTGGAAACACTGCTCTGTATTATTTTGGTGTTGCACTGAAATGTCGACCTGGATTAGACCCATATCTCTGCAGTACTTTATGTTCATAAGTTGTAGAAGCAAAATTAGGCCATTCGGTCCATCAAGCCTACTCCACCATTCATGGCTGTTCTATCTTTCCTTCAGCCTCATTCTCCTGCCTTCTCCCAATAAACCTCTAACACCACAGTTAATCAATTTCTCATACATTGTCTTGTAATTCAGAGGTATGCGTATTACCATGTAGCAGCAACCTGGAATGTAATAATAGTTCAGTCCAATTAATAAAATGGAGTTATGAACTAACCAGTGAGGTACTTATGTTATAAGAAAATGATCATTAGCTTTGATAACTCTAAATAACTTTTAAATTACTTGGCACACCAACATTAAGAATGTGAATTCAGGCCTAAATAGGATTATGTTTAGGTAAAAGTTAAAGAAGAAACAGATAAGTTATTTTGCGTTCCCCTGAGGCATGGGTGCTACTATTGCAGATTGGTTCATTCAGTGATTTTTCCTCTGATCAGTTTTCTCGTAGTAAGTATGCTTCAAAGTAGAGTTTAATTAAAAATCTGAAATTGTTTCTTTGCAGCAAAGAAATTAAGTGCCTGGAAATTTGTTGGCTCCTCTTGAGGCCCATTAGTTTAGTTTAGTTCACAAATACAGCGTGGAAACAGGCCCTTCGGCCCATGGAGTCCACACCGGCCAGCGATACCCGCACATTAAGACTATCCTACACATACTATGGACACTTTACACTTCCGCCAAGAGGTCATGGGGAGAATGTACAAACTCCGTACAAACAGCAGACGTGGTCGGGATCAAACCCGGGTGTAAGGAAGCAACTCTACCGCTGCACCACTGTGCCGCCCATTAGTTGGGAGGATTTTGGACCGACAGGCATGTTGTCCTTAAGCCTGCCATTAGGATGTTTCGTGGGAGGTGCAATGAATGGAAGACCCAGGGTGAAAATTTCAAACTTCATGCAACTTGCACAGAGTTCCTGTTTTTTTCCCCAATTATGTTTAGTTTTCATTGGAATAGGATCACGTAAAACTCATGGACACAGATTGCGCAATGTAGTTTCCAGGTAGACTTATACCACAGGTAAACGATGGAATGGCAGGGCATCTTTAATTTATATTTAACTGCTGCGTCGAATACAAATTAAGAAAATTGATGGCTTAATCTGGAGTTTTGCTCTACTTCTGCATGCCAAATGATGGGAATGATGTCAAAGGCGTTCATTAGGTACAAAGAGCATCTAGCGATGTACTAAGAGTGAGTACTTCAGTTTGGTGGAGGAGTGCTGGAGTGGCGTAAATAAAGGTAACTGGCAGAAGAATCAGTAACCAGTCGAAACATTTAAAGAATTTGCGGGGAAATGAGTAAACTACTTTATAAGATTAATCTAATGAGATTCTTTCTTACTCATTATAAGATTAACTTTTGTAACCTGGAATCCAATGCCAGAAAGACTATGGTGGAAACAAATTCAACAATAACTAGTATTACAGGTTTAGATAAATCCTTGGTGAAGAAACATTTTTAAGATTATGAAAGAAGAACAGAGAGATACACGGACAGCTGTTTGAAATAACTAGCACAGGAATGATGGGCATAATGGTCTCCTCTAGTGACATGTTCCCATGACTATGAGCTTCAATTCTCTGTACACAACAGAGAGAAAACAGCTGTCTCCTGAATGTGGGTTGAAACTAAATAGAATATTTTAACTCTGCAAATTTGTTCACAGTGCTAATAAAAAAAAAAAATGGTGCAGTAAGAAATGGTGGATTTCAAAGCTATTTCAGGATTTTTATGCCTCGAAATATCTGGCATTATTGCTTTAATCATCGACATAATGAGACAGGATGTCTGATCCCAAAAGGGAGATGGTTGCGAACTGAACTGTTTATACTTTGTGTGTTTTGGTCTGTGAAAAGAATTATGGAAGGAATATAATAACTGAAGTAATGGGATCATGTTCCAGTGAAACTTAAATTGGATTTTCATTTGCAGTAATTAAGAGATTGTTTTGTTCACATTCTGGCACCAGAATTTGAAACCTAATAGTTGAAGAGTATATTTATGTCATGTGGCAAGTTAATCCTTTGTTAAGTTTGCTGCACTACTCTATTTACATGGCTGATATTTAAACCTGAGGTTTTATGTTCATTAATATTATAAAAGGATATAGTACATTACCGCAATAAATTACTTATGATTTTATTTTATGGTTTAATACTGCCTTTTATAGGCACAATTTTAAAAGACGCTTTAGACTCTGACTTCCAAATCAAATGAAGAATTAACTCGCCAACGTATATTAATTACTGAAACTGTTGCCCTATGAGAAAGTGAGGGCGTCAGCTGTTTGCACAAGAAAGCAGAGATACCTTTGTTTCAAAACCTGCTGCAGCCCTTTGGACTTTGAAATTGTCCATGTCTATTTTAGACTGCAGCTTCTTTAATGCTTTTAACGAAGAAAGTTGTTTGTGATTGGCAACGGGCTTTTACAGCCATTAGCATGCCGGCCTTCAACTGATCTTACTGAACCTGCAGAGATAATTGCAAGGTAACAATTTTAATAAATTGATCAAAAGCTGCGGTGAGCTTCAATTTACCAATAAACGTAGGAGGAAGAAGTGGATCTGAAAAGATGCAACTGGCTCTGGTAATATATTGCCTAAATATTCTTGGGTTACCCTTATCCTGCTTTCTAATAATTCTTCTGCTAGCGCCCAGTTTGTGTAGAGCTGCTATTGTGTTGCGTTATGGTTTTGTTCACCTGAGAAATATCGACAAACTAATCTATCTTTGTAATCATTTTTAAGTGTATGGAAACATTTATTCATAGTGCACTCACTTTCAGGCACCAATATATCTATAACCTTTCACAGCAGGATCAGGGCCTCTGAAATATTGAAAGTCACATAAATATCAAATTACGCAAAACCACGAGCCTGCACCTCTTTCCTGTGCCACATTCTTTGACATGAGTAACTGGGCTTCGACTTGTAAGCGGGTGCAGTGCCTTTCAAATGAGTTGGCAATTCGACCCCGCAAAACAAGTCCAGTAATTGAAATCATTGTTACTATGAAAGAGGTGGGATGAGATGACAACAAATGGGCTGTGCAGAACCAGACCTCGTATGTAAGGGTTTTTTTTTTTTTTCCCTCCCGCTTGGCAGTTCATCCCTTTTTTTTTTGTTTTGTCAGTGATCTGTTGTTCCTTGAGTAATCGTTCTCTTGAGCCTAAGTAAAAGTTGTTGTGGGCACAAGACAGGAAGCACAATTATTGACAAGTGCTTCAATTTACCGAAGGTTGGAGTGGCAGGGATGATGCATATTGTCACATGCTGCAGCATTAATGTCAGAGGCTGATAGGACCTGGTGAATTCGGCTGAAATGGGTAACACTTTTATTTCACTTTCTGTGTTTATTCTGTGTATCCTTATACATGTTGTGATTGCTTGTGTTGGTCAATGTCAGTCGGACATTAAAACGCCGTTTGATTAAAGTAATCCGCGGCTCACCTTGAGTGGAATGTTTAGCTAGGATCCAAATTAAGTGAACTAAATTAAGAAATAGCTTCTGCAAAGCTCATAATGTGGTTAGGTTTAGTGATCAAGAGTTCACGGTACCAGTATAGGGGTGTGTGTGCGTGTCTGGGCAAGGGAAGGGTGTTTATGTTCAGTTTTACTGCAATCTATACAGGATGTCATCATATTTTAATAATGGTAAAATTATTTCATCCCAAGCCATTTTTGGACACATTCAGCAGAGCAGCAGTTCGTCTGATATTTCTGAATCAGCTCAAATTGGTTCACTTCCTCAGTCAGTGCTATTTAAAGGTCACCTCCACATTTGTTAAGTATGCTTCAGTAATTTGTAACGTACAATGGAGAGCTTTTTTCCCCCTAAATAACAGATTAACATTTCTAAGTTATTACACCACAGGACCAAATGGACTAATATGTCATTTGTATGTTTTGGCTACAAACACAAATATCAAAAATAAACACTATATCAGACTTTGGCACTGTAACTAAATAATTCAAAGTACCAAATAAGGATAATGCAACTGTGTTCTACATTTACTGCGCATAATGTGTATTGTGTTCATTCTCAGTGAACATACAAATGCAGGATTGAGAAACTCAATACAAGATTGCATTGGGTTTCTTAACCATACTTTCATGAGACTTCTTGGCTTTGCAGCTATTTTGATGAGTTTCATTACTCATTGCAGTCTATGTTTGAACCCTGTCATTAAAACAGTCATCAGCTACTGAGCAAATATACAGTAATTAAACAGGAATTGTTGCTTATTTCGAGCAGCTTTTGATGTCTTGGCTGCCTTTTATAGTACGATATGAAAGAAAATATGAACTTGGCTTTCGGGTTGTTAAACAATATGCTTAATGATTAGTTATCTCTGTGATCTTTTGCAACTGGTTTCGAGCACTTAAGCATAACAATCTCAAATAGTCTTGTTCCAGGCAGTTCTTGTGTAGTTCTGAAATATACCGCAGGATTGCAAAAGGTGTTTGAATTCCTTTCTTTGAGTATGGAATTGGTGTGACTGACATGAGGTGCATGCCCTGCGGCATTGCTGGTACGGTATGAACATGTCGCAGACAATGCTATCAATAGACAAGTACACAGTGAGATTTATGGTCCTTCCAGACAATAATACGCTAAATATCCAAGCATTGGCAGAGGCATCTTTGCTGGTATCTAGCAATGAAACTCCAAGCTTGCCCTGGCATAGAAGGAGCACTGTACCTTCCAAATGATTTTTCACGAGGATTTCACATTTTGCATTGTGTGTGCACACTGGGTTAAAACAACAACCTTGCAAACGTAAATCTGACCGCCACCGTCGTAGTTGCAGTTCAGTAACAGTTTTGCACAAGAGTCACCTCCAGATTATTTATGGATTTTGCTGACAAGGCGGAAATGTATCTGTTGCAGGATTGATACATTGCAGAATCTAGCAAAGTTCCCTTAGATTTGCTGCCATGAAATCTGGCTTCAGCAGATGCCCCTATATTGTTAACACCTCTACCACCTGTACGCATCCACTTTCCAGCCACCTGTTATACATCTCTTCCAGTTTCCATTTCATTGGAAGTCAGTAGGCAGCTGAGTCTATCTTTCTGTTTTACACAGTTACTCAAAATTAAAATTAGTATGCAAGGCCTCCATTGTTTTTGGTGAAATTAATCAGCATATTAATGATGATCATATTGAATGGCGGTGCTGGTTCGAATGACCGACTCCTGCACCTATTTTCTAGGAGTTGAGGAAAGAATAGTTTTATCTGCAGAAAACACAGTATAAAGATTTATTGTGAGCCCCACTGTGTTTAACAGGACAATGTTTCCGAGTTCCACCCTACCATACACGGTGGTCCCTACCAGACTTGCATCTCTACAACGGCGGATGGCCAGATTTACTTTAACATTCACGTTGCGATTGAGAACCTGCCATTATCTAAGCATAGGTGTGTCCATCCATGAATTCTCTTCAACAAGCTCAATTTATCCTCTGGTTTGACCTCTGCACAATGCAGACCCAAAGACACCAGTGGGTGGTGACTGCAGAATGTGAAATGGTAATTCCTTGCCAGGGGAAACCAAATGCTGACCGTCTTAAATGTGATTCTCCAGTGACTGAGCTTCTCACGTGAGGATTATAGTTTGCAACTGAGTGACTCTGCCTGCTGGCTGCTATGCAATAGCATGAGTTGCTGTTGCGAGCAAATGTTCTTTTCATGTCACCTGATTTTTCGAAAATATAAAGCAAAATGTCATCAATGTGATAAACTTTCCCTTTTGCAATTTCAGCTGAAGAAAATGTGCTTTGTTCAATAGAAATATAGAAAATAGGTGCAGGAGGAGGCCATTCGGCCCTTCGAGCCAGCACCGCCATTCATTGTGATCATGGCTGATCATCCACAATCAGTAACCCGTGCCTGCCTTCTCTCCATACCCCTTGATTCCGCTCGCCCCTAGAGCTCTATCTAACTCTTTTAAATGCATCCAGTGAATTGGCCTCTACTGATTTCAGTGGCAGAAAATTCAAAACATTCACCTCTCTAAGTAAAAACGTTTTTTCTCATCTCAGTTTTAAATGGCCTCCACTTTATTCTTAGATTGTAGCCTCTGGTTCTCGACTCCCCCAACATTGGGAACATTTTTCCTGCATTTAGCTTGTTCAGTTCTTTTATAATTAAAGATGTTTCTATAAGATTCCCTCTCGTCCTTCTAAATGCCAGTGAATACAAGCCCAGTCTTTCCAATCTTTCCTCACATGACAGTCCCAGGGATTAAACTCGTGAACATACTCTGGACTGCCTCAATAGCAAGGATGTCCTTCCTCAAATTAGGAGACCAAAACTGCACACAATACTCCGAATGTGGTCTCACCAGGGCCCTGTACAACTGCATATGTATCTCTTTACTCCTATACTCAAATCCTCTCGTCATGAAGGCCAACATGCCATTAGCTTTCTTCACTGCCTGCTGTACCTGCATGTTTACTTTCAGTGACTGGTGTACAAGGACAAGGTGTACAATGGTTTGTTGAGCTGGTTATTTATCGCAGCAAAGTAGTGCAGCTGCACAGAACACACAAGGTTATTAATGGCCAAACGCTCATTGCAATTTACACGTCTCTCTGGAACCTGCAGTCTCTGTGTGAAATTGGATCAATTGCATGGATACCTTGGGATGGTCATACTCGGAATGGCCATTAAAACCACACCTGTATTTGCAGCAGGAAAGTGAAAGTGTACTAAGCGACATGCCTTCCATATAAATACTTCAATTAGGGAAATGCGGCTGTCTTGATGTTAGTTTAATTTGTACCATGTAAACATTTGATGATGTCAGCACAGAACCCAAAACAGAAATTTATCAATTAGGTGTTTTTGTTGCTGTTTTATGGGTTGTGAAAATTGTTCCTCACTTTATGAATTTATAGCGCTTAATCTCAAAGGCCGACCTCGGAAGAAGAAGGCTTGTTCCCAGAAGCGGGATGCACAAGGTCTAAATGGCTTGAGAGACTCCAATGAGGATTCGGACGGGAAGAGCAATCCCAAGGTATGGACCACTTTATTGCTTCAACTCTTTGCTGTTTTCAAGCTTGTAGCTTTTCTCCTCTTACTACCTGTGATCACCGGCAAGGTGTCATCCATCCTTTCATAGGCAGGACTTTCAAATGAAGAAAGACTGGATCGACTCGGCTTGTACTCGCTAGAATTTAGAAGATTGAGGGGGGATTTCTTATAGAAACTTACACAATTCTTAAGGGGTTGGACAGGCTAGATGCAGGAAGATTGTTCCTGATGTTGGGGAAGTCCAGAATGAGGGGTCTCAGTTTAAGCATAAGGGGGAAATCTTTTAGGACCGAGATGAGAAAAACATTTTTAACACAGAGAGTGGTGAATCTCTGGAATTCTCTGCCACAGAAGGTAGTTGAGGCCAGTTCATTGGCTATATTTAAGAGGGAGTTAGATGTGGCCTTTGTGGCTAAAGGGATCAGGGAGTATGGAGAGAAGGCAGGTACAGGACACTGAGTTGGATGATCAGCCATGATCATATTGAATGGCGGTGCAGGGCCGAATGGCCTACTCCTGCACCTATTTTCTATGTTTTTATCCTCTGCCTTCGAATGAAAGATTGTGGCCCATTTCAGTGACTCGTGTGCAATACCTTGATTGACTGCCTATTTCTACTGTTGCAAAATTAACTGACCACCCCTTACACCTGGCCTCTCCATGAAGTTTGGGCAGTGCCCCAACACACTTGTCACATCCTAGACTTGATTTACGTAACACAACCCCAGCTGGTCTCCCACTCGTAAACTTGTGACTCATCCAGAGCATCTCTGGCTTCCTACAATGTGCCAGCCCATTTGCACATTACTCTCATGATGGCTGAGATACTTTGGCTTCTGTTTGAGCGATGTCTGATTTTAAGAGTTGCATCAAATCTTTGCTTGCCCCTCTTCTGCCCCACGTCTCTGAAATCTACTTCAGCCCTACTGCCTTGCAGCACAGAAACAGACCCATTGGACCACCTTGACATTGCCACCATCAAGCACCCATTTGTGTTAATCCCATTTAATTCCTCTTCCCCCTCCCCTCTTCTCCTGATCAATTCCCGCGGATTCCATCATTCACCTTCACACTGGAGCCAACCCACAGCAGCACCCAACAAACCTGTCAACCTGCACGCCCCAGGAATATGAGAGGAAACTGGTGCACCTGGGGGAATGTATCCTGCCACAGGTAAAACCTGAAGACTCCACCCAGGCAGCAGTGGAGGTCAGGATCGAACCTGCGTCTCTGGCAGGCCAATGGCACCACCCACCGCACCACTGTGCTGCTGTACCTTTCTGGACTCCCCTAATTTTTGTTTAGAGATGCAGCGCAGATACAGGCGCATCGGCCCACCGTGTCCGCACCGACCAGCGATCCCCACGCATTAACACAAGCCTCCACACACTAGGGACAGTTGACACATATACCAAGTTTACAAACCCAAGCCAATTAACCTACAGACCTGTATATCTTTGCAGCGTCTCGTAGAAAACCCACGCAGTTACAGGGAGAACGTACAAACTCCGTACAAACAGCACCCGTAGTCGGGTTCGAACCCGGGTCTCCGGCGCTGCAAGCACTGTAAGGCGGCATCTCTACTACTGTGCCACCACAGATCCTGGTCATATGATCTTACCCGGACTATTGCACACGATTTTTCTCACAGGACCTCGGTCCCTGAAATTCCAGCATTTCGCTCTCTGCTTCTCCACCTCTTTCCAGTTTAAAGAACCACTTTGAAACCTACTGCCCTATTATTCCTTTACATCGTTCATAGTCGGGTACTGTTTGATCATATTTCGTGAAGGAGACTGTGTAAAAGCTGCTGGTTCGTAGATTGTAACGTGCTTTAGAGAATCCTGAAGCTCCAAAAGGCTGCAAGTAAATGAAAATGTTCCGATCTATCATCTGTGCTTTTTATAGCATCATTTAGGAAATAATAACCTTCAGGTTCCAAGCAAACCTTGGATCCAAGTGATGAAGTGTCAATCACTGTGCTGTTACAAATCCTGTGCGTATTTTTCCACCTCAGTCGAAATGTGAGCCCAAAACCACGATGGTGAAGCCCAAGAATAACAACAGTAACTGCAAAAATATCGCAGCTGATGAAAAATCAAAGGTTGCAGCAGGCGATGAATGTCGAGCAGAGGAACAGACTTTCCTTGTCACACTTTACAAGTACATGAAAGAAAGGAGCACTCCAATAGAAAGGATACCCTATCTTGGCTTTAAACAAAGTAAGTGCAATCTTTCTTCATTTTATTCCATCTTTCCAGAATTTGTGTCATTTTAAACGAGTCAAAATGTGTTTAATAACATCATGTGAATGCACTCACTGATTGAGAAAGATCAGCGGGTGCATTATGTTATGAAGTTAAAGGATCTTTTGTACCAGTCTATTATTAGTGACATGAAGTTTGATGTAGTTTGATGATATGGTAAACTGGTTTGCTTTTCATTCTGGCCATCAGCTGACATTTCCACACACAGTTTCACTTGTGCTGGCTCGAAGGGCCTACCCCTGCACCTAGTGTCTATTGCCTATAAATGCCTAACTTGGAGAGCCCTTGTGCGGAGGACAATGGAGTGTCCCCCGGCATTGTTTATTGAATAAGTGGCAAAGATGTTGCCCCCCATAATATGGAATGTGTAATGTAACACATGGAATCTCCCTGTGTTTATTAGTGCATCGCCAGAGATGCCTACCCCCAACGGTGAAGGAGTGGAAATCCTTACAAAATGAAAGTGTGTTCATGGCTCATTAAGACCCTTGTTAAAGGCCTGCCGTGAGAAGTACCTGCAGAATTACACAGCTCAACGAGTACAAAAAGATTCAGGACGTAGACAGTTGTATAAAACTAAAAAAACGAATTAAATCAAATTACCGAATTGAAATCACCAAAAAGTGATTCAATACCAAAAGATGGACAATATATATAAAGGGACATCCATATCTCAATGAGGATTACAAAAAATAATTCTGCACCCAAAATACTCTGCACCCAGCCATTTGATTGAATTGGCCTTGTGACCCAAAGACACTTGTCTCCAAATGAATGCACTGCCTATGTTTGGAGAAGGGCCTCGACCCAAAACATCACCATTCCTTCTCTCCAGAGATGTTGCCTCAGAGTCTGGCTGAGTTACTCCAGCACTGTGTGTCTATCTTTGGTGTAAACCAGCATTTGCAGTTCCTTCCTGTCACACTTGTGTTCCTCCACGTAACATATTGATAAAAGCTTTGAATAATTTTAGAGCATAATCCATTCCAAAACTTGCCAACTTTTCTTGGAATGTCCACATTTTCCACTGTTTGCAGTCCTGTCTGTTTCTGCTAACGCAAGAAAGGATTGGTAGGTGCAATCGAAGTTTGCTTACATGCCTGGGAAAGGAGCTAAGACAAAAATGTTCCCTGTGTTGGGGGAGTCCAGAACTAGGTTAAGAATAAGAGGTAAGCCAGTTAGGACTGAGATTAGGAAAAACTTTTTCACCCAGAGAGTTGTGAATCTGTGGAATTCTCTGCTGCAGAAGGCAGTGGAGGCCAATTCACTGGATGTTTTCAAGAGAGAGTAGATATAACTCTTAGGGCTAACGGAATCAAGGGATATGTAGAATATGGAATGGAGTACTGATTTTGGATGATCAGCCATGACCAAACAGCCGAATGGCCTACTCCTGCACTGATTTTCTATGTTCCTAAAAGTGCCCTGAAGAACTATTTTTGTAATCCTGATTGAGATTTGGATCTCTCTCTCTCTCACACGCGCACACACACACACACACACACACACACACACACACACACACACACACACACACACACACACACACACACACACACACACACACACACACACACACACACACACACACACTCACTCACAGTATTGAATCATTTTTTGGTCAATTCAATTCGGTAATTTGATTAAATTCGATTTTTTTTATTTTATAAAACTGAATTCAAATTCACAAGCGGTCCTTGTGTGATCTGAACTTTTCTTCTTTGCATCATGAACCCAGTAACATAATCATCACACTACAGCATCCATAAGTAAGTCTTGTACACACCTTTCACCACAGCTTCTCCAAAGGAATTGAACTAGTTTCAGCTTGCAGTGTAAATGGATTGGTAACTCTGCTGACTAATTGGCAATGGAAATTACTTTAGTGTAAATGGGTACTTTGAGATCACCCCCGAATTTCCTCTTTTAAAAAGAATTAAGGATGTATAGTGCAATTTGTTTTATCTTTGATCTGCGGAGCCTCTGAATGGTATTACCAGAGAAACTCATACCATTTAAAGCTTGCTGTGATTCTCCTCGGGGTACTCATCAACAAAATGAGAGCATTCATATCTTGTTCTACTGCAGGCTATACTGAAGCTCTTGTCTAATGGGATTCAAGTGAGACTTAAGATCATGATAAGTCCAATAAAAACCATCTATATGTAACTAATGTCTTCAGAGTTGTTTGATGTTCTCCAAAATTATACATGCATCCTTTTTTTTGTATTTAACAGCTAGTAATACAATCGATAATGCAAGTGCTTTGTAATAAGTAGAGCCTGCTGAAGGCTTTAAATGATGATCTGTAGATATCTCTATGTTTTACTTTTCACGCCCTGGTGCTTGCTGGCTCTCCAGGGATACAGAAAGGTGCCATTTGCTTCCTTTCAAAATTGCCATTAAATCATCAAAAACTCTCACTTAAGCTCTCCATGTTTAGCCTCCTATTTCTATTTATGGTCCTAATGAATACATCTTCAGCAGTCAGTCCCAGGCTGAAAAGCCTCTGGTTGATCCCCAGTCTGGCTAATGCTTTATTCTTAACATCGAGAGACTAGGTCGGAATTACCAACAATGACCCCTGGATTACTATACACTTGTACTGTATCTGAGATGCTTATCTAAGATGTATCTATGTGCTTATGTATAGTGATACGTTCTGAACTGTCTACAAAAATAAATTTCAGTACCTCGGCACATGTGACAAATAAAGTGCCATTGAAAATGAAACTACACATATTATGTTCTTTGTTTGCCCATAAGCTTCAACATATTTTGCATTATCCCTGCTCCCCCTCATCTTATTTACTGTAGCTCACTCACAACTTTTCCACCCCAACATTCGCCCTATGTACCCAGCACATTAACCTCAGTGGACCTCTCTGTACTATCTACTCAGTCAACCTAAAGATCTCCCCTTTGTCTCATTCTACTCCCCAATTACACATTATTGCTTTGCACAAAGAAGGTCATAGCCTAACTGGACTTTTGCGTCTTGGATCTGGTAGGTATATGTTTGACTTACACTTGGTTAAAGAGGTAGAACAGCATCCTCTTACTTTGTGGTTTGAAACGGCCTCCAGTCTTTGCTCTCTGATTGCTTGCAAAACCTAAGGCAGCCATGAATTGGATGATCACCAAGTGTGGATAAATGATCACATTTTAAAGCCAAATCCAATGTTATTTGACTCTTGAATATTTTAACAGGCAGGTGTCAGAGAATGTCTGAGGTTCAGTATTTAAAAAGAGATTTACTATAAGGTAATAAAATAAAATAGGGGATTTTAGGAAATTGGGGATGGCCCAAGTATTTATTTACCAGTTGATCACCGTGGTTTACCTTGGTTTCCCTTCTCCTGTAGTTGACGGATATTTCTTTGGATTTCTGGTAACTATATTTATATGTCTCCTCCATGATGCAATTGACTTTTGCATTTGGTAAGAGACATGCTGACTTTTACCCACTGTGTTCGGAACGAACACATCGTTTTATGTGTTTGGACTGATAATATGTCTCTTTGTGCCTTCTGCAGTGGGCTCTGGGAAACATTAACAAGGTACCCATGTTCTTGGTTCAGAACAGTACACATTGGGAAGTAAATTGTGGTTGAACAGATTATTTATTGGTTGCCATGAACTATTGGCTTCTTGCACTTTATGAAAGGAATGCCAATTTTCATTTTCAGTTGGTGGGGATGTAGAACATAGAACAGCACAGGAGTAGGCCCTTCTGCCCACAATCTCCATGATAGACATGAAGCCAAGTTAAACGATTTTCTATGATCTGCATGTGATACATATCCCTTTAGTTTAGTTTAGAGATATAACGCGGAAAACAGGTCCTTCAGCCCACTGAGTCCACACCAAACAGCGATCCCTGAACATTAACACTATCCTACACACATTAGGGACAATGTTTTACACTTATACCAATCCAATTAACCTACAAACCTGTACGTCTTTGGATTATGGAAGGAAACTGAAGATCTCAGAAGAAACCCACGTGGTCAGGGAAGATTCGGATTCAGATTCAGATTCAGATTCAATTTTAATTGTCATTGTCAGTGTACAGTACAGAGACAACGAAGTACATGCAAACTCCGTTCAGACAGCCTCAGGATCTAACCCGGGTCTCTGGCGCTGCAAGCACTGCAAGGCAACAACTCCACCGCTGCGCCATCGTGCTGCCATATGACATGGGTATCTTGGTTGGCCTATGTTATTATTTATTCATGTTGCTGTACAGCTACAATTCCAACATAGGGATTGCTGGGGTTATGAACAGTTCTCGGGAAAGAAATCCTGCTTCGACCTGGAGCGGGCTTGTATTTATTTCTCAACCAACACCATCGAAACAGATGATCTGCTCTCTTTGCTGTGTGTGCAAGTTTGCAGTGTGCAAGTTGACAGCTTGTCCACTTACAGTACAATGGAAACCACATTTCGTAAAGACTTTAAAACGACTGGGATTGTCGCAAGATTATGATGCCTGCTGTACAAATGGTCAGTTTGTTCAGGTGAGGCACTTGGCTGCCTGTTGTGTTTCCTATGTCGAATGCCAAGTACGAGTCATGAGCAATGCTGATCCGTCAATGCTGCTCATTAAATAATGACAGTAACAGGCTTTAAAGTAAAGTGCAGTTGCCTCCTCATTGCAACTCCTCTTCTTTGTGAGCGATGGTTGTCCTAACTCAGATAACACTAATGGTACACAAAAAAGCTGGAGAAACTCAGCGGGTGCAGCAGCATCTATGGAGCGAAGGAAATAGGCAACGTTTCGGGCCGAAACCCTTCTTCAGAAACGTTGCCTATTTCCTTCGCTCCATAGATGCTGCTGCACCCGCTGAGTTTCTCCAGCTTTTTTGTGTACCTTCGATTCTCCAGCATCTGCAGTTCCTTCTTGAACACTAATGGTGATTGGGGTAGCTCGAAATGTTTGAGGCATTGGTCAAGGGCGCACAAATGGTGTACATACGAATTGTACAATGGCGCAACAGGGTCTAAAGAAGGGTCTCGACTCAAAACGTCACCAATGCCTTTTCTCTAGAGATGCTGCCTGACCCACTGACTTACTCTGGCATTTTGTGTCTTATCTTCAATGTTACAGTGGGGCGTGCATGGGTCCAACCGGAGGTTGCATGCACTACCCGGGGCTACCACAGGGAGGCGGGTTGGAGCTTAGAGCTCTGGCCGTGGCAGCCATAGTCCAGTGGCAGTGCAAGCAGCCGTGGATGCGAGGGAAAGCGCTGAGTGCCTTCAATTAAACTGGCCTTGAGTGGCCCGGTCCATCGCTAGGCATGGGCTGACTTACGACATGTAGCGAGGAATATATGAACATTGAGGCTGTGATCAGTCAAGGAATCATTTCCCATTATGCTGACCATTGAAAACCAAAGCTGGCAGATGCTGTATATGCAAGACACCGAGGTCACAGTGCCACATTGTCAATTGCTGTCTCGTGTGCATTGCCCTCTGCAATGTGCACCTGGTACGCTGTAGGTTGTCCACAGAGGGACCAATTTCTGCAGACGAGGGAGAAAATGTGCAGCATGTGACTTTACTGTGCCGGGCAGATGACAGCCAAATGCCAGCTGAGAAATGCCTGAGGAAATGCCCAGCCTGATATCACCATGGGGATGATTTCACATAAAATTGTCCAGTAGAGCAGTCTCCTCTGAATAAAACTCAAGGCGGCACGATGGCACAGCGGTAGAGATGCTGCCTTACAGCGCTTGCAACGCCGGAGACCTGGGTTCGATCCCGACTACGGGTGCTGTCTGTAGGGAGTTTGTACGTTCTCCCACGTGACCACGTGCGTTTTCTCCGAGATCGTCGGTTTCCTCCCACGCTCCAAAGACGTGCAGGTATGTAGGTTAATTGGCTTGGTATAAGTGTAAATTATCCCTAGTGTGTAGGATAGTGTTAATGTGCGGGGATCGCTGTTCGGTGCGGACTCGGTCGCCAAAGGGCCTGTTTTCGCGCTGTTTTCTCTTGAATAAAAAAAAAATGTTTTTAATGCTTTTATGCATGATCTACAAATGTGTACATATGGGTCCAATTTCTCTCTTTACAGTTAATACCTCATAATTATGTATATAATATGCATATAAAAATTAATAGACTAATACTAACGTACAAGAATACAAACAGTTCCTACTTTTTCTTTCCATCTTCCTTACACTTATTGTTCTTTATTAACAGTTAACCTTTGGACTATGTTTCAAGCAGCCCAAAATCTGGGAGGATATGAAGCGGTAAGTCCAGCATTGGCGATCACGGTCTGTGACTTTTTGTTTCTTTCGGCCTTGTCATTCAGCGGCTTGTACAAATAAACAGTGGCTATGGCAAGTTCTTGAGCGCGGCTGAAACCATTCCAAGTGTGTTTATAAATCCTTTTTTTTTGGTGCGGAGGCTAGAGATTAGATCCAGATTTAGAATGGAGCACATTTATTGTAAAAAAGCTATAAGTGGAAAACACATGTAACAGCTCCTCTGTCAAGGAAAGAAGTGAGCTCTGTAATTTTTTCCCAGGTTGCCTCTCAAAGGGGACAATTATAAAGGCAAGCCAAGACTGTAGAAAGGAATTTTTACTTGGCTGCTTACTTGGCATCTGTTCATTTGTATTATGGGAAAGTATTAATGGCTGAAAAGTGAGTCAGTAATGGTTGTTAAAGAATTGTAAAGAGCAATTGTAAGTTGTTTTTTTGTTTGACAAGCTAATATGGAATATTAAAATCCATCAGTACACTGAGCAATGGCTTCCACATCATATGCTTGTCTGGTCAGTCAACGGGAGATTAAAGCAGTCTGTATGATTAAGGCATGATTAACATTTTTTTTAGAGCAACTGTTAAAGCACTAACTTTCCAGCTATTTGTGCAGGCTAATTCTGCCTGTAAAAATTACTTTTAAATGCACTCATAGAAACATAGAAAATAGGTGCAGTAGGCCATTCGGCCCTTCAAGCCAGTGGCTGATCATCCAGAACCAGTACCCTGTTCCTGTTTTCTCCCCACATCCTTTGATTCTGTTGGCCCTAAGGGCTAAATCTAACATCTCTCTTGAATACATCCAGTGAATTGGCCTCCACTGCCTTCTGTGACAGATTCAAACTCACTGGCTGAAAATGTTTTTCCCCGTCTCAGTCCACTTGCGTTGGGCGTCGATCAACGGAGCTGTCACGACTGAGTTCAAAGAGTAACGGCTTGAGTCCCACTCTAGAAATACAAGCACAAAATTTAGAATGGCATTTTGGTACATTGCTGTTCACTGTTCTCTGAGTTGGATAAGATATTAAAGCAAGTGTTGTCTGTAGTGGTGCATTTCGGGTGTCTAAATTAATGAATATTATACAGTGCGATAAATAATTTATTGTGTTGGGGAAAAATGTTCACGGTGTAAATTTATTAAAAAAATGAGGCCCCTTGGGGGTGAAAGCAAAAAGCACCTTTTCGCACAAAAGAAGGGGGGAACACTGGAACCCTTTCTCACCTCTCCAAAATCTAGGAGCCAGTGTAAAATTTCATAATTGAGATTGATAATTTTTTATTAGATTAACTGGTAAATAACGTGTTTTTTTTAATATCACCTTTATTATGGGACTTTGATGGATTGGATATTACATTTGCCTTCATTAGAAGTCTCTGCCCTCAAAATTGGTGAAAGATCACAATTCAACATAAATGCAAATTTTATTTTTACAGTCATCTCTCCAGATACTGAATGGTTCTGAGTGAAATAGAATGTTGTGATTCCAGTAATGGTTATCTAGAAAAGCTATTTTTTTTACATCTGTAGAATAGGGGAACTAACATTATTGATAACTGAAGAAACCAAAAAAACAGTTTTATTTCTGGTGACTCAAAATATCTTGCTCAAGGGAATTTAAAAAATAAATGATCATGAGCCGTGATATCAGCTGAGTATAAAAGCCAGTCACTGCTTACATCAGATGTAGGAGTTTATAAATTTCCATAGTAATATATTTTTGGGCATGATATATACAGTAATGCTTTCTCTTGCCACTGATTCTCATTCCTCTGTCTGTGTCATTCCCTCCCTTACAGTCTGCTTCCTCTGCCACTCCCTCTCCCACCCACCCACTCCTTTTCACTTTGCTCCATTTCCATGTGGTCTGATGTTCACTCTCCTTCACTCTCCCTACCCCATCTCTCTTGCGCCCAACAGAATATTTATCTGATCATGAATGACCTGCCACATTCTAAGCAATTTCAGCTCCAGGCAGAGATATGAAATGTTTAGCTCCTGCATTGTAAACAAAGCAGATTATGTTTGCTTTGTGCTCAGCGTCAAGAATTTATAATGTCTGTATTCATGCAGTTTAATAAACCGCCAGTTTGCTAACAAAGCATAAAAGCCCACTTCATAATAGAAAGTTATAAATATTATTTACTGGAAGTAGAAAATGTAATTGCCAGCAAATGGATGCAAGAAACAGCATTGTTTCTGAAACAAACTCTTTTGTTTGTTTTAATAATAACAGTACCCCTGTTGCCTAGGTTTTCCATTACAGCCTTTAGTAATGAAATTCCATTGACTATTGCGCTGTGCAAAAGCCCATTTTCTCTACATGATACACTGTTCTCATACAGGGCTTTTATGCAAATCAGGCTACAGTGGAGCTGTGTTTCTTCTTTGTGAGGCTTTTCTGAATATGGAACTCGGGCACAATAGTTACGCCTTGTAAAATTGAATGGGCATTGTGAAATATGACTGCAAATCAAGGGGATGCAAATTGAAATATAAAAGGAGGGCCTTGTAACAGAATCCTGGCGCTGAACAGAAAATCAATATGTTCTTGTGGATCCTTTTAGTCAGCCTTTGCATTACCGAGGCTAGCACGTGATTCACACCGCCAGGTTTACTGTACTGGATCAGAGTATTATGGTCTTGCACCAATGCTGACTGAGGATATTTGGAAGTGAATCAAATTGGGATCTTCTCCTCCTGCGGAGAATTGGAACCCCTTTTCTGGTGATAATTCGGGCAGGCTCTGACACTAGATTCCGGGCCGTGGCAAAACCCATTTCACGTAGATATTCGCTGCATTCAGGAGTAAATGGAAGCATTTATCACCTTCGCTGATGGGCTGAACTGGAAAATCTAATTTATCCCACGCATAACCACTGACCTCCAATATTCAATTTGCCCAAATCAGAGCAAATGAAAAATTTGGCAAAAGTTAATATCAGCTGTGCATGTGCAGTCCCACAGTTTACAGTCCAAATTGAGATATTCCACCAATCGATCCATCAGAAAGAAACCTTTGATAGACACAAAAAGTTGGAGTAACTCAGAAAGTCAGCATATCTGGAGTGAAGGGATGGGTGACGATTCAGGTTGAGATTCTTCTTTAGAAACCTTTGTTTGTCCTGGTTTTGAAATGTCCATTATCAGTCAAACTGCTACAAGTCAGGCATTTTCCTATATGGCGCATCGCTGAAAATATTCAGTTAGATATTCCATCCAATATATAATGCTTAATGTCATGTGGAACAGGTTAATACAATTTGATTTGTAACAGCGATCGAGGGCCTGAGGGATGAGTAACTGACTAGATGCCACAGGTGTAGGGAATCAATAGATCACAGTCTTAGGTAGGGGACTGAGTTGCTCACATCCCCCCTCTAGTGGTCGCTTATAGATTGAGCATCACTGGACCCAGTTGAGGAAAATATTGCTTTTTAATGTTAGTGGTGCAGGAGAAGTGGGGAAAAAATGGGAGAAAAATGGATTAAAAAAATTCAAGGATTGGAATAAACTGGATTAAAATTTTTTTTAATACATTTTATTTTTTGTGTGCACAATTCTCCATCTGACTCTTGAAGTATTGGGTTTCTTCCTGACCTGTATGGGAATACTGTTGGCTGGTGAGCAGGATGTGGGGTTGGCTTGGGTTGGGGAGAGGGGGATGGACCTTCCATAACATCCAGCAAGATACTATTATGGTTCAGCACACATCACCTGTCCCATTTCCTCCACAGATGCTGGCTGGCCAGCTGAGTTCTTCCTGCACCTTGCGTTTTGATCAAGATTCCAGCATCTGAAGTTTCTTGTGTCTCTATCGCATATCTGATCGGTTTACAAATGACGACACAAAGTGCAGGAGTAACTCAGTGGGTCAGGCAGCATCCCTGGAGAACATGTATAAGTGCTGTTTTAGGTCGGGACCTTTGTTCAGACTGATTGGCTTACCTTGAGCTAGGGTTCTTTGTCTCGTAAAACATCCATGTAACTAGCAGAACAGTGCGTTAAGGGAGGGTGGGATAATTCCCCATGATAGGTTAGGCAGTTGTCAGTGTATCGACTAACCCCGTCTCCCCCTGTGATCATGGCAGATAACGGCACGTCGACAGTGGAAGCAGATCTACGATGAATTAGGAGGCAATCCCGGAAGCACCAGTGCCGCCACATGTACGCGCAGACATTACGAGAGGTAAGAGTCTGAGCGTTGAGGTGATATCACACACACGGGCGCGACGGCTCTTTCTGTTCAGTTGTTGTTCTGCATCAAGGTCACTGTGGATTTTTAGAAATACTTGAGCACCAGACTTGAAAGGATTTAGATGCTTGCTTTAATCATGAAATCACTGGTTAAAAATTTCACATCAGCACCGGGAATTATCCTTGCTGTAGTAACTGGTCAGTTTTTATATCCAATCTGCAATATCCTGTGTCCCCGCGGGTTAATTAGCGGCATGAATCTGCTGCATTAGTTACATTTGGTGAATTGATCTGGACGACTGGTCACAAAATATCGGGGCAGTCATTGAAAATTGAGTGAGGTGCATAAAAACGACTCCTCCCGGAGGGTAAATAACTCTCAGGAATTCTCTGGCGATGATGGCGATGACTAAATGTGTGAAAGATTGAGGAATTGAGGGTTATAGGAACTGACACAGTCGAGGAGTTGAGACCAGTCCAGATCAACTGTGATCATAACTAATGGCAGGATGCTGGTGACCTACTCTTGCTCCTGCTTTCTTGTGTCAATCCCAGATGATCAATTCAGACCTCTGCTGGATCCCAGAATAGTTAATCGCAGGTAATTGATCCTCCACTGGTGGTTAATCTCAGGCAGTGTTAAACAGCACTAGTTAATACTGGGTGAATAATCAGTAGTGCTGGTTGATCCTCAGGATCCATCCCGAAAGGTCACTTGTTCATTCCTCCCCTCTCCCAGATGCTGATCGAACTACTGAGCCCTTCCAGCAGGTTGTTAGTTGCTCCATATTCCAGCTTCTGCAGTCTCTTGTGCCTGACTCCACTTATCCATTGTATTAGTTAATTTTGTTGACTTATCTGTAGACTGGTTAGTGATATGTTTTGCTGGTTAATCCTGGCTAAGCAATTCGCTGCATTGATTGATCCTGAACTAGTTAATCGCAGGCGATTGATCTGTAGCGCTGGTTAATAATAACACAGTACAGTATTATTAATACTGACAACAAATTGAAAGTTATTTTTGTTTTGTTCCTATGGAAGCTTCATGCAGCACATCTATTCTGAGTGTATCTTCAGCGTTCGATTCCGGACAAAATTCACATTAGCTTTCTTTTTTGATTGCATTAAGAGAGATTTAATTATTGCGTTTCTTGCTAGTCAGCTGCAGTGACATGAAGCACAAAAACAAGCAGCTCCTAGGTAATACTGATAGAGTGGCCTGATTTAGAGGCTTTTTTTTTCCTCAGGAAAGCAATGACTAAATATGTTTACACTACCGATTCAAGCTTTGCTACAACACTTTAAAATGATTAAGTGGAGCAGTGTGCTGTCAGGATGAATTGTGCTCTGTTTCAGACATGCACAGAGCACAGTGTTTATTTTCACATGGATTATTTTGCATTTGCTGCAGAATAAATTCATTTGATTTTTCTTTGGTGTGATGTAGCCTCATGCTGGATGGAAGCTTTTATTTTGAGCAAAGCAGAAACAATTTAATGCTGATGATTTCACTAACGTCCCTCGGGCTTTGACTGGTCCAAGCCTGCCTCTACTTTGTTTTAATTCAAATCAACTCAGATACTTTATAAGCAAATGTCTTAGTCAGCTTTAATTTATTCACCAACAATCCATCACTGTCAGAATTTAATACAAACTACCAGCTACTTGGCTAAGGCTCCTCGGTGCTCTAAATTTAATTAGTTGGATTACTGATGATTAACTGTAAAGTCAGCATTGATGTGATTCTCTCTGTGAGGTTCTGCTAAGAGTGTATTTAAAGTTAATTTTATTCGGGCCTATAATTAGATTAGAAACATGAATCTGTTTATGAGTTAATTTAAAAGACACAATTGGTATCTGCAAACTATTCTAGGGATCTGTAATCAGCAATTAGCTTCTTATTAGTTTTGCTGTTCTTATTTAAAATGTTAAGAAAACCTTTGGAGTGTGAGGATGTACTACTACCGTCTTGAAATTGCAAACAGGATAATTCTCCCCGCCAGGCTAGAAGTTGCCTTGCTAATAGCATAGTGTTCTGTTTGTATTGACTCACAGTTTGAACAATGCAACATGATTGCTTTCCAAAATGCTACCCATTCTAAAATATTCTCAATGTACTGCAGAATTAACCCATAAGGTCTTGTGGAAGGATGGGGGCTGCTTCAAGGGACCAAAATAATTGTTTTACAATGTAGGATTTCAGATACAATAAGCACAACTGTACTCCTGCTAATTGGTAATATATGAAAGGAACCTAAGGGCCTGTCCCACTTAGGCGATTTTTTAGGAGACTACAGGCGACTAGGCTGTTGCTACATGGGGTGTTGCCAGTATAATCTCCTCAGTCGCCCAAAGAGTCGTAGAGTCTTTTTGGTCACCGCAGAATTTTGAAATGTTCAAAACATTTTGGCGACCTTTGCCTGATGAAGCATGATGTAGGTGCTTTCGCTAGGATGATGTAGGTGCTGTAGTCAGGATGATGTAGATAGTTGCCGGTGATGACATCGGTGAATTCCATTAAAGTTATATTATGGATAATTTAAATTTGAATGTTGTCATAATATTTTTGTATGCACTGTTGCACGCCGGTTTTATCGGCGACCTGCAACGGCTATGACAGTCGCGGCAGTCGCCTAAAAAAATCGCCTAAGTGGGACAGGCCCTTTACAAAGACAATTGAGGAAGCACCATACATGGATATAGACCGTCCTTTCAAACCGCTCATTTGTAACCTGTTGCCTCTTTTTCAAGGCCAATTAGAAATGCTAATAGATGCAACCTTGCCAGCGAGCCAGTAGATGCTTTATTTGGGAAAGGTCCAAGCCTAACAAAGACAGGAAAAGAAAATTGGTTAACAATAGAGGTTAGGTAGATGATTTACCTCATCAATTTGCTGCATTAGTGGGTTAAATGAAAGAATGGGCTGCACTGATTATTTCCCCGAAAGAAAATGTTTAGTTTTGAGAGACGGAATGGAAACGCACCCATTGGCTACATCGTGCATGCCAACAATTGGTCACCTGTTCAAACTAGTTCTATGTTAGCCCATTTTCTCATCCACTTCCTACACACCAGGGGCAATTGATCAGAGGCCAATTAACCTACAAACCCCGCACACAACTATGGGATGTAGGAGGAAACCGGAGCATCCAGAGGTTGCACGGAAACGGTGCAAACTCCACACAAACAGCACACAAGGTTAGGATCGAACCTGGGTATCCAGCACTGCGGGGCAGCCGCTCTTCCAGTTTTTGAAAGTTAATAAGATGCAGCGTCCCACAGGAATCAGTGTAGCGCCACAATAATTAACAGTATTTATTAATGACTTGGATACATGACTTTCTTTCCCATTACTTATGTTTTGCCAATTCATGGATGATGAAGCAAAGATGGATGGTATTATTCACAGCATGTGTGGAAACATTAAATTAGAAAAGTTTGTTACTTCAGCAATTAATGTGATTCAAAGTGGGCCAAAACCATGGAAAATGTGAAGTCATCCTGTTTTTATTAAAATTTACAGAACATTGTATTCTCCACAGCAAAACACAATTGCACAACAATGTTTGGTGACGGTTATTCTAAATTACATCACAGGCCAGTTGACTGAAGTTCAGAAGAGAATGAGTGACTGAAAGATTGAACTAGGACCAGACCTTTAAGGATCCACTAAAAGGAGGAAAGGGGTAGAGAGGCAGAGGGGTTTTAGAAAGGAATTTCAGATCTCTGGGCTGTGGTACCAGGAGACATAACCACCAATGGCGGAGCTACTAAACTCATAGATGATGGAGTGGCCAGAACTGAAGCGATTTTGAATGAAGGATTGCAGGGAGGGATGTGAATAATTTTTGGTCCGATCTGAAATGCCGCCGGTCCATTCCCTCCTCAGATGCTGCCTGACTTGTTGAGTTACTTCAGCACGTTGTGTTTTTTTTTACAGCATCTGCAGTTCCTTTTGACTTTTTTGATAATAGCTGGTGTTGATGATGGCAGAGAAAGGAGCTGGGAAGAGCTGCCTGTGCTCAAGCATTACATCAGTCTGAATCATTAATAAAAATCAAAACCTGCTGGAAATCTGGTGTAAAACTAAAAATTCTAAAAACACTCAACGGGTCAGGCAGCATCTGGGGAAAGAGAAAATGTTAATGTTTCACGTACAATTAACAAACTGCTGGAGGGACTTAGTGGATCAAGGGCCTGTCCCACGTGGGCGTCATTTGCGCGTCACGCAGGTGGCGTGCAAAGATTTTGTACATCCCAAAATCCTGGGGCGCCGCTGCCTACGTCACCACGCACCATGCACGCATCACGCGCGTGCGTCATGACATGTAAATTATGTTGCGTAAATGACGCGCAAATGACGCCCAAGTGGGACAGGCCCTTCAGGCAACACTTGTGGAGGGAAATGGACAGATGACGTTTTGGGTTGGGACCCTTCTTCGTGGAAAGTTTGCCTTTAGCTCAGGATTCCAGCATCTGCAATCTCTTGCATTGTTCATAAGGTTTTCAGTCTTTGACCTGAAACATTAACCCTGTTTTTAATTTCCACATACACTGAGTGATTCCCAGAATTGTTGTGCTTATTTCTGAATGATTTAGATGCAGATTAGTTTGTTGTACACACCAGGCCACAATGAAATTCCTGTTCACATGAAGCTCAGAGAGTAAACAGTGTGTCTATGGTAATGATAAATACAACAATAAATCCAATTGACATATGTGGAGACTGACGCTGTGTTTGCAGATGTGTTCAATCTGAAGTTAGAGCGCTTCCGTTAATCGAAGGAATTAAGGCAGGGGTTCACAACCTTTTTCGTCCCATTTACCCCAGCTAAATTAAATAGCACATAACAATGTTACATCACTTATTTATGAGCAACTAATGATGAACAGATATGGGTATACCCGAACCAAACACAGTCAGTCAATAAGAAAAAATATGGACAAATCCAGAATCAACAAATTTACCCCCTGGGTAGGCGAAATTTGCCCCAGGTTGGTAACCCTTGAATTAAGGGATGCACGATAAGACAGGTTGATGGAGTTTTATAACAACAGAATGGTGCAAAGAAGTGGTGCAATAACAGTGCAATAATACAATAATCAGATGAGGTGGAGCTAAGAGTACCAGTATGCGCTCGCATCTCTGGGAGGGAGTTGTGGAAGAGTTGTTTAGTTCAGGAGTCTAATAGCAATGGGGAAGAGACATTTCTTAAGTGTGTTATGTCTGGACTTTCAAGGTCATGTTGCTTTTGCCAGAAGGTAGAAGTGAGAAATGGGAATGGCCAGTTGGAAGGTATCCTTAATGATAGCTCCAACCTTTCCAATGCAATGAGAAACAAGGAACTGCAGATGCGGGTTTGCGAAAACAAAGACACAAAATGCTGGAGTAACTCAGCAGGTCAGGCAACATCTATGGGGAACATGGATAGGTGACGTTTCAGGTCAGGACCCTTCTTCAAACTGATTCTGTCCCAGAACGTCACTGGTCCATGTTCGCCAGAGACACTGCCTGACTGCTGGGCTGCTCCAGCACTTTGTGTCTCACTGGTGTAAAGCTTTGTGACAGTGGACTGGATGGAAGAAGTGAAAAGTCTGTAAAGGACTGGGGCCTCTGTTCAACACTCTCTGCAGGGCTCAAGCGGTCAAGAACAGAGTGTTGTCATTTAACATGTTGCATTGTGTAAGATCCTGTTATGGACAAATTATGTGCCTTGCCTTCTTCAACTGCATTACAGCATTTACCTTCTTTCAAATCTATTCTATGCTATGCGTCCCGAAATTTGTAATTTAGGGAGAGGAGTTTGCAAGACAAGTACTGCTGAGAGTGTGCTGGATGTTGTCGGGACATATGTGGGGGACAACACTGCATTTGCAGATGTGTTAAATCTAAAGTTGGTGTGCTTCTGGCTAATCGTGAGAATTAAGGGCAGGTTGATGGAATTTTGTCACGGATCAGGCATGATCTTACTGGAAGATGAAACATGTTCTGAGACCTAAATTGCATATTCCAGTTCTTATGTCCCTAAAATAAAAGACCAAAGCTGACCTTACTGAATCACTGAGCGGACTGGAGTGCTGCGGTGCATACTTACTAATCCGCACATAATACATGGTCGGTTTCCACTGTACACGGACAGTCTTTAATGTTGTCATTTAGCATGTTACATTGTGTTGGATCCCGTTATGGATACATTATTTGCCTATTTGCACTGCATTACAGCATTGACCTTCTTTTAAGTCTATTCCATCATCAATGGAACACATTGTGACTTGCTGAATTTATAAAATTTAGATCTTACTTTCCTCGTCTTAAGTGATGCATGGAATAATTTCTCCTTCCTCGGGCTGCTATAGTAGAAAGCTGACAAAGGGTTAATAAATGACAGCAAAGAAATTACTCATTGTTTTTTAACACACACAGTGGACAGTGATTGGCGAAACGCCAAGTTACACCTAGTAAAATATTTTGTTGGTCTTTGTTCCAGACCTGCATTGAAAGATCTAACAAGAAATTAATATGATTTGCTGACTACAACAATTTGGTATTTTGTGGGGTCCAAATCCAAAATGATGAACACAAGTTGTTTCAATAAACAATTCCTCAGACTAATTTAAAACAGAGCACTACATTCCATCCAGCTAGGCTCTAGTAACATTTTAAACCTCTGTAAGGAGTCAGGGGGGAAGAATCACACTGTGGAAAAATCTCTCTTGACCTACTTATTGTCAAAGTCACAACACTTAAATTCACAAATCCGATGGGGATGTTCTCTCTATTCTTTTGGGTTGTCGGTTGTGACGGGGGATGCCGGTTGAGCCTGGCATTATCTTTCATTGCGGCTTTCACGGGTGGTCAGATTCTGTTTTTGGAAAGTTTCTTGAGATACTTATTTACTGGAAAGTCGATAGATTTGCCAATTGATGCTCTTGACCGAAGGTCAGTGATTGTGGCTGGTGATGAGTGTCCTAAGTCCAGGCAGGTTTAACAGCAAAGGGTGGCACGATGGTGCAGCGACAGGGTTGTTGCCTTTCAACGTGGGTTCGATCCCGACTACGGGTGCTGTCTGTACGGAGTTTGTACATTATCCCCGTGACCACGTGGGTTTACTCCGAGATCTTCGGTTTCCTCCCACACTCCAAAGGTCTACAGGTTTCTAGGTTAATTGGCTTGGTATAAATGTAAATTGTCCCTAGTGTGTGTTAGTATAGTGTTAATGTGCGCGGATCGCTGGTTGGTGCGGACTCAGTGGGCCGAATGGACTGTTTCCATGCTGTGTCTCTAAACTAAACTAAACTAAAAATTCTCAAACCAGCTGTGCAATGGAAGGGTATTCTAACTTTTGACCATTTTTATTTCTAACTGATGATAGTTTTTTTTTTGCCCTTGTGAATTGGACCAATGCCTGATCGAATCCTTATTTATTAATGGATTCTTACTATCATGGTTATAATGATTGCACAGCAGGGGGAGCCTATTGGTATTGGTTTATTATTGTCACTACCACGACACTGAGAAACATTTTGTTTTGCGTGCTAACCAGAAAAAATCATAACTATATAGGAGTACATCAGGTAGTGCAAAAGAGAAAGTAAACATACTGCAGGATTTAGTGTTACAGCTACTGTGAAAGTGTAGATTAAAAAAAACAAGTGCAGGGACCACAACAAGGTACATTGGAAGATCGGGAATTTGAGCATGTGAGAGGTCCGTTCAGCTGTCTGATTACAATGGGGAAGATGGTTTTGAATCTGGTGGCGCCCCTGCTCTCAAGCTTCCGTACCTCCTGCCTGACGGGAGAGAGGAAAAGAGCGAAATGACCGGGGGAGTGAAGGGCCCTTGATTATGATGGCTGTTCTCATGAGGCATAGGTGGAGTTGATAGGATGCGAGGCAGGTTGACTTGTGTGACTTGTGGGACGACAGATGGCACAGTGGGCTAAGTGTTCGGCTGGTGACCGGAAGGTAGCCGGTTCGAATCCCGCTTGGAGTGCATGCTGTCGTTGTGTCCTTGGGCAAGACACTTCACCCACCTTTGCCTGTGTGTAAATGTAATGTAATTATGTGAAGCACTTTGGGGTCAATGCAAGTTGACTAAAAATGTGCTATATAAATAAGATTATTATTATTATTATCATAGCCTAAGTTCACAGCTCCCTGCAATTCCTTGTGGTTTTGGGCATAGCATTGATGCACCTGGGCAGGATGCTTTCTCCGATGCATCGCTAGAAATTGGTAGGAGTCATTAGAGATGTGCCAAATTTCCTTAGTCCTCTGAGGAAATAAAAGCTTTGGCACAATTGTTTGGCTGTAACATTGATAGGGTTGACCAGGACAAGTTGTTGATATTTACACTTATGACTTGAAGTTGTCAACCATCTCCACTTCGGTAGCGTTAATACCGACTCCACACTGAAGTCAATGACCAGTCCGCCTGGCCCTACCTGATCTCCCGGAAGTACATCACTTTGGGTTTTTTTTGACGTCGGGAAGAGATTGGTCATCTTACTGCACGTGGGACCCTCAGAATGGAGCAGTGAGTGTTAAAAATATGTGCAGGAAGGAACTGCAGATGCTGGTTTACACCGAAGATAGACACAAAACTGCAGGAGTAACTCAGCGAGACAGGCAGCATCGCTGGTGAGAAGGAATGGGTGATGTTTCGGGTCGAGACCCTTCCTGATATCTGTGAACTGGTCCAAGTAGATTCTGGGGACGTGGCTGGGGACTCCAACCGAACCAGTCGCTTTCCATGGGTTCACTCGAACGAAGGCCGATCTGACATCTGTGGTGGTGCCCGTGGGTACACGTGCACCTAGGACGGCTGGGACAGGTGGCGTCTTATCACTGACCCTCTGCTTAAAGCGAGCATAGAACGCTTTGAGCTCGTCGAGGGAAGGATGCGTTGTTGCCAGCGATTCTGCCGACCTCTCCTTGCCTCCATTGTAGCATGCAAGCCTTGCCACAACTGACGCAAACTTATTTTGCAGATTGATAGATAGTTTATAAAGTAGGGATCAGATCACAGAACATATTATGGATTTGAGCTATTGTGCATTGCCAAAAAGCCAGGCTATGATTAGATATGGTGTCCCTGTAGATTAATCTCTCCACTGTCTCTCTGTAGTTACTGTACCACTTATGTACCTGCATACTGTTGAAGAGTTACCAAAAACCAGTTGATTCCAGTGCGAACAATACTTGAACACGTGGGATGTCTATCACTGATTGTTCATTTCTGTGTAGTCCTTTCATAATGCTTTTCAATCATATTGCTTCCTCTTCAACAACAGTTATTTTAACACGTGACATCTTCCAGCTACTTTTCAATTTTGTTGTGAATTTTCTATGGTATTTTCGGTTTGTTTGCAGGAATGTTTGAACAGTGTTGATAAGGATATGATTGCTCCAGCTGAAAGCTGCATTCCTTGTTTAAAATTGCCAATGTAGTGTTGGGTGGATTGATGGAAACAGATCTTAAATAAATAAAAACTGCGGGACCTGGATTCCAGTGGTACATGGATTTGTTTCTGCCGCGTTTCTTCAACAAGGCTACTTTATTAACATTAAAATTTCATTTGAAATCTCTGCCAATCAATGTTTTTGCTCTTGAATGTTTTAGACTGAATATTGTGATAGGGTCTGGAGTGTTTGTCTGTGAGTTCCTATCCCTGCTTGCTCCTGGTAAGGTAGTAGTAGGATCCTTTCATTTAATGGAAGTCGCACAGGATGGAAACTGGCCTTCTAGCCCAACTCATCCACGCAGAGACCAAGATGCTCCATCTAAGCTAGTCCCATTTGCCCACGTTTGGCCCCAAACCCTCCTATCCATGTACCTTCTTCTTCTTATAGAAGTTTCTTATAGAAACTTACAAAATTCTTAAGGGGTTGGACAGGCTGGATGCAGGAAGATTATTCCCGATGTTGGGGAAGTCCAGAACAAGGGGTCACAGTTTAAGGATAAGGGGGAAGTCTTTTAGGACCGAGATGAGAAAATCATTTTTCACACAGAGAGTGGTGAATCTCTGGAATTCTCTTCCACAGAAGGTAGTTGAGGCCAGTTCATTGGCTATATTTAAGAGGGAGTTAGATGTGGCCCTTGTGGCTAAAGGCATCAGGGGATATGGAGAGAAGGCAGGTACAGGATACTGAGTTGGATGATTAGCCATGATCATTTTGAATGGCAGTGCAGGCTAGAAGGGCCGAATGGCCTACTCCTGCACCTATTTTCTATGTTTCTTCTTTCGTGTGGCATGCACAGCCTAAAGTTGTTGGACAACTTGTTCTATTTGATCTTCCGTTTGTGCACGTCGAGTTGATTGCATTAGTCGAAACAGGGCGGAAGGTTGCAATTTTCCACCCCCATCCATGTACCTCGCTAGGTGTCTTTAAGATGCTGTTTTAGTACCTGCCTCAACTACCTCCTCTGGCAGCTAGTTCCATACACCCACCACCCTTTGAGTGAAAAAGTTGGCCCTCAGGTTCCCATTAAATCTTTCATCTTAAACATCCATCCCCTGGTTCTTGATTACCTTACCCTGGATGATTTTATACACACTTCTATACGATCACCTCTCAGCCTCCACGTTAATAAGGGGTACGCCATTTAGGACGGGGACGAGGAAACACTTTTTCTCACAGAGACAATAGGTGCAGGAAACATAGAAAATATAGAAAACATAAAAAATAGGTGCAGGGGGAGGCCATTCGGCCCTTCGAGCCAGCACCGCCATTCAACGTGATCATGGCTGTTCATCCCCAATCAGTACCCCGTCCCTGCCTTCTCCCCATATCCCCTGATTCCGCTATCTTTAAGAGCTCTGTCTAGCTCTCTCTTGAAAGTATCCAGAGAACCGGCCTCCACCGCCCTCTGAGGCAGAGAATTCCAACGGCTCACAACTCTCTGTGAGAAAAAGTGTTTCCTCGTCTCCGTTCTAAATGGCTTACCCCTTATTCTTAAACTGTGGCCCCTGGTTCTGGACTCCCCCAACATCGGGAACATGTTTCCTGCCTCTGGCGTGTCCAAACCCTTAACAATCTTACATGTTTCAATAAGATCCCCTCTCATCTTTCTAAACTCCAGAGTGTACAAGCCCAGCCTCTCCATTCTCTCAGCATATGACAATCCCGCCATCCCAGGAATTAACCTTGTAAACCTATGCTGCACTCCCTCAATAGCAAGAATATCCTTCCTCAAATTAGGGGACCAAAACTGCACACAATACTCCAGGTGTGGTCTCACTAGGGCTCTGTACAACTACAGAAGGAGTTGTGAGTCTGTGGAATTCTCTGCCTGTGGAGGCCGTTTCTCTGGATACTTTCAAAAGAGAGCTAGATAGGGCCCTTAAAGATAGCGGAGTCAGGGGATATGGGGAGAAGGCAGGAACAGGGTACTGATTGGGGATGATCAGCCATGATCACATTGAATGGCGGTGCTGGGTCGAAGGGCCGAATGGCCTACACCTGCACCTATTGTCAATTGTTCCAAGGAATAAAGTCCTACCCTGCCCAACCCCTCCCGATAGCTCAGCCCCTCAAGTCCTAGCAGCATCCATGTAAATATTCTCTGCATTCTTTCCAGCTTAAAGCCCTTGTGGTGAAGGTTGTCTCACGCTACCGTTGAAGAACATACTGAGCCACACATATTCCTCGAGTGCAGGAACTTACACTTGTGCTTTCTAGCAAACATTTAGTTGTCAGCGTCACAACTTAAGTTGTTTGAAAGCTTCACAGTGTTCAAAGAGGAGGCTGTGTTTTAAATTTTCCATTTTGCTCCCTTGAGACAGTCGACCATTTTCCCGTGTTTTCTCTGCTGCCCTTGATTAACACGGTGCATTGGGTCGATACATAATTTCAGAGAAAATGCAAAGGAAAGCAGGCTTGATTCCTGGAAATAGAGAGAGATTATTTGAGGCCGGTCTGTAAAGGGTCGGTTACCCCAGTAGTTACATAGACAGCAAATGGTTGGTTGTAAATTACTGGACATTCTCTGGAAGGTATCGGGTGACATAATGAAACAGGAGGGCCAAGCTCAATCAGCTCCGGGCATAATGTTTTGAATCATAATGGCCTTCATCTTTCACTGTTCGAGACCATGATTTTATTATAAGGCCCAGGTTAAGTTACATGTTCAGAGCTGATCAACATTCCCATTGCAGGTTTTAGAAGTCGCACCTTTTAATGGTCCGCTGTATAGTTCTGTGTATCAAGTGACAGGAAGCGATATTTTATAACATTGAGCAATGTAGGGTTAATAATGGGATTAGATGGCTGGATAAAAGGGACTGGCACTAACTTGTAATTTTACGAAACATGGGCAAGCAATCATTGTCCCACTGATATAAAACCAATTTAAACTTGTGCTGGTGCCAAAAATCAAACGGGCTGGGGCACCTTCATTCTGAGGGGGAGGGAGAGACCAAAACGAGAGACCATATCTAAGTGAAAACATCCACCTACACATTATACTATTGTAGTAGCTGATAAATTCAAAGAAATAATTTGAGCAAAACTTATTTTCTCAGAGTGTGGACCTCAATGCCGCATGGAAACGGAAACAGCATAAATATATTTAAATGTAAATTAGAATAGTAGATGAGACTGAGTTAAGAAATGATGAAAAGATAAGCAGGAAATAGAAAGGGACTTGATTAATTGAGCAAATGGTCTTGCTTCTATTGCGCAGTGTGTATTTGCCTAAAAACATTCACTTATGGTCATGTCTTTGGTATTACTGAATTTCTGGACTTTAACGCACGACTATTTTTACCTGAGCCACTGCCACTCTGTATAATACCATTATCTCCCTTAATTTTTATTTCCGCATGCTTCATTACACAAAGTGAGGCAATTGATTTTATTTTAATGTCTCACATGCCTATAATGCCTTTAGTAAAAGCAGGCATCAAATTAATTCTGATCAATTCCTGCCTCTCTGGCTCTTTCAATTCTTAAGGTTATTTTTTTAAAAGCTTGAATTGATTGATTTCACAGCCAGCAAAGATTTATTTCCATCCAATGTTATAGTTGTCGTAATATGTGCTGAACCTGTTACTGTTGCTATTCATGAAATGTCAGAGCAAAAAGAGAATTATAGTGCAACGTGACAAGGACACAGCTGTTGCTGTGTAATAAGTTCAGGCAACAACAAAATAACAGTTGCAAAGACCAATAGAACAGTAATTTTCACCAAACTGAGCTCTGTTCAAGATACTCAGCAGGAGCTAAAAAACAAAATAATGATATGATGTGTACTGTCAGCATTCTTAGTGTAATGGTTGGTGGAGGGAAATTTTACGACGATGGAGAATTTAATGAGTGTTCGTGCTATTTATGTGAAGTCATATATCATGTTTGTTCAGCTGCTGTCATGGTTAGCTGCACAATCGGAAAAAAATATGTTTTATTTATTTCCCCCCCCCCCCCCCTCCAAATTCCAAAACCGCATTTTAAAATAAAACCTCGTGCCTGCACCAAGCAAATATCAGCTTTTGAAATCAATCCAGTTTCGATGTTGGCACCTCTGAAGGATAATTCCTTGCGACTCAGTGTAGTCGGAATGCAAAACCGTGTCGAATCCTTGAAATGAGGGCTGTAGCAAAGGCACAAGCAGAAAGCGAATATTGACAGTTTTGGAATTGTGTTCAGCTGCTGTTTTTATTGTAACCTTGCCAGTAAGTGTTTAGACTGTTTCCTCCAATTCCTAGATGAAATGTTTAGCAGAAGGAAAAAGAAATAATGTTCACATTCACTTAAGAATCTAAACAAAGCCTATCTTTGAAAGATCAGGCATAGAATGTGGCTCAAGTTATAGGTTGCAATATCCTTTGAACCTCAAACAGCTCCTCCCCCATGCAAAGTACCACATACATTATTATCCATAGACAAACTCCCTTTGGTGAAGTTGATTAATTTACTTTGATATTTGGAGAACATTTTTGAACTAAATCTAAATATTGGAAGACAATTTGTGAAATGACCCATTTATATTGCTGCAATATTGTGCTGTACAAAGGAAAATATGCAGAATTAACAGTAAACAACGTGTGCATTTTGGAGCCAGTGGTTCAAGGAGATTTTTTAAGCTTGCATCGAATCCCAAGAGTACTCTGTTGTTTGTACTTTGTGACTTTTTCCCTTTGCCTGTTTTTTCCCCCCCCTTAATTTATAGTCTGGCCAGACTGTGAGAGGCAGCAACAGATTAATCTGGATATCCACTGCAAAGCTGATAGCCTGGAACAAGCAAATCTTGTGTTTTGATTCCAATTTTACCTTAGTCATGACTTTACAGATACAAGGAACATTTAATTCTAGATTTCCTGCAGCTGGCAAAGGCCTCCAGGCCAGCTGTGTTAAATGTATTTTTACCCTTGTCTCACTGCCAGCTTTTGAGCTCTGTGAAAAATAAAATAAAATTAAATGTTTTGCGTCCCGGTTGAACTGTTAAAAGAGATTTAAAAAGGAAGTTGTAACCATAGGCACCTAATTTGCTAGCAAACAAAGTGAGCGATTCTTTTATTTTGAAGATAGGCTTGTATTACAAACAGTGGAAAGAAAGACCTTTTCAGAAATCTCCATAGATGGAAAAGTAGAAAGAATGTTGGCTCATTAATCTTGTCAGGCTTGATCTTACTGAATTTAAGATTTCCATTCTGGTTCCAACCCTTGCTCACTGCAAGACTGTTCACACGGAACAAGAATTTTTATTATATAACCTCAAATTGATTAAATTGCAGCAGATTATGAATGTAGAGCGTTATTGTTTCCAAGGGACTGTTAATTTTCTTTACTTAAAGGGAAGAACAGCCAATGACAGGCATTGTAAGTGCTAGCCTGGGCAAACAGACTGAAAGTATCAAATGAGCTCTCTGGTCAATGCCACTTTGCAGCGGGTGTTGACTGTTCACTCCCTGAGTTGTTGGAGGTGCAGACTCGGCAAGTGCCCTTTGCCTCTCATCTTTGCTCAGCGCCCTCACAGCTGCAAGAGGAGCTCTACATTTGTTCAGAGTTGTTTGTCCTCATTCACGCACCACTCCTTTTTTATTCATTAGGTTGTTTTTTTTCCGGTGCTGCCTGCGAGGCAGATATCACCGCAAGAGATTGGGGTTTCTTTTTCATCTTGCGTTTAATGGAACACAGTTCGAACTAAATTCCCATCCACTGCATTAATGTGTTATTCATTATATAAATATTACTCTAACATTACTACAGAGACCAGGAATTTGGCCGATACTCACTATTTTGGTATCTGTGTGTGTTTCCAGTGCTCGGAAAGAACTTTTTCCAGTTTTAGCAGCTGTAAGATATTTAAACATTCCTTGTAATGGCATCTAATGATAAATATACCCTGTGGTCTTGAACTGGAGCATTATCGCTGGCAAATTGCCATTTCCCTGGCAGTAAAAGCTCGTTCAGTCCCCCATCTGTAAAGAGAATGTGCACTAATATCCATATTTGTACTGTGGAAATAAAATAGTGGCAAGATTACATTGTTAGCTTGTGCAGGTAAGAAAATAAATCAGTCGCTTCCCAGATGAAGTGCTGTAGTAATGTTTCAATATTGCTGTTTCAAGCTGAGCATGGTTTAAAGGTAAAGCAGACTTCTGACAGACTTGTTGAAACTCCAAGTTAATATTTATAATTACTTTGGTCAAAACTTTAATCCCTCCGACCTATTAGCAGTCACAGTCATTGGATACCAAGTTGCATATCTATCACATCTCTTGTCGCCAATCCCCCCCCCCCCCCCCCCACTTCCACTCCATCTCTTTCTTTTACTTAAATTTTGCTCCGTTCTCGAGGGCTGGTGCCGACCAAACGGGAATCTCCCTTGTTGCCTGAGATATTGATTTTCACCATCACTTTGCCTCACAGTGACCAAGCACAGGAAAACCACAGAAATGCAAAGCATTCTGCAAGTCCTGCCTGTTCGATGCAGTCTGGTGTAATTCTCCGAAAGGGAGCATCCTCCTGCACTCCCCAAACCTGCCATTATTATTATTATTTTTTTTTTTTTGCTTCTGTAATAAAGGTCAGAGCCAATATACGGTGGCGTGCTTTCACGGAGCTTCTCTCTCACTGAGCTGTGTTTCACGGCTGTTGCAGGCTGATCCTGCCCTATGAAAGATATATCAAAGGGGAAGAAGACAAGCCTCTACCTCCAGTCAAACCTCGGAAACAGGAGAACGGCTCCCAAGAGACGGAAAACAGAATGAAGGCAGCTGGAACCAAGCGGAAAAATGAGCAAAACAGAAAAGTGAAAAAAGAAAAGGATGCCACTAAGAAAATGAAAGAGTATTCTGAGGTTAGTGTTGTTCCCTTCTCCCCTCTAAGTCTGTTTCCCATTCTGTGTAACAACGTTGTCAGCCAGTCCTTTGCTGTGCTTCTCAAACATCTCAGGTATTTCATTTATGGCATGTTGGAAATAGATGATACTTGTTGAAAGTTTTCCATTTTTTTCTATAATTAGTATCTTATACCAAAAGCAGCAATGCAGTAGCTGTGTGGCTTCTGCAACTTGTTTCTTCACATTAAGTGCTGGACAAACAGTCTCCTTTAACCGCGGGAGTTCCTGGTATTAACTGCAGCGTTATATATTTGGCCTTGTTCTCCTTTCATTTCAAAATATGTAGCAAATCACCCTACAACTGGTACTCAGTTGCAAAAAACGGAATTGCTCCAGTCAGTTTTGCAGTTTGTTCTATAACTGTGTGGGTTGGCAAGTGCCTTTGCCAAATTATAGTATTAATTTTTACTGTCACTCCCTGGTTGGCACTAAATTCTTGTGTAATCTGGTATTTAAGATTGCCAAACGCTTTTAATCTGCACTCTGCAATTTTGATTTGATGTGCACAATTGCCACATGTTTTTTTTGTTCACAGTGGTCACATGGTGTGGTGTGTATTTTCGTCACATGGTTTGCTTTATACCATTGCCATGTGGTTAGGGGTGGTACCATTGTCATAGGGCTTGGTGCAAACTGTTGCTGAATGATCTGTTTTATGCCATTCCACGCAATCTGCTGTGTACCCTTCTATGTGCTTTGGTTTATGCCATTGTCATCTCAATTTATGCATACTAACCTGCACTCTGATGTTCGGCTTCCATGAGACCGAACATCAGACTCTTGACTCTTGACAAACTGATTTCCAGAGTTGAGGTGGGATTTATTTTCTGTCTGTCTCTCTGTCTCTCTCCGTCACTCTCTCTGTGTGTTCCCTCTCTCTCTCTCTCCCCCACTCTCCCCCTCTCTCCCTCTCTCTTTCTCTCCCTCTCCTGATTTTCATTCAAAAAAAATATCGCCCAACTCTGCTGCTCTCTCATCACTTTTGCTGCTAAAAACCCATCCATGCTATTATAGTCTGTTTCACGTTCCTCTGATTAGTTTCGGATTCAGTTCCCTTGATCTCTTTGATCTCCAACTTTATAACTCTGAAGTATTTACCTGTTGTAAGGGATCTAGCCAGCAAAGCATGGCCAGCATTTATTGCCCTGGAGAAGGCAGCCCCTCTTCGATCGACAAATGCATTCTTCTGATGCTGTTCAGGACCCAGTGACATTGAAGGGCCAGCAATACATTTGTAAAGAAAAGAAGCCTGCATGCCACTTGTTGATTCTCAGTAGCTAAACACCATGGTGGCTACACTTTCAGCTGCTTTAGGCCAAAGCTCTGGAATTGGGCGGCACGATGGTGTAGCGGTGCAGCTACTGCCTGTACGGAGTTTGTACGTTCTCCCCGTGTCCTGCGTGAGTTTTCTCCCATATCCTCGGTTTCCTCCCACACTCAAAAGACGTACAGGTTTGTAGGTTAATTGGCTTGGTATAAATGTCCCTAGTGTGTGTAGGATCAAGTTAGTGTGCGGGGATCGCTGGTCAGTGTGGACTCGATGGGCCGTAGGGCCTGTCTCCGCACCATATCTCTAAAGTAAATTGTGTAGGAAAAACCTGCAATGCTGGTTTAAACTAAACTAATTGCCTTCCCTAAAAATCCCTTTTTCCCTCCTTCAAGACTATCTTTAAAAATTTACTTCTTAACCATATATTTGGTTATATCCCATAATGTCCCAATTTTTGTATGGTTAGCACTTCTTTGAAGCTCTTTAGCTGCTTTAAGGGAAAATAAGCAGATGCCGCTGTTGCCGTGTGGTGCTGTGGTGTTCAGAGTTTTTAACCACCTTCTTTGAGTCGAGGATCGTGGATGCTGGCCAGCTTGGAACTGGCTGCAGTGTAGTTTGGTGTCTGCTTCTCCTAAGGTTAAATGTCACTTAGTGCCGCCAGATAGAAATATGTATAAAGATAAGAGAGGCACAGATAAGGTAGACGGGCGTCTCAGTGGTAGAGCGGCTGCCTGAAAGCACCAGAGACCCGGGTTCGATCCTGGCTACGGGTGCTGTCTATGCAGAGTTAGTACGTTCTCCCTGTGACCACGTGCATTTTCTCCGGGAGCTTCGGTTTCCTCCCACATTCCAAAGACGTGCAGGTTTGTAGGTTAATTGGCTTCTGTAAGTTGCACCTGGTGTGTAGAATGCGAAAGTCGAATGAGTGCGTGGGTGATCGATGGTCAGCATGGACTTGGTGGACCAAAGGGTCTGTTTCCTTTCATATCTTGTATCTCTAAACTAAACTAAAGCAGTCAGAACCTTTATCCCTGGTTAGCTATATCAAAGACTGGAGGGCATAGCTTTAAGGTGAGAGGGGTAAAATTTAAAGGAGATGAGGACATTTAAAGGACATTTTTTGTTAACGCTGTGGTGGGTGCCTGGAACAGGATGCGAGGGGTAGTGAGTGGGGGTGGCAGAATCGATAGTGGCATTTAAGAGACTTTTAGATAGGCACGTCGGCAAAGAATGGCGGGATATGGATTAATTGCAGGCAGATAGATAAGAGTTGGTCTTGGTATCATGTTCGGCACAGACATTAAGGACTGAAAGCCTGTTCCTGTGCTGTACTGTTCTATGGTTTATGTTCTGGTTACTGCCATCACTCTGCAGTTTTCCTTCGCAAAGTTGCGGTGTAGTTGGCACGTGTCAGGGAATTCCGGAGGTGCCACAGACTTTAATTTTGCCACCCTGCCATGTTTGCTCTGCATTTATAGGCCACAGTGGTTGTTCGGTTCCTTCCATGAATGGACAAGTATCAGAAACCAGTGTTTTGATCTCATCGTAGGTTTTCTTCAACCTGAAATAGATTTTGGTTTCCACTCCCGGGCAGGTAGTTCATCCATATAAGGAATGCATTTTAATGATAGTCCTTCCAAACGCAGTGGGGAAAGTGCAGATTCCCGTCAGACAGATCCTTTTGCTTTCAGATTGCGCTTCAAGAAGAAGGGTACAAAAGAGATGTCGATTTTCTAGGTGGGGGGGGGGGGGGGGGGAGCTTTTTTTTGTACATGTTTCTGAACAGTGGATTGCTTCCACCTAGTGGCCTGGCCAAGAACTGACAACAGAGAACACTTATTCTGGCGTAGAAGGAGGTAGAAATTGCTGACTCTGCATTTGGATGCTTCAGATGCAGAAAACAACGTGATTTTGAACTATCTTGTTCACAGTTCGATTTCTGCTGCAGTCCGTGTGGTGCACTGGTGGAGCTGCTGCCTCACAGCTCCAGTAATCCAGGTTCAATTCCCCCTTATCCTTAAACTGTGACCCCTTGTTCTGGACTTCCCCAACATCGGGAACAATCTTCCTACCTCTAGCCTGTCCAACCCCTTAAGAATTTTGTAAGTTTCTATAAGACCTTAAGAATGTTGTAAGTTTCTATAAGAAACTTATCCTCCTACATCCCAAAGGTGTGCGGGGCTGATGGTTGCATGATCTGTACCTTGGAGTTGAATTCCCACTTTTTGAGAGCTCCTGAATACCAAAAGGCTCCTCATCCATGTCTGACCTTTTGTTCAATGACCATTTTGATAAACATGAGTTAAGAAACCTCGAGTTTCTCCAGTTAAACTCAAGTGCAGCTTCAGTAAAAATAAAACTCATTACAATGCTACTAAGCACATTGAACGGATCTATGAGTGTACAATTCATGCAGTCAGCGTATTATGCACAAGTATGTTACTGACCAAAATGAATTTGCGCACCATAACCATTAGTTCCCGTTCAAACACAGATGTGCACTATATTACTTTCAGTTAATTCGTATCAGACCGAGAGTAGGCAGAAGTTTCACACCGCAGTAGATATTTTGGTCTCTATAGTTTGTTCATCTGTCGGGTATTTTCGTGCAATTCCATAGGCCCTGAGAGACTGAATCATACTGAGTAGAGCAAGATAATCACAACTTGACTCATCTTATCATTTAAACTCATCAGAGAAGAAAATCGTCTGAAATTAAATAACTCTCCCTGCATTGTATGCATGTGCATCAATAAAATCCACCGCACCATACAGAACCAATCTTCACTAATAACGATAAATAAAACCATGCTAAATGATGTTAGCATGTTCATCTTTCCACCACTGAACACTTTATTTAATTTCTTCTGCACCTCTTCCCCCCCCCCCCCCCCCTTTTTTTAAATATACTTTGGTCAAATGATTCTAATATGTGGCTAGGTTTCGACTATTAGCTAATTATGCTTCCAGGTTTCACTCTGTTAAGCACACTTCTGTCATTGAGTCTTTACCGTTTTCCACCTGGACAGTTTCAACTTCAGTCGAGCTGACATTAAGCGTGCAGCCAGTGGTAACCGGACAATTGTGAGCGTCCGTCTCATGGTTGCTGTTCCTCATGGCAATACAGTGTTGGGAAATGTAAGGATCAAGCAGGAAAACAGTGAACAGATTAGAGTTAGAGAGGGAAAATAGATGGAATTGTGAAATGGAGCTCGGATAGACGTCGATGAAGCTACTAAGTGCATTTCAGGCTGGACAGATTTATAGTTGAAAGGGCTGCTGTTTTAAAATGCTGTTCAATTTGACAGTTTGTTCAACAATAAAATCCTGAGACAAGGCTGCCATTCTGACATCCCACCGGCATGGTGCAGGAGATTGACAAGAAGTGCTGAAAGGCCCATCTGTCAGCACTGGGACAGTTTAGTTTAGTTGCACATGTACCGAGGTACAGTGCTATTTGTTGCATGCTATCCAGTCAGTGGAAAGACGATAGATGATTGCAATTGAGCCGTTCACAGTGTACACAGACACAGGATAAAGGGAATAACGTTTAGTGCAAGACAAGTCCTGATCGTCAGATTAAAGATTCCGGGGGTCTCCAATGATGTAGGTAGTTCCGGGATAGACACAAAAAGCTGGAGTAACTCAGCGGGACAGGCAGCATCCCTAGAGAGAAGGAATGGGTGACATTTCGGGACGAGACCCTTCTTCCCGGGAGTCTACAATGACAAGTGGGAGGCCGTTAGGCTCACAATTCACACGGCGGCTAATTTAAGTTGTGCTAACAGATCTTTGGGATTGCTGTTTAACACAACTTTGGCAATAAGCCCCTGGATCAGCAAACATGATGTTAAATCATTTACAGTATTTTCTTTAATTCACGGACTCTCGGTAATTGCATGGACTTTTTGTCTCCAAGCTCCAGCAGTCGGTGTTTGCAATGCGGAGAGTAGAGATGGCATCTGTTTCTCAAATCTTCCTTTGGGAAATGGTGTGAAGAGAGGTGGAAATACCAGACCAACCCACAGTCTAATATCCGATAATGTGAATGTTGCCTTTAAGTATGGCCATCTTTATTCCAGTCAATAGGGAGTCCATTTTACCTTTCAGGAAGACTTTATCTACTCAAGCACTTGGGAATAAAGTTGGGCGAAGGGAGAGTCATTCATATTCACAGGGTGTTCATGCAATTATTGGAGATGATATCCCAGCTTCTAGTCATCAGATTGGGGCACACACTGACTCACGGAGTCATAGAATCACACAGTAAAGAAACGGGCCCTTTGGCCTACCATGTCCATGTTGACCATCGAGTTGCCTTCTATACCCGTCCCATTTGCCAGCATTTCCATCATGTCCTCCTTCTGTGGCTTGGCAATTCAAGTGCACATCAGGATACTTAAAAAGATGTGAGATATTTAAGTGTCCCACCACCCTCTCGAGCAGTTCCAACCACCCTCTGTATAATACCTTGTATCCCCTCTGAACCACTCACTCCTTCCTTTAAACCTTTGCCCTCTGGTTACAGATACCTCTTCTATGGGGGGGGGGGGGGGGGGGGGGAAGCTTGCTACTATCTACCCTATCCGTACGCCCCATAACGTTACACACCTCTATCTTGTTCCGCTCGGTCTTCTCCACTGCAAGGAGAACAAGCTAGGCTTAGCCACTTTTTCCTTCATATCCGAGGCTCGGCAGTGGGAATGATGTAATTGCATGTAATAGTTGGTAAGGAGGCAGTGACCGAGGGGAGGGGTTTTAATGATGTACAAAATCGCAAGGGAGTAGTTGAGGCAGAACCTGGAAGCAGAGTTGCAGTCGAGCAGCTTGGTCCAAGCACGTCACCTTCAAAAGTAATGTACCCGCGCTGGTGTGTTTTTTTCAGTTTCAATGTCGACGAACTTTTCTACTCGTCTAAATTTGGAAATGTAGTTACAACCACCAACTGTCATTGTGGCTTTTTGTCACATAATGGGGAGAAAGGGGACTTTGCAGGAAGGCGTGCGGTTTTCTCTTCTGACTAAAAGGAACAACTTTATTTATCAAAAAAAAAAATTGTGAGCTTTATCAGTGTCCTCACCACCACGAACGAGATACCATTACAGGATGTTGGGTTAGCTATGGGTCAGACTGACTGAGGAGATTCCAAGTATTGTTTTATCAATGTGTTGATTAAAGTGTGCAGCATTACAGTACAACAATGATTTTCAATTTAATTTTTATCTGGGTGGAAATTCAGCCGTTTGTGCTGTCCTTTTCCTGTTTAATACACCAGCCTGAGTCATATCCTTTCTGTTTGCTGCAACTATGTTTTGGGTAATTAGTCACTGGTAGTTTTATTTTAAATATATTGCAACACTTCCCCGTGGTGAAGATTTCAATGAGTGTGAATGGATCAAAAACAATTTTACTGAAGAACTGGGAAGAGGGCCAAGATTCCTGAAGTCTTTGTGTGGTTTCTGCGCTTGGATCATCTACCATTCTATCACAGAGACCTCGATGTGATAACAGGGCCGAGAGGTAATAAGTTTCAAGAAAGACTGAACAGGCAGGACTCTTCTCTGAAGTGGCTTCAGATGAATCTTTACTTTTATGAAATAATCTGTTATGTTAGGAACAATTTCAACTCGTATAAATATGACGTGGTCTCCAATTAATCCAGTGCCCACTGAGTGGTTAGCGTATGGAATTTGGTATCCTTGGGAATAGTCAAACTAAATAGCATGGGTGTGATTAAGAATAAATTTTATATGGGGGGGGGAAGACAGGAATATGCAGCAGGATAAGGATTAGGAATGTGAGGTGACTCATTTGTGCAAAAATGTTCTCATGAATTAGATGGGCAGATTTTCTGTTTCTGTCATAGTAGACGGCAACATAAACAACATTTTATTTTAATACACATTTTTTTATATCTGATGAACAGATTTTAGCATTGATGAAATAAGCATGTGCATTACTCATCTGTTACATAGGCAGGGACACCCCTGTATTCTCAGGCTGCCAACAGCACTTGTTATTGGGGGAAGATGCTGGGTGCTTTTTTCTTTGGTGGTGTTGGCAAGTCCAGCATTTGCATTTCTCGAGCGAGGGATGCAAAACAGCTGCTACCGTGCGTGTCAACGATACTCTTTGATTGTTGGTGGATACAGACCCTGAGATCGACGATATATTTCCAAGTCTGGACGACGTGTGCCTTGGGTAGCTTGTAGATGCAGGCATTCCCAATGCATCGCGGTCCTTCAGATGGTGCAGGTCACGGGCCTAAAGGAGAGGCGCAGGAGCTCAGCGAGTAGGGTTGCCGCATCACAGCTCCAGAATTTTGGGTTCAATCCTGACCTCGGCTGCTGTCTGTGTGGATTTTGTACTTTCTCTCTGCGACTCCTTTGGATTTCACCTGATTTCTCAAGTTTCCTCACCCATCCTAAAGATGTGTGGTTTTAATTAGTTAATTGACCACCTAGTATGTATTTGAGAGGCAGAATCTGGGGGGGGGGGAGTTGATGGGACTGTGGGAAAACCGGGATGAGTGTGAATGGGTGATTGGTCGTTGGCATGGACTCAGTGGAACTTTTTTAATCCCTTATAACTTTGACTTGAGGAAGTGTTATCAATGAAACTTTGGTGAGATCCTATGGTTTAACTATTAGATGGTGTACAACACAGCTACTGTTTAATAATTGTCCAATATCAGTTGTACCTAAAAATATTAAGGGTCGTGATAATCTGTAAAGAATGTACAAGAATGGAAGTCTAATTGAGTAGGTTGGAATTCTCTGCCACAGAAGGCAGTGGGGGACAATTCACTGGATGTTTTCAAGAAAGAGTTAGATTTCTTAGGGCTAACGGAATCAAGGGATATGGGGGAAAAGCAAGAACGGTGTACTGATTTTGGATGATCAGCCATGATCATATTGAATGGTGGTGCTGGCTTGATGGGCCGAATGGTCTACTCCTGCACCTATTTTCTACTGTTTCTGTACTAGGTTGCAAGGATGAAATAGATGGTGAAGCAGTGCTGGTCGGCTGTCAATCTCTGCTGTAATCAGTACCAGTAATCAGGAAACAGTGCCTCTGGGACAGTGAATGGTAGGAGTATTATCCCAGAGGTACATAAAGATGTATACCTGCTCCACCATTGGTTTAGTTTAGTTTTTTTTAGTTTAGAGATACAGCGTGGAAACAGGCCCTTCGGCCCACCGAGCCCGCACCAAACAGCGATCGATCCCCACACATAAACACTATCCCACACATTCTAGGGACAACTTACACTTATACCAAGCCAATTTACCTACAAACCTGTACATCTTTGGAGTGTGGGAGGAAACTGAAGATCTCGGAGAAAACCCACGCTGGGAGAATGTGCAGTTTGCACCTGTAATCGGGATTGAACCCGGGTCTCCGGCGCTGCAAGCGCAGTAAGGCAGCAACTCTACTGCTGTGCCACCGTGGTATCTCCTCAGAACCCAGGCCTCTGCACCTCATCCCTCTACACCCAGAATGGGAGGCTTCACACCAAGTGCTGAGAGCAGCAGAATGGCCGAGTGCTAATCTTAACAAGGCCAAATTTACAGTTGTTTACCAGAAAGTGATATAGCCAGGAGATATCGTGTTCTAGCAACTGCTTTGCTGAAAAATAATCTTGCAAAGTGCCAAAGAAAGTAGGTTATTGTTGTCATGGTAACCTTCAATATTCTAAAGTCAACAATTATTTACAACGCGATGCTCCATTATGTAGAAAATGCAATTAGAGATGATGGATTATGAAGAGCATAGATGACTTGGAAAATAAAATATTTCACTAATATCTAAACATTAATGTTTTGATTTATGCTTGACTGTGATCCAGTGTTATTGTGTGGAGATATTAATGCATCTTGGTTTTGATGCTGCAGTATTTGGTTCCCGGACCACACACACAACAACATGTTGCCTGTGCATTCTGAATAGATAATTGAGAATAATGCCAGCAGCCTGGGCAGATAGATCTTTTCTCTGTCTCTGTCCCACCCATTTGAAATCTTTGGTCTCTGCGTGCTATCATGGCGGCGGTAGAGAATTAAATTCAAATGTCTGATCTCCGCCATCTATTCACAAGCTAACCACTGTAACTGTTGTCATGCATTTTTCCACAGCGTTATGTTAAACAGGTCAAAGGACTTGACAACATACGTTGAAAATCTGTCTCCATTTAAAAAGAATTGTCACTCAGCTGACCTATTTTAGACAAAATGAGAGTTTGTATTGGCTCTGAAGGCAAATGCCATTGATTGGGAAAATGCAGCCACCTGAGTCAATGCACTTTGATGTTTTGTGTTTATTGCACAGATAACTTTTTTTCAATCTCTTACCTTGCCGGAGAAGCGATTTATTTTCCGGATCATATCTCCAGTCGCTCTGCGGCCTAACATCATGGAGCTGGAGGGCTTGCTCGAGACTGACTTTGGGCCGTGGACTTATCAACAGAGCCTGCAATCCCTTGCCTGGGATCGACGCTCTAACTGCGGCCTGCGGATTTCAACATCGAGGAGCTCGCAGTCTCCGGTAGAGGCTGATGTCGGGAACCTCCAAAGTTGCAGGAGGTTCGACCAGCCCCGACCTGGGGTCCGGGCTGAGATTCTCCCCCCGATGCGGGTGCCAAGATTTCCCCGACATCAGAAGACTCGAGGCCCCCGACCATGGGAGAAAAAAGAAGGGAAAAAGATTGAACTTTTTTTTGCCGTCCATCACAGTGGGGAATGTGGAGGAGTCACTGTGGTGGATGTTTATGTTAAAATGTATTTTCTGTGTTTTGTCGATTTTTATTGGTATGCCTGTATGGCAAATCAAATTCCTCGTATGTTACAAAACATACTTGGCTAATAAAGTATGATTATGATGTGATGTGGAATCAAAGGTTTCAATCAAAGGTTTCCCTTAGTGTGTAGTATTTCCTTTTCCCTTCACTAATTAATTAGCCCAAGATCAGGAATGGGGGGAGCATGACTGTCAGAGCCTCAAGGCGAGTTTTTTGGCGAATGCCGGCATCATTGACTGACGTATCAAGTCACCAACAAAGTCTCGGCGGTGACGCTGCGTGATGATGTATTGACGCACGGTGTTTCCTCACGTGTTGCAACATTTTATTTGGCGCCGCTGGATTTTGAAATGTTCTAAATCTTTTGGCGACCCTGATATGACGCCGGCAGTCGCCAAAAAAAATCGTCAAGTAGGACAGGCCCTTTACAGCCTTACTGTAACGACTGGCTATCTTTTGTCAATTTGCAGCTATTTAGTGGCCTTGCTTTCAGCTGCCTTGGTCCTCAGCTGTGGAGTACCCCTCCTTGCCCAACGACTCTCTTTCCTTCAATAAGCATTCCCTTAAAACTAGCCTCATGGATCAAACGGAAGATAGACACAAAAAGCTGGGGTAACTCAGCGGGTCAGGCAGCATCTCTGGAGAGAAGGAATGGTGACATTTTGGGTTGAGACCCTTCTTCAGCAGTTCTTTCCTAATGGGTCAAACCTTTGGTCTCTTGCCTCACTTGTAAGGGTCGGTATCAATTTTTGCTCATTTATGTAGCTTTGAAAATATTTTTGCTATGTTACAGATGCTAAATAAGCTGCAAGTAGCTGTTATAAACTGAACCCTGCTGGGACAGTAAATTAATTTATGTTTAAAACTGCAGATGCTGGGAAATTGAAATAAAAATAGAAAATGCTGGAAAACTCTGCAGGCCAGACTGAATCAGTGGTGAAAGTCAACATTTCAGGTCGAAGACCATGCAAAAGCAGAAAGTTATTCCAGGAAGCAGAGAAGGTGGCAGAGGGCCATGGGTGAACAAAGGGAATTCCTCTCAATGGGTGTAGTCATATAATTACGATAGATTAAGCGTTATCATCTATATGATGTGTTGCTAATGTTGTTTAATCTGCGTTGCTACAGTCTGACGACACAGAAAAAAATTGATAATATGTTAAGGCTTGGCGGACAAAAAAATAACCAGTTCTCATACAAACAAAATGAAAGAATGATCTGAAGCCATCCATTGTTAAACCCTATCAGAGAAATTCCTTTTGTTCCACCCCTTCACCAACTTCTCTGCTGCCTGGAATGATTTATTTTGTTTTATCCCCCAGTTCTGATAAGGGGTCATAGACTTGAAACATTGACTGTTCCTCTGTCTTGCAGGGCCCATGCTTTCTACGTGTTTATATTTAATTATTGTAAGTTTAACGATAATTGTTTTTTAATAAACAGGTAACTTCGGCGCTGGAGTGTGTGGCGGAGACGGAGTGTTCGAGAGAAGCGCTGGCCTCCATGGCTGAGGGAGAGGCGATGAGGTTGGAGGAGGAGGAGCGGCCAAGCCAAGACCTTGCCGAGGACTCTGATGGCGGAGTGGTACCGTCCAACGACGACGGCGGCCAAGCCGGCGAAGAGCGGTTGGAGGGGAAGGAAGCCGAGGCGCCGTATCCGCAGGGTGGCCTCGCGTCCGACACGGGGGAAATGGCGGCGGCAACAACGCCAGGCCCGGAGGAGGCACAACCCCCCTCGACGGGCGCGGACCCCACTGCGCCCGGCCGCAGTCTCGACGATCCGCCGCACCCACCCGACCAGCAGGAGGAAACGCCGGCCAAGGTGGGCCCTACTGACCAATCCCCCGAGAGAGACTCCAACGTGGCGGCTCAGGCCGAGCAGAAGGAGCCGCCATTGCCGCCGCATGGTGGGCAGAGACAGCACCCTCGGCACCCAGCCAAGGTGAACACAAACCCCCCACCTTGCCCCCACAGGGAGAAGGAAGAGGTACTTGCAGCCACAAAGTGCGACGGCTGCCCCAGCTACTTGCCCGTGGTGTACTCCAGAGGACATCCCGGTATCATGTCACCGCTGGCCAAGAAGAAGTTCCTCTCGCAGGTCAGTGGCACGTTGCCCAACAACTATTCCATCGGGGCACCGCCCCCGTTGCTCAGCAGTAAGAAAGCCGGCGAGAACGGAGAGGAAGGGATCCCGACCGAGAGCAGCTTCCTGCAAGGCTCCTCGTCAGACCAGCTTGCCGTCAACCGGCCTTCTGTCATCCAACGGGCACACAGTTTCCAGAAGAGAAGCGGAGATGAGCGAGGGGAAGCGTTCAAGCACGATGGGTTGGGCAAACTAACGGACTCTGAGGCGGCCTGCCTCTCGAACCATCATCTCAACTGCTCAAACTCCTTCAAAGGTGCCGCTCCTTACCCTTTCAATGCCGACCTGCTGGACAATGAAAATAAAAACCCCGAGAAGAAAGTTTGCCGGCCGTCGCAAGTGACGGGGTTCCTGGCAGATTTCTATTCCTCCCCCCACCTACACAGTCTGTACAAACACACAGAGCATCACCTGAGCAACGACCATACGTCAAAGTACCTGAACAACATCACCAAGGAGAAGGGCTCGTTATTTGTGCCCCACAAAAACCAGGACGCAGCCTATATAAATTATCTCTCGACTTTGCACCAGCCCGAGAAAAAGTTTGGAGTGAAAGCGCCCACGGAAGAGCAGCCGACTGACCTGAGCCTGCCAAAGTTGAAGAAAATGTTACCCAGGAACCTGGCGGGTGCGGCACTCCCACCATCGTTGCAGCTCGATGTTAAATGCACGACCGCCTTCTCCGACTGCCACCCCAAAGCCTGCCGTGTCCCTCCAATGCCCATGGTGGTCAACGCCAAGGCCAAGGCCAGCGACGCCGGGAACGTGCCCACAAAGCTGGAGGAGGCGGTCAGACCCACCATGGGCTGCAAAGGTGGGCCGCAGGTTGTCGGCACAACTAAGCCCGTCAAAAGGAACCGGGATAGAGCAGAAAGTGGTGGCAGCGAGAGCCCAGAGAAGAAACTCCGGGCTGTGTCACCCATCGCAAACGAGCCGGCGGTGAAAGAAAAGACTTGCGATTTTGAAGGCGAAGGCAGCAAGGCCCTGCCGCCAGGGATTTTCTTGGAGGGTCACAAGTTCCCGCTGCCAACTCCAATTTTCCCCGGTGTGTACCCTGGAGCTTTTGTGTCTCAGGTGCAAGATATGTGCGATGGCTTGAGCTCCCATTTCCCCGTTGACTACGCCCACCCCTTACAATACTTGAAGAACCAAGCTGTGCTCTCTCCACTTATGCAACCACTCGCCATCCATTCCTTCATGATACCGGCGATGCAAAGACAGATCCTGGCTTCGACCAGCGCTTCCCCACATCTGTATAGACATCTGTCCATGGCTGCCAGCCCAGTCGCGGCCTCGTACGGAGACATTTTGCACCATGGTCTTTACCCCCTAGCTTCTCTAAACCCCCAGGTTGCCTATTCCACCTCGCCAATCTCTTCTCTACATCCCAGCACAAAACTATAAACACTTCATATCATGAACGTTATTGAAAACATCAAAGTGTAGCGTATCAGCCTTACATTCCACATTACATTGTAAGACTTTGTGACTGCAAGCTGCCAGCAACTGGTTTATGTACTACTTGTATTCACTCTAGGTGTTGTTATCATCTACAGATCGTAACGTTTGTGGGTTTTTTTTTTTAAGTACGTGTAGTGATTATATTCTTTGTACATAGAATCTTTTTCGTCTGTGACTTAACACTATCACCAGTAGACTAGCAACACATTTAATGAGTGTAAATATTCACTACAAACATTTACATCTTAATTAATTTATGCAACCGTAGTCGGCATCCGTGAGCCACATTTGTTGTTTTATTGGTGCGTTTCTCGCAGTGTCAAATGATGGATGTATTGAGAATTGTGTTCTTGTTCCAGAACAGGATAGACATAATAACTACAGGAAGTTCTCTGCAGCTGTAAATGTCTGTTTGGATTCTTTTGAATCCTTTCTGTCGAGCCCATATGTGGCATTTAATTTCTGCACTATGTAATAGTGCACCAAATTTTTTTTTCACCCACTGTTTTTCTTTGGATATAATTGCCATTCTCTTGGTTGTTAAGAGCTAGACTGTTCTCAATGTACAGTAGATCCATTTGCAGAATAAATTAACTATAACTTGAGAAGCATTTGCCTTAGTTTTAATATTGTTTAATAATACATGTAAATATTTCAAATGTGGCTTTCATACTGTTATTGTTGTCGCTGGCAGGGCTCCCAACCCCGCTGTTGTTAAATGCCCACCCAACCACACATGTTAAAGATTTGTACATAGAGATAAGCTGACTGTAATTCATAATTGCTGCGTTACAGGAAAATAATTTTGTATTTAGATTCTGCCCACTTTGCATTTAAGGTTACACAAATATAGCTGCAAGGGTTCTTTCCGAGGTCCCACATAAAGATTTGTCAATTAAATATTTAAACTGTAAATCTCATGTAAACAGGGCAGGTTTTGAAAAGAAGCGAGAGAGAGAGAGAGTAGCTGAATAATAAAATGGGGGAAAAAAAACAAGTCCACTTTGGCAACCGCTAGCATTCTACTGGTTTTTGTAATAAAGGCCCTTCAGTCTATTCCCGATGTCTCTGCAGCTGTTGGTGAAGCTTTAATAAGATTTGTGTTGAAATGCAATTCTGGCTCTTTGTTCAACTCCTGAGCTTGGCCCGAAATCTTTGGCAGCCTTTTGTTTCTCATTTAGACTTTGGAAAATGTCACTTTACTTTTAAAAGTGCCCTCAAATTAAACATAGGCAAATACTTTCAAAGAAGGTCTTTCTTAAACTTATTACAACATTTGCTTCTGGAGGACTTAACATTTGATTACAATAATTTCCTTTCAGTTCCACACTAAACATGTTTAATTGATGCCTCAGTATTGCATGTGGTTTTCTGGCAGCCTTGCTGCTACATCAAGAACTAGCTGTGCCTTTTCATTTCAACAACGCATTAAAGCTTCAATACTTAACTGCACATGTTTGTCGATGGTACACCACGGTCACATCTGGTGCAGCTTTGTAAAGAGCACTATGATCACAAGTATTGTGAAATCAGGATATATTATTTTTGTTGGGTTCCATGCTCATAATGATCATAACAGGCACTTAAGAGATTGTTTGCGTGATTGTGGCCGTATTACTTACAAGGAGTGTAGTCCTCATATGGTTGTTTTATTCACCACAATGCATAGCTTAAATATTTTCAGTCTATATCTTATCAGCAAGATGTTTATACTGACATGTTATTATTATAAAAACTTGTATTTTGTAAATAATGAACACATTTCTTTTTGCATTTTTGTTTTGGTTCTACAGCACATTTTCATGTATGGTGATTTGTACATAGTTAAAAGTGAAGACTGGTAACATTGAGATGAGTCCTAATAGTTTTAAGGTTATTGAGTAACCTTACATTGGGTTCAAACTATAAGTCTAATGTTGCTGAGCCAAATGTAAACACTAAAGTTTTGTTTTTGTATGTTCTTAAAGTGTACTTCTTGGCAAATGCTTTTGATACTTTGTGCCAATAGTTTATCAATCACATAGCTGGCAAAATATTTTGTACTTTCTGATCCACTGTTATATTTAATAAAAGTTTTACTACTTAACAGATGTGCAATTTTCCTTAAGTTGCTTATATTATTCATATTATCTTGAATGTAATGGCTTTTATCACATCGTTATACTGCTTTAATTAGCAATGCGTGATCTACATGGCAATGTGAACACAGTTATTCACAGGGATGTGAAGGAGTTTGAGTGAAGTAAGGAAACATATTTGGGATTCATTTTAATGAACAAATGGTGGCATTTCACTGAAGATGCCTTGCACAACCTACCTTCCTTTGTTGAAGTTCCTGTCCAAGTCAGCAGTTAGGAACCATGTCAGGGTCTGGGCACAATAGTTTATCATCTCCCTTTATATTTAACATCGCTTTGCGGTCCTGGAGTCTGCTTGCTATATTTCCACAGCCAAAGAACCCAGATTGTGTGCTCATTGAAATATGTTCAACTTCATAACACTGGCCTTCAAGCAACTGCTTTGACCATAGTCCAGATTTTAGTCCAGAAACATTATCTTTTCCATTACATTATTTATCATTGCCTTTTTAAATGTGAGTATTATATTCAGATCTGTTTTCATTAACCCCTGTGGAAAAAACTGTGATACCACATTGCCAAGTAGATCACACGATCAGCATTTCTTTTTAATCGGCTCAGCACTTTCCCGATTTTAAAAACAACTGCTATTTTGACCGCTAAATAAAGCTTCTAAATAACTGTAGCATTACAAAGAATCATCAGATTCTAATAATTCACACTATGGCGTAATATTTCAGAAGACAATCCACAGCTTAAAAGCAAGACTTGCAGCAAGCAGGATTTATATTGCTTGTTTCATGCTGTCAGGATATGTGAGAGTGTTTTATAGTCATTAAGCTATTTTTGAGGTAGAATCACTATTGTAAGCAAATATTTTTAACTAGGGCAGAGCAACTGTAATAAAATTAATGAATGCTTAATTTGTGCTTGGCACTGATGACTGGATATTGATCAAAGGCACATCGTACAAAACAAAATCCAATAACCACAAATCTTGTTGCGAGAGGCAGTAACGAAGAGTGCTGCTGAAAATGAAGGGGAAAAGTTTGACATTCGGGAAATGTTTTATTCTTGACCTTGTCAGATTTGCGCTTGGCCAGAGAATACTTGATGCTGTCAATGGTACTAAAAAAGGGGCCAAGTCATGCATTATTTGTTACTGGCTTGACTGAACTTGATGACAGGAATGCTACACAAAAAAAAATCTCAATAGAAAATAATGATGATTAAATCCTTAATGAGCTATTTTTTTTCTTCTCCCTCTCTCTCTCCCCAAAGTACCCTTGACTTGGGAATGTTTAAACTAAATTGGAAAGGTGAAGGTCGTCAGCGTGGATTAATAAAAATAAATAATGTGCATAAGTGGTGGGGGTGTTGGTACCTGAGCAGAAGATTGCAGAGTAATAGGCAGGAGTAGACTACGTTAGACTACGAGGAAGGTGAAGCTCAGATGAAAGAGCATACACAAATGCAGACAGTGCATGAATAAGACCTGTGAGCTGCAGGAACAAATGATTATGTGGGATTATGCTGTACAAAGAGGAGTGCAGCACAGTAAGAGGCTCTTCGCCCCACAAAGTTCGTGCAGATCACGATGCCAAGATCACACGATCTCCTCTTGACTGCACGTGTTCCATATCGCTCCCATCCCTATACAAAAGATTCTTTAATGCCACTATTGTATCTGCATTAATCACCACCATCCATGGCAGCACATTCCAGACATGTTTTTAGAAAAAACCTTGCCCCTGCACATCTCCTTAAAGCTGTGCGCTCTAGCCTTTGACCTTTCCACCCTGGGGGGTTAAAGGTGGGTGTAATTGATGCTCAAATAAGGAAGCAATAGGGTAAGTGATATTCCTAGATGATAAGGAAAGATGGGGAAGAAAAAGGTGAAGATGGTGTTGCAGTTCTGATGTAGCGGTGCAGGAGAGAGGTTGTCCTTGGAAGGTCAAGGTCAGAATCCATTTGTCTGCAGTTAAGTAACGAAGGTCTCCCATGCTACCAGGGTATTCTGTAGCCAACAAAAGGAGAGAGGAGACGAAGGAGCCAATGTGCAGGTAAATGACAGTAATGTTCAAGAATGGGGAAATTCACTAAAGAGAAATTTATTTTGGAGTCCTTTCCTGAATAGTATGCCTTCGGCCTAATGGGGAAGAAGGCACTGGTGAGTCTAGCCCTGTGAAGGAGGTGGTTATATAAAGCAACAGTTCTACAGAGAAGTCTTCAACTGGAAATGCAGACGCTGCTTTGCTTTCGTGGATGCTGCCTGACCAACTTGAGTATTTCCATTTCACCGCAGATTTCCAGTGTTTGCAATATTTTGCTTGAGTCAGCGGGAAAACACCTGGGGAATGATTTTGTAAGGCCGTGGATTAGTAATGGAGAAGTTGAATAGAACTTCTTAACTGGAAGAGGAACAATACGAATGAGAAGAAGAGAGAGATGGCAAGAGTGAGGTGTAAACTTGTCAGTGGCAGGTGAATTGCAACATCAATCTTTATAGAGGAGATATTTCAGGTACAGGCTAGAAACATCGCCAGAAAGAGAAAAGGTCCAGAGGACCCAAGGCCGGCGTTTCCTGAATGATAATGGATAGAGGGTATAATGAAATGAAACCGTGAGTATTTAATTTAATTCAGCTAAATAATTCTTGAGAGTGTTTGAGTCATAGAGAGAGAAAGAGTTGAAATGGACCCTTTAGCTCAGTGTGCCCATACTGACCGACCATAAATTTACACTAATCTAATTCAGTTTTTAATTCTCCCTACTGTCTAAATGTAGAACGCCGAAGAAAAAAGTCATTTTATGTATTCAAACACCAAAATGATCATTTGGCCCATCCAAAGTATTCTAGCTCAATCCAATTCTCCCAATGATTTCCACACACATTGCCCTCAATTCTACCATTTATCAGCAATGGGAGCAATTTACAATGGCCTATCAACCTTCCAACATACTCATCCTTCGGGTGTAGAAGAAAACTGGAAAATCTACACAGTCCCTGGGGTGAAAATGTAAACTCCACGTAGATGACACTGGAGGCCAGAATTGTACTTGGGTCAGTGGAGCTGTGAGGTGGTAGCTCTTCCTGCTGTAACACTCTGTCCTCCAAAATGGCAAGTTGAGAAGAGAAAGTCAGTTATAGTATTAAGGAATGCTACACTTTTCTATTGCCGCCTAAAGAGGTGAATGGGCATCACAGAAACATGGCTGAGAGAAGGGCAAGACTGGCAGCTCCGCTCCAGCCTCCTGATGCCACAGGTGCGGCAGAGGAACAGACAAGAGAGGAAGACATAGAAGGCCAATGCTTAGGCAGGATATGCATGGAGGATTGTCCTGGGAGGCTGCATGGGTAGAACTAAGAAACATGGAGATGATTATTTTGGTGAAAGCATATTATAAGCCTCCCCCCCCAACCCGGTTGTCATTAGGAATTAGAGGAGCAGATGTGTTGGGAGATTAAGGTAGCTGAAAGAATGGTAGGGTAGAATTTAACTTCGCCAATATTGACTGGATAGGCTTAGTCAGCTCGGCTTTGTGAGCGGAAAATAATGTCTTATAAATCTGTTGGAATCTTTTGAAGAGGTGCCCAAGAGGAGTGATGAGAGCAGGATGGTGGACATGGTCTCTATGGACTTTAGCAAGGAATAAGATCCCACATAGAACACTAATCTCAAAGTACAGATTGCATGGGATCCAGAGAGAGCCAGCTAATTGGATATATAATTGGCTTATTGATAGGAAGCGGAGGTTGTTTTTGTTGCCCTGTCCACCAGTGGCTGATGGTGTGCCATGAGATGTGGTGCTGGACCCATTGTTATGTGTATTTTATGTAAATGATTTGGATGAGAATATACAAGACACAGTTGGAAAGTTTGTAGAATATGTTAAAGTTAGACTGTGAAGAAGGTTATCAAGAATTACAGCAGGATCTTGATCAGTTAGGTCAGGGCTGAGGAATGGCAATTGACGTTCAATTCTGATGAATGCTGGGTGTTGCATTTTGAGAAGTCATGCCATGGGCTGGACCTTCACAGTGAACAATAGGCACTTGGGGAGTGTTGAAGAACAGAGGGACCCATCCAATACATGAGGTGGTACTTGGCATGCTGGCCATCATCAGTCGGGGCATTGGGTGCTGGAGTTGGGAAGTCATGTCATAGTTCAAGATGTTGGTGAGGCCACACTTAGAGATTTGGTTAGGATTTGGTTTGGTTAGGCGTCTGAAGAAGGGCCTACTCCTGCACCTATTTTCTATGTTTCTATGTGACCGAGGAAAGATTTAACAGAAATTTGAGGGACAATGTTTTCACACAGAGGGTGGATGTTTTATGGAACGAGCTGCCAGAGGAAGTTGTTAAATCAGGTATATTAACAACATTTGGAATGTATTTGGACTATTGGGAAAGTTTAGATTAGAAATGTTTAGAAGGATAAAAGTCAAAAGTGGGCAAATGGAACTGGTATGTATCGATGAATTGGGTCAAATGGCCTGTTTCTGTGCTGTTGACTATGCCTATGAATCTATGATTTTGGAGCCAGGTTTTTTTTCCATCAAACCTTTGCCTTCCATCCAGCCACTCAACCAGCCTTCTTACTTCTGAAGAAGGGTCCCGACCTGAAACGTCACATATTCCTTCGCTCCATAGATGCTGCCTCACCCGCTGAGTTTCACCTGCAGCTTTGTCTACCTTCGATTTTTCCAGCATCTGCAGTTCCTTCTTAAACATGCTAACTTCAGTAATTCACTTTGAATTTGATGGAGAACCATTGGGAAAAAAGAAGAGATGAGTGGAAAGGCAATTAGCAAACTGTTATCCTGTCACATGTTTTGTGTTTCTTCCAAAGGTGAATCTCAGTCCTACAATATCTAATCATTCACTCCGTTATTATTCACAGGACCGTCTTTGCATAAATAACCAGTGCCTAGCAACTGGATCCATGGTGTTGGTTGCTTCAGCACCAAGTGACAACATTGATTTAACCCGGAGTAAGTCATATTTACAGCCTTTCATGGGTCAAAACCACACCAATGTGGAAATCCACATGCGCGTAGTGTCATGAGCCACCCAGCGCGGGTCTTGGGTTAGAGGTCACAGGGTCACAAGAGTGTGGGGACCACATTGCCCTCGGGCCACACTTTGTTGGGCACTCCTGGGTCAATCAGGATACCCGTCTGCACACCGAGCTGCCAGATAAGATGCCTCCAGAGGTCCTGCCTCGCCTGCTGAGTTACTCCAGCATTTTGTGTCCATCCAACCTACAATCTATTTGCCTCCCCTGAGCCTTGCCATCACTAACTTTACCAACTATATGTATTCCCTGATCTCCACACTTGATCTATCCACTCCGCAGTTGTGCCCAGTCCTGCTCCCCACCCTCTCACTCAGATGGTCCTGACTGCTCCGACCCCAGTCTGCCACTGCCGAATCACCAGGCTCCAAACCCAACCCCACCCTGAGTGTACAACTACTGACCCTGCCCTCCCCTACCTCAGCAATGGCAGGTCAACCCTTCCCTTCCTTTCAATCATCTCCTCCCCCCCCCCCCATCCCCCGCAAAGAGACGGAGCCTACCTGAGTGATGCCAGCGTCTGTAGGTACTGGACCCAACGCCCCCGCTCTGCCACCTTCCAGTGAGGAAGATGGCTGAACTTTGTTGCCTTCGCTCACAGTGGGAACGTTAATTCCGCTGTGTGGGGATGTTTATGTTAAACTCTATCGTGTATTGTGTTCTTTTTTTATTCGCTTGGCTGTGTGGTAACTCAAATCTCACTGTACCTTTTGGTGCACGTGACAGTAAACGTATCTTGAACTTCCCCAGTCCATCCATGGAGAAGAGGACCAGGAAGTGGGTCACGTGACCACGTCACATCAACATTTTCACACAGATGGTCCCTGTACCAACATAAACCTTCTGACACAGCAGATCCATTAAGGAGCACCAGAAGATATCAAAACTAATCCACTTTGAGAAGTTATGGCAGTATGTAAGTAAAAGTTTATTTTGTTTTAATCTGAGCTGTCAATTTTGTAACATTTTAGACAAAACTAAAGATGGGTGGCGGTTGGGCATGGCCAATAGAGAGTGTGCTTGTTGGGTTTCTCTCCTATTTTGGCTCCTCTTTCCAATCAGGAACATTTACGGCAGTCATGTCATAGGAGCGTCAACACCTGCTGGAATGCTTCCTTAAAAGTACGAGTTGTGCTGCCCATGGTAAGAGCGTGCAGCACAGTGAAACTCCGATCATCCAGCAGAAGTCCGGCAACTGGCTCGCTTATTAATCCGGTATGTGAGGTACAAACTGCCTTCATTGCACTGGGGACTTTGGCCTTTGTTTTGGTTTTGCACTATATTGAATTTATTGAACTTATTTTTGTTGTTTATTATGGTATCCACTTTGGTATCTGAGTTTACAGACCTGTTCTGCTGCCTTAAACAAGAATTTCACTGTTTAGTTTAGGGACATAGGCCAATAAACCACTCTTGACCCTTAATTGTTGAACGGCGGCGCAGCGGTAGAGTTGCTGCCTTACAGCGCCGGAGACCCAGGTTCGAACCCGACTATGGGTGCTGTCTGTTCCAAGTTTGTACATTCTCCCCGTGACCGAGTGGGTTTTCTCCTGAATATTTGGTTTCCTCCTACACTCCAAAAACGTATAGATTTGTAAGTTAGACAAAATTGCTGGAGAAACTCAGCGGGTGCGGCAGCATCTATGGAGTGAAGGAAATAGGCAACGTTTCGGCCCGAAACGTTGCCTGTTTCCTTCGCTCCATAGTTGCTGCCGCACCCGCTGAGTTTCTCCGGCAATTTTGTCTACCTTCGACTTTCCAGCATCTGCAGTTCCTTCTTGAATAGATTTGTAAGTTAATTGGCTTGGTGTATGTATAAATTGCCCCTAGTGTGTGTAGGATAGTGTTAATGTGCATGGATCGCTGGTCGGTTCGGACTCGGTGGGCCGAAGGGCCTGTTTCCGCACAGTATCTCTAAGCTAAACTGGGGAGACCAGAGTGTTTGGGGTTAGGATCCAGGCTGAGGTCAGTAAAGGGTTAGCATCCGGTAGTCAGGAACGTCGGTATGTTTATGGCTGGGGATGGGGCTTGTATATTTCCTGCTCCCTTGAAACTCATTAGATTCACTGGAAAATTGTGTGATGTGTTTAAAAAGTGAAATGAAGGTGTTTTAATCAGATTAACCGAAGGTAGACACAAAATGCTGGTGTAACTCAGCTGGACAGGCAGCATCTCTGGTGAAAAGGAATAGCTGACACAATCAGAGTAACATTTGATAATCCAGAAAATCTGCAGATCTGTCCCCAGGGTACCGGATTCTTGGTGTTTCAATGTACATTGCTGTTCTGGAAACAACTTTCCAACAAGCACAGTGATGTCCTGAAACACTTCATTGTCGAAAAATACCAATGCTCTGGACAGGTTTGTATAAATAATTCTCTATTGAGTTGGTGTAAAACTTGATACCTGTTATAAAAATGATCCAAGCAACCAAGTGAATATGCAGTGCGTTTTATTTTGATATTACTTTTCAGTGCAACATCTACAAAACTCCTTGTTTCTCATAAACAGGAAGGTGAAACGAACCTCGTAATTAACTCTCAGCCTGGCGAGGAATGTTTCACTTGGTAACGTCTTCAATTGTACTCTATCTAGACAGCCATCAACATTACCGTTTGAGGTGTCTTGTCAAAGGAAATTATCCCAGATTTATACTGAAGAAGGGTCTCGACCCGAAACGTCACCTATTTCCTTCACTCCATAGACGCTGCCTCACCCACTGAGTTTCTCCAGCATTTTTGTCTACCAGATTTATACCTAGTCATCACATTCTGCCATCTGCCAGAAGATCTCCACGATGTTCTTGGGAAGTTTTGTGACTTTGAAGCATTGTGTGCAGTTCTGGTCACCCAGTGTTACAGGATGGGTGCTGAGGCTTTGGAGAGGGTGCAGGTTTACCAGGATGCTGCCAGGATTAGAAAGTATTAGCCATAAGGAGGGGTTGGACAAACTTGAATTGTTTTCTCTGGAGCATCAGTGGTTGAGGGGAGACCTGATTGAAGTATATAAAGTTATGAAGGACATAGAAAGCTTAGACAGTCAGAACCAATTCTCAAGGAGGGTATGTCAGATACTAGGGGGGGGGGGGGGGGGGGGGGGGGGGGGGGGGGGGGGTTTTAGGGAGAGGGGCAAAGGAGATGTGCGGCACAAGTTTTTGTTACACAGGGTGATGGGTTCCTGCAACACACTGCCAGGGGTGGTGGAGGAAACAGATACCATATGGAATTTAAGTGGCGTTGAAGCATTGAATCATTGGCTTTTGCATAGGTACATGGTTATGCTGGGAATGGAGGGATATGGATCATGTGCAGGCTGAGGAGATTCATTTAATTTGACATCATGTTGAGCACAAACATTTTGGGCCAAAGGGCCTGTTTCCTGTGCTGCTGTGGTGTTCCATGTTCTATAATAATAATAATAATAATAATAATTTTATGTATAGAGCGCTTTAAAAACAAACATAGCTGCAACAAAGTGCTGAACATCACTAATCATTGACAAAAAAGTTAATACACACCAAAAATAACAATCAAAAGAAATAGTAGGAAAAGACGTAAAATAAAGAAACATCAAAAACACCACAAACAGAAGCAAAGCCTCAGGCATGGTCAAAAGCCAGGGAGTACAAATGTGTTTTAACACTGGATTTGAAGATTTGAGACATTTCCATGTCTCCTTTAAGAAATGTCCACCAGCACAATGCCAGTGATTTAGTGGGAGCTGTCTCATCCAAGTCATTTGTGCATGTATTTTGAACCTGCGTTTCTTGATAAAGGGTTTTAGGGAATTTGAAATGTTGTTTGTGTCAGTAATACTATACTAGATTGGCATAGAGCTTAAAAAATTCCAGTGATACGAGAGATTGAAACATAGAAACATGGAAAGTGGGAGCAGGAGTAGGCCAGTCGGCCCATCGAGCCAGCACCTCCATTCAATATGATCATGGCTGATCATCCAGAATCAGTACCCTGTTCCTGCTTTCTCCCCATATCCCTTGAATCCGTTAGCCCTAAGAGCTATATCCAACTCTCTCTTGAATACATCATGCTGGAATCTGGGGGAAAAATCATTAAAAATTCTAGAAATTGGAGCACAAAAATGAGTTTAAATTGAGAGAGTGCAGCATATCAAACCTGCCGGCCTTTCGAATGAGACATCAGACCCTGTCTGACATCACTGGTGGATATTTAATAATTCTCCTTTAGAGCCTTATAGCATGGAAACAGGCCCTTCAGCCTAGCTTGCACACACTGACCAACATGTCCTATCTGCACTACTCCCACCTGCCTGTGTTTGGCCCATATACCTCCAAACCTGTCTTATCCATGTACCTGTCTAGTTGCCTTTGTATCATGACCAACTTTCACTCCTCAGCCAATGTGTCTAAAAGTCAGATTATCAGCTTGTTAATACTTTGTTGTCCGTTGGGACATTGATGGCATGTTCTCTTCACCACTGCACCCTCTGCCATGCACAAGCATCGGTGCACTCACATTGTGCCTCTCTAGAGAACGATTTTTGCTGAACTCTATGCAAAAAGGAATTTCACGGAACCTAGGTACATGCGACAATAACATACCATTGAAAACATTTCTTTGCTTGTCAAGCACCCCAAGTACCTCTTGAGCTGCTCAATGGCGCAGCGGTAGAGTTGCTGCCTTACAGCATCAGAGACCCGGGTTCGATCCTGACTACGGGATCTTGTCTGTACGGAGTTTGTACGTCTCCCCGTGACGTGCGTGAGTTTTCTCTGAGATCTGCAGTTTCCTCCCACACTCCAAAGACGGACAGGTTTGTAGGTTAATTGGCTTGGTATAATTTTTTTTTAATTGTCCCTAGTGTGTGTAGGGTGGCGGGGATCGCTGGTTGGTGCGGACTGGGTGGGCCAAAGGTGGGCCTGTTCTGCGCTGTATCTCTAAACTAAACTAAAAGAATATGAAGGATGCCATGTAAATGCATGCTCAGTAAAAATTCTGTTACATTTTTCCACGTGAATCGTGTCTATGTTCTGATGCAAGTGGTGCCTTCCTCACACTAAGCCCTGCCACAGAAGGCAGTGGTGTTGCAGTTAAGCAGACTTGCCAAGAGCCATTGCCAATAGGTCCCAGTGGATTTGTACATGAACGGAGTTACAGATTGCAAACACTGACCAGGATAACTGGCAGCGTGTTCAGGCTTTAATTGCCGAATTTATCCCCCTTTTAGACTGAATGATGCTTTTCATTGATGTCCACAGCCTCTCCAAAACACTCTGTTTTTTAAATTGCAGCTTCTAAAAATGAGACAATCAATAAACAAAATGACTCAAATTAATTCTCGGATTCACCCAAGTGCGACTAATTAAAAGGATGATTATAAGCTCAGCGTATACAGGAGGAATTAGGAAAATAAACCGTTTATTAAATGGCTGTTAACAAGGCTTCTGCGACCAACACTAAGGTTCTCAGACTTGAGCAGTGGCATTTCAGACAGAAATTCAAAATTTCCAAAAAGGACATCCTTTAATTCTGAGTCTATGACCTCTAGTCCTAGACTCTCCCACTAGTGGAAAAATCTTCTCCACATCCACTCTATCCAAGCCTTTCACTACTCTGTATGTTTCAATGAGGACCCCTGTCATTTGTCTAAACTCCAGCGAGTACAAGCCCAGTGCCGCCAAATGCCCATCATCGGTTAACCTAGTCATTCTTGGGATCATTCTTGTAAACCCCCTCTGGACCCTTTCTATGGCCAGCACATTCTTCCTCGGATATGGTGCCCAGATTTGCTCACAATATATAGTGCCCAAATTGTTCACAATTGCTTACATAATCCTTCCATGGATTGAACCACAGGTTGAAAACCAGCGATATTGACGAACAGTTGTTAATTGACCAGCCAGGTGACATTCACGAGTCACCACTTGGTGTAGGTCACACAGAATGGTGAAATTATTTGGGGAGAATGAAAGCACTCGGTCCACATATTTTCCCCAAATGTGGCAACAACCCCAGAGGTTTGTGATGGCACGAACTCTGTAAACCAGATTTTACACCAGTAGCAGCACTCAATGCTGTCGTAATATTCATCATGAATCTTTTGATTAATGTTTTAATTTCTTGATTAGTTCGGGTGTCAGAGGTTATGGGGAGAAAACAGGAGAATGGGGTTAGGAGGGAGAGATAGATCAGCCATCATTGAATGGCGGAGTAGGCTTGATGGGCCGAATGGCCTAATTCTACTCATATCACTTAATGTTGTTTTTGATTTAATTTTGAAATATTGTTTTCAATGAATTTGTGACACTATGTGTTACAATCAGCATGCAAACTCGTTAATTGTCCATTTGTATGGTATTTATTCAATTTGGTACATTCCATTTAATTGTTTTCACACGATGAGCATTACTGTCATTTAGTTGTATCAACTCGTTACGATTCCACAGCTTTATCGGCACTATCTGGACTAAATTGCTATTTGAAAGATACAGTAATGGAGAGGGCATGAGGTCAAGGCCAGAACGCTTCGAGCCAAATAAGATTTCTGCCATAAACCAGCATGATTAAGAGATCCAAGACCACTTTAAATTAAAAATATCAGTATAAATAAAAGCGTGACTTATATTTTTGTAAAACGTTTAGTGCAGTAAAATAGCTTGTGACACATTACAGGAGGGCAATCAAGGGAAAATTGACACTTTGCCAAACTAGGCAGGAATTCGAAGGCTTGGATAAAGAAGTTGGGTTTAAGGGGTCATTTGGTTGAAGAGAGAGAGAGAGGTGGAGATGTTTAGAGAGAAAATCTATTAGCTGAATGAATGACTGAAAGCTTGGTTCTGACTAACTGTATAAGCTTACAATGTATTGAGTATTGAGGAAATGAAAATCAATAGAAGTGCAGTATTTAAAAAATCTGACATGAAAACTGATACTATCAGAAACATTCAGCAGGTCAGGCAACATCTGTGGAAAGAGAAACAGAATTAACATTCCAGGTTGACAAAAATTATTATAATTTCAGGAGCTCTTTGATCTCTTATAAGCTCTGGGTTTATAGTGAATTTTGCCGTTTGATAGTTAGACTATGGGCAGTTTTGCTATTTTCAAGTAGACACCAGATTTATAGACACAAAATGCTGGAGGAACTCAGCGGGACAGTCAGCATCTCTGGATAGAATGTTTAAGAAAGAACTGCAGATGCAGGAAAAATCGAAGGTAGACAAAAAAGCTGGAGGATGTCAGCGGGTGAGGCAGCATCTATGGAGCAAAGGAATAGGCCACGTTTCGGGTGAAGAAGGGTGTCGACCTGAAATGTCGCTTATTCCTTCGTTCCATAGATGCTGCTCACCCGCTGAGTGTCTCCAGCTTTTTTGTCCATCTCTGGATCGAAGGCTAGTTTACACTGAATATAGAAGATGTATAGAAGTCTGCTCTTCAGAATGCCCAGAATAATATATTCCGATCAAAGGGTACATCTCTCTCCCAGGAGATTATTTATTTAAGGTTTTTGAGTTTTGGAGGCTTCAGTTAAATACACATTTGATCACAAAGTTATTTGATGATGTCGCAGGGTTTTAAAATGAATAACAATGGTGGAAAAGCTGTTATGCGTTCAGAATTGGATGCAGTCTCTTTAGTGGCCGATCTAGTGATGTCTCTGTCTGTACTTTCAATCGATTCCTCAGTTGGAAGAAATGGATTAAGAACTACTTTTAGTTTTTCCTTTATGAACCACAGACTAAATGGTAGGAAAATATTTGGAAAGGTCGTGGTCCATGAAACTGATTCCATTAACAGAAAGCACCTACAGATGTGATTATGGGCGTACAGTGACAACGTTATAACCACTTCCTTTATAAAATGACAGGTCTAAATAGAGTACAGTTTGTTTTCAGAAATGGCTCAGTGACCATGAGGGGGTGGGAAGAATGTCTGGTTGCTAGTTTTGGTCTTTGTAAAGTGTCATTCACAACTATAGTTATTGTTGCAAAATGGAAAATATGATGCAGACAGCAGCAGCAATGTGGGATATTTAATATGTTTTTTTTATTTATTGAGGGATAAACATTGCAGCAGTTGAAAAATTGGATGTAAACTTTTTTGTTTGTGTATACTAAGTATTTGAGGCCAGTGTTGTTAGTCCAGTCCCAGAAACATGCATGGCTCCCAGTGTGGTTTTCAGTACTTCACTGTGCAGTGATGTGGCAAGGGCAGCAGTCCCTAAATGCACACACTCTGTGGCAACCTTACAATGGCATCACCCACTACTGCTGCCACAAGGAAGGTAGAAGCTGCTGAACGGTGGGAAAGAGCTCCCATAAGAGCATTCAAGGGCCATGCAAGCCTTGGTGAAGGGGGATATATGCCACTATTGAGGTCCTTTGTGCCAGGCCATTCACATCGGCCCACCCGATACTGGTGGCGCAGCAGGAGAGTTGCTGCATGGGAGAGACTCAGTTTCAATCCTGGCAACGGGTGCTGTCTGCACGGAGTTTGTACGTTCTCCCCGTGACCGGCGTGGGTTTTCTCCGGGATCGCTGATTTTCTCCCACATTCCAAAGACGTACAGTTTTGTAGGCTAATTGGCTTGGTATAATTGTAAATTATCCCTAGTGTGTGTAGGGTAGCGTTAGTGTGTGGGGATCGCTGGTTGGCGCGGACTCAGTGGGGCAAAGGGCCTGTTTCCGCACTGCCTCTTTAAACTAAACTAAACACGAGAAGCCCGGCAGAGAGACAGGATTCAGTGGTCTTCTACAAGTGTAGGAATCCCCACTCAACACAGCGATGAAGCAAGCCCTACAAGTAGTGATCAGGGACTCATAGGTTAGTGTATATTTGGTGGTGCAGGTGGCTCTGTAAGGCATCGTATAAGGGTTGTTGCCATCTGGTGTACCCCTCTGTATTCATGGCATGCAATACTGCAGGTGTTTATTGCAGTTCGCTGGGTTTGTAGGTTAATTGACTTGGTAAAGTTGTAAATTGTCCCCAGTGCGTGTAGGACGGTGTTAGTGAGCTGGGATCATTGGTCGGCGCGGATAAAGGGCCTGTTTCTGCGCTGCATCTCTAAACTAAACTATCACCTTTTCCACCACCAACAATGGACCATTGTGGGCTCCACATTTACATTTCCTAGGTCATTGGTGCCGGCTCCAAATGTGTTCTGTATCTTTTCATACCTCTAGTTTCTCTCTCTCCTGACTCTTGCTCTGAAGAAGGGTCTCGTCCCAAAACATCACCCATCCCTTTTCTCCAGAGATGGTGCCTGACCCGCTGAGTTACTCCAGCGTTTTGATCAAGTCAAGACAAGTCAAGTTTATTTGTCACATACACATACGCGATGTGCAGTGAAATGAAAGTGGCAATGCTCGCGGACTTTTGTGCAAAAGACAAACAACAAAACAACCAAACAAATTATAAACTCAATCATAACACACATATTCTTTTACATAATAAATAATAGAAGGAAAAACGTTCTGTAGAGTTAGTCCCTGGTGAGAAAGGCATTTACAGTCCGAATTGCCTCTGGGAAGAAACTCCTTCTCAACCTCTCCGTTCTCACTGCATGGCAACGGAGGCGTTTGCCTGACCGTAGCAGCTGGAACAGACCGTTGCAGGGGTGGAAGAGGTCTCTCATGATTTTGTTTGCTCTGGAGTTGCACCTCCTGTTGTATAGTTCCTGCAGGGGGGTGAGTGAAGTTCCCATATTGCGTTCGGCCGAACGCACTACTCTCTGCATGGCCTTCTTGTCCTTGGCAGAGCAATTCCCGAACCAGATGGTAATGTTCCCGGACAAGATGCTTTCCACCGCCGCTGCGTAGAAGCACTGTAGAATCCTCGGAGACACTCTGAATTTCCTCAATTGCCTGAGGTGGTAAAGACGCTGCCTTGCCTTACTCACCAGTGCTGAGGCATGTGATGACCGTGTCATATCCCCAGAGATCGGGAGCGTCATGGGCATGGATGCTATCATTGTAATTTGATGACTGGTGTTTGCAAACTACAGGGCAGCTTTCATCTTTGCAGCGCTTTGTAACTATGATTATACAATAAAAGCTCCGAGTTAAGTGGAAAAAAAGTATCTTGGAAAATCGGAGCTGCAAATACAGGTAGCTCTGCTGTAATGTGGTAGGTACGTACCTAAGAAACCTTACCTTTCAGAGAACCGTGTTATACAAACAATTAGTCAATGGGGAAAAGGGGGATTAGGGGCTAGAGAGTTTCACAATTCTAATAACAGAGTTATTCTTTTTTGCACCCAGAGAGTAACGAATCTGTGGAATTCTCTGCCACAGAAGGCAGTGGAAACCAATTCACTGGATGTATTTAAGAGAGAGTTAAATATAGCTCTTAAGGCCAACAGAATCAATGGATATGGGGAGAAAACAGGAACGAGGTACTGATTTTGGATGATCAGCCATGATCATATTGAAGGGCCGAATGGTCTACTCCCGCACCTAATTTCTATGTTTCTATGTTATTGTTTCCTGCAGGATTTTCAATAGTAATAAGAAATAGTTTTTTCAATAGCATTCAGTTTATTTTTGGAACTGCAAGCTACAAATACTAAAGACTGTGTGTCACATTGTTCAGTAGAGTATCAGTGCACAAGTGTCAATAAAAACGATTGCTTGTCAAGTGACTGAAGTGATTCTCTGGTTCCAAATCAAATTTGCTGATAACTAATTTGGCCCACGTAATACAAATAGTGTTCCCTAATTCATCAATTGCGTTGTATCCAACTGACATGATTGCATTGTGTTACAGCAGAACTACCTGTACACTGTTTCAGAGGGGTTGCAAGTAGGATGTGGTATCTTGGGATGTCTTTGTCTCCTGATGCCCAAGGTCTCTGACCCAGCCTGTTGTTGCCATAACAATGCATGGGGAATGTCATAGAAACCGATCAAACTGGAAACAGTGGAAGTTCTCGATCGTAGGAGAGTCCACAATCAGGGGTCACAGCCTCAGAAGAGGAAGGAGATGAGGAGAAATGTCTTCACCTAGGGGTCAAGCTGTGGGGCTGCTCTGCCACAGTGCAGGACAAGTCATTCTATGCACTGAAGGAGATAGATGTACTGCTTAATGCAACAGTGATCATGGGATACAAATAGAAGGCAGGATTAGGTTTTTGACACGGATGGTCAGCCATGATTCTGACGAATGTTGCAGCGGGTCTGAAGGGCTGAAGAGCCGATTCCTGTACCTATTTTCTTGGTATTTGAGCTGCTATGTGAGAGCATTGCAGAAGTTTGAGACGCATCATTAATTGAAGCGCTCTGTGCACTAGTGAAGGAGTCAGTCAAGAGAATCAAGAGTGTTTAATTGTCATATGTACCAAAAATGGAACAATTAAATTCTTACTTGCAGCTGCATAACAGGGTGGTAAACACTCATAGATACGTTTAAAAAAATCAATAAATTTAAAAGAACAATATTAACCCCCAAAAAAACCCAGAAGTCCTTGGTGCTACCAATAATAAATTCATCATTTAGTTAGTGTTTGTAGATGGTTGTTCTTGAACTTGGAGGTCATGGTTTTCAGACCTTCTCCCTGATGGTAGAAGTGAAATGAGAGCGTGGCCAGGGTTTTGAGGGTCCTTGATACCTGCTCTCACACCAACAAATGTGCTCCTAGCTGTACGGGCATCCAAGGTGGAATAATTAAGTTCAGCATGAACAAGAAACCCAAATTGGCAGAGCGCAGTTATGAGAGTATCGTGGCAGTGGATAGATTGTAACGGGTGAAGGGACAAGACTTTGAAGGTAGCTGAGAACAACGGTGAGAATGTTGAATTCACGGCATCATAGAAAGAGTTAAGATGGGATAGTGCAGATAGGAACTGCAGATGCTAATAAACACAAAATGCTGGAGTAACTCAGCGGGACAGACAGCATCTCTGGATAGAAGGAATGGGTGACATTTCAGGTCGAGACCCTTCGATTGGCCAGGTATGATACAAATAGAAGGCAGTCGTTTACTCAGAGTAGTGGAATCAAGAACCGGAGGACATAGGTTTCAGGTGAGTGGGGAATGATTTAATAGGAATCTGAGGGGCAACGTTTTCACTCAGAGGGTAGTGGATACATGGAAAGAGCTACCAGAGGAAAAGGTTTAGGCAGATACCATAACAACATTTAACAGACATTTGGACAGACACATGAATAGTAAATGTTTCGAGAAATTTGGGCCAAACAGGGGTAGCTGGTACGAGTGTAGTTGGGGCATCTTGGTCAGCGTGGGCAAGTTGGGCTGAAGTGCCTGTTTCCATGCTGTATGACTCTATGCCATTGCCTCACAAGGAGCCAATACCAGTCTGGATGGAGAAAGGTAAATGGTGAAGATAGGCACGAAATGCTGGAGTAATTCAGCGGGTCAGGCAGCATCTCGGGAGAAGATGGATAGACGGCGTTTCGGGTTGGAACACTTCTTCAGACCCAGAGATTTGGAAATGGTGAACTTGGTAAAATCGGGACATGGGTAAGTAGCTATTTTGTACAACATTGGATTCACGGATAATGAGGTTGAGCAGCCAGGACTCTTGAATTGTCAAGTTTGAGATAAAGGCATGAACAATGTTTTTTGTTAATCTTATGCGAATTATACAGAATTTACAGCACAAAAATCAGCTATTCCACTGCACCAGTGTTAATAACCTACACAAGCCTCCTCTCACCATACTGTGTCTTACCCTAAACCTTTTATTTCTTGTCTACCACATATTTATACTGGTTCCTCTGAAATGCATCTGCAGCATTTCCAATGATTTAGGCATGATGCTTGTTTAAAATGTACCCTCAGTTTTAATAATAGCACATGGCAGACCGCTTAAAGAAGGAAACACTAAAGTTTTATGATCTAAATCAATCCTGCAAAAGTCTACAAAGTTCCATATGGTTCAGTCATTACGTTACAGCAGAGAGTTTCACAAGTTAGGCTTTTAAAAAGTTATTACATTGGTGAGATTAATACTCACTTGTTCTTGGGAGTTTAGGCAGATGAATAATTGAACAAGAATATTATTTCACAGGGAGCTCACAACCCTAACTATAGATTGGTGGAGCAAACACACAATGCTACAACTTGAATTTGGGCAAAATGTATTAGATCGCAAGTGAAGACTGTTCTGGAGCCATTTATCATTAATACCCAGTGCCTGAAGGCAGAGGAAGTATCTTAATCATTCTCGTCTGTTTCCAAATATGATACATTGAGAAATCTTTTGCAGATTTCAACGAGACATCGTACCAAGTTCACGGGGTTGCTGACTCGGCCAAGAATTTATATCGTCCTCGCAGTACAGCAGTTTATTTAAAATAGAGATAGTGGTAAAGATATTGGTAAATGTTCACTTTCTAACGTAATATTCTGTAATTTTAAAGGAAACAAAACAGAGCATTGGAGCTTGCTACTTTCTGTTTGTGTTACATCAGAAGGCTGGTCTATTGCAGGGGAGCTTTGAGGCTCTGCTTATATTTTAACTTCCACTATGGAACCAAGAGCCACTGCATGGTACATCTTCCCCAAGTAAATCCTTCCCCAACTTGCTGTTTGAAAAGGAGCAGCGCTTTACACATGTACCCTACGGTTCTACGTTCCTCCCGTGACTTGCGTGGGTTTTCTCCGAGAACTTCGGTTTTCGCCCACACTCCAAAGAAGTACAGGTTTGCAAGTTAATTGGCTTGGTAAATGTAAAAATTATCTCTAGTGTGTGTAGGATGGTGTTAATGTGCGGGGATCGCTGGTCGGGGTGGACCCGGTGGGCCGACGGGCCTGTTTCCGCGCTGTATCTCTAAACTAAACTACCTATAATCAAAACCTTAATACCTATTAACACACAATCTGCCATTTCAACTGCACTCTGAATACACATAATTCTGTGCTGGATCGACACATTGCCCTTCCCCCAAAGTGAGGCATGTGTTGGAATTATCTCTGAGCAGCATAGGCAGCCTGTAGCAAAACCCTTTTACTTAATGTAAAATCAATATTTTGCTTATTCGCTTCAATATTTCCATTAAGGTGTGGAAATTTAGTGTTGGGAACCTCTTCTGTTCAACCCACCTGTTGTCTGCATCATGCACTCCCAGGCTGGGTGAAGCAAAAGCATATGTGTATAACAGTTCCCTTTATTCTGCCTCAAACATACTTGCAGTTGTAATAGGCAGCTCCTAATTGTGCCAAGTGCAATTTCGTTCCCTCCATCTCCCTCAGCACTGACCCTGTATGTCTGGGTAACATTTGTCAGTTGATGGTGAATTAGCAACTGCTATTTTGCCACAAGCTAATACAGGGTACATTCAATCTTTGCCCAAAATGGGAAATATGTGAAGAGCAATTAAAAAAAAGTTGTTAATAATGAATAACCACGTTCAAAATCAGGGATGACATTTAATTTTGAAAGCCATAGAGAGAAAGGAAACTGGTAGTATTAGTGTTAAATCATTGCTTACAATGTTTCTAAGGATACAGTAGGAAACACTTAAACATCAAAAAACTACTGAATCATATTTAATTTAATCTCAATTTCCTGACAGCTACATTTTCTGCTAGTCATTTAACCATAGCATGTACTCTCGCAGTTCATATACTTTTCAACACTATTGCCCACTTTGTCAAAATAACAATGGAGCTAATGATGTTGGTGATTAATCAAATGTAAATGCTACAGCACCTCCAGGCAATCACTGATGTTTGGTTAAATGCCAACACCCCAATGTTTCTATCCAAATTGCACTGTTCTGTCACTAGCTCAGTAAAAACAGCATCTTGCTGTCTGCCTCATCAATGATAAACACCTAATGAGACTAGATTAACCATTGATCTTCTAGCAAGGCTATAATTATAAATTACTGCCATTAATTCATCTGATATTAAAAATTATCTATCATAAGCGTCATTCCATTCAGATTTGATTTTTTTTGTCGACAATTAAAAAAAATGCTCCACTCTTAAAAGTTTAAAAGCAAATTTGTCTTGTTCCTTGTATTTCTCTCCCAGGCCAACCTTCCTTTCCCTCTCTCCATTTCTCTTCCTGCAACCGATGACATTTAATTTACCCCCTACAATCCAGACGGTGCAGTTTATTTTGCAACTCTACTCGCAGGTTAAGGAGAGGTTGCCTCGTTCTGCCGCTCATATTAGCACCAATTCTGCAGGTAAGGGCTTTTTGAACAGAGGGATACAAAGGAAAGTCAAATAGCGGGCACCGGTAGCTGCACAGTTAGAGATTAATGTGGCTCATTATTTCTTTATAATATTAATCTACATTCCACAGTTATAAATAGGAACCTATTTTCTAGGTCCCATATCGCATCAAAAATACAACAAGGCTTCAAACTATTTTAATCCAAAAATAGTAAACGTTAGTAAATGGATAAAATTACTGTTAGAATCTCTAAAGATGTACAAAAACATTCTGATTCTAAATTCTGATTTGTAGCACACGCTGGGAGATTTAACTTAGAGGAGAGGTGGACAGTTAAGTAGCAAATAAGTGCGACTTAGCACATTTAAGGAGAATTGTCCCAGTGTACCTCTGGATTAGGGAAGGATATTTGGTTTTACACTGGGTTGCCAAGAAAGGAAACACAGATATTCCTCCCTAGTCCAAAGACAGCCTAGCTCGATCTCGGCTGTACAAGCATCTGACTGGAATAATAGGATCAGTCAAATAAAACAAAACAAAAAAAAATAGCAGAAGCCATTCATTTGGCCCCTCGTGCCTGCTATGCCATTCAATAAGATCAGGGTAATATTTACTTTACCATCATTCTCCAGTACCAGCTCCAAATCATTTAATTCCAAAGTTTCCAAAAGCTTGCCATCAGCCAGCAAGGAACGACTGCACAAATGAACTGGACAATTAACACTGGTTGGACTTGTAGCCTAATGAGACGAGGACAATTTACAAGTAAGCTCCTGCAGCTGAGAATCCTGTCCTTGCCCTGTATCACCCGGGCAAAATCCCCCAGATCTCTTCCAACACCTTAAATGATGTACAGTTTCAACGTCATCAATCATTGAACTCCAGATAACTGTAAAACCTGCCTTTGGAACTGGGTTTTCAGCCAAGTATCAATCAGGTTTGGTAAGTACAGGTAGAGGAAGACACCCAGAGAACAAAGAAGTGTGATGAATTAGATTCTGTCAATACAAACTGCAGATAAGATCCAACCATGGCCCTTGCTACATTAGAAAGATGATGTATAGAAATAGGCCCTTTGACACACTGAGTCCATGCCAACCATTGCTCACCCGTTCAAACTAGCTTTATGTTATCCCACTTTCACATCCACTGCCTGCACACTAGGGCCAATTAACCTACAAACCCGCACGTCTTTGAAATGTGGGAAACGGAGCACCTGGCGGAAATCTATGTGGTTACAGGGAGAACGTGCAAACTCCACACAGTCAACACCCAAGGTAGAATCAAACCTGGGTCTCTGGCACTGTGAGGCAGCAGCTCTACCAGCTGCACCACTGTATTGCCCCTGTTCTTCATAACAGTGTCACGAGGAATTCTTTCCAGCATTCACTGACGCATTCAATATTCATCCCTAAAATACTTTATCTACTAGTTGTCACGTTGTTATAAGTGGGACCTTGTGCTGAAACTGGCGGCTGCATTGCAACGAGGCCAACATTTTAAAAAATATGATCAGAGACAAGAATGACACCTAATAAATAAATGCAGGACTTTTTTTTTTTTTACAAAATCGTAGAGCCTTGACCAATTGGAAATCGAATTGGCGGTGATCACGTGGAATTGGCTCATTTTGCAATTTTCAGTTAATTTTTCAGTTAACAATCCCAGTCAAAATATCAGCCCAGCATCAGGGTCACTTTATTTTTAACAGTGTCCATCAAGGGAAAGCACATTCGAGAAATATGGGATTTCCAAGAGCTGCCTGCTGCTGCAAAGAGCTGGGGACAAGTGGAACAGTAGATGCTGGGCAACCAAACAAACACAGCACCTTGTTTTTTTTTAAGCTTTTAAAATATGTTAACAAAACTTCTGATATTCCTCTCACTGCAACACATTCTTCACTATCAGCACAGATACATTAATGAACAAAACAAGGACAGACCGTCCCTGCGTTACGAACGCCTTCCGCTTTCAATGGCGTCCATGAGTCGATTTTGTCTGATCAGTTGGAAAATACACAAAAGTCACTCAATCTGGTAACCAGACTCCCCACAGTTTTGCAATGAATCGGATCAAAAGTACAGAGGATGAGAAGAAAGATTAATTGTGAATGTGGACAGGGAAAGGAAATTAGTTCTTCTGTTTGTAGGAAGGAACGTATGTATGTACATCAAACTTCCGAATTTAACATTAAGAGAGCCTGCTGCTATACAGGGGTGTCTATAAGTCAGGTGTTCGTATAAGTAAGGCCTGTATTTTAAAGTTCCTCCTTTTGCTATACTTGAATTTCAATTTTCACTGAAACGTAGTTCTTGTGTACATGAAAATGAGGGAAAAACAGTGGAGAAAAATTTCCTAATGTGGAATTATTTTAGTTGTGGGTGTGGGTAGACTGCTGGGGTTTCTACAAATTGCACAGACAAGGTTTTGAAAATATAGGGACATAAGGAATTGCAGATGCTGATTTATATATTTTTTTCAAACAAAGTACTGGAGTAACACGGTGGGTCAGGCAGCATCTCTGAGAACATGGAGAGGTGACGTTTCAGGACAGACTGAAGAAGGGTCCTAACCCAAATGTTACCTATTCGTCATGTCCTCCACAGATGCTGCCTGACCCGCTGAGTAACTCCAGCATCATGTAACTTTATTAAAAATATACCGTGCCCTCCATAATGTTTGGGACAAAGACCCATCATTTATTTATTTGCCTCTGCCCTCTACAATTTGCGATCTGTAATAGAAAAAAACCCCACGTGGTTAAAGTGCACATTGTCAGATTTTATTAAAGGACATTTTTATACATTTTGGTTTCACCATGTAGAAAACATGTAGCATAATGAAGTGTATAGACACATCCTATCTGCTCAAGTTCCAACACATGCCTCAAAACTCATTGGCTGGCAGTTCATTCTACAGCAAGACAGTGATCCCAAACATACTGCTAAAGCAACAAAGGAGTTTGTCAAAGCCAAAAAATGCTCAATTCTTGAGTGGCCAAATCAATCACCCGATATGAACTCAATTAAGCATGTCTTTTCTATGCTGAAGAGAAAATGGAAGGGGACTGGTCCCCAAGACAAGCATAAGCTAAAGATGGCTGCAATACAGGCCTGGCAGAGCATCACCAGAGAAGACACCCAGCAACTGGTGATGTCCATGAATCGCAGACTTTGCATGTAAAGGATATGCAACAAAATACTAAACATGACTCGTTTCATTTACATGACAGCACTGTGTCCCAAACATTATGGTGCCCAGAAATGGGGGGACGATGTATAAACACTGCTGTAATTTCTACATAAAGAATCTAAAATGTATAAAAATGGTCTATATTAAAATCTGACAGTGTGCACTTTAACTACATGTGATTTTTTTTTTCTATTACAAATCTAAAATAGTGGAGTACAGAGGCAAATGAATAAATGATGGGTCTTTGTCCCAAACATTATAGGACTTGGGATTCTGAGAGAAATATTCAAGGAATGAACCAATAATTGAGGCTGGTCTGTATAAGTGACAAATTAATGCAAAACATTTAGGTGGATCGAGGAAATTCAAAACAAACAATGTTCAAACTGAAGAACAATTGACATTCTTCGCAGTGTCTATGTACTGTGTGTCCACGTCAAAGACGACCTATACTTCTGATGGAATCCGGGTTCTGGGATCAAGCTTGGCCCCGAGGGAGGACTTCTGACGGGGGATGGGCACCGGCCTGGCGGGCGGCAAGGTGGCTGTTGCCTGGACGACGTCCTCACCTGGGATCGCACTGTGCAGCTCCGACAACAGGGGGGGCAACGGAGGGGGACGGCGCAGTTTGGACTCGCTGCCGGAAGATGGTGGGGTTTTCCGGGTCTGATCCGGGTCGGAATTTATCGACCGGTACGGCTGCTTTCCCGCTGGCGGAGGAGGGGCGGGCCGCTTCTTGGCCCTCCCTGGAGACGTCGGGGTCAGAGGGCTTGGACCGTGCGGTGACAGTCTGCTCTTCTGGAAGACCACCTCGTGACTGCCCTCAAAGAGAGCTGCCCATCGTGGGGGATGAGCCTCCTCTCCGTGACCGAGCAGGAACTCCCCTTCCGTCTCCTGGATTTTGCCCCGGATAATGTCCATTAGACCCTCGTCCTTCACTGGAGACTCTATGTCTGTAAAAAAGGAAAAATCGGGTGATTATGACGAGGTTTCATAGCGGCGAGATGTCCGATTCACCTGCAGCTAACTTCCATCAGTTACTGGATGTTGGCACAAGAGTGGACGGGAATAGGGGGGAAAAAATAAAGGAAGAAGAGTGAAGGCGGCATGGTGGTGCAGCGGTAGATTTGCTGCCATTCATCACCAGCGACCCGGGCTCGATCGTGTCTACGGGTGTTGTTTGTACAGTGTTTGCACATTCTCCCACTGGCCGTGTGAGTTTTCTCTGGGTGCTCTGGTTTCCTCCCATATTCCAATGACATACAGGTTTGTAGGTTCATTGACGCCTATAAATTGTCCCTTGTTTGTTGGATAGAACTAGTGTACGGATGATTGTTGGTCGGCACGAACTGGGTTGGCTGAAGAATCTGTTTCCATCCTGTACCTCCAAACTAAACTAAGTACCAGTAAAGAGGGGCTTTGAAGGGGACTCAACAGGAAATCTGCAGGGGTATCTCTACTACTAATATAGAAACAAGGAACTGTCAATGGTGGCTTATCAAAAGAGACACATAGTACTGGAGTAACTCAGTAAGTCAGGCAGCATCTCTAGAAGACATAGATAGGCAATGTTTTGGGGTTAGCGCCTTTTTTCAGACAAAGCAGGGTCCCAACCCAAAATGTCACCTATCTATGTCTTCCAGAGATGCTCAGATTCAGATTCAGATTCAACTTTAATTTTACTTCGGACGTGAAGTGAAGAACCCCTCCAGGACGCATGCGTGTCATATCGCTACACGCATTGCAACGAGTCACAGCAGGGGGAACGACGTTCCCCTTAGCGGCAGAATTTGAAAGCCGGGAACAGCAGGTAAGGAGACTCTGCGTTCTTTCCACTTACTTCACAGGTGGAGGCATGGACAGATCCACGAGAAACAAGAAGGCTGCGAAAAAACTGGCGGGGGAGAACCGTGGAGTTGCGGGCAGCCAGCAGCGGCCAACGGCACGCCAATCTCCCGTAATGGGAACAGCTGTGCCCGACTTCGCTCCCGCACCGGCCACGGCCGGGCGGTAAAGCGAAGCAAAAAACTAACAGAGTCGTTGACTCCGATGAGTCCGACTTTGAACAGCCGCGAACGGCCAGTGCCCGTGAGCATTGATGCCGATTGGAGCGGCTTCAGGAGCAGGAGCAGCAGCGAGTGGCCAGTGCCCGAGAGCATTGGAGCCAGTTGGAGCGGCTGTTGGAGCAAATACTCCAAAGTGGCAGGCTCCGGGAGATGGAGACTAGCCACAGTGGGCAGATCATAAGTCCTACAGCAGTACCTCTTGTAGGGCTGCACAGTGTTTCTCCCGCATCAGAGGGGAGTACTGGGGGTCAATTCTGGGCTGATCCTGAAGAGGGGTGTGCAGAACATACCCCTAGTGTGCATGGGGTGCAAGAAAACCTATTGGATATGGTGTCCCAGTTCATTCAACCCGACCAAACTGGCCAAAACCTGGAGCCTAAAATAGCTGCAAGTATCAACTACATGTCATTCAACCAGCTACAAGGACAGGCATTATTGGACACCACAGCAAGACACTTACCACCAGGGAACTGCAAATCACTGAATGTTCCCAGTGTATTTGGAAACATGTCGGAGCATCAATCAGAGCCAGGGACTTGAAACTACAGAACGTTCTGAAAGTCCTAAGAGGGGGAATTACGGCTTTCGCCCGCACATTAAACTAACAAGACATGGCACAAGATCACCAGGATGCACTGGCTTTATTTTGCAACTCCCAATACGAGTTAAATAGTATTAGGAAGAGTGCCATCCAACCGGCTTTAGACCCCAAATTTGCAGGCCTGTGCAAACCTGGAACCTCCAAACCACCAATATTACTATTTGGAGGTGACTTATCCAAACAGGTAAAAGAACTTGACGAAGAGACTAAAACCCTGGGGCTCATTAAAGCAACGTCCAAAAACTACTTCGGCCAGAAACAGCACTCCTACACACCCACCAGTCGGCCGAGACAAACTGGTGAAAGCTCGAAGGCCAGGAACACTCAACATCGGTCTTTTTTAGGCCATGGCCCAGACTGGCCTTCCTGGAAAATGCGCAAACCCTCAACACCGACCCAACTACAGATCCAGACACCGGCGCCTCAACGTCCACGGAGGATGCCGAAAAAGTAACAAACCTACCACTAGTAACCATGGAGGTAGGTGGGTCTGGTTCCTTACGAATTGAAGGGAGCATGGAGGTTGGTGGGAGATTACAATTCTATCTGGATGCATGGAATATGTTAACTACCGACACTTATATTTTAAGCAGTATAGGGTTATACCATGGAATTTATACAAAAACATAACCCTTCAATTCAGCATGTACCGAACCGAATGTTCGTGCTTACAGGCAAAGGAAAATCAAAAGCACATGCTGAACTACAGCGGCTTTATAAAAAAGGAGTAATTGAGAAAACCCAACACGAATCACAGGAACGCGTGTCCAAAATCTTTATCATAAACAAGAAAGATGGTGGTTGCTACATCATCATAGATTTGACTAATTTGAATACTTTCGTACAATATATTCATTTCAAGATGGAAACCTTTGTTACTGCTAAGCAATTGATTTCCAAAGGTTACTACATGGCAAGCATCGATTTAAAAGATGCTTACTATACAATACCCATAAGGGGTGACCACAGCTGTTATTTAACACAATGGATTATCTGGGGTTCACCATTAACTCAGTTCACATGTCAGTGACTTTGCCGAAAGAAAAGGTTACAGCCTTAATATAGGCTTGCAGCAAAATCATTGACATCACTAAACCATCCATCAGACTGGTAGCAAGAATAATTGGCAATATAGTGGCTGCGTTTCCAGCCACAAAATTCGGACCTTTACATTATCGAAATTTACAGAGGGCTAAAATTAATGGTGGTCATTTTGACAGACCAATGAAGCTACCAACAGAGGCCATAATGGAACTAAAATGGTGGAAAGATAACATTAGGCATTGTTCCAATCCAATCATTATCAGACCAATTCCATCTCCAGCTGTGGAGGGAGATGGAATGCACAGGAGGCATCATTATTACAAACACTGGGCATAAACTACCTGGAAATGTTAAGTGCATTCCATGGCCTTAAGTCATATTGTTCTGGGTTATATCACCAGCATGTTAGACTACAAATTGACAACACCACCGTGGTAGCATATATCAACCATATGGGTGGAAACAAATCGACATCATATGACAATCTAGCCAACACAATTTGGCAATGGTGTATCCAGAGAGATATTTGGATATCAGCTATCTACTTACCAGGTAAACTAAATTTAGTGGCAGACACCAGGTCACGCAAATTCAATGAAAACACTGAATGGATGTTGGATAAAATTGTATTTGCTGAAATTACAGCACGGTATGGAACGCCAGATATCGATCTATTCGCATCCAGGTTCAATCACCAGTTATCGAATTATGTTTCATGGGAACCAGACCCTGGGGCAGCGGCAACAGATGCATTTTCGCTGCATTGGGGGAAATTGTTTATTTATGCATTCCTTCCTTTCTGCCTCATCAGTTGGGTATTAAGGAAAATACAGCAAGACTCTGCGTCTGGTATTTTTATAGTACCCGATTGGCCTATTCAACCATGGTTCCCGGTGATACTCGACATGGTATTAGAACCATGCATCACCATCCATCATAGACCTAATTTACTAGTTCACCCCGTAACAAGGGAAAGTCACCCATATCATAATTATATAAACCTATTATTTTGTAGAGTTTGAAAGCACCTCTTCTACACCTGGGACTGATGGACCGAACAGTGGATATTATTTCAGCGGCCCACAGACAGTCCACCAAAAAACAGTACTTGGTGTACATCAAGAAATGGGAAATGTACTGTCACAACAATAACATTACCCACAGATCTATGAACATCCCGTCTGTTCTGGAATTCCTGGCAAGCCTCCATTACGATGAGGGGCTCAGTTATAGTGCCATCAACTGCGCCAGAAGTGCTCTGTCAACATATCTGTGGCAAGGAACAGAGCGGCATTCTGTTGGAACACACCCCCTGGTAACCAAACTCATGAGGGGCATTTTTAATGTTAATCCCCCAAGAACCAGGTACTCCCAAATATGGGATGTGAGCATTGTACTGACCATATTAAGAAACTGGTCTCCAGCTACAGCTCTGTCCCTACAGAAACTGACCATGAAAACAGTCATGCTGATGGCCTTGGTCACGGCACAAAAGGTCCAGTCGCTACAGAAACTAAGGCTGGACAACATGACTATTTAATCTGGAAATTTAACTTTTCACATCAATGAATTAGTCAAACAGAACAGACAGGGGTCAGCAGGCCTAAAAACAGAATTCAGGGCCTACCCGACAGATGATCGTCTCTGTATTGTAACACACTTACTATTATATATGGAGTATACTAAGATCATCAGAGGCAAAGAAATGGCATTTTTAATCAGCTACAAACAGCCACTCAAAACAGTGACAGTCCAGACCATCTCGAGATGGCTAAAACAGGTCCTAATAAAGGTTGGAGTAGACACTAGCATTTTTAAATCTCACTCCACCAGGGCTGCAGCTACATCGGCAGCTATGAAGTTGGATATTCCTATGGACCAAATCGTCAAGACAGCAGGATGGTTAACGGAGAAAACTTTCCAACGATTTTATAACAAACCAGTCATTGAACCTGGAACATTTGCAGAAACAAATTTAAGTTCTGTAATATAATTTTACCCCATAAATAGGGGCTATAATTTGATGTTAATATATTTATCGTTGGTTTTTCAATATCGTATTGATGTCTAATGATGTTAACACTATTCTCCCCATAATCAAGGCAGATGTGATGCATGGACTCGTTTCCACGTCATGAAATCACAGAGCTTTAAAATCTTCACGTAGTCACTCACGTGACTCCAAAGTAAAATAGTAAGATTAAACAAGAGCTTACCAGTTTAAAGTTTGATCGTTATTTTATGAGGAGTAACGTCGAGGGAATACGTGCCCTCCGCTCCCACCCTTGATCATATACTCAACTGGTATCTCTTCTCTAATCTTACTATGTTTAGTCATTACAGTTATCTGTGATTTCACACCGCTGCTTTGAAGAATGACACGCATGCGTCCTGGCGGGGTTCTTCACGTATTCCCGCAACGTTACTCCTCATAAAATAACGATCAAACTTCAAACTGGTAAGTTCTCGTTAATCTTACTATTGTCATTGTCAGTGTCCAGTACAGAGACAACGAAATGCAGTAATGCTGCTTGACCTGCTGAGTTACTTCAGGCCTTTGTGAGGCTTTTTCTGCATTTGTGATGGAGGCTTCAAAGAGGGGATGTATTTACAAGACAAGGATCATTTAAAACTGAGGTATGTGGAAATTCTTTATGAATTCACTATCTTGGAGGTATTCGAAAGAGTGCATAGATGCAGTTTTGAAAGATCGACGAATTAAGGGTTAGTGACATCTGGCACAGAAGTGGGGCAGATCAGTCTTGATCACATTTAATAGTGAAAAAGGCTTGGCCTTAATTCTATTTCCTTGAGTTTAAACATTTGTTTTTATTCACGGAGGTTGAAGTTTCTAGCAAGGCAGAGGGTTTATTGCCTTTCCCCAATTGCCCTGAATTGAGTTGCTTGTTTAGCTTCACAATGCCAGAGACCCAGGTTTGATCCTGACCTCGTGTACTGTCTGTGCAGAGTTTGCACGTTCTTCCTGTGTCCGCGTGGGTTTCCTCTGCGTGCTCCAGATTCCTCCCACATCCCCAAAATGTGGGGCATTGTAGGTTAATTAGCCTCTGTGCATTGTCCATAGTGTGTAGGGAGTGGACGAGAAAGTTGGACAACATAGAACTAGTGCGAGTGGGTGATCGATGGCTGGCGTGGACTCGGTGGGCCGATGGGCCTGTTTCCATGCCGTACCTCCGAACTAAACTAAACTATTTCGGAGGAGGGGTTGAGGGGCAAGCACATTAATGGGCTTGAATTCGCACTGAGGATGGCATCTATCCTCTCCCAAGGACATGAGTACACCAGGTGGGGTTTTACAACACTCTGTCATTTCATGGGCACCATTAAAAAGACAGGCTTTTCACTCCAGGTTTATTTAATTATTTGAAATTTAATTCCCCAGATGCCATGGCGAGATTCAAATCGCTGAGCTGGAGTGCGGGAAATTAACCACTTTGTTACCAGACCCGCTTCAGGCTTTTCTACTTTTGTTTTCAAGTTATACCAAGTTTGGCAAAAATTGTTAATTTTCTCATGTTTATTCACATTCCACACTTGTCACATTTGTACAGCACAGGAGAAGGCCCTTTTGATCCCAATATCCAAGCCAAAAATAACACCAAGTAATCATCTTTCCCTGCACATGACCCCTCCATTCCCTGCATATCTTTGTGCTCATCTAAAAGTCTCCTAAAGGTCATGATCGTACCTGCCTGCACTGCGACCCCTGGCAGCACGGTTCAAGCACACACCACTCTGTGCAAAAATAAATCTTGCCCGCACATCTTTAAACTTTGTCCCTCTCCTCTTGAAGCGATGCCCTGTAATACTGGGTAGTCTCACACAGTATTGACTATTCTGACTGTCTCCCCTCATCGCTGCCTCACCTTTTAAGCAACCAGTAGATTTCCAACACTTAAATATCTGATTTCGAGATCCTATTCAGAAAACGCCAAGAATGGGAGAGCTTGCGTTAATTGTGGTAAATAACTTTCATTCAACTATGCGGTCAGAACAAGCTGCAAGATTCTATTTTTTTTTTTTGATGTTTCATTTCCTCTCTGTGTAGCAGTTTACCTGATTTAGAACGTAGACACAATGTGACTCACTAGCAATGCTGGGAATTATGATTAGCTACTGCGCAACATAAAACATCCCATGGTGGGAATCAGACCATGTATGGTAATAGCTGCAAGAAAATGTGGATTATTCATTATGCTCTGTGATTTATGTGTATTGCCTTTCCTCACAGTCTTCCAAGTTACTGGCTAAGCTATCAAAGTGCTCAATAGTCTTTTACATAGGCACTATATGTGGGAAATAGCAGTACAAAAAGTTCTATTAATAACATAAATTGTGGTTGAGAACATGTTTGCAAACAGCAATGCATCACTGGTCATCTGGGCTTCTTAAAATATGGTAATAAATAATGGAATAGAGCACCATCTAGTGTTGAAAAGATAAATAACAACACTCGACACCGTCATCCGATTATTAATTGATTAAGAAAGAACTGCAGATTCTGGAAAAATCAAAGGTAGACAAAAAATGCTGGAAAATCGCAGCGGGTGAGGCAGCATCTATGGAGCGAAGGAATAGGTGACGTTTCGGGTCGAGACCCTTCTTCAGACAGACGTGGTGGTGGGGGGAGCGGGAAGAAGAAAGGGAGAGGCGGAGACAGTAGGCTGTGGGAGAGCTGGGAGAGGAAGGAGGGAGGAAGCAGGGACTACCTGAAATTGGAGAAGTCAATGTTCATTCTGCTGGGGTGTAAACTACCCAAGCGAAATATGAGGTGCTGCTCCTCCAATTGGCGGTGGGACTCACTCTGGCCATGGAGGAGGCCCAGGACAGAAAGGTCGGATATGGAATGGGAGGGCGAGTTGAAATGCTGAGCCACCGGAAGATCGGGTTGGTTATTGCGAACTGTGCGGAGACGTTGGGCAATGCGATCGCCAAGCCTGCGCTTGGTCTCAACGATGTAGAGCAGTTGACACCTAGAGCAGCGGATGCAATAGATGAGGTTGGAGGAGGTGCAGGTGAACCTCTGCCTCACCTGGAAAGACTGCTTGGGTCCTTGGATGGAGTCGAGGGAAGAGGTAAAGCGACAAGCGTAGCATTTCCTGTGGTTGCAAGGGAAAGTACCAGGGGAGGGGGAAGGGACGAATTGACCAGGGAGTTACGGAGGGAGCAGTCTCTGCGGAAAGCCGAAAGGGGAGGAGATGGGAAGATGTGGCCAGTGGTGCGATCCCGTTGGAGGTGGCGATAATGCCGGAGGATTATCTGTTGTATGTGGCTGCTGGTAGGGTGGAAGGCGAGGACAAGGGGCACTCTGTCCTTGTTACGAGTGGGGGGGTGGGTGGGGAGTGAGAGCGGAGCTACGGGATATAGAAGAGATCCTGGTGAGAGCCTCATCTATAGTAGACGAGGGGAAGCCCCGTTCCCTAAAGAATGAGGACATTTCCAGTGCCCTGGTTTGGAACACCTCATCCTGGGTGCAGATACGGCATGGACGGAGGAATTGGGAGTAGGGGATAGAGTCTTTACAGGAAGCGGGGCGGGAAGAAGTGTAGTCCAGATAGCCACGGTAGTCAGTGGGTTTGTAGTAGATGTCGGTCAGTAGTCTAATAGTTTTGCTTGAAAACCAAATACAAAAAACCTGCTGGATTGCAGGAATTACATACGTATAGGATTTATCATACTGTAAAATTATATATATATATATATGACTAATATCTATATTTAAAAAAAACTCTTAATTCCTTCTCCCGGCTCCTGTCCGGCAGAAGTTACAGAAGCTCGATTCAGGAACAGCTTCTACCCATCTGCTCTCAGGTTTCTGAATAGTCTTTCCATAAGATAAGAGTATTGTCCAATTCACCTCTACCCCATTGTGGACTTTGTCCCTGGAACTGATGTGCTACAATGCTGAGAATTATATTCTGCACTCTGTATCTTCCCCATTACTCTAACTTTTGTACTGGAGTTTGACTTGATTACATTTATATACGGTACATCTGATCTGTTTGGATATCATGGGGAAAAAAAGCTTTTCACTAACCCTCGGTACACGTGACAATAATAAACCTAAACCTGTAGTCAATGTTTGCATTACTGCATCATACAGCGAGTTGGAGACACGCAAGTTCAAGATTAAAGTTAATTTAATCAAAGGCTAAAAAGGCAAACCGAATGCAGGTTCCTCCGAGGCCTCTGCATAAAAGCATTGTGCATGGAGATTATAGGTGATAATCAAATATGTGTCTTTATTCTGGCTTAACATTTATCTCTCAGTTTTTGGCAACCGTGCCTGCGGGCCTAAGCTCTGGAAGTGTTTCGCCCCAATCGGTCTGCTACGCTTTCTCTGCTCCTTTCAATAACTTCTTAAAATTCGCCTTTCAACTAACCCAATGGTCATCTGCTCTATTACCATACTGTACAGCAACATAATCCTCTGTGCAATGGCTTATGAATATCTCTATTCACATGGAGAAAATTGTTTAAATAGACCAACATTTTATCCTGCCACTGTATAACTGTTAGATTGAAAGCTCATAAAAAAAGCAAATAGGCTTAAAGCATGCTGCTGAGATATGGACTGTGATGGGGGTAGGGACAAAAAATGGGAGTGCAGTGCAGCACAAAGTCAGAAAACAACACATATAAAGTAGGTTTGCAATTGAAATCCACGCACACCACCCCCCTTCCAAATTACCTTGTAAGTTAACGCACAATTTGTAATTGTGCCCTTAAATTAAAACCCTGTTTACTAATCAGAAGCAGACAAAAATCAGATACAGAATTGGTGATTGGATTCGTAAACAGCACCAAAACTAAAACTGATAAGAAGCTGCCAGACTATTTATCTCTTATTTTGTTGAAATTTCATGAGAGGTGTTACAGAACCTTTTTTGAGACAAAAAGTGTATTAGATTTAAGAGAACCAGGATCTAAAAAAAAAAAAAAAAGGACAACTGTGCCAAATATCAAATTCATGCTTTGTTTGGGCTGGAACAAAAAAGAACTTAACTTAAAAAAAAAGGAGTTAAAGAACAAAGTTGCAAAGAATTACGATTTTCACCCTGGCACGTTTGAAAGAATGTGCCTTGTTTTGTTTTTGATAGACAGGCAATAAAGCTAAATGCTTAACAGTCAAACACAGAAAATAATAAAATTGAGAACCATGTTCAAACCCAGGAACTGTACTGAAAACTCTGACATTTCCCAGCAGTTTGTAGTCATAGATTTTAGTAATCTGACCCATATTAAAATTCACTTCACTGGACTCCATCATTGCTAGTTAAGTCATGCTGTTCCAAATTATGCATGGAGTAGCATTTTTGCTTTATACATGGGAACTATTTGAATTTCAAACAATGATCCTTTTATAACAAGGCCACGTTTAGAAAGGCAAGGGCCACTTACTCATATCATGGTAGACTGAAGTTGCTTGTTTTGTGAGGAATAAAGGTGGTTTCCGTGGTGACATAATCTCAATTTTCATAAGCTCTTTGCAACAATGCTTCCACTGGCCTGGAAGTTAGAAAACAACCATTACATATATCACACTTTAAAAGAAAAGAGAATTAAACAGAACCTCTCTTTTTTTTTTATAATCTGGGAAATTTCCAGCACTAGAAGCATTTATCAAGCAAGGAATTACGTTCAGCAAGCAGAAACCATAAATTGTTCTCAAGCATTTAAAAAAAAAAGGTTGTTAAGAACAAGCTTCCTGTAGAAATCTGCAAATTGAATAACATCGATTGGACCATTACCAGACCTTTGTTGTAATGAAAACTAAGAATTGCTCAGGAAGTTAGCTTTGCTCCCTCATATTGCTATTTCAATGAATAGAATTAGAATTAAATAATTGACAGCACACAATCAGCCATTTTGCTTGCTGCTGCTTGCTCAAAACACGTACTGGAAGAGGAGGCCATTCAGCCTCTTGGTCCTGCTATCCCGGTTAGCTTATGACTTGTGAGAACGTCAATCATATTTTATCATGATACTTTTATCTGTACACAGATGCAATCTTACATCCACATGCTTTTGCTTAATCATTTTTCTATATTCATATAAGTGGATCTTTCCTGTCCAATGCTAGGATGGTGCGGCAAATAACACGGGCTAAAATAGGAAAATTAAAACATACAGATGCAGAAAATTGGAAATAAAAACAGAAAATGCTGGGGTCATTTGACAGGTCGGGCAGCATCTGGGGAGAGAGAAACCATGTTTCAGGTCAATGTCAGACCATCGTCCCGTTGAAACATAGAAAATCGGTGGAGCAGTAGGCCATTCAGCCCTTCGAGCCAGCACCGCCATTCAATATGATCATAGCTGATCATCCAAAGTCAGTACCCTGTTCCTGCTTTCTCCCCATGTCCCTTGCTCCCGCTAGCCCTAAGAGCTATATCTAACTCTCTCTTGAAAACATCCAGTGAATTAGCCTCCACAGCCTTCTGTGCAGAGAATTCCACAGATTCACACCTCTCTGGGTGAAAACGTTTTTCCTCATCTCAGTCCTAAATGGCCTACCCCTTATTCTTAAACTGTGACCCCTGGTTCTGGGGTCTCCCCCAACATCGGGAACATTTTCCCTGCATCTCGCCTGTCCAATCCCTTAAGAATTTTATACGTTTCTATACGATCCCCTCTCATGCTTCTACATTCCAGTCGACCCATACAAGCCTAGTCGACCCATTCTTTCATCATACGTCAGTCCCACCATCCCGGGTATTAACCTGGTGAACCTACGCTGCACTCCCTGAATAGAAAGAATGTCCTTCCTCACATTAGGAGACCAAAACTGCACATTAAACTCCAGGTGTGGTCTCAGATAACAGATCTTTCCCCACAGTTGCTGCCTGACTGCAGAGCAATTCTAGCATTTTCTGTTTTTACTGTAGTCTCAGTTTATGCCCGCGGACATATGCCTGAGACAATGCTGTAAGCAGCATCTGAAAACATAACAAGTCGTGTTACAACTCATCGTACCAGCACTCTGAATGCAAACTATTCACGGAATAGAGCAAAGCCATTTTTGCAAGACGTTAAATACAATACCAGTCACTCCCTCAAGATGTGGGAGCAAAAAGCACAGTTTTTAGAAGAGGTGTGATATAACCATATGGTACAGAGGTGCCTTTTTTAATGTTCATTATTGCCCCTCAGTATACAATTGCATTTTTGAAGGCCCTGTCCCACTTAGGAAACCTGAACGGAAACCTCTGGAGACTTTGCGCCCCACCCAAGGTTTCCTTGCGGTTCCCGGAGGTTGCAGGTGGTTGCCGGAGGTTGCAGGTAGTGGAAGCAGATAGGGTGACTGACAAAAACCTCCGGGAACCGCACGGAAACCTTGGGTGGGGCACAAAGTCTCCAGAGGTTTCCGTTCAGGTTTCCTAAGTGGGACAGGGGCATAACTTTGGGTATGTGTAATTCATAAAACCTATATGGAATGGAAAACTAGCTAGGTTGGGGTGAGAGGGATGCGAGCTATAATGATGCTGAATTTTAATGGCTGGTTGATCTGACATAGAACATAGAACAGTACAGCACAGGAACAAACCCTTCGGCCCATTCTTTGTGCCTTCCATGATGACAAATTAAAGAGATCTCATCTGCCCGTACATGATCCATATCCCTCTATTCCCTGCACTTCCGTGTGCCTATGTTTAATGCTTCTTAAATGCCACTATCGTATCTGCCCTGGCAGTGCGTTCCAGGCCTATGACTACTCTCTGTATGACAAACTTACCCCACACATCTCCATTAAACCTTTCCCCTCTCACCTTATAGCTATGCCCTCTAGTGGTGGACATTTTCACCTTGGGGGGGAAAAAAGGTTCGGACTGTCTATCCTATTTATACCTCTCATAATTTTATATACTTCTATCAAGTCTCCCCTCAACCTCTGACTTTCCAGAGAAAACAGTCCAAGTCTATCCAACCCATGTGGCAGAAACCCCCTAATCTCTGCAGCTTTCTGGTAAATCTCCTCCGCGCCCTCTCCAAAGCCTCCACACCTTTCCTGTAACAGTGCGACCAGAACTGCACTCAATACGCAAAATACGCCACAGGCCTATTAACAGTCGAGTAAAAATTAAACCTTTCTGAACCGTAAGTATGAGGAAGCCTGGTTTCCTTGAGCATACTGCACTGATTACAACCAGTCACAAATTACTAATACGCCTAATGGAGTTATTTATGATTAAGTGTATCCAAACTGTTTGCTCTGTCTCCTTCTGAACCTTGTCCCATAAACCAGCCAGTTACTTACTTGTATCCTGAAGAGTAGTTTTTGAGTTTGATCCCTTTAAGGTCTATTATTGGATAGTTTAGTTTAGAGATACAGCGCAGAAACAGGTACTTTGGACCACCGAGTCCACGCCGACCAGCGATCCCCGCGCACTTACACTATCCCTACACACACTAGGAACAATTTACATTTATACCAAGCCAATTAACCTGCAAACCTCTACCCTGATTCAGTCTGAAGAAGGGCCTCGAACCAAAACGTCAACCATTGCTTCTATCCAGAGATGCTGCCTGTCCTGCCGAGTTACTCCAGCATTTTGTGTCTATCTTCGGTTTAAACCAGCATCTGCAGTTCTGTCCTATAACCGGCAACCCTGTACGTCTTTGGAGTCTTGGAGGAATCTGAAGATCTCAGAGAAAACCCACGCAGGTCACAGGGAGAACGTATTTTCAAGGGTATTTTCAAGGCGGAGATTGATAGATTAGTAAGAGTGTCAGGAGAATGGGGTTGAGAGGGAAAGATAGATCATCCATGATTGAATGGCGAGAGTGGACATGATGGGCCAAATGGCCTAATTCTGCTCTTGGAACTTAAGATCCTTTGAACTGCAAACATTCCTCTGGGTAAAATGGTTGCATCACCACAGTGACACTTATTCTCATCAAAATTGTATCTGAAGAAGGATCCCCATCTGAAACATCCCATGTCCATTCCCTCCACGGATTCCTCCAGCATTTTGTGTTTTGCTCAAAATTCCAACATCTGCAGTTTCTTATGTTCTCCTTAAACTTTACACCCCAAAAGTACAAAAAAAAGCCTATAGCAGTCCTGGCACAGTGACGTTTCAGCCAGTTTTATAGGCTTAGGTCAAGAGTAAGGTCGACAACCTTCTGAGTTGTGACTGGACCAGGTACACTGGCCCATTAAACATAGAAACATATACCGTGGGTATGCTAGCAAAGAATTTCACTGCGCCTTGTCACATGTGACAATAGAGTATTCCATTGCATTCCAACTCACTCAAATCACAGAAGTGCTGCCAGAACGCCTCCATCCACAGTTGTAGATCGCCCTCAGAATCTGCAGCAAACACACGGCTGGTTGTCTCCCCGCTGTAGGGGTTGATAAGGGAAAAACTGCATGTTCTTTTCTTCAAATCTTTCCCCAGGGTCCGGATTCTGGTCTCCTGCACATTTCATCGACAATATGTTTATTGTGAAATAATTTTGTTCCATGCTTTGCTACTCATTACCAATGAACGTGTGCGTCGCATGTTAGCAACATAACAAACTATTTCGCCCAATCACTCAATCTGTATCTATCCTGCTGCAGAGTCACAGTGCCCTCAACACAACATGCCCTTCCATACATTTTCACATCATCGGCAAGCTTGGCAACTTTTACATTGCGTTCCCTGGTTCAGGTCTTTCATATACACAGTGAATGTTGACTGTGAAAACTGCTGGGCTAGACTCAGTGGTTGTGACAGAAATCATTGCCTTTCAGATGGTGAAACATCACTAGATCTCAGGCCATGCACTGCCAAACAGCAGAGATATTATAGCTACAATTTCAACTTTGCCTCTTTCAAAGTTTGTTAACACTTTTGTGTTGGGCAAGACTTCAGCACTAAATTCTTAGTCACCACTAGAACCTCTTTAGATGCTTACAAGCAACTCAGGTTTGTTGGTTACACGCGTGACTATAAAAGTGTCAATTTAGTTTATTGCCACATGTACCGAGGTACAGTGAAAAGCTTTTGTTATCTGTCAGCAGAAAGACAATACATGATTACAATCGAGCCATCCACAGTGTACAGATACATGATAAGGAAATAACGTTGAGGTAAGGGAATAATTCCTCTGCTTTACACATACTTAATTTTTTAAGAAGATTTCTCACAAATAATTGAGTGAATACCGCACCTTATCAATGGCGATGTTTAGTGCAGGATCCATTTGTGCCTCGATTTCTTCTGGAGAGTAATACGCTGTGAGGTAGCCTCGCTTCAGGACACAGTACAACCTTGTCCAGTTGGGGAGACCGCCTACATTTTGCTGAAAGAAAATGGAAAAAATGCAGGCCTTAAACAGGTGCGTTCAGAGCCAGGCCTCCACAGCAAGTAGTTCACAGGAATTAATGAGAAATTGTATTTGTTTTTGTTCTTGTGCACTGTAACCCTCCACTGTAGTCTAGGTTGGTAAGTTAGACCGGGCAATGGAGTGAGCGTTATTATAAGTCTGAAGAAGGGTATCGACCCGAAAAATCACCCATTCCTTCGCTCCAGAGATGCCACTGTTACCCCAGCATTTTGTGTCTATCTTTTGGGTGTTTAAATGCCTCCTTAATGCAGGTATTCACACTTATGTAAGAATGCTGTTCCACTTACGTAAGAATGCTGTTCATCGATTACAGCTCAGCATTCAACACCATTATTCCATCAAAACTGATCACCAAACTCGGTAACCTGGGCATCGACCCCATCCTCTGCAACTGGATACTGGACTTTCTAACCAACAGACCCCAGTCTGTGAGGTTAGACAAGCACACCTCTTCAACCCTCACCCTGAACACCGGCGTTCCACAGGGCTGTGTGCTGAGCCCCCTCCTCTACTCCCTCTTCACCTATGACTACACACCTCTTTCCGGCGGCTGTCATTCTACTCAACAACGTACCTCGGTGACTGCCAATCACCCCCCCCCCCCACCGGACACTTGTTATTTTTTTATTCAAATCGTTTGCTATGTCGCTCTTCAAGGGAGATGCTAAATGCATTTCGTTGTCTCTGTACTGTACACTGACAATGACAATGACAATTAAAATTGAATCTGAATCTGAATAAGAGAGCTCTCAGCACCTAGTCTTTCCTCCAGTCTTTTCATCACCTTTGGAAACATTTACTGCTGTTTTTCAACATGAGGACCAAAGTTGTGCCAATGAAAGTCAAAGAAGCCATTATGAGACTTCTTCTTCTTGCCTGTGGCGTGCACAGCCTAAAGTTATAGGACAACTTGTCTATTTGATCTTATTTGATTATGCACACCAGGTTGAACCAGGGCGGACCTCGCAAAAGCTGCAATTTCCCACCCTATTGTGAGACTGAGAAACAAGAATAAAACTGATGTTAGTGACATCAGCCAAACCATAGGCTTACCAAAATCAACTGTTTGGAACATCATTAATCAGAAAGAGAGCACTGGTGAGCTTATCAATCGCAAAGGGACTGGCAGGCTTTCCTGTTGGAGATCTATAAGAAGCGGAGCATCAGCAGAGCCATCTCCATTATCAAGGACCCCTACCATCCATCACACCACACCACATCTTCTCCATTCTGCCATCTGGGAAGAGGTACAGGAGCATCAGCTGCAAAACCAGCAGGATGCTCCACAGCTTCTTCCCACAGGCAATAAGACTGGTTAACGGACTGTGTCCCGTCCCCATATATCGTTCACCAACACATTCAACCTCGCCCATACTTTGACAGCTAGGCACCTGTCAAAGCAAAGCCACTGTCGGTCAGAATGTCTGTTTTTATTCTATTGTAAATTTTAGGCCTACTTTCTGTTTTTAGATATGGTAATTTAATTTTTTTTTACAGCTCTATGTATTTATCCTGTTTTTATTAACTACACTGAATGAAAACTGATCGAATAATGTTTTTTCGTTTCATCTGTGTATGCAAGTACTCCGTGAAAATGATATTAAATAAATACTGAATACTGAGGCCAAGGAAGACCTCCACAGCTTTATCGTCATTGATGATACAACTGCTGATGGTAGTAGCATAATGAATTCTGAAGTATAGACACATCCTATCTGCTCAAGTTCAAACAAATGCCTCAAAACTCATTGGCCGGCAATTCATTCTACAGCAAGACAATGATCCCAAACACACTGCTAAAGCAACAAAGGAGTTTTTCAAAGCTAAAAAATGGTAAATTCTTGAGTGGTCAAGTCAATCACCTGATCTGAACCCAATTGGGCATGCCTTTTATATGCTGAAAGGAAAACTGAGGGGAACTACCCTCCAAAACAAGCATAAGCTAAAGATGGCTGCAATATTCACCTGGCAGAACATCACCATAGAAGACACCCAGCAACTGGTGATGTCCATGAATTGCAGACTTCAAGCAGTCATTGCATGCAAAGGATATGGAACAAAATACTAAACATGACTACTTTCATTTACATGACATTGCTGTGCCCCAAACATTATGGTGCCCTGAAATGGGGGTACTATGTATAAACACTGATGTAATTTCTACATGGTGAAACCAAAAGTGTATAAAAATGGCCATTATTAAAATCTGACAATGTGCACTTTAACCACATGTGATTTTTTTTGTCTATTACAAATCTCAAATTGTGGTGTACAGAGGCAAATAAATAAATGATGGGTCTTTGTCCCAAATATAATGGACGGCACTGGAGCGGGCTATTCATGGTGAAACAAGGTGAAAACAGTTGCAGTGAAAATGTTCAAGCCCTTGGCATCTTGATTCATAAGCTTTTATTCTTTGTGGGTTGGCGTTTTAAAAAAAAAGTCAAGTTTTTAATGGATCTAATGAAATGTGCAACTGCTATCTTGAAAGAGATTGTGTAAAATTGAACAAAAACTAACATTGCACTGCTCCTGATCAGCACAAACTTTTCCTTGTGCCCGCAAGTACTTTGATAAGCTATTTACCGTGCCAGTGCAAGTGAATATTGGAGACTGACACACAAAAGAGTAACTTGATACTACTAGGTTGTTCAAATTTGCTATTTACACTGGTAAATGGGGGTAGGTGCAGGCCTGGCAAAATACAATAAAATCCATGTCAACTTGGTTAGTAAAGCAAATGATCAAAGGATGGAGACCTTTACTCAAAACATTTTTTAGTTACATCGATAAAACCATCCCAGAAGATTAATTAGTTCTGTGTTGAGGTATTGGAGGAGCTCCCAGTCTTTTAAAGATCAGCACTGCAAAAGCAGTTTTTAAATAAACACTGGGATGGAAGCAGTTTTTACCTGCAGAGCAGTTGATCTGCTCCTGTTTTATTCCCTTAAGCATAACAAAATGCGAAACTGAAACAAGTTCACTGGCTCACAGATGCCTCAGTGGTTTCTCACTGCAGATTTAATGGTATTATGACAGCAACAGCAGCAATGCACCGGGGAAGTTAATACTGAAGACCGCATAAAACTAAGATTAGCATTTACATCAATAACAAGAATTGTTTGAGGGGCACAGTGGAGCAGCATGTAGCACTGTTTCCTTGCAGCACACAGACAGCCCTCGGGTTAAATCTTGAACTCCGATGCTGTCTGTGCAGAGTTTGCATGTTCTCCCTACAACTTCATGGGTTTTCCTCCGAGTGCTTCAGTTTCCTTCCAAAGATGTGCCACATCACACGTCGACTGGCGATTTGCAAATTGTCCCGTTTGCAGGTGGGTGACAGGAGGATTAGGGGCAAGTTACTGGGCATACAAGAGCGAATAGGTACAATGAAATAAGTGGGGAAAATAAGATCAACGAAAATGCTCACGGGGACAGACTCGTTGGGCTGAAAGGCCTCCTTCTTTATTGGCAGGAAGCAGGAGAGTGTTTCATCTGAAAAGACCTTAGAGGATTTGCAATTTGCAGATTCAGTTTAGTTTAGTATAGTCTTAGTTTAGAGACAGCGCGTAAACAGGCCCTTCGGCCCACTGAGTCTGAGCCGACCAGCGATCCCCGTACACTGGCACTATCCTACACACTAAGGACTATTTACAAATTTTACCGGAGTCAAACCTACAAACCTGCACGTCTTTGGAGTGTGGGAGGTAACCCACGAGGTCACAGGGAGAAGGCACAAACTCCGTACAGACGGCATCTGCAGTCACGATCGAACACGGGTCTCTGGCAGCAGCTCTGCCGCTGCGCCGCCGTGCTGCCCTCAAATGGTCACATCCAGGATTAGCTGACCATTTTAAATACATTGAAAGATTTTAAGTCCTGCCCAGCTGTTGGTAGTTAGGATGTTTTGTTATGTTGACTGGAAATGTGCTTTGTGTAATAGGATGGAAACAGTATGCAATGCCCCTCAGTAATCACATCTAACCATCTGCACACAGAGCAGGTCATTTGTTGCCTTAACAGTCTGCATTTTCTGATGCTGGTTTGCTGAATGTGTAGATTTAAATCACTGATCTGTGAAACTGAGATGATAGCCTTTTATGTTTAATCGCTCTTTGGTCTATTTAAAGAGTAGAGGTTGCATCATCATTTTTATCATTATCTGCACGAAGAGAGCAACAAGACAAAACAGCCCCGCCACGAGTGATTTCCGCTAGAACCAATTTGATGCAAAAACAAAACAAAATGGGTTTTTTAATTGACCCCCCCCCCCCCTCTTTTATCACCTGCCGCTATTGCTTCAAGACAAACAATTTCAAAGCGCAGACCCATAATGGAAGCCTGCAAAGAAGACCCTCTGGCAAAGGCTGGTGGGTATATGGAACGAGCTCATTAAAGGAGGTTCACAAGTTCATAAGTTCTACGAGCAGAATTAGGCCATTCAGCCCACAAGTCTACTCCGCCATTCATTCATGGCTGATCTATCTTTCCCACTCAACTCAATTTTCCTGCCTTCTCCCCATAACCCCGACACCTTTACAAATCACAAATCTGTCAATTCCCACTTAAAAAAACATATTTATTTATTTATTTGTTTGTTTGATTATTTATTTTGAACAGAATAAAAAGCAAATGTGAAACAGCATACAAAAAACAAAACAAAATATTTATAAAGTGTCATAAACAATATCTATAAATTAATGAAATCATACGTGTCTGAAAAGGAGCAGGAAAAAGTCAAAGCTTATTAATTCCCACCCCCTATTCAACTGCTTGTAATTATGTTACACAAATTTAGCAGCTATATGTACACCAGCCACTATATGTACACCAAATTATTTACATTTGAACACTAATCAAATATTTACAAAGCCATACAAAAAATAAAAAAATAAAAAGAAAAGAAAAAACCCGCATATACTATACAGTATCTTAGTCATATATACAACCCATCACATTATAATCACCCTTCCCAATACAATCAGTATAACAAATATCACAATCACCTATCCTTATCCAAATATCCTTTTAAACAAGTGTTTTTGTACATCTTTTTAAACTGAATTATGCTTGTGCTAAGTTTTATCTCCTGTTCCAGACCATTCCACAAATTCACACCACAGATTGCTATGCACATACTTTTAAGAGTTGTTCTGACATTGAGTTTTTTTAAATTATGTTCCCCTCTCAAATATCCGTTGACTTGGCTTCCACAGCCACCTGTGGCAATGCATTCCAAAGATTCACCACCTTCTGACTAAAGGAATTCCTCCTCATCTCCATTCTAAAGGTACATCCTTTTATTCGGAGGCTATGGCCTCTGGTCTAAGACTCTCCCACTAGGTTGTTGAGACAGGTAATATAACAGCATTTAAAAGACACCTGAACAAGTACATGGATAGGAAAGGTTTTGAGGGATTACTGGGCAAACAAAGACAAATGAGACTAGCATCTTGGCCAGCATGGATGAGTTGGGCCAAAGGGTCTGTTTCCATGTTATATAACTATCTCTGGCCAGAAAATCAGCTGGGAAACTGGGATTCTACTGCTGAACAAGGTTCACTTGGGAATCAATGCACAGGTATCCATCCTACACACAATACCTGGTCATTACCACTGCTGATTATAATTGACTGCTTGCTTTCGTTCAGTTTAGAGATACAGTGTGGCAACAGGTTCTTTGGCCCACCAAGTCCATGCCGACCAACGATCACCTGTACATTCGTTCCTAGTTTTGCATCCAATAAACTAGGGGCAATTTACAGAAGCCAATCAATCAACAAACCTGCATGTCTTTGGAACGTGGGAGAAAATGGGAGCAGCCGGAGAAAATCCATGTGTTCACAGGGAGAATGTACAAACTCAGTAGGGACAGCAACCATAGTCAGGATCGAACCGAGGACTCTGGGCACTGTCCATAAAGCTGCAACTCTACCGTTGCGCCGCCAAAATTCTCTACATTACAACTGTGAGTACATTTCAGATTTACATCTTTGATCCTGAGTGCTTTAGGATGATCTGTGGCAGGGTGGTGGGGGAGGGAGGTAGGGGGAGCGTTACATAGAACAGTGCAGCATGGGAACAGGCCCTTTGGCCTACAATGTTTGTGCCGAACATGGTGCCAAGACCAACTTTTACTAGCCTGCACATAATCCATACCCCTCCAATCCCTGCATATCCATGTGCCTGTCCAAAAGTCCCTTAAATAGCACTATTTTATTTGCTTCCACCACCAACCCGGCAGTGGCATTGAATAATATCCCAATTATTCCTGTGTCCATGTGGATTTTCCCCATGTGCTCTGGTTACTTCCCACATTCCAAAGACATAGGCTGGTAGAGTAATTGGCTTTTGAAAATTGTTCCCAGTGTGTACACGGGGAGTGGAATGTGTACGATTGGGCATGCTAAAGAATCATTGATAGATACAGAAGACAGACATAAAATGCTGTAGTAACTAAACGGGACAGGCAGTATCTCTGGAGAGAGGGAATTCCTTCTCTCCAGAGATTTTGCCGGTCCCGCTGAGTTACTCCAGCAATTTGGGTTTGTCTTCGGATTAAACCAGCATCTGCAGTTCCTTCATATACATTGAAAGATACAGCATGGAAGCAGGTCTTTCTGCTCATTAAGTCTATGCCAATCATAAATCACTCATTAACACTGGTTCTATGTTATCTCACTTTCTCATCCACTCCCTGCACACGAGGAGCAATTTTACAGAGGCCAATTAACCTACAAACCTGCACATTTTTGGGGTGTGGGAGGAAAACGGAGCACCAGGAGGAAATCCACGCGGTCACAGGGAGAACGTGCAAATTCTTGTGTGTGTACCTGTGTATATTTGCATGCGTGTATTGTGAAAATAGATAACACGGAAAGTTAGTGTGAGAATGGAATTGCTCTGTGAGCCTGCAAGAGGCTGAAATAACTCCCTCTTATGCTAATGGGCATATATGGAGATACTCGTGAGAGTGGAATGAGCTTTACCTGTTGATTCAGGTATCCAGACATCATATCCTTTGTCATGCACTCGGGCTGAGCAACTAATCGACTGCATACGTGCCCATACAAGGGTAGCCAGAAGGAAGCTTCTTCTAAACAGCAAAATATGGAAGGACAATTATATAGTGACTACACACAGAATGAACAACTTGAATATATTGGAGAAATAGTCATTGAATTGGTTACTCAAGGACAGACTGGAATAACTTACTTAATGATTTAATAAACATAACCTCAAAGCTTATTTTACGTAACTAGCACATCTCCTGCAGCATTCTGTAAGGTATATTGGACGGCAATAAGAACACACACACACACAGTTAACGGCAAATTTCAGCAGGCAGTATTTCTCCTGGAGGAAGGCAGTTGTCTAGCAATTGTTTTTCATTGGATATATTTGTGACATCTATAGCGATTTAGAATGAGTTGCATTGTCATTAATGCACCTTTTACCAGCCAGCATTTCACGGCAACACATGACCAGAAATGACAACTTAAAGGGTCCCAGTAAAGGGAAACATGGGGGTTTGTGAAAGCCATTTCCCTTTGGTACTTGCTCTTGACTTGAACTCTTTGCTTCTGGTTGCAGTTTAAATCTCTAGCATTGAAATGGACTGCAGCATGGACTAGTCACTGCCTATTCAATTGTCCATCTCATTAGGCCAGCTCCATTCAGCCAGACAATATCCCAGTTCATTAACAATGGTGCTTCAGCGATTCTCACATTACACGGAAGTGCGACACAAAATGCTGGAGTAACTCAGCGGGACAGGCAGCATCGCTGGAGAGAGGGAATGGATGACGTTTCGGGTCGAGACCCTTCTTCAGACTCCCACTCACATACCATGGTCCCCGTCACCAATGTTCCTCTCCACATATTTAATAATCTTTACGTACCACATGAAAATAATCCCAATGGATGCTCAGAACAAAGAGGCTCACTATTGATTTTAACTTTGCCCACGACCCTAAAAATTGCATAAGTTAAACAGATCCTGATTTAACCACTTTACATTTTTTTTAGCTTTAAACAATTTCAGGCAGATTAAGTGATTGAATAACAATGAAACAAAAAAAAACCTTTTAGATTATTAACCTCCTGATTCATTCTTGAATGTTATGAAACTAAAACCTGCCATCTGTTCAAAATACACTTGTAAATAGTCTAGCACAGGGAAAAATAACATGATTGTGTTATTCATTCATTGCTTAATGATTTTGAACATGAAATGAGGATCATTTTATTAAATTAAATACAAAATTGCGCAGTAAATTTGTGTGCAGGGACAGAGGTTTGAATATTGTAAATGCTGACAGACCTAATTGATTGCCTGTCATCCATTAATGGTCTACTTCTATATTCAGGCCTATCCTCTGAATACTGAAACAAATTCTAGTGAAAAACAGTTTGCTAATCCTTTAGGATTCTCCTGGTGTTGCTGTAAGCAACTTGGGAAAAATAAATGAAATAATCACAGTGCCAATGTAAATAATCTATGTTTTTTCCCCCCCATTTTCTTGGAATATTTTGAATTCATTCAAAAAATTGGAGAAGGGACTATTGAGCTGTTTGTCCGACAACAACATTAGCCATTGGAAAATAAGTGGCCTGTTCTGCCCATTTGGAAAGGGGAGCTTTGTATTGTGCCGAGTGTATTGTGGAATTTGCAACACATTTTCAAGCGCTATGGAACTAGCCCATGGTGCTCCATAAGTCTCCTCCAGGTACTCTATCTATTCACATTTCTCTCATGTTTTCCTAACTTTCTCTCAAGTGATTCGACCACTATTTGGCAAATAGTTTGACATTCTATCCACTGTTTTAATTCAGCCTCAGACAATGAACATCTCACGTCACCAATGGAAGGAGCTTGTTGGGAAATCCACAGGAGATGGAACTCATATTTGACATTTATATTGGACATTTAAGATATTCCCAACTGCCTTACTTTGAGACAGATACTTGTGAAGGGCAGTCACTGAAGTAACGCAGTAAATGTGATGAAAACTCCCAGAATGCGTCCAACCTTAGGCTTAAATAATATCACATGGAGATATTGAGTGCAAAGAGCTTAGAATTATGGAGAGAGACCCACTCACCATTTCCAATGATGGTGAGGCTGTGAGTTCGAAAGCCAGTTTCAACATCGTCAAGATTTAATGTGGTTTCTGCAAGCAAATGATATTTGGCACCTCTAGAGGGGAAAGAGCGAAATGTTACTCAGCTGAAACATGGACAAAGCTTGGTGGACAAACAGTGGAGGCCAGCAATATAGGACAGGCATTTGATGGACTCTTGCCTGCTCCTGAACATTGGTCTTTATCCCTCACCTGCAACAATTCCCATTCTGTCCTCCCAATAGTCACCCGAAATAATAATGATGAACCCACCTTACAGCTATATAATCGGCAATGGACCCAAATCAAAAACAATGAACTCACAATTCAAGTTCCAAGTTTCGAATATATTGTTACATGCACCAATTAAGGTACAGTGATATTTAAGTTACCATACAGCCATACTAAGTGAAAAGCAACTATACACACAGCCACATAAAATAAAATTTAACATAAACATCCAGCACAGCGGAATCCACAACCCTCACTGTGATGGAAGATAATAAAGTTAAATCATCTTCCTCCTTTGCAGGAGTTTGGAAATCCTGTACTTTCTCTGCAGCTGGTACACTATATTCTGCACTCTATTATTTAATCACTTTGCACTGCCTGTGTGTGCTTATGGTACGCGTGTATGGTATATGACTGGACAGCATGCAAACCAAAGTTGGTTTACAGCATCTTAGAACACATGGCAATAATGAACTAATAGCAATATTTAAAATAGGAAGTTAACTGTCCCTGCGATCAGCATCTGGTGTCTGGTCCGACATGAGGTCAGGGAGGCAATAAATGGTCAGAAACATCAGCAAGCTGGTGCTCCAAGATTCCATAAAGATTCTGTATGCCTACATTTGCAATAAGGTCTGGTCCAATACCTCTGTACAGACTATTTATTCATTAGCAGAGGCACTTTAAAGCATTGGAACTGTTTCAAAAGGTTTTATCCTAAATAAAAAAAACAAATTCTAATCACCATATATGTGATTTTACCTGAAACTTTACAAACTGAAAAATTCTTCAATTCCGTTTTAAATTCCGTGAAGATCACTTGTTCATTTCAACGTTCTTAGATTCACTTTCACTTAGATGCCACTTGTCATTGATTTAGTTACATTAAGTGCCATTAAAGCAGTGTACATCACAAGACAAAAATGCGCAGTTAGAGCTTAATGTGTTCGAGAAGGACTCACGCTGCTACTGGGTTGGTCAGCAGAAGGGAGCCATGGTCTCCACTCTCCAGTGCGGTCAAGAGCTTCTTTCGACTTGACCTGGTGAGAGAGCTACTGAGTTTTCTGGCTAATCTCTTCGGAGTGTTGGTAATGGAAGACACTTCGTCCATGCAGCAGCTGTACAGCTCCAACTTCAACTCAAAATTTGGCTTCACATCATTGCTGCATAGAAACAGAGTTTACAAAAATAAGCAGGCGTTAGATGGGTGTTGGGAAAGGTACACCTGGAACTGCAAATTTCCAGGACTTGCAGGTTCAAATTTGTTGTTCTCGTGTATCAGATTCAGATTCAGATTCAATTTTAATTGTCATTGTCAGTGTACAGTACAGAGACAACGAAATGCATTTAGCATCTCCCTGGAAGAGCGACATAGCAAACGATTTGAATAAATAATAATAAGTGTCCGGGGGGGGGGGGGGGGTGGTGTGGTGATTGGCAGTCACCGAGGTACGTTGTTGAGTAGAGTGACAGCCGCCGGAAAGAAGCTGTTCCTCGACCTGCTGGTTCGGCAACGGAGAGACCTGTAGCGCCTCCCGGATGGTAGGAGGGTAAACAGTCCATGGTTGGGGTGAGAGCAGTCCTTGGCGATGCTGAGCGCCCTCCGCAGACAGCGCTTGCTTTGGACAGACTCAATGGAGGGGAGCGAGGAACCGGTGATGCGTTGGGCAATTTTCACCACCCTCTGCAATGCCTTCCGGTCGGAGACAGAGCAGTTGCCATACCATACTGTGATGCAGTTGGTAAGGATGCTCGCGATGGTGCAGCGGTAGAAGTTCACCAGGATCTGAGGAGACAGATGGACCTTCTTCAATCTCCTCAGGAAGAAGAGACGCTGATGAGCCTTCTTGAATGGGGTGTATGGCAACACCCCATTGGAGACATGAAGGTCAGAATGGATGAAATCTGACAGCATACTTCCTTAGCACGCACACATGCTCTTTTAGAAAGGAGGTGAGGAGGAACTTCTTTAGTCAGAGGGTAATTAATCTGTGGTAGTTAATCAGAGGGCTGTGGAGGCCAAGTCAGTGGATATTTTTAAGGCAGAGATGGACAAATTCGTGATTAGAACGGCTGTCATTGTTTCATCTCTGACTGCAGAATATCGACATATACATTAGAAGTACTTGGTCATTCTTCCAAGGATAGAATCAAACTTAAATGGAATGATGTACAAATAAACTGTTCATTCATCAATAGCGAATTGAGGAAAAAATCTCCCTGGATATCACATAACAAAACAAATTAAATAATCGAATTGCAAGTACAAGTAAATATCATAAAGAAGGGGTAGTGATTAAGTGCTTAGTGTTATTGGTTGAAGAGGTAAAAGAGTTTAGAGAACTAGTAGCTTCAGCAGCGAATCAAGGATGAATCGATCATTTTATCCCCCTGATGTTGAGGCAACTTACATTGTTTGTGTAAGTAAATGTAATGCCAAGAGCTGCATCCAGTCACAGGAGCTGTACATTAGATCATGGCTGATAGTTTTCTTAACCTTATTTGTGTCTCTGAGCTAACTTTACTTTGCAAAATAAAGACAATAAAGAGGGGTTCTGCAGATTTTAAACTGACCCACATTCTCATTACTATTGGGGTGAGAAGGATCCAGATTTCCATTATCATTTACATGATGAATTGCTCTTTATCTCTGGTGATCCAGCTCAATTTTTTAATGTTATGCTCCCTTGTCCTGCACTCTCACCACACTGGATTCCTTCTGCCTATGCTACAAAGTCAAATAACTCAAAGGCCTAATTTCTTGCTCCCAATGGCAGAAGTGTGTATGAGGCAGAATAAAGCATTCCCTTAGCTGCATTCCAGTCAGAGTGAGCTATTCAATGCTAAGCAGGATAGGATGGGCTCAGAGAGTAATCACCGCTCAAGTTGGAGGAAACACAAATGAAATGAAGGTGGTGCCTTCCAACGCCAGAGACCCACGTTTGATCCTGAGTGCAGGTGCTGTCTATACGGAGTTTTGCGTTCTCCCTGTGACCTCGTTGGTTTTTTTCAGGGTGCTTTGGTTCCCTCCCATGCTCCAAAGATGTGCAGGTTTATAAGGTAATTGGCTCTGGTAAAGATTGTAAATTGTCCCTAGTGTGTAGGATAGTGCTAGTATACGGGGATTGCTGGTTGGCGCGGTGGGCCGAAGGGCTTGTTTCCACGCTGTATCTCTAAACTAAAAAAAACAAAACAGACGCGATCTATGTAACTTGTCATCAGTTTATCACTAATATTGTGATGCATCTCTGCTGTACCCATTGCAAAACAAATAAACCCTCCCAATAACATTCCAGTTACCCACTCATATCTCTTTTTGAATTAATTTTTCAGGATGTGGTTGCTGCTGCAGACAGCAATTATTTCCCAGTCGTAATTGTCCTTGAGTAGACACTGGTGAGTCACTGCTTTCTGCTGCAATACTTATGATGAACAGACGTTCGTTCACATTGCTATTGGGGAGGGAGTTCCAGATTTAGTTCCAGTAATTGATGACCGGTTTTATATTTCCAGGTCAGGTTTGGTGTGCATTTTGGAATGGTCTCTGAAGGTGATGCTTCTGTGTGCTTGAAACATCCTTTGATCTCGACGGCACCCAAGTACTGCAGTCTATGGTTAAATGATACACACTGAAGCTACTATGCATCAATGGAAAGAATGTATGTTTAGGGTGCTGCTGAGATACTTATCCAGACAAGTGATGGGTATTTCACTGCACTTGTGTCTTGTAGACAGTGGAAAGGCTTTGGCATTTCAGGATGTGAGCTGCTTGCCACATGAAACCCTGCCTCTAACAAGTTCTTATAGCCACAATATTTCTGTGGCTTGTGAAGTGGTATGTCTGGTCAATGATGGCCCCAAGGATGTGTATAAAGGAACTACTCATTCTTCCCAAAAGAGGTAGCTCTTTCTTCCCATAAACCCTTTCTGGCTTAATTCCTCCCTCCACCACCTCCAGTTTAAATTCCATTTGGAATATTTTGGAGGACCAAGGAACTGCAGATGCTGGTTTAAACCAAAGATAGACTCAAAATGTTGGAGTAACTCAGCGGGCCAGGTAGCATCTCTGGAGAGAAGGAATGGGTGACGTCTCGGGTTGAGACCTTCTTCCGAGGATGTTGGTGGTGTGGGATTCAGCAGAGGTAATGCCACTGAACATCAAGGGCAGGCGATGAGACACTTTTCGAAAAGGACGGTTGCCTGGTAGTTGGAATGTGCACATGTTGCCTGCCACTTGTCAGCCCAAGTTGTCCATAGTTTCGCTCAACTTTTGGCACGTTTACATCACTTGTGCAAATGGAATCCAACATTACACAATCATCAGCAAACGCTCACACTTCTGGCCTTATGATGGAAGGAAAGGTATTAATGAAACAGCCCAAAATGGTTAGGCTTAGGACACGAATAACTTCACTTTTTTTTCCCCCTTGTACAAAAAGACTTGGAGAAACTGGAATTAAAATACTCAAATCTCTTGTGCAACATATTACACAATCATTCTGGGTATGCATAAAATTCCCATGACAGTGTTTGTAAACAAGCAGTAGAGTTCCTCTCATCGTCCTTTTATTCACCCTTCAAACAGGACCGAAAACAAATTATTTGGTCAATCCCTTCATTTCTACTTTGGGACTTTAGTCCAAAAATGGACCATGAAAATAGTGATGATCCTTCAATAGTTCCCTATTAGGGAAGTAGTCTTTTCAGTTATCCTGAAATCGTGAAAGGTGAGTTACTTCAAATCTTTCTTTCTTGAAAACATATAAAACAGATATTAAACCGCATTCATTGATGGTTCAGAAAACAGCAAAGTAAAACCATTTCAAATCACTCACAAAATTATCAAATCCTCAAAGCAGATGTCAGTGAGAGCCTTATCGACGATGACCATCTCTGTCTCAAAAATCTGGGCTTCAACCTTCAGCAGGCAAAAGACGGCAAAGCGCTGGCTCCCTGTAACCCAAGAAAGTGAGATTAGTGTCAGGAAATAGGCCAGGAAAAGATAGATGTCAAAAATGATACTTTTATTTACTTACTGCCTCGGTCGTTAAAGTGATCGGTGTCTTTCCACATTAATGGAATTCGAATATCTACAATGGCAAGAATATAACAATTAATAATTAGAATACAATGGAACAATTTAAGAACTCTAGGCCAACTTCAAACAAATTTTACATCGAGGCATAAACTTGCCATAGTTTTCGATTTAGGTGCAGAAACGGGCCCTTTGGCCTACCGTGTCTGTGCCAACCAACGATCCCTGCACACTAACATTATCCCACACATACACACAAGGGACAATTTATAATTTTACCAAGCCAATTCATCGACAAACCTGTGTAGGAAAGAACTGCAGATACTGGTTTAAATCAAAGGTAGACACAAAATGTTGGAGTAACTCAGTAGGACAGGCAGCATCTCTGCAGAGAACGAATGGGTGACGTTTCGGGTCGAGACCCACAAACTTGTAAGTTTTTGGAGTGTGGAAGAAAATCGGAGATCCTGAAGAAAACCCATGCAGCTCATGCAGGGAGAACATATAAACTCCATACAGACAGCTGTCGTAGTCAGGATCGAACCTGGGTCTCTGGCACTGTAAGGCAGCAACTCTACCGCTGCGCCACCGTGCCGCTGCATGTTCTCAGAAGTTGGGGTACTGGTGCACAACCAGTAGCAGAAGAGTGCTTCTGCAGAACTGGAGGCTTCCAGTAATAGTTTCCATTATAAATCTGAACAATGGTCATCAATGGCACATCATGGGACAGAGCAACTTGATGAGATGCTACGGCCACCTGGATCGCATCCAACCAGTACTTGCAACACTGATCTGGGGTGGCTATGCCTGGAAGCAGGGATCAAAACATGGCGCAAGGATTGTACTGAGGGTTGTATACCAGTGTGACAATGTCAGCAGGTAGTCAGTGTTTGACAACATTACCAGGATATTTGGAAACAGAGGATAAAACAACATTTGTGCTGGAGCTAGACACAAAATGCTGGAGTAACTCAGCGGGAGAGGAAGCATATCTGGAAAGAAGGAATGGGTGACGTTTCAGGTGGAGACCCTTCTTCAGGCGGGTCAGAAGATTGAAGAAGGGTCTCTAATCAAAACATTACCCATTCCTTCTATCCAGAGATGATGCCTGTCCTGCTGAATTACTTCGGCATTTTGTGTCTATCTTCAATGCAAATCAACATCTGCAGTTCCTTCCTACACATTTGTGCTGGAGCATCAGATATGGAAATATCTAGATAATCAATTTGCACTTTTATACCATCTTTAACAGGCAAAACATCCTAAGTTAATTCAAAGGAGAGAGATTGGACAATCCACAGCATCAAATCAAAGAAGACAACATTGGGTCAGTTGACCAGAAACTTGATGAAAAAGGCACGTTTAAAAAGCGCTTTAAAAGAGAGAAACCAAGAGGTTTAGAGATGCAATTCCAGCGTTTGGGGCCCAGATGGCTGACTGCATTTCAGGGTGGGAAATGGTAGAATAAAAGGAATGAGAATGCACAGAGGCCTGGGTGGGATCAAGAAGGATATTCTGAAGATTTTAGGATTGCAGACTGGAGATTGGGAGAGGCGAGCCCATGCAGGTATTGGAGCACAAAGAAAAGATCATAAGGTCATAAGTGATAGAATAGAATTATGCCATTTGTCTACTCCGACATTCAATCATGGCTGATCTGCCTCTCCCTCTCCTAGTACACCTGTACTAATCAAGAATCTATCTATCTCTGCCTTAAATATATCCACTAACTTTGCCTCAACAGCCAAGCATTTTAAATTTGAGGCACTGGGGGAGCCAAAAGAGGTCAGTGAACATGGAACCATTAGGTAAACAGGACTCTGTGCAAGTTAGGACACAGGGTTTTGAATCAACTTGTTTATCGGGGCAAGTCCGCGTGGTTAGCCAGGACAGCACGGAAACAATTGTCTCAGTGACATCAAAGGAGTGCGTGAGGACAGAGGCAGTGCATTTAAGGAGGCAGGGTCAGACATATAGAGAACAGGAATCAAGTGGCCTTTGCAACAGGAGAATTTAAATAAACCAAAAAGTAACCGGTATAAATAATAGCACCAGATATTGCAATTTTTCCAGAACACGGCATATGGTCCTTTGTCTCAGCCTTTGAAGACCTGCAGAAAACAGAAAGCAAATATGAATCACAAACTCAGGAAAGGTCGAGCTACTAACTGGAAATGGCGAGCTCGCAACATAAAGCTCAAACAAGCAGCAGTGCTCCCGACTACACAGTAGATGCAGTTCTCATTGATTTTATGAGATTCACTATTCCCGACAAGTCACAATAGTGCTTTTACACAAAGCCATTTTCAATTCTTCAAGAAGAAAGGGATATTTGTTACACTGGCATGAAACGATTCAGCCCTTGAGGCACATTTCTTTTTTAAAAAGTCTTCTAAAAGCAATAATCCTTTCTAAAATATCAAACGGATCACACTTGCCATAGTAATATTTCTTGGTTTTTAATGGCATATTTCAAACAGATATATAGTTTCAAATAGCACCTATTGTCTACAATATTTAGGATGGATGTGAAGTTGGAATAGTTCACACAGACACTATTCCAGCAAACATAAAACGTTAAATATCCAGAGTACTGCAACGTGATCATGTTTTAAGGCAGCAATCTAGCCTTATTTTGATATTATATGCAAGCTATAAACAAATAAAATGCACAGGGTACATTGAGGATAAAATAAAAAGGAAATCAATGTGAACCAAGTTGACCTCAGTTCCAACGTACCTCCTTGACACTTTGGCCAGGATCTGATCCTCTGAATGCTTCTGTAACTCGGCTCTGTAACGGATGAGGCGGGCATTGCATGTCAGCAGGCTTTTAGCAGCATGCAGCACCTGATCCCGCTGAGTGGAAGCAGCAAGAAGTTTGCAGGCTCCTTCCCGCATCCGAGTTTCGAAGTCAATTTTTTCTTGGAGATCAGGAACCTACAAGGTGGTAACGAGAATGCTTGAGAAAAACTTGCATTTATTTAGCACCTTTCATAAACTCAGGACTCTCAAAGCATTTTACACAGTGGAGCGGCGGGAGAGCTGTTCCCTCACAACGCTAGAAAAACGGGTCCAATCGTGACCTCGGCTGCTGTCAGTGTGGAGTTTGCACGTTCTCCCTGTGACCATGTGGGTTTCCTCTGGGTGCTCTGGTATCCCCCTCATCCCAAACTCATGGGGGTTTGTAGGTTAATTTACCTCTGTCAAATTGCCCCTAATTTGTAGGGAGTGGGTGAGAAGGTGGGATAACACAGAATTAGTGTGAATAAGTGGCCGATGTTGTCATGAACTTGGTGGGCCAAAGGGGCTGCGTCCACGCTGTACTGCTAAACTAAACTAATTCTATACAGCATTTCAGTGGCTAAATTATACGCAGCAATGCCCCACAAACTGCAGGACAACAATGGAATAAATATTGTCCACACTATCAGAGGTAACTTCCCTGCTCTTCTTCGAAATAGTGCCATGGAATATTTTACATTTGTTGGTTGAGGCAGGCATTTTAACTTTTGGACCAAAGTATCATGGAATCATTGAATCAGTTCAATTTGTGTGAATTTTCCATTGGGAACAATAGCTCTGTGGGTTAGCTTTGAATTTGGAACTCGAATCAGTAATAACTTAGGTTAAACACTCCATGGGATGCTTTGGGAGATTTATTCGTTTTTTTTTTTTTTTAAAGCCTCACCGACATTTTCACTGACTATGAGAACATCCTAGATTGTTCAAATGCCAAGTATAAAGAGAACAGTTCCCTCCAGCACAGCAGGCTCATCCTTCTAGGAATATGAAAGTTAGTATCAGAGAGTAAAACATTGTGTAAAACAGGCCCTTCGGGGCAAATTATCCCTGCTCACCAACTTGCCGAATTAAGCAAATCCCATTTGCTACATCAGGCCCATACACTCTAAATCTTTTCTATCCATGTCCCTGTCTTTTAACTGTTGTTATTACACCTGCCTCGGCCACTTTCTCTGGCAGCTTGTTCCGTGTACACCCCACCTTCTGTGCCTCCTTTTAAATCTTTCCCCTCTCACCTTAAACCTACAACCTTTGGCTTCCGATTCCCCTTCCTAGAGACATCCCGTGACATTGTGCATTCTCCTCATGATATTCCTATGCTCCTTGTGATTTTATACACTTCTAAATGTTCCCCTCTCAGTCTCCTACGCTCCTGGGAATAATGTTCTAACCTGCCATACATCTCTCTACAACTCAAGCCAACGAATCTTGGCAACAGTATGCCAATTTGTTTTTGCATTCTTTCCACTGAAGGATGTCGTTCATATAACAGGGTAAGCAAAATTGTATGCAATATTCCAAATGAGGCCTCACCAACATCTTCTACAACTACACATAACATTACAACTCAATGCCCTAATTGATGACGGTCAGAATGCCAAATGCCTTCTTCACCACCAGTTTAAGGGATCTACGTGCTTGTTCTCCAAAGTCTTTCAGTTGTACAATGCTCCACGGGGTCCAACCGTTCACTCTGAAAGCCTGATCCTAAAGTATATCTTTAATCTGTACAACAGCAGCAACAGCAACAGCCTCGTGTGTAAGCCCAGGCAACTCCCTAACTGCCCACACCCTGATGACTTTCCAAAAGGCAACATCTCACACTTATCTGAATTGAATGCCCTTTGCAATTCCTTGGCCCTCTCACCGAGATGATCGAGATCACTCTGTTTATTTGAAAACCTTTTTCAATATTTACTATACGTTCTATTTCAGTCATCTGCAAACTGTAGTGTATTCCGCAAAGTTAAAATTGAAACCTACTGTTCAGATAAAGGAATACCTCACTCTCATCACTCTATGCCTTTTAATAGGCCTAGTGAGATAAGAGTCAGAGGCATGCAGCACAGAAACAGGCTCTTCGGCGCATCAGGTCCATAATGATGATCAAGAACCCTTTACACTAATCCTACACTTATTCCTTTTTATGTTCTCCACATTTCCATCCCACATTCCATTACTTTTACCACCCCCCCCCCCCCCCCCCCCCCCCCCCCCCCCCCCCCCCCCCCCCCCCCCCCCCCCAGATTCAATCACTCACCTACATGCTTGGAGCAATTAAGTGGCCAATTAATCTACCAATGTGTTTTTTCGGTTGTGGAAGGAAGCTGAATAAATTAATGAATGCTTTATTGTCACATGTGCCAAGTCACGGTGAAATTCTTTGCTTGAATACCCAAAGTATGCATATAGTCGCCACATAAAGGGCGTTTGTAAAGTCACAAAGTTAGCGTGCCAGGTCCCCCTTTGTTCTCCCCTTCCTCCCCTTCACGGTGGTCCCCCCATGCCAGGCCCTCCTTTGTTCCTTCCCCCGGCAGCGGCGTCCACACTCCCACGTGGTCGGTTGTCGTCCAATCAGTCGGCATCCTCATCGACATAGACTGCTGCACCGACCTCGCCACTATCGCCACTGGGTCCTCTCCGGACGCCTCCGTGGCATCAAGCTCAAGAAGTCAGAGAGATCATGCATACGCCGCTCAGACAAACACACTCCACATGGGTCAGGATGGAACCCATCCCCGGTGCTATGAGGCATCAGCTCAAAACTGAACACCAAGACACAATGCAACTTCAACACAAACATAGCCGCTTTCCCATCCAGCAAAATAATAGATCAGACAGGAGACAAGATCACAAGAACAGACTGGAGTGGAGAAGACCTTACACAACAGGTAGCCACCATATTGAATTATTAGGTTACTTCCTATTTTCTGGTTTTAAAATAGTGAGAGGGAAAGAGAAATAGCTATCAGATAATGATCAGATTACCAATCCTAGTTTAAGAAGCTTTTAGATGGGCATATTGATATGCATAGAATGGAGGGACATGGATCATGTGCAGGTACATGAGATTATTTTACCTTGGCATCAAATTGCAGACTTTGTAGAGCAAAGGGCCTGTTCCTGTGCTGTACTTTTCTATGTTTCAGTGACTTCACTAAATGATCTCCATTGGATGGGCATAGACTGGTTGAGGAAAATGTTAGCGAGAATAGAGCTCATACAGTCACAAGGCACAGAAATAGCCCCTTCATCTCATTCTGCCAATGCCGACCATCACAAATCAACTACACTAATAGGCTGTGGGCCGAGCATCAAAAATGTGTCTAGAAATAGGATTTCATGACCCAAGTCACCAAACTACATGAAATTTTCACATATTGTGTAAAAAAATGTATATAAATCACCTCTGAAACTCGATATGAAGAAGACTTGCACATTTTGATTAAACTAGAGAAAAACCGGAAAAATGTTGGGAATTTTTTAGTCCAATCAAAGCACGTTTAACATTGAGTTGTCTGCCAGTTGGCCAATCACGCGCTTTGTTTCAGGCTAGCACACAAAATGGCTGAGGGGGCTTCACAGATGCCTGTTTTACTGGAGATTCCGATTTGTTGTTCTGTGGAATAAATGTCATGGAAACTTGCAGCAGGTTAATTGTATTTAGTGGGAAAAGCATTAAAAAGGCTGAAGAAAGTGCTGCAAAGTGGATTAAAGTGCAAGAAAGCCTTCAAAGTCCCTGCTGATGTGCTGGAACACAAAGAAGGCCCCCATGAATCAACTCTAACTGAAAGGTAAGACTAAAGTCTGAATTTATGAAAATCTATCTGTATGGACTTTAATTAATTTAATTGCACCCTTTTATAATGTGAATAAATTCATTCATTCATTCATTCATTCCTTATTCATTCATTCAGTCACTCACTTACTCATTCATTCATGAAATTGAGGGCCTAAACTGTAACATAGTCAATTAAACATTGTCATTAATGCCAGCTTGTAGTAGAGTAATAAGTCTTTAACAGCTAATCTCGGAGCTGTACATAGTGCCTTCTGTAGCGGTCGTTTTCAGACCCCGATAACGGGAGAAAAACGGAGGGATATCGATCGCTATTTACCGCGAGTACCTAGGTCCCGCGATCGGAGCACTTTTTCCCGGTAAGTTTTCGCAGGCAGCTCCGAGATTAGCTGTTAAAGACTTATTACTCTACAACAGGCTGGCATTAGTGACAATGTTTAATTGACTGTGTTATAGTTTAGGCCCTCAATTTACAAACTTAAAGAACACGGCATTGGGGGTTCAGTATTGATGTGGATAGAGAACTGGCTGGCAAACAGGAAGCAAAGAGTAGGAGTAAACGGGTCCTTTTCACAATGGCAGGCAGTGACTAGTGGGGTACTGCAAGGATCAGTGCTGGGACCCCAGCTATTTACATATATATTAATGATCTGGATGAGGGAATTGAAGGCAATATCTCCAAGTTTGCGGATGACACTAAGCTGGGGGGCAGTGTTAGCTGTGAGGAGGATGCTAGGAGACTGCAAGGTGACTTGGATAGGCTGGGTGAGTGGGCAAATGTTGGCAGATGCAGTATAATGTGGATAAATGTGAGGTTATCCATTTTGGTGGCAAAAACAGGAAAGCAGACTATGATCTAAATGGTGGCTGACTAGGAAAAGGGGAGATGCAGCGAGACCTGGGTGTCATGGTACACCAGTCATTGAAAAGTAGGCATGCAGGTGCAGCAGGCAGTGAAGAAAGCGAATGGTATGTTAGCTTTCATAGCAAAAGGAATTGAGTATAGGAGCAGGGAGGTTCTACTGCAGTTGTACAGGGTCTTGGTGAGACCACGCCTGGAGTATTGCGTACAGTTTTGGTCTCCAAATCTGAGGAAGGACGTTATTGCCATAGAGGGAGTGCAGAGAAGGTTCACCAGACTGATTCCTGGGATGTCAGGACTGTCTTATGAAGAAAGACTGGATAGACTTGGTTTATACTCTCTAGAATTTAGGAGATTGAGAGGGGATCTTATAGAAACTTACAAAATTCTTAAGGGGTTGGACAGGCTAGATGCAGGAAGATTACTCCCGATGTTGGGGAAGTCCAGGACAAGGAGTCACAGCTTAAGGATAAGGGGGAAATCCTTTAAAACCGAGATGAGAAGAATTTTTTTCACACAGAGTGGTGAATCTCTGGAACTCTCTGCCACAGAGGATAGTCGAGGCCAGTTCATTGGCTATATTTAAGAGGGAGTTAGATGTGGCCCTTGTGGCTAAGGGGATCAGAGGGTATGGAGAGAAGGCAGGTACGGGATACTGAGTTGGATGATCAGCCTTGATCATATTGAATGGCGGTGCAGGCTCGAAGGGCCGAATGGCCTATCCCTGCACCTAATTTCTATGTTTCATGAATGAATGAGTAAGTGAGTGAGTGAATGAATGAATAAGCAATGAATGAATGAATTTATTCACATTATAAAAGGGTGCAATTAAATAGATAGATAGATTTTCATAAAATCAGACTTTAGTCTTACCTTTCGGTTAGAGTTGATTTATGGGGGCCTTCTTTGTGTTCCAGCACATCAGCAGGGACTTTGAAGACTTTCTTGCGCTTTAATCCACCGCAGCACTTTCTTCAGCCTTTTTAATGCTTTTCCCACTAAATACAATTACCCTGCTGCAAGTTGCCACGACATTTATCCCACAGAACAACAAATCGGAATCTCCAGTAAAAAACAGGCATCTGTGAAGCCCCCTCAGCCATTTTGTGTGCTAGCCTGAATCAAAGCGCGCGATTGGCCAACTGACAGACAACTCAATGTTAAATGTGCTTTAATTAGACTAAAATTTCTTTACACAATATGTGAAAATTTCATGTAGTTTGGTGACTTGGGTCACAAAACTACAGAATAAAGCTCCTCGGCCCACAGCCTATAATGACGTTTATCAGGACTTGCTCCATAAACCTTATGTACCTTGACGACCCAAGTGCTCGCCTAGATACTTCTAATAGGTGTGAGAGTCACTGCTACCAGTGCTTATTTGGTATTCAGGGCTTTGATAGATCATTGACGTAGAGTGGACAAAGCGTCCAAGATGATGAGCTCAATGCTGGCCTTGAACATCTTGAAATCAAACCCCAGGTCTTTGACTGGAACTCCATTTCTCTTCCCACAGATGCCGCCTGACCCGCTGAGTGTTTCCAGCATTTTCTGTTGATTTTATTACAGGTTTCTAGCACCTGCAGTATTAGGTGGGAACTGGACCACTCCTTGTCTGACAAGCACAAATATATTTCAGAAACATGACACTTTACTTTGAGTTTTATAGTTCTGGAATCTACTGCTGTTGTTTTTAAATGTCATAATTGTAACAAGTTTTCCTGACAAACGTGAGAGTAACTTTACAACTCTTGGATAATGTTCTGGTTATCCCATTACAGGAAGAATGTAGAGGCTTTGGAGAGGATACAGAGGAGGTTTACCAAAATACTGCCCAGATTAGAGGGTATTGTCTATAAGGAAAGGTTGGACAAACTTGGATTGTTTTCTCTGAAGTGTCAGAGGTTGAGGGGTGACCTGATAGAAGTTTATAAAATTATGAGGGGCGCAGATAGGGCAGTCAGAAAACGTTTCCCAGGGTGGAAATATCAAAGTCTAGAAGGCATAGTTTTAAGATGAAAGAGGGCATGTTTTTTTGTTTATATAAGAGTGGTGGATGCCTGGAACATGCTGCCTGGGGTACTGGTGGAAGCATATACGACAGTGGCATTTAAAAGCCTCTCAGATAGACCCATGAAGAAGCAGGGAATGGGGGGGGGGGGGGGGGGGGGATCATGGCATCATGTTCGACATTGTGCGCTGAATGGCCTGTTCCTGCACTGTAATGTTCTATGATAATGATAGAAAAATGATTAACTTGCTGGTTTTTGGAAAAATTGGACATCTGTAGTTTCAATGGTCTGCCATGAGATGGTGCCAAAACATTGAATACTATGTTAACAAATACTAAGTACAGCACAGTGTTTTATGTTAAAATTTAAACTTCATACATCACTCTGCCAACTGTGATAGGGACGCAGAAGGTCTACAAACTAAGCCCCTTCACAACTTCTAAAAAATGATTTTCAAATACTATCCGTGACAATTGTAAAATTCAACAGTTGTAAACAACATATATTTGACAATGGGAATAAATGCGGTTTAAACTAAACTATTCACACCCTCAGTCTAAGAAGGGCACCGACCCGAAATGTTACTTTCCCATTCCCTCCACAGATGCTGCCTGACCCGCTGAGTTCCTCCAGCACTTTGTGTTTTGCTGAAGGTATAGAAGAAATTAATGCAGTAAAATTACATTAGTTCAGATAAGCATTATGGTTAGCATGGATGTGGTGGGATAAAGTTCTGGTTCTATTGCATACAACCCTGTGATTCCAAATAGTCCAAGATATTTTCTCTGTATGTTGTGAAACAAAATTCACTACTGAGCTACATTGCATTTGACTAAAAGCTTGGTTAATAACATAGGTTTCAAAGAGAATGTTAAAAAACAGAAAGTGCTAAAGCAGAGAGGTTTATAAAGGTAGACAAAAATGCTGGAGAAACTCAGCAGGTGAGGCAGCATCTATCGACCGAAGGAAATAGGCAACGTTTCGGGACGAAATAAGGGTTTCGGCCCGAAACGTTGCCCATTTCCTTCGCTCCATAGATCCTGCCTCACCCGCTGAGTTTCTCCAGTATTTTTGTCCACCTTCGATTTTCCAGCATCTGCAGTTCCTTCTTAAAGGTTTATAAAGGGAGTCAGATTTTAAGACCCAGACCAGTTTTAGTCAATGTGGATGCATAAGTGATGAAAGTTTGTGGCAGTTTGTAGGGCTGAAGAGCTTACTGAGAAGGGCAGGCAATGGTACTCTGTACAAACTGCAGTTTCCCCCAAGTAATTACTGAACAGCCAAAGCTGTCTTTGATGCTTGCTACAAACATTGATCCCCTGACAAATATCAAAAACTAAGTCAGAGTATTCAGTTTGTCACTCTGCAAGCTGTCTCCATTTTCACCCACCCTTCCCCCCAACTGCCTCCACCTACATATGCATCTGCTTCCCAACTCTACCCCTCCCCCACACCTGGCCCCATCTGCTCATCGGCCTTCACTGCTCTTGATCCACCAATATGGCCTCTCCTCTCATCTCTCTGCACTGGTCATCTTCCTTCTCCATTCCTAGTCCTGATGCAGGGTTTTAATCCGAAACCATGACGTTTCCTTTCCCACGACAGAATCTGCTTGACCGACTGAGTTCCTCCAGCAGATTATTTATTGTTCCAAATTCCAGCATTTTGAGGGCGTGTGGGCTAAACACATATAAATGGGACTAGCTGAAATAAACATCTTGGTCAACATGGAAGAGTTGGGTTGAATGTTCTGTTTCTGTGCTGTATGCCTTAATATTTCATTGAAATACCATCTTATTCCTCTAAACTCCAGTAAATATAAACCCAGCCCACCACACTCTTCCTCACCAGACAACCCTCCCATTCCATCTATTAGTCCAGTAACCCCCCTCTGCATTTACATCCTTCCTTAAATAAGGAGATCAAAATCATGCACAATATTACAGATGAGGTCTGATCAGCGGCATATATAACTGCAGCATAACCTCCCTATCTTTATACTCGATTCCCCTATCAATAAAAAAATAATATTGTTAGCTTACCCAATTATTTGCTTTATCTACATACTAACCTTTAACAAATCATGCATCAAGTCGTCACATTTAGTCAAGTCACATTTATTTATATAGCACATTTAAAAAAACAACTCTGGTTGGCCAAAGTGCTTTACATTTGTTATAAGAATAGTATAAACAAACAAACTACATACATATAGCCCTCGCTCAGTGGACGTCAGGAAAGGCTTGGGAGTATAGATAAAATTTTAGTCTTGACTTAAAGGAGTCGATGGAGGGGGCAGTTCTGATGGGAAAGGGGATCTTTCCCATCAGAACTTAGAATCTAGATACCTCTTCACTGCAGTTCTGTAATCTCTCACATTCATACACTTTTCTATTTTCCCTGCCATGAGTAATTTCTCATATTACCATGCTGTAATCAAGATTTTTGCCCACTAATTTAAAATATCTATATCCTTCCTTATGTCTTCTTCACGATTTATTTCCCTACCTATTGTCAGCACATTTACATTTGCTGTCTTCATCCAATCATTTATATAAAGTTTTAAATACTGAGGCCCCAATTCTAATTCCTGTAACACACCTCACATTTGGTATTGCCACATATAGAAAAAAAACACCTGACGTCACACAAGAGCTTCTTCACAACAACCACCGTGAAGATAGGGCACAAATGGCTGGAGTAACTCAGCGAGTCAGACAGCTTCTCTGGAGAAAAAGAATAGGTGACGTTTCGGGTCAAGACCCTTCTTCAGATTGAGAGTCAGGGAACTCTCGCTGACTCTCAGTCCTCTGACTCTCAGTCTGAAGAAGGGTCTTGACCCGAAATGTCACTTATTACTTTTCTCCAGAGAAGCTGTCCGACCCGCTGAGTTACTCCAGCTTTTTAGACAATAGACAATAGGTGCAGGAGTAGGCCATTCGGCCCTTCGAGCCAGCACCATCATTCAATGTGATCATGGCTGATCATCCCCAATCAGTACCCCATTCCTGCCTTCTCCCCTTATCCTCTGACTGCATTATCCTTAAGAGGCCTATCTAGCTCCCTATTGAAAGTATCCAGAGAACCTGCCTACACCACAGAGGCAGATAATTCCACAGACTCACAACTCTGTGCGTGTCTATCTTCAGTTTATACCAACATCTGCTGTTCCTTCCTACACATCCACCACAAGGAGTTGTGGCAGACACAACTTGCAGACCTGGCCATTTGGATCATCATTTACCTTGGGTCGGAGATGCAAGTTCCAAACTTGTGTTGGAAGAAAAGTTTAAACCGAAGATAGGCACAAAATGCTGGAGTAACTCAGCGGGACAGGCAACATCTCTGGAGCGAAGGAATGGGAACTTGTGTTTGCGGGTAACTCCTTTCAATCTGCCCTCTATTCACAATTTAGGATTTTGTCAAGCCTAACTTGCATTGTACCCATCGATTAAAATATACGACTTTAGTGTTTTGGCCACAGAAGAACAATTTGAGTCCAACACAGACGCTTCCCAACGACCTGATCAGATACCGAGGCGTAGACAAAGAGATGGCACAAAGCTCAATCAGACAGAGACAGACAGACAGGGATTTAACGAGGATCGTGCAGGCAGCCGTTTTTTTAAGGTACTGTGTTAAGGCATTGGGCGAAAGTGAAGAGGTGTGCAGCCCATTCTACAGCTGCAGTGATCTGATAAAAAAAAAACCTTTGACTGGGACTTCCAAGCGAAACTGATTTTCGGTTACACCTACTCAGCCCAGCCCAGGCCGCGGGATTTGGAGCCGCCCAGGTTTAACCGTGCTATAACCGAATGGGTCGGTGGCTGCACCGCGGCCGCGCTGAAACACTTACCCCGCGCTCCAACACCATGGCGCCGCCGCCGCCGCTCGCTCTCGCCGCAGAACGTTCCCGGGCCCCGGGCAACATTCGAATCTCGCGGGCCAACATTCGAATCTCGGCTTCCGGGGTAACCGAGGGCGGAGCAAACAACCTGCAAGCAACGCTCACTGAATCGCTACAATTCACCAATGCAACCAAACTATTAGCACCGTCTCTACTTTGTTTTTGTTGTTGGCTTGCAACTAGTTTATTTCTTGTCCTGGTTGTATTGCGAGAGAGAAGCGTCACTAGTTCTGCCTGAGGGTGGGAAATATTAAGCAATGCCGTAAACTCACCTCTCGCTCTCCTGATGCAAGACGGGATTTGTGATACAAGGGCAGTCTGTGGTGGCTGGCGTGGCTGCACGGTGTAGTATTAGCACATTTTGAAGCAATGTTGTTGTGACATGCCATTTAAGCGTGACACATTATGTGTTCTGTTATGTGTTCTGTACTGAGGTCACCAGAGCAGAAGCCATTAAATGTGAACCAAGACACAAGGTGCTGTTTCCGCTCCTTTTATTTGCCCTTTGCAACCGTAAAACACAACACGGTGGCATCAGTTATGAGTCTTATGATGACCCAGGGTTCAACATGCTTTAACCAAGACTCAAATGTTCAACAAAAGACTGACTTTGTTTCGTTGCTATATGCCATTGAAAACAAGCGAGTAACCACACTGTAGACATAAAACGTGTGTAACTGATTGCGTCTGCTTTTTCCAGTCATGTACATTGGGAACGACAACACTACATACATTGACTCAGACATGGCTGCGATGAATATGTCCGTTCCAGCGGCACTAATGAACTGAGTAGTTGCTGATATAGTGCATAAATGCATATGCCATATTTAGACGGAAATGTGGCCTTATGCTCAACAGTGTGTTAAAGGATGCTAGTGAGAGTGAGAAAGCCTACTACCTACTTCTCTGGACTTGAGAGAAGGGACTAGAGTTGTACAACAGTTGGACATTTGAGCAAAAGGAGGATAAAGAGAAGACAAAAGTTCTCGTGGATAAGTTTGAATAACATCGAACTGAAGACCCACGATCATTACGTTTTTCAAAGACTAACTCAAGCTTGCGATGAATCTGTGGATGACTTGCCTCACAAAACTGAAGAGTATTACTTTTAAATGCAAGTTCAGAGATACGCAAGAGGTGAATGATCAAGTGCTTGACCAGTTCACATGGGGCACAGTCCAGAAAGACGTCTAGAAGTCTCATCAGAAGGGATGGGAAGTTGACTAGGAACAATTACGATCACTTGCACATGACAAGAAGCAAACTAACTGTCCTTTCTTCATGACTGATGCTGACAGCCCATCAGTCCTGGGACTGCCTGTCTGCCAGGACTTAAACCTCATATCCCTACACTGCAAGACCACTGACACATCCTCATGTACTCACCGAGTTGATGACAACGCACCTCTTATGGAGCAACCTCTGATCGGAAACAAAGATAATCTTACGGCAATGTGTCCTAATTGCTTTGATGACACCATCGGCTGCTTAGAGGACTCTGAATAACACAGTACTCTAGATCCTACAGGTGAAACCATGCATCCATCCTGCACGCTACCTGTTCAAGTGTCCGTCCATGTGCATCAGAGTAATAAAACTAATTTGAGTTTGCACAATAGAAAATGGAACAGGGATTGAATGGAGGGAAATTATTTCTGGTGGGGACATGTCAAGGATTAAGGGGAATGGCAAACAATTTAAAGATAATCTATTCAGGAGAAATATTTCCACGGGGACTGGGTATTGTATTGTATTTTAATGACCACACAGCCAGGCTGGTGGAATTTGTTATCAGTACAGCTCGGTACAGGTTCCAACATTTCATCAAACATTAAACATATAGCATAGATATACATACAAACAGAAGCATTACATAATACATAAGGGCCATGCTTATTCTTATTCCTCACCGTACAGAGTTTAAAATGTTAATTGCAGTGGGAATGAAACTGTTTTTAAAGCGGTTTGTTTTTGAGGCAGTTGTCCTGTAGCGCCTCCCAGAGGGCAGTAGCTGAAAGGCATAGTGTGCAGGGTGAGTAGGATCAGAGATGATCTTGCGGGCTCTGTGTAATGTCCGTTTGTGGTAAAGTGATTCAAGGGATGGTAGGGGTAAGCCAATAATTTTAGATTTTCTGTTGACGATAATGGGTGTCAAGCAGTTGAGGATATTCTTCGACTCACTATATTGGTGACCTGGCCAATTGAGAGAATATGTACAGGATGGAACTGCAGATGCTGGTTTAAACCCAAGATAGACACAAAATGCTGGAGTAACCCAGCGGGACGGGCAGCATCCCTGGAGAGAAGGAATGGGTAACTTTTCGGGTCGAGACCCTTCTTCAGACTAATCTGAAGAAGGGTCTCAACCTGAAACGTCACCCATTCCTCCTCTCCAGAAATGCTGACTGTCCCACTGACTTACTCCAGCATTTTGTGTCTATCTTCAATTGAGAGAATAGCTGTCTTTCACTTGTCAATTGATCAAAAGATAAGCAAGGGCCGCATGTTAGTGAGCAAGCAAATAATCACTCCTCAAATTCTAAATTGTACAATAATGTACGGATCAGAATCTGCACACTTTGATAAGTATGCACAATATTATTTTATGCTAATTTGGGGAGAAGAAATCAGTGATTCTGGAGAAAATTCATAGCAACTGTCATTTTTTAATATATACACTGAGTGTCGGGCCCCGTGTAATATAATTTCTGAGGCATGTTGGATGATTGATAGATCTGCCTGAAGCCAAACTGTTAGCGGATTTTGGAAAGGAATGCGGTTGTCTTAACAAGAAGACAAGATAAAGTTTACATCAGGAGAAGTTTAACATGAGCAAGCTTCCATTCTGCAGAAATGAATGGAACAAAATCAAATAAAAAAATTAGGAATTTACTTTTAAACGTTCTCTCTGTTGAAATGCCTACATTTGTACTACTTGCACTGTGCTTTTAAATAAAGTGTGGCAACTTACATTTATACTGTTTTAATGGTGAAAATTGTCTCAAAACATTTATGGGAAGTTGGGGGAGGAAAAAGCACAGAAACCAAGCTTAGTTTAGAGATACGGGGATTGCTGGTCGGTGCGGAAACAGGCCCTTCGGCCCACCGAGTCTACACTGACCAGCGATCCCCACACATTAACACTATCCTACACACACTAGGGATAATTTACATATACACCAACCTGACTAACCTGCAAACCTGCACGTCTTTGGAGTATGGGAGGAAACCGAAGATCTTGGACAAAACCCACGGGGAGGACGTACAAAATCTGTACAGACAGTGATTTCTCTGGATATGCTCTCAATAAACCTATTTGTGTGAAGAAGGTGCCTACCTCAAACATAGTTTTTTGATGATGCTTTGCTCCAATTGTGAATAAACTCAGGATTATATGGTTTAGTTTAGAGTTAAAGCATGGAAATAGATCCTTCGGCCCACCAAGTTCACAACCACTATCAATAACCTTTCACACTTGTTCTGTCGTTATCCCATTTCTTTATCCACTCCCTATGCACTAGGATCAAATCACAGAGACCAATGAAACTACAAACCAAACGTCTTTGGTATGTGGGAGGAAATCACAGCACCTGGAAGAAACCCATGTGATCAAAGGGATAAAGTGCAAACTCCATACAAACAGCACCTCAGGTCAGATGAGGTACAGGTACAATGAAAACTTTGCTTGCAGCAGTATCGCAGGTACATAGACTCAGTCAGACTCAAAAATTATATACAAAATACACATACATTCGGTGAGACAGTGAAAAAAACAAGATTGTTAAAAAAAAAAGACACTGTGCAAAACACAATTAGAAAAAAGATAAGTCCATTTGTAGTGTTGCGTTGTCGAGGTAGCATTATTGTGCAGGTGGTTTCACGGACCTGATAGTTGAAGGAAAGTAGCTGTCCCTGAGCCCGGTGGTATGGGACTACGGTCTTCTGCACCTCCTGTTCAATGCAGCAGTGAGAAGAGGACCTGTTCGATGCAGCAGTGAGAAGGAGGTCTGAAGAAGGGTCTCGACCCGAAACGTCACCCATTCCTTCTCTTCAGAGTCTTTATAATAGATGCTACCTTCTTGAGGCAGCAGGTCATCCAGAGGCTTTTGATGGAAGGAAGGGTTGAGGCTATGATGGACCGGGCTGCCCATTCTCTACAAGCTCTGCATCCCTGTGCATTGAAATGTAATACCAGTCCACGATGCAACCAATCATGCTACTGTTGACAGTGCTTTTGAAGTAGTTTGTGTTCCGTGACATGCCAGGTCTCTTTAAACTTCTCCAACGTGGAGGTGCTGGTGCACATCACGATTATATCTATGTGCTGGGTCCAGGATAGATCAACACTCTGGAATTTGAAGCTACTCACTCTCTCTACCACTGACCTACCAATGAAAATTGGTGCATGGTCTCCTGACTTCCCTTTCAGATCAACAATTAGTTCCTTGGTTTTGTTGAGCAAGTGAATGTTGTTGTGCCACCACTCATCTAGGTGTTCTATCTCTCTCCTGTACACTGGCCTCATGATCATCTCAGATTCAGCCAACAACAGTGGTGTCATAGATGAATGTATAGCTGGTGTTGATGCTGTGCTTAACCAAGCAGTTCACATGTGTAAAGAGGGTAGAACAGGGTTAAGCACACAGCCTAGAGGTACATCAGTGTTGATGGTCATTGAGGAGCAAATGTTATTACCGATCCACACTGATTAAGGTTTGCTGATGTGGTTGTCAAGGATCCAAGTCCAAAGGGAGGTACAGAGGTCCACGTCTTGGAGCTTGCTGATGGGTTTGGAGGCTATGATAGTGCTGAACACTGTTGTAGTCAATGTTGTGCTGAACAATGAACAATAGCCTGACGCAGTTTATTCCTAGTATCCATTTGGTCCAACATAGAGTGGAAAGCCTGTGAGATAGCATCTTTGTTAACCTGCCGTGGAAAGAAACAAACTGAAATGGATTGAGGTCATTACTGAGGCAGTAGTTGACTTGTACAATAACCAAGCTCTCTAAGTATTTTGTTATAGTAGATACTGTATAAATGCTCCCGGATGGTATTCATTGAGGCAGGTCACTGCGCTCTTTTTGGACACTGGTATGGTAGATGCCCTTTGATATGAGAAATGATTCCTCATCCTTTCTTAGGTAGACATAAATGCTGGAGAAACTCAGCGGGTGAGGCAGCATCTATGGAGCGAAGTTCATCCTTTCTTGATGGGTATGTCCTCACATTTCTCGGATCGTCCTTGTAAATCTTTTATGCACAATCTCCAGAGTCTCTTTTTTTTTAATTATATGGAGACCAGAATAGGATGCAAATTTCTAAGTATGGTTTGATAAAGATTTTGCATAAATTTAAGAAAAAGGAGCAGGGAGATGTGACCCATTCTTCCATACCTGCTTCCCCATTCAACATTCCTGAATTTTCAATTCCATTCTCCCTGGAAGTATATCCAAGTCTTTCATGTCCACTTTTTAATCGCCCCATTAACCTGTTGTGCAATTTTTAACTGTTTGTCTTTTGCACAGAAGCTGTCTGACCTGCTGAAGGTCACCTATATTTTTAATCAGACTTCTTGCATTTGCGGGTTTTGATTTTCACTTTATGAACTTTAAGTAATTGGTACGTATGTGTTCCTAGTTCCTTTATCTCTCTGCAAACTCACATCAAATTAATAAGTGACCACACTATTCAGTCATTCAATATATATGACCTTGCATGTTTATGTTAAACTCCATGTGCCAATTGTTTGTTCTTTATTAATCTCCTTATAGAGCTGGCAGGGAAATGGCATGATAATTTAATTGCACTGGAATAGATTGAAGGCATCTTATCCTGAGCTTGAGAACAAAAATAATTTGTGCATTTTAATAGCAATGAAATAAAAATCTCTCTCAATCCTTTGTTCTTCAGTGGAGAAAGCATCTGCAAAGCACATGCCTTGAAATTCGACCTTGGTAATAACAAATTGTTCGGGGAGATAGATTGTAGGTGAAACAATTTACAAAGTAAATGAATGACTAATCACCAAAAATTAAAAAACAAAATTTTTAGTTGTATTTTTCTCTAGATCGGCATGGTGGAGTAGCAATAGAGCTACTGCCTTACAGAGCTAGAGACCTGAGTTTGATCCTGACTACAGGTGCTGCATGTATGGAGTTTGTATGTTCTCGCCATGACCTGTGTGGGTTTACTCCGAGATCTTCTGTTTCCTCCCTCAGTCCAAAGACGTACAGGTTTGAAGGTTAATTGGCTTGGTTATAGATGTAAAATTGTCCCTAGTGTGTTAATGTGCGGGGATCGCTAGTCAATGCGGACATGGTGGGCTGAAGGGCCTGTTTCTGCGCTGTATCGCTAAACTAAACTAAATCTAATCACTTGGTTCACAAAACCTTGCGTTTCTTTTGTCCCCATCTCCCTGTTGAGAATTTAGTCCCTTTCACTTGTTATGGCAACTACTGACATCCACTTCAGATTCATCCTCTTGTCATCCACTTTGCCTCACTAAGAGTTTGCCGTCATTCTGTTCTGCGTCAGCCATCCTTGATCCATCTATGGAGCCTGTCACAAGTGGATGGAGCGCATTATTTTGCTTCTAGGTGAAGAAGGGTAAGGCTTCAATTGAAAAGAACTCGAGTACGGGCAGGAGGCTGTTGAGAGGCCACTTTCACAATTTTCCACAACGTCTATTTTGATTATTCTTTTGATTTTAGCGTAGCATGAAAGCAAAGTGTTGGTATTTATTGATGTATAGAAACCGCACTTGGAGAGCAAAGTAAAACTAAGCATTTTAGAGCAGAGTTCAGTGTTTTAAAATTGTTTCCTCCAGTTAAGATTTTTACATGCTGGTGTTGTTACCCATTCCTACCCCTTGACCAACCCTATATTTCTCCGAGATATTTACTGTCCTCGTCTCTGGCTACTTGCACATCCCAATTATGCACGGCTTTTTGCTGCTTACACTCTGAACTGGAATTTGTTCTCTAAACCTCTCATCTTCTCAACTTCCTTCTCATTTAAGATGAATCTTAACTTCCACTTCTTAGATAACTGTTCTAATATGGCCATTTTTTTTGTGCATGTAAATGCTCAATGCAGCCTAGCAACTGTTACTGAGCATGACTGCTCCTGGTACTGAAAATCAGCCTCCACACATAAGATTTGAGTAACGTGCCAAATCAAATGGACTCTATGCTACTATCCACCGTCATCCAAGGTGTTGCAATTATGCTTTGTTGCAGATTTTCCTTTTTTTATACATCTGTCTCATCCTGGGTCATGAAAACTAGCTCAGTAAATGGTAAATGGAGCTTGATCCAGTCCCTGTTTGGGACAGTCGAACGTCTTACTGTCTGTTTCACGTTCACTTTGCAGAATAGGCAGTCAATTAATGAAAGTTTGAAGAAGGGTTTCGACCTGAAACGCCATCTCTTCCTTTTTCTCCAGAGATGCTGTCTGACCCATAGAGTTACTCCAGCTTTTTGTGCCTCTCTTCCAAATGTATGACATGGGCACAAGAAGAAGGGTCTCGACCCGAAACGTCACCCATTACTTCTCTCCAGAGATGCTGCCCGTCCCGATGAGTTACTCCAGCTTTTTGTTTCTACGATTTTAACCAGCATCTGCAGTTTTTTCCTACACTGTATGACATGGGCAATGCATTTATCTGCCTCCATCTAACAGTCCTTCCATGCATGACTGTTGGTTATCATACAGTACTGTTGGTGAGTATATCAATTCTCATTATGTTGTATAGTTGGCAATGTTGCAAGCAGTTCATTTTTGTGATATGGCAGTGATAAAGTGGGTCTCAGTAGTGGAATGTTTTTTCACCCAGAGAGTTGTGAACCTATGGAATTCTCTGCCACAGAAGGCAGTGGAGGCCAATTCACTGGATGTTTTCAAGACAGAGTTCTCTAAACCTCTCATCTTCTCAACTTCCTTCTCATTTAAGATGAATCTTAACTTCCACTTCTTAGATAACTGTTCTAATATGGCCATTTTTTTTGTGCATGTAAATGCTCAATGCAGCCTAGCAACTGTTACTGAGCATGACTGCGCCTGGTACTGAAAATCAGCCTCCACACATAAGATTTGAGTAACATGCCAAATCAAATGGACTCTATGCTACTATCCACCGTCATCCAAGGTGTTGCAATTATGCTTTGTTGCAGATTTTCCTTTTTTATACATCTGTCTCATCCTGGGTCATGAAAACTAGCTCAGTAAATGGTAAATGGAGCTTGATCCAGTCCCTGTTTGGGACAGTCGAACGTCTTACTGTCTGTTTCACGTTCACTTTGCAGAATAGGCAGTCAATTAATGAAAGTTTGAAGAAGGGTTTCGAGCTGAAACGCCACCTCTTCCTTTTTCTCCAGAGATGCTGTCTGACCCATAGAGTTACTCCAGCTTTTTGTGCCTCTCTTCCAAATGTATGACATGGGCACAAGAAGGTCTCGACCCGAAACGTCACCCATTACTTCTCTCCAGAGATGCTGCCCGTCCCGCTGAGTTACTCCAGCTTTTTGTTTCTACGATTTAAACCAGCATCTGCAGTTTTTTCCTACACTGTATGACATGGGCAATGCATTTGTCTGCCTCCATCTAACAGTCCTTCCATGCATGACTGTTGGTTATCATACAGTACTGTTGGTGAGTATATCAATTCTCATTATGTTGTATAGTTGGCAATGTTGCAAGCAGTTCATTTTTGTGATATGGCAGTGATAAAGTGGGTCTCAGTAGTGGAATGTTTTTTCACCCAGAGAGTTGTGAACCTGTGGAATTCTCTGCCACAGAAAGCAGTGGAGGCCAATTCACTGGATGTTTTCAAGACAGAGATAAATTTAGCTTTCAGGGCTGAAGGCATCGAGGGATATGGAGAAAAAGCAGGAACGGGGTACTGATTTTAGATGATCAGCCATGATCATATTGAATGGTGGTGCTGGCTCGAAGGGCTGAATGGCCTACTCTTGCACCTATTTTCCCATGCTTCTATGATGTAATTGTTTGTTTATCATTTTCACCTCTGGTGGCAATGGAATAGGTCAAAGGTCAAGAGTGTTTTATTGTCATATGTGCCAGATAGGACAATGAAACTCTTGCTTGCTGCAGCACAACAGAATGTGTAAACATAGTACATAACGGGGGAAAAAAAGTTCAGTGTGTATATATACACATGCACACAAACTCAATAAATAAACAAATATAGTGCAATAATAATAATAATAGTTTGTTATAGTTCAGAGCTTATTTGTTGTTGTGTTTAATAGCCTGAAGGCTGCAGGGAAGAAGCTGTTCCTGAACCTGGACGTTACAGTTTTCAGGCTCCTGTACCTTCTTCCCGATGGCAATGGTGAAATGAGTGTGTGGCCAGGATGGTGTGGGTCTTTGATGATGTTGGCTGCCTTTTTGAGGCAGTGACTTCGATAAATCCCTTTGATGGTGAGGAGGTCAGAGCCGGTAAAGGACTGGGCAGTGTTCACAATTTTTTACAGTCTTTCCCGCTCCTGGACGTTCAAGTTGCAGAACCAGGCCATGATGCAACCAGTCAGTATGCTCTCGACTGTGCACCTGTAGAGGTTCAAGAGAATCCTCTTTGGCATACCGACTCTCCGTAGTCTTCTCAGGAAGATTGGTTTGTGCAAGGAAAGGTTCAGTTTTCTTTCCACTAAAACATGCCAAAAGGGGCTGTGGGCAAAGTGTGGGCAAAGGAATTCAGTCAATAATGCTAATTATTCTCAGCAAGCCTGACAAATACAGTCATCACCATACAATCAACTCTGTACTTAACATTGTTGAGATGTGCTTTTCGTCTTGAATCGGTAGAAGTTTTATAGTCTCCCATTGAATCGTGTTGTTAGCATGACTCCTGCTGTGGTGGGATAGATAGCAAGCTATATTATTCCAGCCAGGAAGAATTAATAATGTAGAAATAGGCCCTCATTTATTGATAGAAAGATGCAGCATGGAAGGAGATGCTTTGGCTCACTGTAGATCACCCAGTCCCACTAGTTCTCTATGTCCTCCCACTTGTATTGTATTGTCCCATTCCCTACACACCAGGGACACTTTACAGAGGCCAATTGACCTACAAACCTGCACGTCTTTTGGAGCACCCATATAAAATCCAGGTGGTCACAGGGAGAACGTGCAAACACCTCACAGAAAGCACCCAAGGTCAGGACTGAAGCCGGGTCTCTTGTAGTGGCTCTACCAGCTGTGCCAATGTCCCAGTGGGTAATTCTGTGGGCAATAGAAAGGACATCAGAGACGATATCACCCATAAATACATAGGACCATACAGTCTGAGACTGGGCAAAAAGGTCACCGTGGAAGTGGTGGGTCACAGAGCCCATTTTTGTCCTGTTTGACGCGATGACTCTAGGTCTTGTCCTTTATTTTAATTCTCTACTTGATCATTTGATTGAAGATTGTGCAGAATTGCAAAATATTCTTTCCAACATCACATGATATTCAGCCAGGATTGTGGTGATATTCATGGTCAGGGATTGTCTCTTTCGGATCCATATCTGCTACCATTTGTATCTGTGTGATGGTGAGATTCTCATCTTTTATTTCTTCACCAAGTGTCCTTGTCTGCTTTTATTCCATGTCATATTTTGACATCACACCAGGATGTTTGTTCAGTTTAAGACAATGCAGGCCACCAAGACTGCTGGAATATGCTATCACATTTGGATCACACAACAGATCCACATTTTTTGAGGACTGCTTTATCTGTTCACTGCACAGCAGTTGAAGAGGGTCCCCTGTTTTTTATCAGCAGCTCCTACTGCTCGTGCCTGCCCACAGTTTGACCACGCAAGAAGATTGGTTGTGGCATTATCCCCCAACCTGTGAGCTTTTTACCATTTTTAGTCAGAGGTGGTCATTGTCACTGGGGAGACCTTTGTGTCACAGAAACTTGTGGAGGAAGTCAATTGATGAGTCTTTAAGTCGTGCAGAGTTAGATAGATTCTTGCTTAGGACACAGCCTTGGGGTGAGCCAGGGCTCAAAGTAGGAGAATGGGGTTGGGAGGGAGAGATAGATCAGCCATGATTGAATGACGGTGTAGACTTGATGGGCCGAATAGCCTAATTCTGCTCCTATCACTTATGACCTTATGACATTGACAAATGGCAGTTTAGTCTTGTGGCGACCAGTTCTAGGAACACAAATCCTGATGTTTAATACACATGAACCGGTGATCAGAAGAGCATTCTATGCCTTGCAGAAGCCAGGGGTAATATGGGTATCCTTCAGGCCATTGGGATGAACGATGGCATTATTGGTAGGTGCATTGTTTTGTTCACGAATACAATGAGACCGGGTCACACCCTGGCCACTCCCTCTTCTCCCCTCTCCCGTCGGGCAAAAGGTATAGAAGTGTGAAAACGCACACCTCCAGATTCAGGGTCAGTGTCTTCCCAGCTGTTATCAGGCAACTGAATCATCCTACCACAACTGAAGAGCAATCCTGAATTACTATCTACCTCATTGGTGAGCCACGGACTATTTATGATTGGACTTTACTGGCTTCACCTTGCACTAAACGTTATCGTGTATCTGTACACTAAATAGCTCTATTGTAATCATGAATTGTTTTTCCGCTGACTGGATAACACGCAACAAAATGTTTTCCACTGTACCTCGGTACACGTGGCGATAAACTAAACTATCAAAACCATTTTTTCCTGGTTTGTTGAGAAAAAGATGCTCATGGTAGCAAGGTCAATCTTTGTGCAGTGTTAGGAGTAGTTTTCCATTTGTTTCCAGAGATACACATGTAATTTCCAGTGTTATGATCATCTCCCCTGCATGCATTGAAGTCACACATCTGTAGGATTTTGTAATTATTGGGCGTGCTCCTTAGAATGTCATTGAACTACCTTTTGAACCAGTAGGTAGTTATTAATGCCACAAAGATACTGAGGGACAGTGGTTGTGGATGCTTGTGTATGGATATGAGTTGCAGTATTTTCCTGCATAGTGAGTCATGGTGTGTACAGGCTAATACTGTAGTTTGGTGAGCAGACTCGCTCATAGAAAATTAATTCTGTTTTTCTAAGCTATCTGCAGGCATGTAGTCTGATGTTGCGTAAGGCAGTGACAAACATCTGATAACTCGGAATCATTCTCACTACTTGTGAAATTCTTTTGTGATCTCAGTCTTCCTCTGAGTCAAGGCGTGTTTAGTTTAGAGATACAGAGATCTTGCACAGTGACCAGATATATCTACCCTCTGTTGAAAACATCCAGTGAATTGACCTCCACTGCCTTCTGTGGCAGAGAATTCCACAGATTGACAACTCTCTGGGTGAAAAAGCAAGGAGACAAAGAAAATACAAGGAGACAAAGAAAACGACTGAAGAATATTCAGCAACAATCCACAACTTTTCTTATTAAGTTGAATCTTTTGCTCCTCGTTGTTGCAGAAACAATTTGGCAATTTAAATGAAGACGGATAATGTTCTTGTGAAGGAGCAATCTTTTAACTATTATGTGAAAAGAAAATCATGCTTCTCCATTGAAAACCAAATCTTGCATATTCCCCCCCGAGGCGATGCAGGCTGCCGTTAGAATCCATTAATCAAACCGCAGCGGGGCCATTTATCACCTTTTCACGAGCAAAGCAATAATCGGCAAGAACATACAAAACCTCAACTTCTTATGTTGTTGACTTTAAAAAAAAATAATACTGTGTCATGGCACTATAGTTAATAAGAGAAGTGCAAATAACATTCTCTCCACACGATATAAAATATTCAAGCTTTGTCGAATTTTAAAAAAAGTTAACCTGCATGTTTTTTTATTTCTGATGCGCTATAATTAGATTTTTTTTTCCCCACCAGTTGATCATGTTTTTTTTTGTCGTCATTTTTCTCTGCAGCCAAATAACTATTTCATTCAATTTATCAAGGAATTATCTAATTAGAACCTTATGGATTGTTAAATCTACTCCATGTTTATATTTGATTGCAATTCCCGTAATTTGGCATATAATAACCTAATAAAAGCACAACATCTTTCAGTTATGTAGAAAAAACAGGAACTGCAGATGCTAGTTGACCAAAAAAAAAGACACAAAGTGCCGGAGTAACTGGGAGGATCAGGCAGTATCTCTGGAGAACATGTTTAGGTGTCATTTCGGGTTTGGACCATTCTTCAGATGGGTTGGGTGAGGTTAGTGGAGTGGGGGAGAACGCTACCCGGGGAGAGGAGGGACAGGACCATGCCTGATAAGTAACATGTGGATATCGGTGTGTGGGGGGTGGGGTGGTGGTGGTGGTGATAGGCAGATGGTTGGATAAAGGCCAGAGATTAAAAGGCTGAAGATGTGAGGATTGAAGAATTGTGAATTATAAAGATAGAGGTAGGAATGTAGGTGGAAGGAGAGTGGAGGGGGGATGGGGGAGGGGTGGGGGATAATTCAGGTGGGTACAGGGGAGAGAGGGGGCAATTAGAAAGGGGATAATTAGAAAGGGGATGGGGAGGGGTTATTTTGGTAGTTACCTGAAATTTGACAATTGGGTTAGTTTGCAAGCTACCCAAGCACAAAATTAAGTGTTGTTTACCAGTTTGCATGTTGCCTCACTCTGGCAATGGAGGAGACCCAGGACGGAAAGGTCAGTATGGAAATGGGTAGAGGAGTTAAAATGGTTAGCAACCGGCAGATCCAGTAGGTTCACAAGGTTAATTCCCGGGATAGGGGGGGACTGTCATATGCTGAGAGAATGGAGAGGCTGGGCTTGTATACTCTGGAGTTTAGAAGGATGAGAGGGATCTTATTGAAACATATAAGATTATTTGGACACGCTAGTGGCAGGAAACATGTTCCCGATATTGGGGGAGTCCAGAACCAGGGGCCATAGTTTAAGAATAAGGGGTAAGCCATTTAGAACGGAGACGCAGAAACACTTTTTCACACAGTTGTGAGTCTGTGGAATTCTCTGCCTCAATGGGTGGTGGAGGCCGATTCTCTGGATACTTTCAAGAGAGAGCTAGATAGCGCTCTTAAAGATAGCGGAATCAGGGGATATGGGGAGAAGGTAGGAACGGGGTACTGATTGGGGATGATCAGCCATGATCACATTGAATGGCGGTGCTGGCTCGAAGGGCCGAATGGCCTATTCCTGCACCTATTGTCTATTGCCAATGATTTCATATCACTCACTTTTTATGCCAGTTCTGCCGCAAGATTGTCTATCCATCTGTAACATTTACCTCATTTTCTCTCCCAATGTTCTGCTTCACTGAGTATTTCCAGCATCCTGCCCTTGGTTCCAGATTTCAGCATGGTTCTGATCTCTATTTCAGTTTTAACATCCGTTTGTCCATCTATGTAATTAGGTGTGAGTTCAGTTTTCCTGAAATTTGATCCAATATCTAATTAGTGAAAATACAAAACACAAGTGTTACTACAACAACCAACTAGTCCAATGACCAAGGAGCTCATTGTAGACTTCAGAATGTCTAGGGGTGGCATGCACACCCCCATCCATATTAACGGGACGGAGGTGGAACGTGTCTCCAGCTTCAGGTTTCTGGGGGTCAACATCTCTGATGACCTCTCTTGGATCCACAATACCTCAACCCTGGTCAAGAAGGCTCACCAATGGAATGAAGGTCTGACCAGAATCCAAACTTGTTCGATCAATGTCAGGTATAAACTGATTCAGTTTAAAGTCATCCACAGACTCCATTACTCAAAGACCAAATTACATCGAATCTACCCTGCTATTTCTCCATTATGTGACAGATGCAAAAGTGCAGATGGTTCTTTAACACATATTTTCTGGCTCTGTCCTCATATACAAATATGGTCTAAAATATTTAAGTGGTTTTCTGGGGTCTATGGAAAAGATATTCTCCCTGATCCAGAACTGGCACTTTTTGGATGCTCAGAGACTGCTTTGTACTTCACGTCTGAAGAACAACAAGCACTGATGCTTGGTATGGTGGCAGCCAAGAAAATGATCCTAACAGACTGGAAATCATCTACACCCCCCTGCTTCGAAAAATGGCTCAATGAAATGATAATAATCATACAAATGGAAAGGATACGCTTCTACAACTCCAAGGTACCAAACAACTTTTTAAGTGTTTGGGGACCATTTATCAACCATCTCAAAGTCCAATAATTTCATAATTTCATATTATCTGCAGTGATGTAGTCCTGTGACCTTTACTTCTGCTTTTGCAATGCATGACTGTGTAGCACCATGTGGATTGTACCAATACTGTTATGTCTGGCGGCTTTGTTTTATTTATTTATTTATTTTTTTAATCATAATTATTTGTTTTTCCTTCCTTTTTTTTCCTGTTGTTTTTTTCAGTTTTTATTTATTTATTTTTTTTGTTGTTGTTGTTGTTTGTTTTTTTGTTATAAAAAATCGTATAAAATAATAAAAAATATTAAAACAAAAAAAAAAAGAAGGCTCACCAGCGTCTCTTCTTCCTGAGGAGACTGAAGAAGGTCCATCTGTCTCCTCAGATTCTGGTGAACTTCTACCGCTGCACCATCGAGAGCATCCTTACCAACTGTATCACAGTATGGTATGGCAACTGCTCTGTCTCCGACCGGAAAGCACTGCAGAGGATGGTGAAAACTGCCCAACGCATCACCGGTTCCTCGCTCACCTCCATTGAGTCTGGCCAGAGCAAGCGATGTCTGCGAAGGGCGCGCAGCATCGTCAAGGACTGCTCTCACCACAGCCACAGTCTGTTTACCCTCCTCCCATCCGGGAGGCGCTACAGGTCTCTCCGTTGCCGGACCAGCAGGTCCAGGAACAGCTTCTTCCCTGCGGCTGTTACATTACTTTACTCTGCACCTCGGTGATTGCCAGTCACTCCCCCCCCCTGACACTCCTTCCCCCAGAAAAATTGCACTACTACGACTGTATGTACGTATATATATTTATTGCTCATTATTCTATGTTCGCTCTTCTGGGTGAGATGCTAACTGCATTTCGTTGTCTCTGTACTGTACACTGCACAATGACAATAAAGATTTGACTCTGAATCTGAATCCGTCCTATCTGCCTGTGTCATAGTCATAGAGTGATACTGTGTGGAAACAGGCCCTTCAGCCCAACTTACCCACACATGCTAACATGTCCCATTACACTAGTCCCACCTGCCTGCATTTGGTCCATATCCCTCTAAACCTATCCTATCCATGTACCTGTTTCTTAACTGTTTCTTAAAAATGTTGGGATAGTCCCTGCCTCAACTACCTCCTCTGGCAGCCTGTTCCGTACACCCACCACCCATTGTATGAAAACTTTACCCCTCAGATTCCTATTAAATATTTTCCCCTTCACCTTAAACCTACGATCCTTGATTCACCTACTCTGGGCAAGAGATTCTGTGCATCTACCCGATCTATTCCTCTCATGATGTTATACACCTCTATAAGATCACATCTCATCCTCCTGCGTCATGAGTCCCAGCCTACTCAACCTCTCCCTATAGCTCAGACCCACTAGTCCTGTCAACATCCTCGTAAAAAGTTCAATAAGGAAATCATTCCGACAGGTCCCCCAACTGAATGCATTTTTTCAAGGGATACGAGAGAATAAACAACGGTCGAAATTCCCAAATGTTGATATATCTTTATTTTCCAAAAGAGCAACATATTTGCTTGCGAATCAGTTTGGTAGCCTTCAATGGAGTTATCAGCAGATGGAACCTCTTCCTCCACAACAAGTATTTAAGTAAGTGTCCTGATTTAATAATCCATTTGATTCTCATTGAAAGGTGAGATCAGGGAGCGAATACGTATTCATATACGTGAGTGCTATTCAAATGCAAAAAAGTAGTTATTACAGTCACCTTGTTTTATGAAATCAGAAATGTATTTTTTACTTTGAGTGGCTGCTACTGTTGAAACAAGTTATTTTTTTATACCTGGTGCTCTGCCTGTGCCGAGATCAAAGGAGGATCGTAAAAACAGAATAACCTGTCCAAAAATTAAATTTGCTGTTGAATCCCATCTATTCTTTGCTAATTCCTTTGCACCCCTGCTCTGTAGCCCACACAATGAGAAATTAGAGGCTCTTTAGGCCTGTCAAAAGATGGCAAAGAAATGTTGCAGCTTACAGATCTTAACATGGTGGGCAGCAACCAATGGTTCAGACTGAATCACTGCTAACTTGAGCAACTCTTAAGTCAGACTAAATTGTTCAATCAATTCCTGTGTGACATCTATTATCCCTTCCAGCCATTGAAGAATATTGCTCCCAGCCTTTGCAACGTTTAGTTTAGAGATACAGCACGGAAACAGGCTCTTCAGCCCACTGAGTCCATGCCGACCAGCGATCCCCATACTCTAGCACTATCCTACACACGAGGGACAATTTACAATTTTTACCAAAGCCAATTAACCTGCAACCCTGTATGCCTTTGGAGTGTGGGAGGAAACTGTAGCACCCAGGGATAACCCATGCAGTCACAGGGAGAATGTATAAACTTCATACAGACAGCACCCGTAGTCAGGATCGAACCTGGGTCTCTAGCGCTGCAAGTTAGCAACTCTACCGTTGCGCCACCACGCCGCCCAAATTGAAGAATATTACTTTGTCACTGAATCATATTACTCCTTGTCAGTTAATATTGAGGAAAGATATAGAATGCTGGAGTAACTCAACGGGTCAGGCAGCATCCTTGGAGAACATGGAAAGGTGATGTTTTGGGTCGAGACCCTTCTTCACATTCTATAATTAATATTACTCTGAGTCAGTGAATCCTGCTCAATCATCCCCCTCACTTTTACTACCTTTCAACCACAGATCAGTCCCTTCACAACCACTCAGCAGTCTCCTCCCAAACAGCGATCACTCTTTTTGACTAAAGATCATTCCTGTCCAGACACACGATCACTCTCTCCCTGCCCAACGACCACATGAGAGTGATCAGTCCCAGCTACCAATCACTGACCACTGATTACTCCCATCCTAACCACAGATCACTCTCCGTTCCTATCACCAATAACTCTTCCCCATCCACGGAATGTATCCCAAGTCACTGACCTTCCCTCCCACTGCCCATCACCCAGTCTCCACATTCGTTGGTGCCCAGGTCCTCAGATGAGATTTATTCCAACCCATCGAGGTTGGCTGCAGAGATTTTACAGGGCAATTGCTCTACAAAGCTTTGAGTGCACTGGGTATCAACGGAATGGGGAGGAGAAGAGCCATCAAGAACACCACAGAGGCAGCGGAGAAACGTAGAAACATAGAAATTAGGTGCAGGAGTAGGCTATTCGGCCCTTCGAGCCTGCACCGCCATTTAATATGATCATGGCTGATCATCCAACTCAGTATCCTGTACCTGCCTTCTCTCTATACCCCCTGATCCCTTTAGCCACGAGGACCACATCTAACTCCCTCTTAAATATAGCCAATGAACTGGCCTCAACTACCTTCTGTGACAGAGAATTCCAGAGATTCACCACTCTCAGTGTGAAAAATGTTTTTCTCATCTCGGTTCTAAAAGATTTCCCCCTTATCCTTAAACTGTGACCCCTTGTCCTGGACTTCCCCAATATCGGGAACAATCTTCCTGCATCTAGCCTGTCCAACTCCTTAAGAATTTTGTAAGTTTCTATAAGAACCCCCCTCAGTCTTCTAAATTCTAGCGAGTACAAGCCAAGTCTATCCAGTCTTTCTTCATTTGAAAGTCCTGACATCAGAAGGCCTCGAGATGGCTTTGGATCAGGAGAGGAGGTCCATGGGGAGGTGCGAATGCCACCTGAACACGTTGTGGTCTGATCAACCACAGCTGGGTCGCCTGGGTGTTGAAGGACCCGAAACACCCAATGTCCCCAGGTTACATCACTGATGATGTGTTCAGGAGCATCAATAGATGTATTTTTATCAATGACCTCATCTGTGACGCTGTCTCCAGTTAATGATCGTTCCTCTGGGGAGAGGGGGAGAGTTCTCTGATGATGGGTCATTGACCCTGAGTGTTAACTCTGTTCCACACTTCCTGCTCCACCTTCCCCCCATTAAATCCGCTGTCCAATGATTTGGAAATCCCAATGCTTTGGCATCTTGTTCACGAGGCAGCGTTTGCTGTGTTCCCTTTCCACTCGTGGGGCTCCAGTTCTTGCATCGACTTTCCTTTATCATTATTGGGTAAACTCTGTTGGTCTGGAAAAACGGATAATAGGGCAAGACTCTGGGACCAAGGATGCCGCAAAATGCAGGTGGCGGACCTGTATTAACATCTCAGTGGCTGATATGTACCCAGCTGAAAAATTAGGCGCTCCTTCTCACCTTGACACTGGTCAACATACAACATGAAGCAATATAGTTGTATAAGAACCCCCCTCAGTCTTCTAAATTCTAGCGAGTACAAGCCAAGTCTATCCAGTCTTTCTTCGCTTATCGCCAAAACAGATCCACAGAAGACGCCATCACCGTAGCTCTCCACTCTGTGCTGAGCCATCTGGAGCAGGGGCAGAGCTACGTCCGGATGCTCTTTGTGGATTTTAGTTCAGCCTTTAACACAATCATCCCGGACATCCTCATTGGTAAACTGGTCACTCTCGGCCTCCCCACTGCCACATGTGCCTGGATTAAGGATTTCCTCACAAACCGGCCCCAGACTGTGAGACTTGGCCCCCACCTCTCCTCCACTCGCAGGTTGAGTACCGGTTCCCCACAGGGCTGTGTGCTAAGCCCCCTCTTATACTGTCTCTACACCTACGACTGTAGTCCGGCCCACAACAACAACCGCATCGTCAAATTTGCTAACGACACTACTGTGGTCGGACTTATTTCAAAGGGAGACGAGGCAGCCTACAGAGAGGAAGTCCTGAAGTTGACAACCTGGTGCTCAGAAAAACAATCTGGCTCTGAACACCAGGAAAACAAAAGAGCTCATTGTCGACTTCAGGAGGCACAGCACCGACTTAGGGCCCCTACACATTAACGGCGAGTGTGTGGAGAGGGTCAACACCTTCCGGTTTCTCGGCGTCCATATCGCGGCTGACATCTCCTGGACGGACAACACGACAGCGGTCATCAAGAAGGCTCAGCAGCGGCTGCACTTCCTGAGGGTCCTCAGGAAGCACAACCTGGACTCTAACCTGCTGCTGACCTTCTACCGCTCGTCCATCGAGAGCCTGCTGACATACTGCATTACAGCATGGTATGGCAGCTGCACCATGGCAGACAGGGAGAGGCTTCAGAGGGTAACCAGGACAGCGCAGAGGATCATTGGTTGCCCTCTCCCCTCCCTGATGGACATCTACACCTCCCGCTGCCTTAGCAGGGCAAAGAAGATCACCAAAGACAGCTCCCATCCTGCGTTTGGACTGTTCGACCTGCTGCCCTCTGGAAGGCGCTATAGGTGCATCAAATCGAGGACAAACAGACTCAGGAATAGCTGCTTCCCGAGAATTATATCTACCATAAATTCAAATCCACACATGCACTGACTACACCGCCCAACACGGACTTCCATCTATATATATGTATATATGGATACCCGTAAAATTTGTCAACTCTACCCGCCCCCCCCCATCTCCTTTCTGTTTTGTTTTTCTGTTTCTTGTTTTTTGTGTAAAATTGTATGTATGCACTGAGTACGAGCAGCTTTCAGTTTCACTGTACATGTATGGTGACAATAAATGGCATATCTATAGGAGGCTGAGACAGAGAGGTTACTGTGGGAGCACAGATGGAGAATTATAATGACAGGTATTTGGATGCTCAGCGTGGCCTTTGTGGGCTGCAGAGTAGTTGCCGAAACTGTAATTGGTTCCTGCAATGAAGAGGACACCATCCCATGAGCAACAAATCCAAAGCTTTAACTTGGAAGAAATACAAGTGAATCGCTACGTCATCAGGAAGGACAGTTTGCAACAAATTACATTACAGCCACTAGATGGTGATAATTGTCAGGAAAAGAATGACATACATTTTATGTCTAAACTTTTTTTAAAGTTCTATTAAAGATTTATTTATGCCTCTTGCTGAAAATAATTGTAATCCATTTCGGGATTCATGTCACATACCAAAAGGTTACAACTTCAGGCGAAAGTGCCAACATAATCTAAGACTAATCCCACCCAGGTCATTCCCGAGTATAGTGGGATCTTCTGTATCTTCTGCCTTCACTTGACTTTGCAAAAATATAATGCATCTCATATTTATCTGCATTAAACTTCATTAGTTATTTCTCAGTCCACTTGTCCAGCTGGTCACGATCCTGCTGTAAATTAAAAAAAATGAAATTGATGCATAAGATTATAAGAAATAAGACTGTAAGCGATGTAAGGAAAGGGGAAAGAAAGGCCAAATTATAGTAAGACTTACAACTTCTGGGCGGCACGGTGGCGCAGCAGTAGAGCTACTGCCTTACAGTGCCAGAGACCCAGGTTCGATCCTGACTACTGGTGCTGTCTGTACGGAATTTGTACGTTCTCCACGTGACCTGCGTGGGTTTTCTCTGAGATCTTCAGTTTCCTCCCTCACTCCAAAGTCGTACATGGTTGTATGTTAATTGGCTTGGTGTAGATGTAAAATTGTCCCTAGTGTTAACGTGCAGGGATTGCTGGTCGGTGCGGACTCGGTGGGCTGAAGGGCCTGTTTTCACAAAAATATATAGAAGTATTTCAAAGGAGTGGTCAAAGGAAAAACACGTGTTAAAATGGAAAAATGGCAGATGTGTCAGTCTTTACAATAGAGACTGAGGACTATATAGCTGATGTGTTAACGAGCTGAAAAAAATAACTAATTAAAGTCAATGGAAGCAAGAGAAAAATTGTAAGTAAAATTATGTCAACATAGATGAACAAAGATCCTTAGGATTTGAATCAGGATTTCAAAGGAATTGGGTGAGGAGATCTAGCAATAATCTTCCAAAGCTCTCTCAATTCATAAATTATTTCTGTAGATTGGAACATTGCAAATGTACTGTTTTTCCCTTGTTTAGGAAAAGATGAGAGAGAATCCAGGAAATTATGGACCTGATAGCCTGCCATGTGTTGGGAAGTTATTGGAATCTATTAATATGGACAGGCTGAATATTATTTAGAGTAACTTGAACTGATAGAGAGTGTCAACATTGATTTGCAATAAAAAATATGGAAAATAGTAATGCTGAGAATATCAGGCAGCATTTGTGAAGAGGCCCACAGAGTTAATGCTTTAGGTGGGTAACCTTTTATAAGAACCAGGAAAAGTTAGAAATCTAAAAAGTCAAAGCTGATGAATAGGTACATGGTTTTGTGAAAGATAGGACATATCCAATGAATCAATTTTTTTTTTTGTTGAGGAAGTCATTAAAGAAGTGGGAAGAGAAATATCATAATATTTTGTGGACCTCCTGTAGGCATTTGATAAGATTTAATTTTAGAAATTGTTAGTTAAAATTAAAATTTAAGGAATTATTAACCTGGTTAGTAGACTGATATGCGGTAAAAGATAAAATATTTTGTAGAAGAGAACAACAAAGACTTTACTTTAGTCTTTAGAGATACAGCATGGAAACAGGCCCTTTGGCCTACCTAGTCCGCATAATGACCACATAACGACTAGCAATCGCCCCTCTACACTAGCAGTACCCTACACACAAGGGACAATTTACAATTTTATTGAAACAAATTAACCTACAAACCTGTATATCTTTGGAGTGTGGGAGGAATCTGGAGTACCTGGAGAAAACCCACACGGTAACAGGGGTAATGTACAAATCCTGTACAGATAGATGTGGTGCAACAGAATCGTAAAAACCAACTACCACGTCTGGGTGAAAGATGGTCAAGAATACAAATACCCATCTCCTATCTCCTATTTGCTACTCTCTCTCTTGCTCTTTTTTCTTTCTTACTTTTCTTCCTCACTCTCCCTCTCTCTCTTTTTACACACACTACACGTTTTTTTACTCTCTATTATCTTTCTCTCTCTCATTTCTTTAAGAAAAATAAAAAATGAAGTTGTACATAGAATGTAACATGTCAACATATATTTGGCACCTGAAAAAAGGTACCACTGTATTGTACTTACTTCTAATACATAATTTTGTTTTAAAAAAAAACAGATAGTACCCATAGTCAGGATTGAACGCATGTCTCTGATGGTGTAAGATAGCAACTCTACTGCTGCACCACTGAGCCCAAATTTAATCAATTTTAGATCCTAATCCTTGGATTACAAAGACTGTTGAAGACTGATTATTTAAACTAGTTTTATTAAAGTTCCTGGGAATGCATGAGATTGAGAACATATATCAAATTCTGAAAGGAGAAAATCTTCTGCTGGTGGAGAATTTGAAGACGGGGAACTCTCTCGAACTTCTACAGGTGCACAGTAGCGAGCATGCTGACCGGTTGCATCGTGGCTTGGTACGGCAACCTGCGCGTCCAGGAGCGGAAAAGGCTGCAAACAGTCGTAACCACTGCCCGGTCCATCATCGGTTCTGACCTCCCTACCATCGAGGGGATCTATCTCAGTCGCTGCCTCAAAAATACAGATTTTGAGGTTGATACAGAGGTTGAGAAGGAGTTTCTTCCCAGAGGCCATTCGGACTGTAAATCTCACCAGGGACTAACTTTACTGAATGTTTTTCCTTCCAATATTTAATATGTAAAATAATATGTGTGTGCTATGATTGTGTTTATAGTTTGTTTGGTTGTTTGTCTGTTTGTCTTTTTGCACAAAGTCCGCGAGCATTGCCACTCTTCATTTCACTGCACATCTCGTATGTGTATGTGACGAATAAACTTGACTTGACTTGACTTGAAAAAGGCTGCCAGCATCATCAAGGACCCACACCATCCTGGCCACAAACTCATCTCTCCCTGCCATCGAGTAGAAGGTACAGGAGCCTGAAATCTGCAACATCCAGATTCAGAAACATCTTCTTCCCCACAGCCATCAGACTATTAAACAGAACTTCAAACAAACTATGAACTATAACAACCTATTGCACTTTATCTGTTTACTGATGTGTGTATATATATATATTATATGGTAATATGGACACACTGATGTGATCTGTATTTATGACTACAATATCCTGTTGTGCTGCAGCAATGCAAGAATATCATTGTCCTATCTGGGCCACATGACAATAAACTCTCTTGACTATTAGATCAGATGTTGAAGTTCAGGACATTACTACAGGAGTTCCAACGAGCAGTTTCCTGGACCCAACCATCCACAGTTAGTTTGTCAATGTCCTTTTTTCCATCGAAAATCAGAAGCGGGAATGTTCATTGATGACCGCATAATGACCAATCCCTACGTATCACCTCAACAAGCAGCAGCCTAATAAGGGGCTGATAAGTGACAACTAGCAGCATGAAAGTGCCAGGCAACTACAAACTCCAACAATAAAAATAATGAACTACCCACCCTTGACTCTCAATGGGATTACCATCGCTGAGTCCCTGTCCACCAAAGTCCTGGGGGTGAAATTTGTGTGTGGGGGGAGGTCAACATTGAACAGAAACCCATATAAACATCATGGGTACAAGTTCAGTTCACGGGGCAAGAGACTCATCTCGAAAACCCTTTCACCATTTACCACCCCTTGATGAGGAGCGCGATGGAGTGCTCTCCTCCTGCTTGAAAGTCCGCAATGCTGGCAACCCTCAAGAAAAGCTCCGCACCATTTGGATAAGGCAGCCTGCTTGAATGGCACCCCCACACGTCACCCCAAACATTAATTCCCCTCCATCACCCACACACACTGCATATCATCTACAAAATTCACTGTATGTTCTCAGTTATTCCATTTAGCATTTTACACACCTGAGAACTTTACCACAACAAAGCACATTGGAATGCCATCATCTGCAGATTCCTATCCAGGTTGCACACTATTCCCAAGGAACAGATGTTTCCAGGGGATTTGTGGGTCTGAAAGTCTCCAGGTATTTTGAGGGACAGACTGGTGTTCTCAGGTGAAGTTTGGCTCCAGGTTCTCTGATGGTTTGACTATCTCCAGGTTTTTTCCTGATGATGTCCTTGTTTCCAGCTGTTCTGATGGTTTGACTATCTCCTGTGGTTTTCATGATCTGACAGTCCCCAGCTGTTCTGATGGTCTCACTGTCTCCTGGTATTCCAAGGTCTTATTCTTCAATGAATGCGGGAGACTCACTCATTTCTAATGAGATGCCGAAATCAATTTGGACATAATTGTATGAAGTTGTAGGAATAACAATGTAGTTTAACTTCATATAAAGTTCTTTATTAACCACGAGGCACAGAGACTGAGCCTGTGGCTTTGGCTGTGTACTGTGTTTTTTAGACAAAGGTTGCCCATATAAGTCCTGCAATGCCAGGTTAACAGGTTAAGATCAGCTGTTTTTATCTTTTCTATATTACTGCTTGTATTAGTACAATTTGGTTAGCTGCTTCTGATGAGGGCACTGATATTTTGATAGGCAGTTCCAGTATCTGTGGGCATAAATTTGTCAAAGAGCAAAAATAAATGATCTGGATAAGAAAGGTAAACGGTGATACATGTATTCATTAGAGCCTTAGATAACCCGGGCAATTGAGGAGATACTAATCCCTCCTAATTTGATTATGTTTGTATCAGAGAACAAGTAAATTCATTCCAACTGCAAACAAATGGGATTAATTTTCCATAAATACTCCCAACACAATTTGATTGGAATGACTCAAAACAAGCTTGCAGAGGACTTTGCCCTCATTGAAGTCTCAATAAGTATGATAGACTTTACAACGTGAAAACAGGCCCTTCAGCCTAATGAGTCCACGTCGGCCAGTGGTCACCCCATTCGCTAGCATTATCCTACACACTAGGGACAATTTACAATTATACCAAAGCTAATTAACCTACACACGTGTTTGTCTTGGATGTATGGGAGGAAACTGGAGAAACCCCACACAGTCATAGGGAGAACTAACAAATTTTCTACAGACAGCTTCTGTAGTCAGGATCAAAACAGGGTCTTTGACACTGTAGGGCAGCAACTCTACCGCTGCACCACTGTGCTGATAGGCACAGACCTTCACACCAGTGAATTAGGGACAAGGCTCACAGGAATAGCTCAAAACCTAATGATAGGGAAGAGGGTAATTAATTGGTCTGAACTAGGGCTTTAGGCACTGGAAACATTATGGCAATGTTGCCTGGGTTTCAGCAACTAAGTTACAGAGAAAGGTTGACCAAGTTAGGTCTTTATTCTTTGGAGCGCAGAAGGTTAAGGGGGGGACTTGATAGAGGTCTTTAAAATGATGAGAGGGATAGACAGAGTTGACGTGGATAAGCTTTTCCCATTGAGAGTAGGGAAGATTCAAACAAGAGGACATGACTTGAGAATTAAGGGACAGAAGTTTAGGGGTAACATGAGGGGGAACATCTTTACTCAGAGAGTGGAAGCTGTGTGGAATGAGCTTCCAGTGGAGGTGGTGGAGGCAGGTTCGATTTTATAATTTAAAAATAAATTGGATAGGTATATGGACGGGAAAGGAATGGAGGGTTATGGTCTGAGTGCAGGTAGATGGGACTAGGGGAGAATAAGTGTTCGGCCCAGACTAGAAGGGCCGTGATGGCCTGTTTCCGTGCTGTAATTGTTACATGGTTATATGGTTATGTATTGGGAAAGAAAGGATATAAGGCAATTATGTGGGGAGCAAATGATGAAAAAGTGTGAGTTTTATTAGACCAGATGGACAGCTTGTTACTGTATGTTTGGCTTAATTCAACATTCTTTGTGCACATGCTCGGCATATAAGAAAAAAAGTGAAAGAATTGTAAATGCAAGTTCAACCTGGAAAGTATAGCATGGTAATAAAAATTGAGTCTGGGACCTAAAAACAAATACAGAAAATGTCAGGGAAGTGGTAGTGGGAGGAATAAATATCCTTGCTGATTAAGAATCAAAATACGTCAATGTTAAATTGGTGAGTGGATGAATAACAAGAGCAGGCAGTGGAGACTCTATGGGTGGAGTTAAAATGTAAAAAAGATTTAAGACACAGCAGCAGTTGTGTGTAAGAAACTTGGCAGCAGCTGAAGTGGAAGAATATATAAATGTGGGAATTCAGAAAATAGCAACTCCCATATAAAAGATTATTCAGTGAAGATGAAACCCATAGAACTTAAATGACTATTATCCATAAAATCCATAGAACATAGTTAGGAAGTGTGCTCAGTGGCAGGAAAGAGAGATGAGGGGTAACATGCAGGTATCCAATTTGGCCAGTTGTCACTAATGCTGCCCCACAAGGATCTTTGAGAGGCAATTACGGATCATGAGATGGAGCGGCACGGTGGCGCAGCGGTAGAGTCGCTGCCTTACAGCACAAGAGACCCAGGTTTGATCCTGATTAGGTAGTTCTCCCTGTGACTGCGTGGGTTTTCTCTGGGCGTTCCAGTTTCCTCCCAATCTCGAAAGATGTACATGTGTGTAGGTTATTTGGTTTTGGTAAAATTGTAAATTGTCCCTAGTGCGTAGGACAGTGCTAGTGCATGGGGTGATTACCGGTGGGCGCGGACTCAGTGGGCTGAAGGGTCCGTTTCCACGCTGTATCTCTAAAGCCTAACGTCGACAGCAATTTTGGGCACCATATCTGAGGAAGGATGTGCTGGCTCATGAGAGGGTCCAGAGGAGGTTTACAAGAATGATCCCAGGAATGAGTAGGTTAACCTATGATGAGCGTTTGCCGGCAATGGGCCTGTACTCGCTGGAGTTCAGAAGTCCTAATTGGAACATACAGAATAGTGAAAGGCTTGGACAGAGTGGGCATGGGGAGGATGTTTCCACTAGTGGGAAAGTCGAGGCCTCAGAATTACAGGAGGTTATGGGAGAAGGCAGGAGAATGGGGTTAGGAGGAAGAGATAGATCAGCCATGATTGAATGGCGTAGACTTGATGGACGGAATGACCTAATTCTACTATTCCTTATGACCCTATGATCGATCTGCGACTAACTGTCTACTTCATGCACATGCACTTGTGGCACATGTGAATGCAGTGTGTACGATCCACCGGCTATGTTGCAGCAATTTGCCAAAGCTTCTCTGTAGCATCACTCAAACCGGCAGCACCACCCTCCCACAGAAAAGGGCAGCAGGAACACAATCACCCACAAGCTCAACAAATGGGTCTTCATAGTTGGTGGGTTCAAATCCTGGAACTCACTCCCCAATGATACTGTGCGTGATCACCAGTTCAGGAGGAAGGCTCACCATCATCACATGTGGGGAATTAGCTGTAAATGCTGCTTTTGGCAGCAGTGTTACAGTTTCAGTTTAGTTTATTGTCAGAGACAGTGAAAAACCTTTGTTGCGTGCCATCCAGTCAGCAGAAAGACAATACATGATCACTATCGATCCATTTACAGTGTACAGATACAGGATAAGGGAATAACGTTTAGTGCAAGGTAAAGCCAGCAAAGTTCGATCAAGTGTGTAAGTAGGAACTGCGGATGCTGGTTTAAACCGAAGGTAGACACAAAAAGCTGGAGTAACTCAGCGGGCCAGGCAGCATCTCTGGAGAAAAGGAATGAGTAATGTTTCGGGTCGAGACCCTTCTCCAGACTGGTTAGGGATAAGGGAAACGAAAGGTATAGACGATGATGTAAAGAGATAAAGAACAATGAATAAAAGATATGCAAAAAAGTAATGATGTTAAAGGAAACAAGGATAGTCCGAGGGTCTATGTGGTAGATAGTAGTTCAGGACTGCTCTCTGGTTGTGGCAGGATGATTTAATTTCTTCATCTGGGAAGAAACTAATAACCAACTTTGCACTGAGGGAGAAGGAAATATGTACCAGTTAACCAGAAAGGCATTGCAATATTTGCAATGTGGGTTGAAGTTAAGTTCAAAATATTAAAACTGTATGTTCAGTCTTATCAGTATTTTATTATATATATACAAAATTATTAATGAAATTGTGAAAGAAAATTATCATAAATAACTAGACTGTCATTATTGAAATTAGATCTTTATAGCCAATAGACAATAGGTGCAGGAGTAGGCCATTCGGCCCTTCAACCCAGCACCGGCATTCAATGTGATCATGGCTGATCATCCACAATCAGTACCCAGTTCCTGCCTTCTCCCCATATCCCCCGACTCCGCTATCTTTAAGAGCCCTATCTAGCTCCCTCTTGAAAGTATCCAGAGAACCGGCCTCCGCCGCCCTCTGAGGCAGAGAATTCCACAGACTTACAACTCGCTGTGTGAAAAAGTGTTTCCTCATCCCCGTTCTAAATGGCTTACCCCTTATTTTTAAACTGTGGCCCCTGGTTCTGGACTCCCCCAACACCGGGAGTTCTGGTTCTGGACTCCCCCAACATACTTTAGAATATGGAACAGTAACAGGCCCTTCGGCACCAAAATGTCCGCGCCAAACAAGACGGCAAGTTAAACAAATCTTCTCTGCCTGCATGTGATCCATATCCCTCCATTCCCTGCACATCCATGCACTTCTCCAAAAGCCTCTTGAATGCCACTATCATACCTGCCTCCACCACCACCCCTGGCAGCGCATTCCAGGCACTCACTACTCTGTTTGGAACAATCTTCAAATTATCAGGAATAATTTTTCCCGAAGGGAATGTAAAGAAGGAACTGATTCGCACAAAAATGTGTGGTGGCTGGATTGACCATTTTGGGATTGAAACTAATGAACTCTGGTTAAAGGGTATCATTGGATTTGGTCGGTAAATGGAATTCAAGTATAGAGCAGGCTCTGGAGGCTGAATGGCTTGTCAATGATCCTTGCCATATTGGGCAGTAGAGAAATACACCGGATCAGATATTATAATTTTGGGGAAAGATTGTGCGAAGTTTGTATGTTCTCCTTGTGAGTGCATGAGTTTCCGACCACATCCCAAAGACACGCAGGTTAAGTAACCACTGTAAATTGCCCCTTGTAAACTGATGGCTCAGTGGAGTTTTGAAGGAATATCATGCTGTAGGATGCGCCTTGTTCATGGTGTTAAAGTGAAGCCTCATCTCACCTCTCACCAAAGGTCTGATGAAACTAATATCAAAGATGAGCAAGAGATTTATCACAGGTGGCCTAGGCAATATATATCATTGGTGGCCAGTCACCCTGCTTCTTTTCTCACCAATGTACATTCATCATCCATCCCCAGGTACCTCTCATCCCCCCCTCCCTGTTCATTTCCGCATATATCCCTCCCACTGACTTTACATTTAACTCTCCTATTCTCTCCTTATCTTCTGAGTATAGAAGTTGGTAAGTCATGTTGCAGTTGTGTAAGGCGTTGGTGAGGCCACAATTAGAGTATTTTGGTCAGTTCTGGGCACCGTGTTATATGGAAGATGTCAAGCTGGAAAGGGTACAGAGACGATTTACTGGGATGTTGCCAGGACTAGAGAGTCTGAGCTATAGGCAGAGTAGGCTGGGACTCTATTCCTTGGAGTGCAGGGGGATGAGGGGTGATCTTATAGAGATGTATAAGATTATGAGAGGGATGGATCAGTTAGATGCACAGAGTTTCTTGCCTAGAGTTGGTGAATCGAGGACTGGAGGTCATGGGTTTAAGGTGAAGGGGAAAAGATTTAATAGGAATCTGAGGGATAACTTTTTCACACAAAGGGTGGTGGGTGAATGGAACAAGCTGCCAGAGAAGGTAGTTGAGGCAGGGACTATCCCAACATTTGAGAAGCAGTTAAACAGGTACATGGGTAGGACAGTTTTGGAGGGATATGGACCAAATGCTGGCAGGTAGGACTAGTGTAGCTGGGACATGTTGGCCGGTGTGGGCAAGTTGGGCTGAAGGGCCTGTTTTCACACTCTATCAATCTATGACCCTTTGTGACAATGTCTCCTTTTCATCTCCAGCCTTTGTCCCTCCATCTGCCAATCACCCCCCACCCCCACATCTATATCCACCTATCGCTTTCGATGCATTGCCCCAGCCAACCCCACCTCCCTTTGCCAGCTTTCAGCTATCTCCCCACCACAACTATCTGTCTGAAGAAGGGACCTGACCCATAACATCGCCTGTTCATTTCCTCCGCAGATGTTGCCTGACCCGCTGAATTCCTCATTCCTCTAGTATTTAGTGTTTTGTCTGGTCAATATTATTTTCTTCAACCAAATTCTAAAATAAAATCATTTGTCATTTTCACAGTGTGGTTTTGGGAGCTTACTGTGCCCAAATTGACTGGATTGTTTCCCACATTTCAACCACAACTAAACTTCAGAAATAGCTGCGTATTGTGAAAGTCTTTGGGACATCTGGGCATTATGAAAGATAGTTTATATGCAAATTTGTCATCGCCTGTTGTACCAGCATTTCAATGTTAATTTAAATAGACCGAGATTACCACAGGATATTAAAAAAAAATGACATTCATAGAAATCAACACTTTATTTGAAGTAAATGAAAATCATGACAAATTGAAATTAAAATAATTTAAAATTAATGTGTAATTTAGAACTTAAAGGAATTTCATTTTCTGATTCATTTTGTGTGTTCATGAGAGTACCATCTCTCATAGCTACATCCCTGGAGTTTATAAGTGCATTTCCTATTCATATTCCAAATGTTTGCGTTGGAGTATCCATCTGGTCATTAAAGAGGAACTATAAATCTATGGTTTTCAGATGGGGTTGTAAAAGCTTGCCCGTAAAAGGGGAAGGTGGATAATCTTTACAGTTTGGCAAACTCACCTTTAAAGTGAGGGGGGGGGGGGGGGGGGGGGGGGGGGGGGGGGGGCTCTCCGCGAGCTCAGCTATTGTTGATGAACCAAATAATTACTGGTAACCATTCTACATTTCTTTATCATCACCCGCTTTGATCTGTGTTTTCACACCATACCCTTCCATATCTCTAAACTCCCTCTCCCCTGACTCTCAGTCTGAAAAAGGGCCTCGACCCGAAATGTCACCCATTCCTTCTCTCCAGAGATGCTGCCTGTCCCACTGAGTTACTCCAGCTTTTGTGTCTCTCTTCAGATATTGTTCCCACGTGGCTTGTGAGGCTGAAGGTTCAACCTCCGCTCTGGGTTTGAGCACATAATCCAGGCTGGGGTGGAATATATGTTTGCCTGTCCAGTGCAGAAGTGCCAGTGTACAGTCGGAGGCACTGCATGCTGGTTTAATCAAAAACCCAGACTACTCCTGCCCTGCAGTAAAAGACAGCAAGCAGCCATTTTGAAGCCGGATAAAGGACTTCTACCACCATACTGAGGTTCCCAAACCTTGAAAATAGACACAAAATGCTGGAGTAACTCAGCGGGACTGGCAGCATCTCTGGAGAGAAGGAATGGGACTTTTGAAGCTCTTGCTTCAGAGATCTCTCTTGTTCTGCAGTTGTACAGGGTCTTGGTGAGACCACACCTGGAGTATTGCGTACAGTTTTGGTCTCCAAATCTGAGGAAGGACATTATTGCCATAGAGGGAGTGCAGAGAAGATTCACCAGACTGATTCCTGGGATGTCAGGACTGTCTTATGAAGAAAGACTGGATAGACTTGGTTTATACTCTCTAGAATTTAGGAGATTGAGAGGGGATCTTATAGAAACTTACAAAATTCTTAAGGGGTTGAACAGGCTAGATGCAGGAAGATTGCTCCCGATGTTGGGGAAGTCCAGGACAAGGGGTCACAGCTTAAGGATAAGGGGGAAATCCTTTAAAACTGAGATGAGAAGAACTTTTTTCACACAGAGAGTGGTGAATCTCTGGAACTCTCTGCCACAGAGGGTAGTTGAGGCCAGTTCATTGGCTATATTTAAGAGGGAGTTAGATGTGGCCCTTGTGGCTAAGGGGATTAGGGGGTATGGAGAGAAGGCAGGTACGGGATACTGAGTTGGATGATCAGCCATGATCATATTGAATGGCGGTGCAGGCTTGAAGGGCCGAATGGCCTACTCCTGCACCTAATTTCTATGTTTCTATGTTTCTATGTTTCTATGTTCCTTGGTTTCTCTGATCTTGAGCTGAAAGACATCTCAGTGATTGACATTTCCATAAATATGTGTTTGTCCAGGCCGAGAGATGTTTGTCCGAGTCGGGACCCTTCTTCAGACTGATGTTAGGGGAGAGGGAGATACATAGATAAGGATGTGTAAGGTGTGAAAACAGGACGAAAGGGGATGGAGTTCAAAGAAAATGTAGAATAGATCATTGTTAGCTGGGACAAGGTAATAACAAAGCAAACAGAAATAAAATGTAGTCGGAGACAGTCAGACTGGTCGGAGAACCAGGAAGGGTGAAGGATGGAGAGAGAGGGAAAGCAAGGGTTACTTGAAGTTAGAGAAGTCAATGTTCATAACGCTGGGGTGTAAGCTGCCCAAGCGAAATATGAGATGCTGTTTCTCCAATTTGCGCTGGGCCTCACTCTGACAATGGAGGAGACTCAGGACCGAAAGGTCAGGGTGGGAATGTCGAAACATTGCCTAGCATGTGCAAAATGACTGTCATCTTTCTCTCGTTGCAACAGCCTCAGTGGATTGGCGACACGAAAAACTATAGATGCTGGAATCTTGAGCAGAAAACAATGTGCTGAAGGATCTCAGCAGGTCGGGCAGAGTTGGGAGGTCCCAAGTAGTGTCCTGACCCTAAATATCGTCTGTTAAATCCCTCCACAGATGCTGCCTGACCTGCTGAGTTCCTCCAGCACTTTGTTTATAGACTCTGTAGATCGGTGGACCTTCTTCCTATATTTTAACTGTGACTTCTGGATAGAGCGTGTTATTGAATTTTTATGTCGGAATCTGTTCGGTTCCAGCGAGGCCCTGTGAAGATCTAGTTATTCTGGACTTCCGAACTCTCGGCATAACTTTGTTCTATTTTTTTCTGCAACGTTCCAAAAGGAGTGCTACATGCAGGAGTCATGTCAGATGAGCAACTGTAGTCTTCCAGGAATTACTGCATCAAATTTTGCTGGTGTGGTGTAAAGTAACTCAGAAATGGTCATTGTCTTATTTCATTCCATGTTAAGTGCACTCACAGTTACATAGCTCTGGAATAAACAATGCTGTTCAGTTTAACTTCAAGGCAACACTGTTTTTCCCATTGTCATAAGTGATAGGAGTAGAATTAGGCTATTCGGCCCATCAAATCTACTCCGCCATTCAACCATGGCTGATCCTATCTCCCCATCCTAATCCCCATTCTGTTCTTTACCTTCAAGATGGCGGACTGCGGGGGTGATGCGCCGTTGTGTATGGCCGCTCCTCCTGCAGTCCGTCCTTTCACCCTTATTTATTTTTATTTTTAGTCCTGTTGGAGGTCTTCTTTTATGTGGTGGGTGGGGGAGGGGAAGGGGGAAATTATTTTTAACCCCAGTCCTACCTGGTCGGAGATGCGGTTTTTCTCCGAACCGCATCTTCGTCCTCTCTGTGCGGCCTACGAGCGAACTGGAGCAGCGCTGGAGCGGCGTTTCCTGCGGGGACTGCAGCTTCGACGGCGGTGTAGATGCTGGGACACCTACAAGGAGCGGGCGATGCCTTGCCGGGTCGCCTTGCGGTAATCTCCGGGGCAACCGCCGACAGCACCGCAGAGCCTGGGATCCGGGATCGCCAGAGTCGGAGGTTCGGCCGGCGCGGCCTGTGAACTTTGGTCGTTGCAGTCTTCGGGGGGGAAGCGGCCGCTTCAGTCCAGGCCGCTGATGGATGTTCACCGACGCCGATGGTCCAGCTTCGCGGCAGGAGGGCCTGAAGACACCGGGTTGGCTGAGGAGGCCAGATATAGGCCCCGACCTCGGGTGGACTATGAGGGGGAGAACTGGTTATTTTTGGTGCCTTCCCTCACAGTGAATTCTGCTGTGGGGGGACGTTTCATGTTGATTTCTATAGTGTACTGTTTCTGTGTCTTTTTTCTTATTCTCTTTTTTCTCTTTTTTTGATTTGTATGGATTTATTGCATTGATCTGTTCAATTAATTTAATCAATCTTTGTAAAGCACTTTGGTTCAAATACTGGTTTTGTTGAAAAGTGCTATATAAATAAATATTATTATTATTATTATTATTATTCTCCTGCCTTCTCCCCATAACCTCTGACACCCATACCAATCAAGAATTGATCTATCTCTTCCTTAAAAATATCCACTGACTTGGCCTCCACAGCCTTCTGTGGCAAAGAATTCCACAGATTCACCACCCTCTGACTAAATAAATTTCTCCTCATCTCCTTCCTAAAAGAACATCCTTTAATTCTGAGGCTATAACCTCTAGTCCTAGACTCTCCCACTAGTGGAAACATCCTCTCTACATCTATCCAACTTCACAGTCATACAGCAGGGAACCAGGCCCTTCGGCCCAAGTTGCCCATGGCGACCAAGATGCCTCATCCATACTAGTCCCACCTGCCTGCATTTGGTCCATATCCCTCTAAAACCTTTCTATCCATACGTTTTTGGTCCAAATGTCCTTTGAATGCTGTTATAGTACTCATTTTTAAAGTTTCTAACAACATAGAAGGAGGCCATTTGGCTCTTTGAGTCAATGCCAGCTCGCCTGAATAACCCCATTCCCCCACTTATTTCCCTGAAATGTCTCTTATTTCCCTGAAACCCGTCCTCTCTTACATTACTAGTGTAGCTCCCCTTCTTTTCCCACTCTCCACGTGTGGTCGAAATTATGCATTACGACAGTCAATTTATATGCAAACCAGCACATATTAGGGATGTGGGAGGAAACTGGAAACTAGGGGGAACACAGTCACAGGAAAAATGTGCTTAAACCCTGCGCAGACCCAACTGCGGAGATCAGAATCCAAACTGGTTTGCTGGAACCAGGGAAACAGCTGCACTAACCTCTGCTCTGTTCTGCCACCTTTCTACAGCTTGACGTTAACTTAAGACTGGGAGGCAAGGGTGAGTCCTTTATACCCCTATTCCATTGATCTATGTGCCTTTATGCAGGACAGAGCTCAACATAAGATGCCTTTAAGAACAGAAATGTCTGATTTGACGCATTAGGGCCAGTAAAATTTATGAAACAGAACTTTTCAATGTTTTCTAACGGTTATCAAATTTTTTTTTTTTCATTTTTATATGAAATGTATTTAAGTTCAGCCCGATTGAAATGAGCACCATGACCACTCTTATCTTGCGAAGATAATTCAGAACTAAACAGCAGTCAGAGGCATGAATCACCTTCAGATCTGTCGTGTTGCATCAGTTTAGTAGTGTGAATCACCAGGCAGCTGGGTGCCACTGGGTTGCAAGCTGCTGCAGGGTCATGAAGATGGGAGACAGATTCAATCCCAATTCCATACATTGCCTTTAATGAGATGAACTTGGGTTGAGTAAGTCCTGACATGGATCCAAGCTCAAATCAGGCTTGGCCTTCCACCAAGGCCTAAGTGTGTGTTTTTGGAAGTCAAGCAAACAGGCCCCAAGAAAACAAAACAGAATGTGACCATCTTCTCTGCGGGAGTCCAAATCTGCTTCAAGCCACCATGAGACAGACCTCAGTCTGAGTTCACACTCTAACTGCAGGAGAAACTATTCGACACCTACTAGAAACATAGAAATTAGGTGCAGGAGCAGGCCATTCAGCCCTTCGAGCCTGCACCGCTATTCAATATGATCATGGCTGATCATCTAACTCAGTATCCCGTACCCGCCTTCTCTCCATACCCTCTGATCCCCTTAGCCACAAGGGCCACATCTAACTCCCTATTGAATCTGTAGTGTAAATGGGCTGTGAGGCACTCAAACAAAAGCAGACTTCATTTCATGGAGCCACGGCATTTCCAGTGAAAGTCCTGTAAATATCATCGATCATTTTCAGGAATAGTTTTCTGCAGTAGTGTTGCTATAAATCATTTATTACCACCAGGGGGTGCCGCACGATGGCAACCTCGCCAACAGTCTGTCTGTCTTTTTGTCTTTTTTATTTTATTTTTAATGTTTTAAAAGTTTGTGTTAATGTTCTCTAGTTTGTTTTACGTGGGGGGGTGGGGGAAACTTTTTTTCAGTCTCTTACCTTGCCGGAGATGCGATTGTTTTCCGGATTGTATCTCTGGTCACTCTGCAGCCTAACATTGTGGAGCTGGAGGCCTTGCTCGGGAATGTCTTTGAGCCCCACTACGGGGACATGGACGTACCATCGGAGCTGATCCCTTGCCTGGGATCGGCGCTCCAACCGCGGCTTGCGGATTTCACCATCGAGGAGCTCACAGTCTTGGGTAGAGACCGAAGTCAGGAAGCTCCAGTCGCAGAAGGTTTCGATCAGCCCCGACCCGCTGTCGATCGCCCGGCGCGGGGGAGCCGACATTTCCCCCCGATGCGGGAGCTTGATCGCTTGATCGCCCCGACGCAGAGGGCCCAAATGCCGCCGGCTACGGGAGCCAAGGTCGTCCCGTCAACGGAAGGCACGAGCCCCCGACCGTGGGAGAACTAAGAAGGGGAGAGAATGATTTTTTTTCGCCTTCCATTACAGTGAGGAATGTGGAGGAGTCACTGTGGTGGATGTTCATGTTAAAATGTATTTTGTGTGTTTTGTTGCTTTTTAATGGTATGACTGTATGTATAATCAAAATCCTTGTATGTTGCAAAGCATATTTGGCTAATAAAATATGATTAAGATTATGATTCTACACCAATGCGTATGAAATTCTATACTGTGAATACTGAATAAAATTTACAAAGACTTCTTTCATCAACTACCTGTTCGAGATGGAGTGGTGGATGCATGTACCGGTACCACTGTGTAATGAATCAAACCTCTCTTCTCTGGTTCACGGAGAACTAGAGATTAATGTTAAAAGGGCTTCTTGAATCTATGCAGATGAGACCTTCAGAAAGCTGTTGTATTGTTGCTTAGCAAAGGTCAGGCACTTGCAGTGCAATGATAACTCAATGTTAGAGACCCCATTCTATTCACTTCTCCAACATGATTGAAACGTTCGACTCGCTCAGTATCCTTTTGACATTTCAATAAACAGTGCCTACTGTAGGAGGCTAGTCAGTGGGAGTCAGAGGCTGCGTTGAATAGCACAGAGCGCCTTCCGTTACTGGATGCGGACAGGTTTATCAATTGCCAATTCATTAATGCAGCAGCTTCCAGGGCTACTAATCTCTAAGGCGCCTAATTATTCAGATTTGGTGCTCCTTTAATGCTGATTACTCATCTGAAATCCACCTAAAGAGAGATAGAGGGACAAAACATGCTTCCTGGGGAAGATTTGGAACTGGATGCACATTTGTCAATGGAAGCTCACTGCCGGTCTGAGATGAGATGTCAAAGCTGAGGAAACATGATTTATTTCCTTTGATTACTCAGTGAGATGACCAGTAGTAAGTATGTAGGAAGGAACTGCAGACGCTGGTTTATTGTCCTTGAAGCTCTAATCAAATGGATTATTGTCAGGGACGGACACACTCTTTTGATGGAAGTGATTCGAGTAGCTACAAGTTTACATCTTCACAGTGCCAGGAAAGATGGTGCTTTCTCATTTTTTTCTGTTATTTATCCATGGGATGTGGGGCGTCATTGTCAAGGCCAGCTTCTGTTGCCCAACCCTAATTACCTCAAGAGGACAGTAGTGAGCTGTCTTCATTAGTCACTGCAGTCCTTGTAGGGAAAGTCCTCCCACAGAACCATTAAGATGACTGTTGAAGATTTTGATTCATCAACAATAAAGGAACAGCAACATCAATCCAAGTTCATATGATGTAGCATTTGCAGAGTAACTCTAAATGGCAATGTTTATCAAGCCTAAGTGATGTTCAGCTGTTCTGTAGTGATGGCCAGTCTAAATCTCCGATAAAGCCCATTTTTAATATATTTTACTTCAAACCAGATACAATATTTTCATTCGGTTACATGAAGGTGCAACTTCTAAAGTTTATTAACAGACTACTGTATATTCAGATTGCTAAGAAACAACAATCCCATAATGGGTTTCTTATTTAAAATGCAGCCAACTGTGACTTCTTTGTGCATTTGACAGCATAACAGCCGGAAATAATTTTTAAAGTCTTTACCAGATTTGGTCATGTTGCAGCAGTCTGTGTTTTTGAGCCAATTAGCCAATCATGGAATTTATTAAATGCACTATTTTACAAATTAAACACTCCTTTGTACAGGACATTCAAGTAGTTAGCTAAATCTACATTTAAAACAAATCTTTGAATGTTTCCCCCCTTTAACTCTCTCCCCCAATAGTATTTAGCTACTTGTATCTTTATACCTGAGACAGATTTAACTTCATGTTTGAATTAGTCTGGCCATGTGGTGGGACCCAAATCAGTTCTGTATCAGATGAGAATGATGAAGTTGAGAGGTTAAATCGAACATGAATGGTAGACAGGCCAGGCAGGAACTGGACAGCACCCGAGGTCAGGATGGAACCCGGGTCTCTGGCTCTGTAAGGCAGCAGCTCTACCGCTGCACCATCGATACCGCCCGATACAGTGGAGGGGGGTTTGATTGGCAGGTGGATGGACAAAACCGAGAGATGAAAAGGAGACAAAAAAGTGTCAGATAAAGAGGGAAAAGGAGTGAAATGTGAAGCCAGAGAGAGGGATATAGGTGGAAGGAGATGGGGCGGGAGGAGGGATGAGATGGTTTTCTCAATGCAAATTCCTTCAGCAGATTCTCGCTTAGCACAAGAGGCGGAGGTGGGCACATTTCTCGGGTGACAGTGTAATTGCTGAATTCAATAGATATTACATTTGGGAGAGATGTATACTGAGTGTCTGATTCATTTAGCGTCAAATCATGGTGATGAGGTGACGATGAAAATCAGCAAACTTCAGCCTTGTCACAGCAGTGTCTGTGTCACCCCCACTGTAACTCCATTCCTGCCTCAAACGCAGGGTTGAAATGATCACGAGTGCCTCTCAAGGGTTAAATCACAATTAACGATTGGCTATTATCTTCAGCCATTCTCATCAGAGGTCTGCTTTATGAGGTCCGATTCATTCTTAACGTTGACTCGTAACATTTATTGGCCGGATGAATGGTCATTCTGTTCTGTCGATGCCAAAGATTTTGAGATCCGTGATGTCAATGCTCTCGCCCAGGGTGAAATTTGATATTTGAATTAATCAGCATCTGTTCGAATGAATGGCACCGAGTCTCCATATACACACAAAAGTACTGTAAAACATCACTTTCCTGACACTCCGAGGGCAGCCTTTTGCACTGACAAAGTACAATGGGTGATTTACAGTAAGCCCCTCAGTCATATTTCAATAGTCTCCAGGAAAGTGGCCCACAATTGGGTCGACACCATGCAAGATCAGGATGGATGTCATTGCAGCAGCAGAAACATTGAATCCGAGCCGCACCTCCTCAGTAATTCATTTTGCACGGCATCTTTCCAACTTCTGTTTGACATTTCACTCACTGTGAACCACAGTCCTGGGTCCTAAGTGGAACCTAAAGTCGTCCCATAAGTTAGAGAGATTTTGGTGGCGATATTCTGACAGCAACTGCTTGTTAAGGCTAGGACAATGGTGTTTGGAAGGCACTCAATTCAGAAAAAAAATTTGAGGCCCTGAGAAGAATAGTGCTTTATACGTTGCTTTTCATTCAGCAAACTGGATTTGGCTAGAGGTTTTGTGGTGTAATTGTGATAAATATTGCGAGATGTTTACGTGACTTTAAATGTAATGAATTGCATAGTCCCTTACATTGAAAGGCAACAAAGAGACACCAACATTAAAGGCATTACTTAATAGAGTTCAGCGCTGGATACATGCAATAACCAAGTAATTATTAAATTAAAAAATCGGATAGTGAAATCCACTCAGTTCTCAGAATGTTCACAACACAAGTCACACAGTGTGGAAACAGGCCCTTCGGCCCAAGCTGCCCACGCGGACCAACATGCCTCATCTAAACTAGTCCCACCTGCCTGCATTTGGCCCATATCCCTCTTTTGTCCCATCCATGTACCTGTCTAAATGATACTTAAATGTCACAGCAGTACCTCCGGCACATCGTTTCATACACCCACCGTCCTTTGTGTGAAATATCCAGTCCGAAAAGCAACCTTCCACCATCACCCTCTGCTTCCTTCCACAAAGCTAATTTTCTATCCATTCACTCAGTTATCTCTCCTTCAATCCCATGGGATCTATCCTTCAAGAGGAGCCAGCCATGAAGATGACTCCAATCAACTTGTGTATACTATGTCATTTGTAGATGTTAACTTCTGCAGGCCGTATGTTGGTGAGTGCTTGTGTGTGTGTGTCAGTGGAGAGTGTATTAAATGATCTGGCCATCGCATCCTTCCCCAGTCTCTAGAAGAACACATCAGATGTAGCCAGATGCTCCTGTACCAAGACCACCAACTACCCAAGTCAGCTTGACTGCTGCATTGTCATTCTTCCTCTTCAAAATCGACCCTTCAATCTGGGTCAAACCTCTGCCTTTCAGTGTTCGAGGGGGCCCTTCAATGTACAGAGGGCAGCAGTGCACCACCGGTTTTTCCGAGGGGTCTTCCAGGGTACGAATGTGAGGAAACTTTCGCCATGCAGTGGAAGGCAAAATGTCAAGACAAATCTTTATTTGTTGCCTGACATTTCTGGTTCAGGTCAACCGAGGAAGCTGACTTGCTTGAATTTGGCTTGGCTGCAAAATGCAGGATTTTAAATCGTTCCTTATCATAAAGTGGCGCTTCTGTGTTTCCGTGACCTCATTGGCAACCCGGGGCAGTCAACGGGAGCTGAACTCAAGTGACCGGTAACTCAGGTCGCGAGGCAGGTGCACTTGTAACTGATAGCAACTGAAACGAGGATGAGAAGCCTAACGCAGGGGGTTAGTAAGAGGGAAATTTGTTCACTCTGATTGCTTTTTAAGCTCAGACACAAAGAGGTCTTATCGGGTCTCAGTGGTGCCTTTTCCAACATGGGTATTTTAACCCATGGGTCTTTACCAGTGTTATCCCCAATAATCAAAGCAACCTTAAATGCCACTGTCCTAATTGTTTTCTGACAAACAAGGAGATGACAAAACCTCCGTGAATTCACGGGTCAGCTGGACACGTCAATGCAAGTGAGAGTAAGATGAAACAAAATAATTTTCCTAAGTGGTGTGGAGTGCTCATGTTTACGAAGCACGATTGGCAGCTGTATTTAAATCCTAGCTATTTACTAAGATATTTTTAAGTTTGGGAATATACTGCACTTAAGAACAGTTCCAGAAGAAATGGCAGTCAGATTTTGTTATATGAACTGCTGGCAAAATAAAATAGTCACGATTTTAACTGGCTGTAAGCACATACGGGGAATTTTGTGAATTAATGCATCATTTTGATTGAGCTCCCATTTCATCAAACTAGTGTGATAAATTAACGTTATGTTGGCCTGGAAGCTTGAGTGCAATTGGGTTGCAGGTTGTGTGGTTTAGTTTTAGTTTAGAGATAAGAGGGAGAGCTGCAAGGCAGCAACTCGACCACTGGCCCGGGTGCTCATGAATGTTTTGGTTAGAGTCATAGAGTGATACAGCATGGAAACAAGCCCTTCGGCCCAACTTGCCCACACCGGCCAACATGTCCCAGCTACACTAGTCCCACCTGCCTGCGTTTGGTCCATATCCCTCCAATCCTGTCCTATCCATGTAATTTAGTTTATTTATTATCATATGCAATGAAAATTATAAAATGAAATTGCATTATACAGTGAAATACATTGTATGATGATAAACCTGTTCTGCATGGTATCCAGTCAAATCATACTATGTATGAATGAGTACAACAGATCCACTTCTGGAGCAGTCGGCAACAAGAATCCGGCCCCATCTTGTAACTTCCAAGTCTCTGCAAAATCCGATCTTGGCCTAAGGAGATATGTGTTTTCATATATTTTCACTTTAAGGCCATTTTCTTGTTGTGTGAGTTCCCCAGCAATTTATTGAATGGATTGTTACAGGATGACTAACAGCATTCCTCGCACCCTGACATAGAAACTGCTTCAAGGTCACATTTGGCATTGGCAGAGTGGCACAGCGGTAGAGTTGCTGCCTTACAGTGCCACAGACCCCGGTTCAATCCTGACTACGGTAATGTCTGCACGGAGTTTGTACAATTAGTTTAGTTTAGTTTAAAGATACAGCACGGAAACAGGTCCTTCGGCTCAACGAGTCTGCACCGACCAGGATTAACACTATCCTGCACACACTAGGGAAATTTACATTTATACCAAGCCAGTTAGCCTACAAACCTGTATATCTTTGGAGCGTGGGATGAAACCGAAGATCTCAGAGAAAACCCACGCAGGTCACGTGGAGAACGTACAAATTTCAAACAAGCACCCTTAATCAGGATTGAACCCGGGTCTCTGGCGCTGTACGGCAGCAACGCTATCGCTGCGCCAGCGTGCCACCGTGTTCTCCCTGTGACCGCATGGGTTTTCTCCGGGTTCTCTAGTTTCCTCCAAAGACATACAGGTTTGTAGGTTAATTGGCTTTGGTAAAGTGTCCCTAGTGTATAGGATGGTGTTAGTGTACAGGATGATTGCTGGTGGGTGCAGACTCTGTGGGCTGATGTGCCGGTTTTCACACTGTATCTCTATAGTCACAAAGTTGACTGATCACACAGGGAGCGATCTGTTGAATTTTCTGAATTATGGTTGTTATTGTATTACTGCAGCAAATATTGATTTTCAATTGGATAATAATGATAAATTGCAACGCAATGAAGTTAATGGAACATTGCGAGAGGGTGCCACAATTAATTACTGCCTGTTTTTATGAATAACAGTGAGGTATGATCTTGCAATTATTTAAATTCCTCTCAATATTGAAACATGACCCAATGTATTTTAGAGACAAGGAAATATTTTTGAATAGCAAACATTGGTTGCAGTATGGAAAACATGGTAACCAGTTTGCATGCAGCAATATTATGCAAGCATTAGTGTGATAACTAAATATTCTACCTTAGTGATGTTGGTTACTGGACAAATATTCAGAGTCATAGAGTCGCAGTCACACGTCACAGAACAGGCCATTTAGCCCAGCTTGCACATAGCAACCATCTACACCAGTCCACATACCCATGTTTGGCCCATATCCCTCTAAATCTTTCTTATACATTTACCTGTCCAAATGTCTTTTAAATCTTGTTATAGTTTCTGCCTCAACGTCCTCCTCCGGCAGCTCTTTCCATATACACACCACCCTGTGTGTGAAAAAGTCGCCCCTCGGATTCCTATTAAATCTTACCTCTCTCACCTTAAACCCATGTCCTCTGCTTCTTGGTTCTGGACTCCTGAGTCATACGTCGTGGAAACAGGCCCTTCGGCCCAACTCATCCATGCGGATCAAGATGCTCCCTCTAAACTAGTCCCATTTGTCTGCCGAATGTCTTCAGTCTGAAGAAGGGTCACGACCCGAAACATCACCTATCTATGTTCTCCATTGATGCTGCCTGACCCGCTGAGTCACTCCAGCACTTTGTCCATTTGCCTGTGTTTAGCCCAAATTCCTCTAAACCTTTCTTATCAATGTAACTGTTCAAATGTCTTCCAAATGTTGTTATTGTACCTGCCTCAACTTCTTATTCTGGAAGCTCGTTCCATATACCCTCTGTCTGAAAACGTTGCTGCTCAGGTCCCTATTACATTTTCCCCCTCTCAGTTTTAACCTATGCCTACTAGTTCTTGATTCCCCCACCCTGTGCATTCATCCTATCTATTCCCCTCATGATTTTATACACCTCTATAACATCACCCCTCAGCCTCCTGCGCTTCAAATAATAAAATCCTAACCTGCCCAACCTCCCGCAATAGCTCAGGGCCTGGAGTCCTGGCAACATCTTCATAAATCTCTGCACTCTCTCCAGCTTAATGGCACCTTTCCTATTGCAGAGTGAACAAAAACTGAACAAAATATTCCAAGTCTGGCGTTACCTAACATCTTGTGCAATTACAACATAATGTCCCAACTTACTTAATTCTCTGACTGATGAAGGTCTCTTCTATAAAGGGTTGCGGTAACTACAGCTTAGAATGTTTAAGAAAGAACTGCAGATGCTGAAAAAAAATCGAAGGTAAACAGAAATGTTGGAGGAACTCAACGGGTGAGGCAGCATTTATGGAGAGAAGAAATAAGAAACATTACAGGTCGAGACCCTTCTTCAGATTGATGTTGGGGGGTCGGAGAAAAAGAAAGGAAGAGGTGGAGGCAGTAGGCTTGTGCGAGGGCTGGTAAGGGGGAGGGGAAGGAGGGAGAAAGCAAGGACTGTCCGAAATTAGAGAAGTCAATGTTCATATTGCTGGGGTGTAAACTACCTAAGCAAAATATGAGGTGCTGTTCCTCCAATTTGCACTGGGCCTCACTCTGGCAATGGAGGAGGCCCAGGACAGAAAGGTCAGATTTGGAATGGGAGGGGAAGTTGACGTGCTGAGCCACCGGGAGATCAGGTTGAAGTGCTGATCCACCGGGAGATCAGAAAGCATTGTTGGGAGTTATTTGAGGGCCACCAACCATTTGTTGTAATATTGGTTATGAAATAAATAAATAAATTAGCTGTGCATGTAAAAGGGATAATATAGTAGTAATGGGAAACTTTAACCTTCAAATAGTCTGGACAAATTGAATTTGCTGTAATAAGATGGAAGATGAATTCCTGCAATGTGGACATGATGCTTTCCTATATTCATTTGTGGGGGACCAAGCTAAGCAAGAGGCTGCTTGGGAACTTGTTTTCTGGATTGAGAAAGGGCCATTGATAGCCTTGAAGACATAGGGAGCTGTAGATGCTTGAATTTGAACAAAATACAAAGCGCTGGTGTAACACAGTGGGTCAAGCAGCATCTCTGGAGGGAAAGGAAAGTTGGCATTTCAGGTATTTGGCCCTTCTTCAGACTGGAGAAAGGTCCCATCCCCCAAAAATTGACAATCTATTCCCTCCACAGATACTGCCTGTCACGCTGAGATGTTCCAACACTTTGTGTGATTGTTAACCTTGTTGTCAAGGGGCCATTGGAGGCGAGCAACCATAATATGATGGTCAGTTTGATTCTGCAAGAGATATAGTTCAGTATGAAACTATGCTCTTAAATCTAATCGAAGAAATCTATGAAGGCATGAGACAAGTGTTGCTGTGTTCTTGTGGGGAGAATACATTGGTCATGGTTAGCATTTAAAAGAAAAATAGTGCACAGCAATTTTAATACACAAAGATCCAATGGGAAAAGTGTGGCTGACAGAAAAATTAAAACCAGTGTTAAATCAAAAGAAGTGTAGAAAGTTGCCAGAAATAGAAGAAAGTCTGAGAATTGGGAGCATTTTAGAAATCAGCACCAAGATATTCATAAAGAAGCAGACTTTTATGATTATCACAAAATATAAAGAGTGATCATTTCAAACACGAGTCCTTTACTGAGTCACAAGGAACCGCAGGTGCTAGCATTTTAAGAAAAATACAAAGTGCTGGAGGAACTCAGCGGGTCAGGCAACATCTGTGGAGGGAATGGACAGACAACATTTTGAATTGAGATCCTTCTTCAGCTTGAGCCCTTCTGACACAGATAGAGGAATTTATACTGGGAAATTAGGAAATAGCAGAAGAATTATACAATTACTTTGCGGCTATTTTCACGAGAAAAGACACAATTCTGTTCTAGGTTAGATGATCAGGTATCTTAGCAAAAAGGAGGAACTAATAGCACTAAATATTTGTCAAAACTAGTACAGGAGAATATGATGAAGTTTAAAATTGATGGAAACCAATGATCAACATCCCAACATTTGCATAGAGGTGGCCTTAAAGAAAATGGATGCTTTGATTATTGTCTTCCATAGTTCTATAGATTTTGGTGCTATGCCTGTGGATTGTTGAGAATGTGGCAAATAGAATATAATGCAGAGAATAGTGAGATTACTTATTGCTGTACATATGACAGAAAAGAGAGGTATTAGTTAAATGGTGGGTGGTGCTGATGTTCAAAGAGACCTCGGTTTGTACAAGTCATTGGAGGTAGAGCATGTCATTTTGAAGGCCAACTGTATGTGAGTCTTTACTGTAAAAATATTTGAATGCACATATAAAGAGGCATTAGTGCAATTGGTAAGATTGAGTTTCATGCACAACTTTGGCATCTTAGGGCAGCACGGTGGCGCAGCGGTAGAGTTGCTGCCTTACAGCACTTGCAGCGCCAGAGACCCGGGTTCAATCCCGACTACGGGTGTTTGTACGTTCTCTCCGTGACCACATGGGTTTTCTCTGAGATCTTCAGTTTCCTCCCACACTCCAAAGACGCACAGGTTTATAGGTTAATTAGCAGATAATAAATAAAATAAACTACATGGGTTGGACAGGTATGGGGGGATACGGACCAATCACGGGCAGGTGGGACTAGTGTAGCTGGGACATGTTGTCCGGTGTGGGCAAGTTGGGCTGAAGGGCCTGTTTCCATACTGTATCACTCTATGACTCTATAAGCTGAACTAAGAAGGAGCTGTGATTTAACTTCTGCAGTTCTTGTCACCATGTATCCTTCAATGAACAATGCTAAAGTTTTAGTAAAACTGCACGGTCTAAGAAGGATATTATTTGGGGGGTAGCTGGGGGGGGGGGGGGGGGGGGGGGGGGGGGGGGGGGGGGGGGGGGGAGGGGAGGGAAGTGGAGGGCAAGAACATGAACAATTAGCTTAACGATCTGACATAACCAGCAGTAGCGTCACTTTTTTAAATAGTCACGTCCAACTCAGCCTATTGTTTGGCTCTGCATTTGAATTGAGATCCTCTGAACTTTTTTATTCGGAGATAAGATCACCATTAACTTGTGCCAAGCTCCGGTTTATAGGGATTCCTGGCTGAGTTAGACATTCTCGATTGAAGTGAACTTTTAATCTTTCTTTAATATTTGCGATCTGGGAAATTCACATTACAGATGACCAATTTTTCAATTATACATAATGATTGGAATTGGACTAAAACATAAAATGTCAAATCATATCCTTGTAGCCTTTCTTTTAGTTCACTGAAAGCACCCATTAATACCTTTCATAAAAGTAGCAATGTTTTATATTATACTAGACCCAGTGCAGACCCGTGGGGTCTGTTTCCCCAATGGTGTTTGCGGGGTGGGGCTGAGGCATCACACTCACATTAACCACCCCCCAAACACACAGGTGGGGGGAGGGGGGTGAGAAGAGGGGAGGGAGGGGAGAGGAGGAGGAGGAAACGGGACAGATATGGGAGGGAAAGGAGAGCGGGGTAGGAACTGAGAGAGGCGGATGGGGAGAGAGATGTGGGGGAGGGGGGGGGAGATGGGGAGGGAGGGGAGGAGGGAGGGAGGGGGAGAGGGGTGGGGGGAGAGAGGGGAAAAGAGTGGGGAGGGAGAGTGGAGGGGGAAGGGGGAGATAAGTGGAAGAGTGAGGAGGGAGGGGTAGAGGGAGTGGTGGAAGAGGGACAGAGGGGTAGGGGGGAAGGGGGCGGGGGGGCGGAGAGGGAAGGTGGTGGGGTAGAGGGTGAAGGGGGGTGTGGGAGAGAGGGATGGGTGGGAGAGGGAGAGGGGTGAGGAGAGGGAAACATAGAAACATAAGATTCTATAAGATCCCCCCTCAATCTTCTAAATTCTAGCGAGTACAAACCGAGTCTATCCAGTCTTTCTTCATATGAAAGTCCTGACATCCCAGGAATCAGTCTGACTAACCTTCTCTGTACTCCCTCTATGGCAAGAATGTTTTTGGGCATTGGGCATTGTGACATCACACGATGGAACGTTCATCAGGGGCTGGGGCTGGGGCTGGTGCAAAGGCATATGTAAATAGATCCATGCCAATTGGACATCTGCGAGCATTGGGCATTGTGACATCACACGATGGAACGAATCAAAAGGCAGAAAGGCAGCCGGGCGGCAGACGGACGGCGGGAGCCACAGACTTTTAATATATAATAGATATGTACTCAAGAGATAAAGGAAAAGACTGATAAAGATGATGAGTAGTTATGGTACCAGTGAGTGATCTTTACTTTCCCCATAGGTTGTAAATGATTAAATTGTAATTGAAAGTAAGAAGTTGAAGGATATCTTGTAAAATGTAGGAAAAGTGCATTAGACAGATCTCAAGTTGCAGAATAGAGCTCCTTCCCTGAGAAGTCTCGGTAAACGTGTTTTTTCTTAAGTCGATGCAGGTTTTCGAGTGCAGAAGTGAAAGGCAAAAGGGACTTTGGCACGAGCTGGATGCGAACAGCGGGATTTTGGTTTATCCCAATCCTACAGCAATGCTGTATTTTATACATATTTAATTCTGTCAAATATCCCTTGGCGTACATAGCTATTGTCATTTTGTTCCTTCATGCATTGAAAAATGGGCTTATTATTGATATTAATTCTATAGACTTTCACGAACCCACTCAATCACTCACTCACAAACCAGATTTCACAAAAAACAATCAAATTAAATAAGGAGAATATAAAAACAAGGAACTGCAGATGCTGGTTCATTAGAAAAAAAGGCAAAGTGTTGGAGTAACTCAGCATCTCTGGAGAATATGGATAGATGACATTTTGGGTCAGGGTCCTTATTCCGTCCAGACCCAAAACGTCACCTATCCCTATATGAGTTACTCCAGCACTTTATGTCTTTTTTTTCTAATTAAATATGATTGGAAACTGGAAACTTGGCAAACGAACATTGTCCCAGATTGTTGAATATTATGCATTCATTAGTTTACATGGCCACTCGTATCGTATTGTTCTGCCTGCTCTTCCTATAAATCTTTCATTCATCGAATATCTTCTATATTCAGCATAACGCTACTCACATTTAAACAAATCAAACACATGCTGAATCCAGTTCCTATTGAACACTGGCTTGCAATTCTGTAATTGACTTTCCTAATTTGAAATTTGTAAAGCTTCATGGAAGTTGGATTTTCCTAAGTCAGATCTTCAGTAATCCAGGGAAACCTTGTATTCATCTATATCCTTGGTTGCCCCTTGAAAACCGCCTGCATTTTCCTCACCGCCCCAAATTATCAGCGGTAAACAGGGAAAGATCAAAGGCATGCTAGAATTTAGAAGATTGAGGGGGGATCTTATAGAAACTTTGAACAGGCTAGATGCAGGAAGATTGTTCCCGATGGTGGGGAAGTCCAGAACAAGGGGTCACAGTTTAAGGATAAGGGGGAAATCTTTTAGGACCGAGATGAGAAAAACATTTTTCACACAGAGAGTGGTGAATCTGTGGATTTCTCTGCCACAGAAGATAGTTGAGGCCAGTTCATTGACTATATTTAAGAGGGAGTTAGACGTGGCCCTTGTGGCTAAAGGTATCAGGGAGTATGGAGAGAAGGCAGGTACAGGATACTGAATTGGATGATCAGCCATGATCATATTGAATGGCGGTACAGGCTCGAAGGGCCGAATGGCCTACTCCTGCACCTATTTTTTATGTTTCTATGTCCTATATATCTCACTGTTTTCCCTCTTCGGCGAAAACTGTGAAACGCTTCTCCAAACATATTTTGTGTTTAAACTAACTTTCTCGTACACTTAGACCTTCTGAATTGTGATAGGGTCTCTGGTATTAATTGAAGAACGCATAATATCATGACTCAACTTCCCGTTGACTCCTCTTCCTGTTGACTAGTGTTTCCTCTTCATTGGGTTCTGGATCCACTTCTTGAAACAAATTTCTCATCGTAGATCTCTTCAATGTGTCCTTTTGTAGCTCTCACTGCAATTGTAGAGACTTCTTTTCATCCAATCTGTGAACCTATCCTTCAGTGCTGCGGCATTATACAATTTGCGCAACTGTTGTATATTGGTTTAAAGTGCAAGATGCAAATACTGTTGGTTTCTGACAATGCGCATTGTGCAGTTTGAGGTAACAAGAAGGATTTTCAATGTTATTGTAAGAATGTAAAAAATAAGACCAGAACCAGGTCCTACATCCCTGTATAGCTATTGAGAGAGGGTGGACAAACTTGTTTTCTATGGAGCGTCAGAAACTTAACAGAGACCTGATAGAAATATATAAAAATATGAGAGACATCGATGGGTAAACAGTAAGGACCTTTTACCCAGGGCGGAAATGCAAATATTGTTGGGTTCCCTTGGCAACCATTTATGACATGGTTTATGAAAATGCTCACCGTGCAGTTTGACAAATTATTCTCTGACTGCCCACTGCACCTTAGTAAACCCAAGAGCCAAAGATAGACACAAAAAGCTGGAGTAACTCATTTCTGGAGAGAAGGAATGGGTGACGTTTCGGGTCGAGACCCTTCTTCAGACCCGAAACGTCACCCACTACACCTTTTTGTGTCTATCCGGTTTAAACCAGCATCTGCAGTTCCTTCGTGCACAAAGCCAAGAGCCATGCGGGGCAGGTGTTCCCCTCCGTCCTCTGCTGCCAACCGCAACCGCCTCGGAGGGTGCTGGAGAGTTGGGAGCCGGGAAGATAAGAGAGACTTTCGAACCCCATATAGAACTGGAAGATCAATATTACATACTGCTTCATTCTGCACATTTTATTGTTCAGCAGTGATTATTTTGTTTATTCTTCCAACCAACTATCTGGGTAATTAAAGATGGACTGGCTGGAAATCTGCTGCCTCAGGCCCATGTGCCACAGAATCCAATGTCTAGGCAAAACGAGAGGGGTAAATTGTTGCAGATTGCTTGGTCTATTATTTTAGTTGTGGGTCACACAACTGAGTAACTCACACACACTCACACTCTGACACCTCATACTCACACACCCACACTCTCACACACACATTCACACACTTAGACTCACATACTCATATGCACATGCACCCTCTCACACTCAGACTCGCAGTCTTTCACACACATTCACCCGCACTTACACACATGAGCCACAACATTGTATCCTTGCGCGCTGATTCCATAATTTTCAAGAGTTTTTGCACAGCAGGCCAACAGTGCAGGACACGTTTGCAGAAGAAGCAGGTGTCACCAGGTAACACCAAGCATTATATAAAGAGGACTTGCCCACGTAGGACCTAGCCCATGAAATCTGGCACTTGTTGGTCTGTGGGCCTACGTATTCAAATAACGTGTTCCTTAATCGACCGAGTGCTGTGCTGTGCTGTGTGTTGTGTTGTGTCTTTTTAAAGTTGCTGGGTTTTTTCCTCACCAATATGTAATTACTGATTCTGTTCTATTCTGTTTTGTAGTTTTTTGCACATTTTGCAAGCATTGGCACTTTTCATTTCACTACACATCTCGTATGCGTATGTGACAAATAAACTTGACTTGACTTATACTGCAGGAAGTGATTAATTTAATCAATTTCTGCTGTTGCCAAGGGACTTGAGATAAGGGAGGTAGTACACACGAGGACCTTGGTCTTGCAAGCATTGAGTGCAAAGCCCATCCTCTCAACTACTTCAGTGAATGAGTTGACGTCGGCCTGAATTTCCACCTCTGAGCCCGCACCAATGAAAATAACTGCATCTGCCCATTGAGGGTTGGGTGATGCTGTGGATCGAACTGGTTCCCATTAGCTATGAAGAATGCCTCCATGCTTTGGGACGTAAGTTGGATGTGAAATAGAACATGGTGACAAGAAAGATTGAGAAGAATGTCAGGGTAGCAACACAGAGACCCGTGTTTACTCCTGATTTGGGGTGCTGCTTGTGTGGAGTTTGCACGTTCTTCCTGTGACCGCTTCAGTTTACTCTGGGTGCACCGGTTTTCCTCCACATCCCAAAAGCTTGCAGGTTTATAGGGTAATTGACCTCTGTAAATTGCTCCTTGTGTGTTGGGTGGATGCAAAATTGGGAAAATATTGGGAGCTAGTGAGAAGTGGCTAGTGGGATAATTGGGAGCAAGTGAGAAGGGGTGATCCATGTTGACATGGACTCGTTGGGCCGAAGGGCCTGTTTCTATGCAGTATCTCGTAACTAATCATCTTGACTTTGATATATATCACTGTTCCTTGGTATAATCCTGGAACTCCCAATTGAGAAATACTATGGGAATACATTCAGACTGCCGTGACTGACAAGGAAGATGGCTTGTTGCCATCTGCTAAAGAACTTTCAGTAAATGCCAACTTTGCCAATGGTGCCCACATTGCATGAATGAATTATAAAACATTCTGAAAGCCCATTTGTCCGACCGACTGACTGGCATAGATTGTGGCTCTGGGCTGAAATCCAGCCCCGTGTTCTTCAATGTTTTACACAGTCCTTTGGTCATTGGTGTTGCAAAGTAAAAGAGCAGCATCAGAAGCTAATGACATTCATTGGCACCAAGCTGCCAGAGGAGGTAGTTGACGCTGGGACTATCCCAACTATTAAGAAACAGTTAGGCAGGTACATGAATAGGACTGGTGTGGAGGGATGTGGACCAAACGCAGGCAGGTGGGACAAGTGTAGCTGGGACATGTTGGCCGTTGTGGGCAAGTTGGGCCAAAGGGCCTGTTTTCCGCACTGTATCACTCTATGACTTAATGACTTTATGGCAGTCGAGATATCCCTATTCCAACACCAGTGATGCAGAGCTTCAACAGAAACTCTGGTCTCTGGCATATGTTGAGGGCCCTGATGCCATTAAAAGTCCTATATAATTAGGAGAGAAAAGCAATTTAATAATTTGATAATTGCTCTCCAAAATAAACTAAACCAGAGCATTTCAAAAATACCACAATAACTAATTTTTAAAACAAATTCTTGACGTCACTGCTAATTTTTCAAATTATCTTAAATCTAAATTCTTTAGTTTAAGAATCCTTGTGTGAGTTTCTCACTTTTAACTTTCCCCAAAACATAATTTTGATCACCTTCTACTAATTTCTCTGCTTACCCTTCTGTGCTCTGTGGAAACCTAATGAAACAGTACTACTGAATAACAGCCTACTGAATAATGAGAGGCCTGTTAAAATGCTTAAAAACTCTGTAATTGATAAGAATCACTGCTGACCCCTGCCAAACATCCGACTGCAGAATTAGAGATACAAATTTGAGGAAACCACTAGCGGTATAATTTTCCTTGTTTCACTGATTATCAGGCTGACCGGGTCAATTCAAAGGTTACGTTTAATTATGTAGCTACCTCACATTATATGGATTGCTGAAATACTGTTGGATCTGTTATTTCATAACATACTGCAGATAAAGGACAAATAGCCGGGAAAAACCAGTATAGCATCTAGTTTATCTATTTTTTTCAAACCCCACCACCCATACTGTTTCTTTGGAAACACAGTTTCTTAGGAAAAGTGCATTCAGAATAATCTGACTGAGTTTGCATTGTACACCCACATTCTGAATCCTGCAGATTCCACTTATAACAGGACGGCACGGTGGTGCAGCAGTAGAGTTGCCGCCTTACAGCGCATGCAGCACCGGAGACCCGGGTTCGATCCCAACTACGGGTGCTGTACTGTTCGGAGTTTATACATTCTACCCGTGACCTGCGTGGGTTTTCGCTGAGATCTTCAGTTTCCTCGCACACTCCAAAGACGTACAGGATTGTAGGCTAATTGGCTTGGTGTATGTGTAAAATTGTCCCTAGTTTGTGTAATGTTAGTGGATAGTGTTAATGTGCGGGAATCGCTGGTCGACGCGGACTCGGTGGGCCGATGGCCCTGTTTCCTCACTGTATTTCTAAAAAAAAACAGCTAATGAAGAAAGGTGTATTTACTTTGCGTCTTTCATAAGCTCAGGATGTGCAGGCACTGCAATTAAGAAAACCTGGCATCCAATACACGCACAGCAATCTTCCATCCGCAGCATATGATGATGATGATGATGACCAGATAATCTGAAGTTAGTGAAGTCGCAGATCCCCTTTATTGTTTTATACCTTCTAGCCTTGAGAGTTACCTCAGTAGGAGCCAAGTGATCAGTCATAGCAATGCAACATATCCTTATAACTATAAAACTCTGATCTTGGATGTGTGTGTGTGTATTTATTTGTTTGTATGCGATCACATCTTCTCGAAAAAACGACGCTATAACAGTAAAATGTTTACATATTCTGGGAGAGATTTATCCCATGAAGTCAAAATCGCCTTTTCTGAAAAATTCATGCATTATTTCTCGAGTTATTAATCAAAATATTCAAAAATCTGAAGAGACTTGGGAAAAAAACAATTTTGCGAGCAGAGCTACAATCCCATCACAATGGGATTGTAGCTCTGCTCGCAAAATTGTTGCTATCCAAGTACACTGAGTCCTGCTAGCCCTAGCAAGTGCAAATGCATTTTTTTTTAAAGTCACAGTACACTCAGTTCTGCTAGCTAGCAAGTGCAAATGCTTAAAAATGAGGGAGGGTGCATAAGGCGAAATGAGCAGCCCCTGCGCAGTTGTCGGCTATGGGTGAGTGGTGGAATATTGCATTGGGGAATGGGTTGCGTTAGGGGACCAGGCCTCGCGTGGGGGCTATGGGTGAGTGGTGGAATGTTGCATTGGGGAATGGGTTGCGTTGGGGGACCAGGCCTCCCGTGGGGGCTATGGATGAGTGGTGGAATGTTGCATTGGGGAACGGGTTGAGTTGGGGGACTAGGCCTCCCGTGTGACAGGGTCCCAACGGGTCCCACTTGGTCTAGTAATATATAAAAACATTATCACCTGCATAGCCTCAAATCGATGACCTGTAATAAATCTGTCTGTTTCTCTCACTTGCTTTGTGTAATACATTCTCTCTTCCTCACTGCACCAGGCATATTGTTTGGATGCTTTCTTTACTTAGCTGCTCTGTACCCCTAAGTTGTTTCTTTCTCCTCATTGCACTCCTCTGCTTGTTGCCTCATGGGACACTCTGATGCTATTACCTATTGAATTTGCTTCCTCTCTATGGGCAGGTCGAGAATTGGAGTCAAAGGCCTTGAGCTCAGCTGTGCACAATTCGGGAAAGGTGAATGAATGGAAGAATCACAATGCAGTTGTTGAATATCAATGTCCGAATCCTTGAGAGGAGGTTCTAATTTGTAACATTGATCCGCATGGATCCCATTTTTTTAGCTGTAGGTTTTACCCACATATCTGTCCCACTCTCCCCTATTCTCTGCCTTGCTCTTCCTTCCAATGTCTGTTGTCCTCTCCCACTCTTACCCTCGTCGCCAAGGCAGACGCAGAGACTTTGTAATGGGACATACCTCACATTTCTCCTCTTCCGTCGTAAATGGTGACAAACACTTTCATCAATAAAGGTGAAGTTGTGGAAGACTGGAGGGCAGCTAATGTCGTGCCGTAAACAGGAAGGGCATCAAGGGTAAACCATGGAACTGGACCGGAACAGGCTGACGTCAGTGGTGGGTAAGTTGTGGAAGCGGATTCTTAGGGACCGGATCTACCAGCAATTGGATGGGCAGGAACTGACTGGGAATAGTCAGCATGACTGCGTGATTGGGAAATCGTGTGGACATCAAAAGGATTGATCAGGGCTGTGGAAGTTGCCAGTTTTCTTTAGCAAGGCCTTTGACAATGTCCTGCATGGTAGGCTTTTCTGGAAGGATAAATCGCATGGATTCCAAGGTGAGCTAGCAATTTGGATTCTCGACTTGAAATGTCACCTATTCCTTCTCTCCAGAGATGTTGTCTGTCCCGCTGACTCTAGCATTTTGTGTCTAAATTAGATTCAAAATTGTCTTGGACAAAGGAGTCAAGGGGGGAGTTGTGGATGGTTTCTGAATGGAGGCATGTGACCAGTGGTGTGCTATAGGGGTTGGTGCTGGGTCAGCTGCAGCTTTTTATGTACAATAAGGATTTAGATGACAGTGTAGTTAACATTGACACCAAAATTGGTGGTATAGTTTAGTTTAGGTTGAAGAGTCAGCGCGGAAACAGGTCCTTCGGCTCAACGAGCAGGCACCGACCAGCAATTCCCACACATTAACACTATCCTGCACACTCTAGGGACAATTTACATTTATACCAAGCCAATTAGCCTACAAACCTGTATGTCTTTGGAGTGTGGGTGGAAACCGAAGATTTCGGAGAAAACCCAGGCAGGTCACGGGGACAACGTACAAACTCCGTACACGCAAGCACCCGTATGTAGGATCAAACCCAGGTCTCTGGCACTGTAAGGCAAGAACTCTACCGCTGCGCCACCGTGCCGTGTAGTAGAAAGTGAGGAAGGATGTCGAAGTTTACAACAAGAGTTTAGTGGACAGTATGTTGAAGTAGATTTTTGGCATGCTAGCCTTCATTAGGAGGGGTACTGAGTACAAAGGTTCAAACATCATGAAACAGCTGTATGTCATTGGTGAGACCACACATGATGTGCAGTTCCAGTCGCCCAGTTATAGGAAGGATGTCATAAAGCTGGATAAAGATTCACCAAATGTTATCTGGGTTTGCAGGCTTGGGTTAAAGAAGAGATTGTCTCGGCTGTTCCTTTTTCTTTGAGTTGGCCCTGAGTGAACCTATTTAGTGTAAGAGGGATGGATAATAACAGTATTTATCCGAGGGTGGATTCATAGAACATAGAACATAGAAACATGAAATTAGGTCTGGGTAGGCAGGCCCTTGGGTTAAAGGAAGAGATTGTCTTCGGCTGGGCCTTTTTTCTTTGGAGTGTTCTCTCCATACCCTCTGATCCCCTTAGCTGGGCCACATCTAACTCCCTCTTAAATATAGCCAATGATCGACTACCCTCTGCGGCTTAGAGTTCCAGAGATGAAAAAAAGTTCTTCTCATCTCAGTTTTAAAGGATTTCCCCCTTATCCTTAAGCTGTGACCCCTTGTCCTGGACTTCCCTAACATCGGGAACAATCTTCCTGCATCTAGCCTGTCCAACCCCTTAAGAATTTTGTAGGTTTCTATAAGATCCCCTCAATCTCCTAAATTCTAGGAGTATAAACCAAGGTCTTTCTTCAAAGACAGTGACATCCCAGGGAAGTCTGGTGAACCGTATCCCTCTATGGCAATAATGTCCTTCCTCAGATTTGGAGACAAAAAACTGGCATTCAAGGGCATAGGCTAAAGGTGATAGGGAAGATATTTAAGAAGAACCTCAGAAGCAACTTTTTTCATTCAGCGGCTGGTCTGTATCGGGAATGAGCTGCCAGAGGAAGCTCTAGATACAAATACATTTATGATGTTTAAAAGACATTTGGAAAGATATATGGATAAGAAGGGTTTACAGGATATGGGCCAAATACAGGCAAATGGAACAAGCCCAATAGGCCAACTTGGTCAGCATGGCCAAAATGGGCCGAAGGGCCTGTTCCATGCTGTGCAACTCTGACTCTATGACTCTCAATCTGCACCTTCTACTTTAATACGTTCATGCCAAGTGTGCAGGAGCAGGAAATCCTTGACACACACTGTCCTTGTGTTACATCAGAAGCCATGACCACTTTGTTAGGTCTGTACCACACTAACTAGGGTGGCCTACAGATACACTCTGTCAGATTCCACTCAAAGATACCTGGCAGCCCTGCAGCACTGTCCTGGTGCTATATGTGAACATAATTTTAACATCCAGACTTTGGTGTGAGAGCACAAGGAGAAATATCATAGGGACCTTAAGTAGTTATATGAGCAGCAGATTTCATTGTCTTTTAATAATTGTATTAATTGTAGAAATATTACAGTTTGGAAAACGGCTGTTTCCGTTATAATCAAGTATCATCGAATCGGGTTAACAAGATGCCCCACTGTTATCCAATTCACTAAAAGAAGGCAAAGCACCCAGGAAATGGACCTGAGGCAAGAGGATATACGATGAAACCTCAAGGGATATATCCAACCACACTGGCAACCCTCTCCCCAATCTCATGTCGATGGTCAGTAAGTTCTTGAAACTGCATCTGTTTGTTGGGAAAGGATTGGAAAAGGGCAACATCCAGTTAGGTTAACAAGATGTCTAATTGTTGTCCATTTGGCCAAAGGGAAGGCATTGTACCCAGTAAATAGGAGAATGAAGGTGACATTGTCTAAAACAGAAGGATTTTTGATGAAATATCAAGGGCTATCTCCGACCATGATGACAACCACTCTGAGGTAATTTCATGAGGGTTGCTTGTCTGAAGTACTAGGATTACTTGTCCTTTTTGACATGGAAGGAAATAGCTTACATTTGTATTCCAGCACGTACATCCTCAGGAAATCCTAAAGTGCTTTATAGGAAATTACTTCTTCAGAGTATAGTTACTCAATTGGTCAATAAGCACATAAAGCACAACATTAGCTCCACAAATGCCAGTGAACTCAATGACCACACAAGCTGCCCTAGCGTTCCTTAGATCCCGCCAGAGATGCTGATTTATTCCAGCATTTTGTGTTTTACTGCTTTAGTGTTACTGGTTGAAGAATGAATCTTTCGAAATTACCCTGCTCTTCTTCCTGTTATTTTATAAGATTTTACATTTAAAATGGTCGTTTGGTGTCTCATTTGCCTCCAGCAGTGCAACGCTCTCCCATAACCTTGTGTTGGAGCATCAAACTCAGTACCAAGCCTAAACCTTCAACTTTTCTGAAGTGTAAGTACTACCATTGAGACAATGAGGGACTAAGCCACCACAATGGTGCTTTAAGCTCTTTACAAAAGGAAGGTATCTTTCCATTAACGGTTTTAAAAAGTTCAAATATTAAACCAGCCAATGTTGGGGATACTCCACAGGTTAGGCAGCATCTCTGTTTCAGGTCAGGTGTTTTACACTTTCTGCAAAATTATCTTTTAATAATGACCTTTCCTTACCAACAAATATTAAAAATCTCTATCTATTTTTTTTAATGCATGCGTTTGATTGTTTAATGAGTTCAAGTCAAGTCAAGTCGTCAAGTTTATTTGTCACATACACATACGAGATGTGCAGTGAAATGAAAGTGGCAATGCTCGCGGACTTTTGTGCAAAAGACAAACAACCAAACAACCAAACAAACTATAAACACAATCATAACACACATATTCTTTGACATAATAAATAATGGAAGGAAAAACGTTCAGTAGAGTTAGACCCTGGTGAGATAGGCGTTTACAGTCCGAATGGCCTCTGGGAAGAAACTCCCTCTCAACCTCTCCGTTCTCACCGCATGGCAACGGAGGCGTTTGCCTGACCGTAGCAGCTGGAACAGTCCGTTGCAGGGGTGGAAGGGGTCTCTCATGATATTGTTGGCTCTGGAGTTGCACCTCCTGATGTATAGTTCCTGCAGGGGGGCAAGTGAAGTTCCCATAGTGCGTTCGGCCGAACGCACTACTCTCTGCAGAGCCTTCTTGTCCTTGGCAGAGCAATTCCCAAACCAGATAGTAATGTTCCCGGACAAGATGCTTTCCACCGCCGTTGCGTAGAAGCACCGGAGGATCCTCAGAGACACTCTGAATTTCCTCAATTGCCTGAGGTGGTAAAGGCGCTGCCTTGACTTACTGAGGCGTGTGATGCCCATGTCATATCCTCGGAGATGTGGACTCCCAGATATTTAAAACAGTTCACCCTATCCACAGAATCCCCATTTATCCTCAGAAACCAGATGTAAAGAATGCACTTGACATTATCCAGCAATATCCTGGACTGTCTGGGATGAAAGAAAGATCAAAGACTGCCGGACTGTTTGATGGAAATCCGAGGTCAGTGTACAACTTGCAAGAATACAGCAGCAATGTGAAATAATATTTTGCAATCAGGACCTCGTTGCCAGCTGCACTCAATGAGTAGGATTCTACTTTTGAATCTGAAGGATGGATGGTCAATTTCCTCTTCAGATGTTTGAGGACATAATCTCAGTTGACCCTCTACAGCAGTGCTGAGGAAGATCTTCATTGTTGAAGATGGTAAGAGATCACTTTGTAGTCCTCAAAGAAAGTCAGGACAATCCCGGCCACACTTTATCCCGATACCAACATTGCCATAAATGGACACAAAAATGTTGGAGTAACTCAGCGGGACAGGCAGCATCTCTGGAGAGTAGGAATGGGTGATGTTTTTGGGTTGAGACCCTTCTTCAGACTCAGAGTCAGGGGAGAGGGAATCTGGAGACATGGAAGGGAGTGTAAGGTGTGAAAACGACAGAACAAAGCAGACGATGATCAAGGAAATGTAGAATGGTTCATTGTTGGCTGAGGGGAAGGTGTAAATATTCTTGTCATTATCATATTAGTCTGGACTTTATAATGAGAACACCATTGAAGCTTATGTTTTTCATTGTTTTATTGGAGAATAGCCAACGGAAACTGTTGGAATTTGTATATGCAAAGCTCATCCAGAAATTACTATCAATGGTTCTCTGCTCCTTCACAGGGAGCCCTGTTACAGTGTTTGTTGGGCCTATCACTAAAGGCTCTGTGACTTGGACTCTGAGGTGCGGGCAAGTTGGGCCGAAGGGCCTGTTTCCTCACAATTGTGACTATGACTCTGTGACTTACTAATATATTCTATCTCATTGGCACTATTGCCACTGTAAAAAACTATTGTTACTACTGAATAATTTTCCTGAAAAAATAAATTTAGCTGCGAGGAATCTAATTACCTTACCATAATGATTTCAAAATGCCATTCATTGTATAATTAAACAATATTTAACTTCTGGAGAAAAGTGTTTACATTATTCCCTGTAAAATTCCTCCGGGTAAACTTGGCTTGTCCCGTCACAGCTTTTCAATTTGTTTAGTTTAGCCATTTGGCCATTTATTTATTTCTCGGGACTCAGCTGTCAATGGCAAGGCCAGCATTTATTTGCCACCCTGAATTTCCCTTGAGAAAGTTGAAAATGAACTCCATACCATAAACAATTAAACATGTGAATAAAGAAATAGATAGAGGTTTTTAATATTTGGTGTTAAAGAAAGGACATTATTAAAAGAAGATAATATTGAAGAAAATGTACAACACTTGACCTGAAACGTTAACTCTCCAGATGCTACCTAACCTGTGGAGTATCCTCGACATACCTCAGAGTGGGGCTACCAGCCAGCTTCTGCTGGAACTGTTCCATCAACAGTGGTCACCCATGGGTCTGGTGACATTGTGGTTGCTGGACAGCACTGAGTCGGTGCAGAAGATGCCCACTTCCCAACCATTCCAGACAGGGGAAATCCACAGCATGGAACCCACAGAAACGTTTTGGGAGCAGTTCTTCAGAGCCAACAATGGCCATGCCTTTGCCAATAATAGGGATACAAACAATCCGTTATTCGTGCTTGCAAGACTATGCTGGGAGTGAACTATTTGACTTTTTTTCCCATGTTAAAACATTGGCCATTTGATGTCATGGTAACGTGTGTATAATATATAGAACACAAAATGCTGGAGTAACTCAGCGGAACAGGCAGCATTTCTGAAGGCAATGGATAGGTGACGTTTCGGGTCAGGACCAGTCCTCATGTTAATTGTAGTGGGAGTGTGCGGGGGTTGGGGAAGACAGCTGGACAAAAGGTGGGGCAGTTTGAAGAAGGGTCCTTCCATGAAACATCGCTACCCGTGTCCTCCAGAGATGCTGCCTGACCTGCTGAATTACTCCAATATTGTGGGTTCTGTGCAAGATTCCAGCATCTGCAGTTCTGTGTGTCGACAAGAGTGCACAATGCAATTTTGTTTATTCTGTGTGTGTGTGTTCAAATGTATTGAGGCAGATCACTTTTGTGAGGAACTATTTCATTGAAGCATATTTCAACTTGCATTCTAAAACTTGCAACTATACAGCAGCCTAACCACATCATTGGGACATCACAATGTTCTTTGTATCCAATGAACTATCTTTCCCAATGCAATCATCATTGATAAACTATGTTGATTGAGCGAGGGATATTTTACTAGAAGACTAATAATACAAAGAACACAGAAAGATTCAGCACAGGAACATGCCATTCTGGCCACAACATCATTGCCGCACATGATTAACTAATCTCCTCTGCCCAACATATGATCCGTATCCTTCCATTCCCTGCTTATCAGTGGGACCTTTTTCTCACTACTTAATCCATGTGAATGGGGCCACTGGGCCTTCTTACGCCCCCTTCGGTCATGGCTGATCATGGGTGTCTCCAGGGTGCTATTCCCTATAGGAGGATGCCTGTGGGTGGCTTTGTTTAACTTGGGGACACTGGTGCACAGACAGCCACCCCAGGGTCCTTGACAGATCTGGGTCAGGATCCAGTGGCATGGAGTCCAAGACAACCGGAGACCCTTTTCTGCTGCAGCCTTCATTCGCCTTCCCAGCCGTTGTGACGCTCCACTAAGGTCAGCCATTGTCTCCGCTTGTCTTGGTTGGATTGCTCTTTGTCAGAGACTTCCTCCTCGACCTTACCACCATGGGTGGCCCTACCAGGAGCATAGCTCCAGGCGGCATCGACCTCAGGATCTCAGGTCCACACAAGCTTCTCCACCACGACAAGGTGACAATCCACAGGTTTAATGATTCACCTGAATGCAGCACCCACTTCATAATAGTTGGAAGCCGACCAGCGATCCCCGCACATTAACACTATCCTATACCCATGAGGGACAATTTTTACATTTACAAAGACAATTAATCTACATACCTGTACGTCTTTGGAGTGTGGAAGGAAACCAAAGATCTCGGAGAAAACCCACGCAGGTCACGGGGAGAACGTAAAAACTCCGTACAGACAGCACGCGCAGTCAGGATCTGTGGACAAATGCCAGAGCAGTCTTGAGCCCATAGCGTTCAGACCTATCGACATTAATTTCATATTTAAGTCATCTAAACCATCTGGTCTCACCTGTTTGCAGAATATCTAATGCTGATGAAAGGATCCAATGCTTAAGCTGACAATTTTGATGCATTATAACTGTGTGAATGTAAGAACATGTAAACAAAAATCTATGTCAACATAGTGTGTGAAGCTGATGTTGCCATGCATCTTATGTTCTTGCTCCTCTGTGAAGCTTTGGTGGTGCAGAAAGACAACAGATACAAACGTGTGATGAAATTTAAAAAATAACATAAGGAATTGCAGATACTGAAACCTAGAGTAAGAAACAAAGCGCTGGAGTAATTCAGTGGGTCAAGCAGTATCTGTGGAGGGAATGGCTGTGCCACATTTGGGGTCAGGTCAAAAGAAGGCCTGGTCTGAAGAAGGGTCCCGACCTGAAATGTTGCCTGTCCATGCCCTTCACAGATGCTGCCTGACCCGCTGAGTTCCATCGGCACTTTGTGTGTTATTTAGAAAATACTATCCATAACCAGAAAATACTGTACTGAGCAAAGGTGAGGTAAACAAAGTCGAAAAATATATAGATACAGCTTTAATACACAAAGTAGACGTACAAACCCCGAGGCCGTGTACTATCAACCTCTCATTTACGTAGACTTCCTTTGGTCTACATCAGCAAGATTAATGAAATGAAGCAAGGCATGGAATAGCTGCTATGGGGTTAATGGGAAATGTTTAATGTCCCAGCACAATTAGAGCTCATTCCAAACAAAAGAGACATTTCTGTGGTTTCATTCTGTGCAAAATGACCTTCGTAACCCAGAGTACTGTATTTCACTGAACACTGCAGCATACTGCCTGGCATTTCAGCTTATCCACTAATCATATATGTGCATGAGTTAGCCTTCTTGCTCAAGACAAGATTTTATTAATTTATGTTGCCTCGCTTCCGATTTGATGGGATGATGATTTTCCTGCGTTTGACAAGTCTGTACAATAAACCATCTGTTGTAAGAATAAATGGGGTATCCAGCCGACCAGAGGCATCTCTGTTTATTATTACGCCATTCTGTCCTTTCTCTCTAACTTAAACCTCATTTCCTTTCCGATGATGTCCCGTTCTAGTAAAAAACCATCAAGCTCAAATGTTAATTTTGATTCTCCCTCTACAGAAGCTGCCTGACCTGCTGCATAGTGCCAAATATCTTGCTTTTATATCAAGATTATTCTGTCAAATAAAACTACAGACAAATAAAGAGACCAAAGTGTGCATGCCACTTGGTTGGGTCAGTCTTTGCACAAACGCAGTGTACGCAAGGGGTAGATTTTCCTTCGTGAATCTGCCCAGTATCAGGGAGGTTTGTAGATAAGCCAGCAACAAAACAAGGCCATGTCGAGGGAGATATCGTCTGGGAGAGATATAGATATATGCCATTTATTGTCACTATACATGTACAGTGAAACTGAAAGCTGCTCGTACTCAGTGCATACATACAATTTAGCACAAAAAACAAGAAACAGAAAAAAAAACCCAGAAAAAAACAGAAGGGAGATGGGGGGGGACGGGGGGGGGGGACATATATACATATATCATATATACATATATACAGATGGAAGTCCGTGTTGGGCGGTGTAGTCAGTGCATGTGTGAATTTGAATTTATGGTAGATATAATTCTCGGAAAGCAACTATTCCTGAGTCTGTTTGTCCTGGATTTGAGTCACCACCCATTCCAAACCACACATCACCCACACTATCTTCACCCACGCCCCCTCACCTTACCCACTCTCCCCACTTACATGGGTCACATACACCACAGCCATCCCCACTTTCTCCATTACTACCCCACACACACCAAAATGGGTGATATCCTAGACAATGAAGATGGTTATCAAGAATGACAGTGGGATCTTGTTCATCGGGGCAGGAAGGCCAAAGAACGTCAAATGGAGTTTAATTAGGCTAAGTGTGAGGTGGTGCATTTTGGGGAGCCAAACCATGCATGGTGAGGCCTTGGGGAGTGTGGTTGAACAGAGGGATCTAGCAATACATCCACCCTCACGGTCCACAATTACTATTTATATTCACCACCCTCCTCTATACCTACGCCCCTACACCCACTACTCACTCTCACCACAACGCCATTGATCACTAACCACACCCGCCAATGTACACACACATTGCTCAGATGAACGAGTATCCACCTTACACGCTCCATGCTCACAGCTTCCACTTCCCATTTCCACACCCACACACAGTGCACACTCACAGTTCACTCTCAGCATCCCACAATGTTCTCCACCCTCACTTGGCACTTACCATACCCCCACCCAGACACTCCACACTCATTGACCATGTGTGCACCACCCTCACCCCGCACTCTCAACATTCACACTCGCTGACCACAGGCCCAGGTCAACCTCACTCCACACACTTCACTATCAATACTCACGCTCACCACACACACACACATCCATACTCTATCCAATGACTACTCACACTTGTCACACTCACATTCCACATATTCTGCTCACACCCACCAAGTCCAGGCCAAACTCCTCACACTCATTGCTCACACTCATGCTGTGAGATGAGTGGGCACAGTCTCAGCTCACGGGGTGAGTCGTCTCTTTGCTTCAACGTTCGAGACCTGAAAGAGCCAGTGTGTTAATGCTTGCTCTTCACTGAGACAAGAGTGGTAGGAAAGAACTGCAGATGCTGGTTTAAACTGAAGATAGACACAAAATGCCAGAGTAACTCAGCGGGAACCCCCCCCCCCCCCCCCCCCCTTTCTCCACCATGCCCACTCCTTTCTCCTTCTTCCTCCTCCTCTTCCCCACCTCTTTATCAGATTCCACCACCTCCACACTCTTGTCTTCTCCACTTATCACCTCCAGTCTTGGTTACCATCTCCACCCTTCTCTCCCACACCTGAGTCATCTGCTAAAATCAACCCCTCCTTACCCAGACCCACCCTGGAACACCCTACCAGCTCTTGTCTCCCCATTTCCCTGATCTCCGTCAACCAGCCATCTCCCCTCTACTCCACTGGTCTGAAGAAGGGTCCCGAACCGAAATGTTGTTTGTCCATTTCCCCCCACAGATGCTGCCTGGCCCGCTGAGCTCCTCCAGCAGTTTGTTTTTTGCTCGGCCCCTTGCTCAGTTTAATATTTATTGATGGCTCAGATATAAACGTAGAGGACTTAAGGGCCTGTCCCACTTTTACGACCTAATTCACGACCTCTGCCGAGTTTGCCCTTGACTCATACTCGCAGCATGGTCGTCACAAGGTTGAAGGAGGTCGTAGGAGGTCGTAGGTAGGTCGTAGGTACTCGTGGCATCAAGTAGGTCGGGGCGTTTTTTCTAGCATGATGAAAAATGTCCACGAGTAAAAAAGGTTGTGAATTAGGTCGTGAAAGTGGGACAGGCCCTTTAGAGGACTTGATAAAGACATTGGCAGATGATTAAAAAAAATGTGGTCATGCTGTTGAAGGAGGAAAGGTTTAGAATTCAGGAAAGTATGGATGGCCTGGGTAGAAAAAAAGCACTGAATTTAATCCCGAAGGGTGTGACGTAATGCACTTGGGGAGTACGACAGGGCATGGGAATAAACAAAAAAATGAGAAGAGATTAAAAGTTGTGTTGGGGCAGAGGAATCTTGGTGTACGGGTCCACAGATCACTACATGGACAGGCAGGATGTTTCCATTTATTAGTTTCTTCTTCTTCTTGCGTATGGCGTGCACAGCCTAAAGTTGCAGGACAACTTGTTCTATTTAATCTTATTTGATTGTGCGTGCCAGGTTGATTGCATTCGTTGAAACAGGGCGGACCACGTGAAGGTTGCAATCACCCACCCCATTTATTAGCTAAAGCCCAGAATATAAAAGGGGGGAGATTATATTAGAACTACATTCATCACTAGTTAAACCTGAGTGCAGTGTACAGTTCTAATTACTTCATTACATAAAAATACATATTTGCGTGGGTGAGTGTGCAGAGGATTTATACGGTCCAGTTGCTAGGACTGGAAATTTTTAGCTATGAGGAAAGATTAGATAGTTGGGGTTGTTTTTCTCGGAATAGAGGAGGCTAAGAGGAAACTTAATTGAGGTGTTGTCAATTTTCTGTGATTGCATGCTTGTATCTTTAGATCGCTCATATGCCTCCCTGCCAAAATACATTATCATCACTTTTGCCAGTTAATCCTTCCTGTATTCCATCACTATCATAGGCCTTCTCTTGAATCTCTCTGCCTAGTCATTCTTTCTTTGCAACTTCAAACCAGCGTTCTTAACGCTATTCTGATGAACGGTTCTAAATAAATTCATGTTTATAAGTGATAGGAGCAGAATTAGGACATTCAGCCCATCATGTCTACTCTGACAGTCAATCATGGCTGATCCATCTTTCCCTCTTAACCCAATTTTCCAGCCTTCACCCCATAACTCCATGACACGGGAATTGACAGGATGTTTCCACTAGTGGGAAAGTCTAGGACTAGTGGTCATTGCCTTAGAATAAAGGATACTATGTAGCGGCACCTAGCGGTGGCCGGGGGAATCACAAACCCTCGCTATTGGCTGGCGCAGTCACATGATCGCGGGAGTGTTTTCGCGGGCTTTTGGTAAAGCATTCATTAAAGCTCCACCCTGTTCGAAGGAGTTTTGTTATTTTGGCTGTTTAAAACTCGCTCGAGTAAATCGCTTTATTATCGTTAAAAATATAGAATGTGTGTGTGGGGGGGAGGGACTCCACACAGCACCTCCCGGCTCCACTCAGCGGCTTGCCCCGACTCCACACAGCGGCTTCACCCAACTCCACACAGCGGCTTCCCCCGACGCCACACAGCTGCTTTCCCCAACTCCACACGGCTTGTGGACTCAGCCCCGCCTCCGGGGCATTATTCTCCTTGCCTGGAAGGGGCGCCACCTTCATGGTGACTGACAGGCGAGAAGACTAATTTGCTGAGTTCACGATTTTTTAAACCTTCATAACTTTTGTAACACCGATCGGAACAAAACTTGGTGTGCTTGGAGCAGAGGAGAACGGTGAGTAAGGTGGCAAAATATCCTAGCAATATAAGGTACCGTTTTTGCACAAATTAAAAAAATATCAAACCAGAAGCGGTCAAGATGGGAGTTTTAGTAATAGTATAGATTCTTTTAAGAAGGAGATGAGGAGAAATGTATTTAGTCAGAGGGTGGTGAATCTGTGGAATTCTGCCACAAAAGGCTGTGGAGGCCAAGACAGTGGATATATTTAAGGCAGAGATAGATAGATTTTTGATTAGTACAGGTGTCAGTTATCAGGAGAAGGCAGGAGAATGGGGTTAGGAGGGAGAGATAGATCAGCCATGATTGAAAGGCAGTGTGGGCTGAATGGCCTAATTTTACTCCTGTCACTTATGACACCGTACTAATCAAACACATTTTTTCCAAGGATTGTGGTTGATTTGTTGAATCCTGCCAACATTTTCTTATTTTACAATGACTGCATTTTCAAATTCTTGCCTGCAGTGCATTTTGTGGCACCTTGAAGGGATGAAAAGTCTTAGATGAACACAAGCCTTTCTTCCACCCCAGATGTTGGTGACATGCTCGCTTTTCTGACATTTCTTGTTTGGCTCCAAATTTAATTTCAGCCACTTCCAAAAACCATCTCTCTAATGATTAGCACATTGAAGAATGACCTAAATAATTTAAGGTGAATGTGACTGGAATTAGGTGTGGTATTCCAAGGAAGTTACTCAATGTTTTTGTCTTGAATGTTGCCTCATCAGTTCCCGCTGCTCCAGGAGTTAAGTAGTTCTTCAAAACATAAACAGCTGCCAGATGTTGTCTCACAGAGTCAGGCCAGGCAGTTGTCAGATTTATGTTGTTGACTTGCTCAAAATTATTGGAGGATTAACAAGCTCAGGAAAGAATAATTCATCGTTTTAATCAGGGCCATTGCCTCCCATGGGAATAATTAATAAGGTGGGGCCTTTCATTCTTTGGCTGTTCCCTGCTTGAGAACAGCAGACTTGACTGTGATTTTTCTGGTATCAGCAGAAGTGCAGAGTTCTTAAGAGTGCTTTCATTAACAGCTCCAGTGCAGTATGGATGAAGTCTTGCATTATCAAAAGTGGCTTCCCCCAGCAATGGCACTAAAATAAGACCTCATCTCTGTTCTCATGTTGACATAAAAAAATCTCATGCCGCGAGATTGAAGGTGAATTTCCTTGACTCACATTCAAAAGATATGTCATAAACATTAGCCTTTCTATCTCTACATGCATGAATCTTTTATCTTTAGAGTTTGGAGGTACAACACAGAAACAGGCCCTTCGGCCCACCGAGTCCTCGCCGACCAGCGATCCCCACACTATCCTACACGCTAGGGGATATTTACAATTATACCAAGCCAATTAACCTAAAACCTGTATGTCTTTAGACTGAGGGAGGAAACCGGTGGTCCTGGAGAAAACCCACGCAGGTCACGAGGAGAACCTAAAAATTCCGTACAGACTGCACCTGTATTCAGGATCGAACCCGGAACTCTGGCGCTGTAAGGTAGCAACTCTACTGCTGCACCCCTTAAATCCCCTAGAGGCTCCAGTGGAACTTGAACACATGTCTTTGGATCAGTAATCCAGCTCCCAGTCCACTCAGTTAACCAGTACACTATCAAAGCCCCTAAACATTAATTTAGTTCAGGTTATATTCGTGAGCATGGGTGTTGGAAGTTCTAGTTGACTAAAGGAGAGAAGTGCAGGGGGCATTTATCTTTTATAAAAACAAACATGAGAAAAATATAGAGGAGATATTTTCAAAGGGTGGCAACATACTACACTGTTGAAGCAAGTTAAAGGTGTGTGACAGAACTTAGAGATTTTAGAAATTAAAATCTTAAACTCTTCTCCTTGTTTTCATCAGTCATGGAATGATACTTCCATCAAGACCAACATTTGACCACATTTTCCGTTGCATTTGCCTTTAAAGCGCTGAAACCGCTTACGAGGATGTTGCCAGGACACTGAGGGCCTGAGCTATAGGGAGAGGTTAAGCAGGCTAAAGGGCCAGTCCCACTTAGGCTATTTTTCAGCAGACTGCCACAACTGTCAAGTTCGCGGCACTCGTCTGAAAAACCGGGAACTGGAACGGTGACTGTCAGAGTGGAACGCACACGCACACACACATATGCAAACACATCGCAAAGGCGGGTGCCAGGGAAAGCGGGGGAGCGCTGTCTGAAATTCACACGGTGCAAAGTCAAGGCGATACAGACACACACTGCGATGAACAGGAACGTTAAGATGTCAAAGGTCAAAGGTCAAAGGGTATTTTATTGGTCACATTAACCTAGGTGTAGTGAAATGCTTCTTGCCATGCAGCACATAAAGAAAGAATACAGACATAACAGTAATAAGGAAATGTAAACATAAAAACATCCCCCCACAATGGTTCCCATTATGAGGGAAGGCACAATGTCCAGTCCCCATCCCATGTCCACCCATAGACGGGCCTATTGAGGCCTCCGCAGTTGCCTTTATGGAGGCCTGATGTACCAGGCCGTTCTCGCCGGGTGATGGTGCTCCGGCGTCGGGAGAATCCTCTCAGTGGAGTGGGAACCCTGGAACGGCCGCTTCCCTTACCGGAGACTGCGGCTTCCGAAGCCAACAAGGTCGCGCCGGATGGAGCTCCACCATTGGCGATCTCATCGAGAGATCCCAGGCTCCCGATGAAAAGTTCAGCGCCGCCGCCCGCGGCTGGCCGCTCCACAGTCCCGCAGCTCCGCAATGTTTTTCTCGGCGGCCTCAGCATTCCGGAGTTCCAGCGCGGCGACCCAGGCAAGGCATCGCCCGCTCCGCAATAGCGCTCCAGCGCTGTGCCGCCACCAAAGCCGAGGTACTGGGCGGTCCACTCAGGAAACGTCTAGCACAGTGTACGGTAAGTCCTTTAAAAGAGGGGGGGGGGGGGGGGGGAGGGGGGAGAGAAGGGGGGGAGAAGGGGGGAGAAGGAGACACTTTTGAGAAGCCAGACAACTTTTAATAAGCCAGAGAAACACGGCTGTGAAGTTCGGTGGGCATTTAACATTTCCAGTCGGTTATCCTTGGTTCTGAAAACACCTGCTTATGTTTTTTATCCCCAATGAGCCAATGAAAATGCCCAGTCAGCAAAGGCGATTAAGTAAAACTACTTACGACTACCTCAACTACCCACAACTACATGGCGACCCCACTACAACTGCATCTACAACTACAGGATTATCGATTTTTTCCATGGCGACCAATTTATGGTCGCAGAAGATTTTTCAACATGTTGAAAAATTTGCGGTGACCATACTGAGGCCGCGACTAGTTACCAGAATGTGGGAACTCCTCGTGACCATGAAAGAGATTCACCAGAGACCACCAGCGAACATGTGGCAACCATGTGGCGATCCTGAGGCAAGCGCAGAGTCTCCTGCACTCGCCTAAAATGTCGCCTAACTGGGAAAGGCCCTTAAGATTATTCCTTGGAGCGCAGGAGGATGAGGGGGTGATCTTAAAGAGGTGTACAAAATCATGAGAGGAATAGATCAGGAAGACGCACAGTGTCTTGCCCAGAGTAGAAGAATCAAGAGGATATATGTTTAAAGTGGGGAGGGGGTGGGAATATTTAATAGGAACCTGAGGGATAACTTTTTCACACAGAGTATGGTGGGTGTATGGAACAAGCTGCCGGAGCTAGTTGAGACAGGTAGACATTTAAGAAACATTTGGACAGGTTCATGGATAGGACAGGTTCAGAGGGATATGGGCAAACACGGGAAAATAGGACTAGTGTAGCCTGTATGGAATTTTTACATTCTCGCCATCACTGCGTGGATTTTCTCTGAAATCTTCGATTTCCTTCCACATTTCAAAGACGTACAGATTTGTAGGTTAATTGGCTTGGTGTAAAATGTAAATTATCCCTGGTGTGTGTAGGATAGTGTGAATGTGCGGGGGGCCTGGTCAGTACGGACTCGATGGGCCGAAGGGCCAGTTTCTGCGCTGTATCTCTAAACTAAACTAAACTAAACTAAACTCTGAAATTAAAACCATAATGCCTAGAAAATTAACCAATTTGAGACTATAATCAATGCATGAATGCAGCAATGTTGATGCATATACTCCATTTTGATGCATATACATCTTGATGCAAATACTCCATTTTGATGCACATACTGCAATTTTGATGCATAGACTCCATTTTGATGCATATACTATTTCTGGCAGAAGGCCCATCTTTTGGGAATTAATGTCTCATGGCCCAAACACAGCTTTCATCTGCCTGTCCCTGTTGCAACATGTGATGATGTCAACAAAGTTTACAATTTTGCTTACCAATGGAAATTAGATCGAGATTGTAACCTATGACCGTTGTAATCAAAATAATAAACCGCAGAGTAGATCACTCTGAAAATTGTAAACTGTGTGTGATTTATGATGTTTCCGTGGGATAGAGTTTTATCTTCATAAAATCCTCCCACTAAATTTTTATTAGAAAAATATTTAGTGCGGACAGGCCACTAAAAAGGTACAGATAACCGTAAATTGGGGATCAGGGTCATTCATGCACATGGGGATCACCTGGTTGGCTCAGAGTCTGAAGGCAGATTCTCCCTCAGAATATCTCAATGCCTCTTATAGACTAGCCCCCATCTGTTTTCTCCCTGCCCCACACTTTCTCAGATCCCCCTGTGTGGAGCAACTTTGCATGGTCACTCTGTGAATGGCTTGGCAGCTGCCTGTCCAGTAGGATTATACACATTTCATCCCTCCCCCACCGAAGTCACACCAGCTTCTCGTTTTCATCCAACAAACAGCTAACAACGGCCTGTTATCATCCTTACTTATTTTGCATACCTTTCATTCATTGCTCGTTATCTCTTTACATCATCGTCTATATCTCTCGTTTCCCTTTTCCCTAACGAGTCTGAAGAAAGGTCTCAACCCGAAACGTCACCCATTCTTTCTATCCAGAGATGCCAAGAATGTTAATTATTTCAGGTGGGGGAAGGAAATCATGTAATAATTTCTTATTAAAGCGAGGATAAACTAGTTTAGTTTAGAGATAAGCACGGAAACAGGCCCTTCAGCCCATCGAGTCCATACTGACCAACATTCCTCGCACACTAACACTATCGTACACACTAGGGACAAATTAAAATCCTTTACAAAGCCAATTTACCTGCAAACCTGCACGACTTTGGAGTGATGGAGGGAAGCGGAGCACCCCGGGAAAACTCATGCCGTCATGGTAGCAATGTTACAAAATTTTGAGATTTAAAAAATCAAGTCTGTAATTTATCCCATCAGATAAAGCATAAAAATAAGTTTAATTTGACACCTAATTCTCTTTCATATCTTCAGTATAAAAAAAGTTATGGCCATTTTCATACTTGGAAATTAGCATCTTGTTCCTATTAAGAATGCCCTGTAGATTCCATTTCTTAAGAAAAGAATATTTTTTTAAAAATAGCCTAAGTATCCAAATAACAAAGTAATCCCATTCACACAAAAATTCACAAAATAACATGATTTTTAAATCTCACTGTCATGAATTTATATGCCAGATGGAAGGAATTTAATGTTTAATTCCCATAAATTAATCTAGAAACACCCACTCAATATAACCAAAATTATTCTTTGCACAATACACGTGGCCAAAACTGTTGTGTATATTTAGTATAAAAAATATTGACTATGGATAGACAATAACACAAAATATAGACGATTTAGATGCTCTTATGACATGATTGTCCAAAAAAAATAGCATTTTAATCATCATGCGAGTGGCTGTTTCTGGAACGCAATCGATTGGAACGTTGCATTTGTGGTGAATTTGAACCCCATATCGGCAGGAAAGACGCTGCCGGTTCATATGGGGCCCAAATAACATTTTCACATCGTAAAATTAGATTGCCAAGAAGCAAGATTATATGTAAAATATACGACTTACCCTTTGTTTTGTCCCATCCGTGCGATCCGTCACGTTGTAGGCGTTGAGGGCGTTAGAAGTTGCTTTTTATTTTATTCCAATTATTAAATTGTCTAGCGATTTAAAAAAATACAAAAACCGGGAACGGAAGTCCGATCGATTTTTCTTCAGCAGCTAGCAGCCCGAGGAAGTCCGCCTCCGACAGGTAGTACCAAACTAGATTTTAATCCAGCCCCGCCATCCCCGCCCTCAAAGGCGCCAAAGTTGCGCACATGGCCAGTGGCAGAACTGCGGCTCCGCTGAAGGTACGTTTTGTAACATTGTTAGTCACGGGGAGAATGTACAAGCTCTGTACGGGCAGCTCCCATAGTCAGGGTCGAACGCAGGTCTCTGGTGCTGTAAGGTAGCAACTCTACCGCTGCACCACCGTGCCACTTTGGTGCATCATGTACCAACTGATTTGCGCTATCCAGGTCTTATCAAGGTTATATCTGAATTTAAACATAGAAACATAGAAAATAAGTGCAGGAGGAGGCCATTTGGCCCTTCAAGCCTGCACACGCCATTCATTCATGGCTGATCATCCACAATCAGTAACCCATGCCTGCCTTCTCTCCATTTTCCTTGATTCCGCTAGCCCCTAGAGCTCTATCTAACTCTCTTTTAAATTCATCCAGTGAATTGGCCTCCACTGCCTTCTGTGGCTCCGAATTCCACAAATTCTCAACTGTCCAGGTGAAAAAGTTTTCTCTCATCTCAGTTTTATATGGCCTACCCTTTAAGGGCCTGTCCCATTGAACGAGGTAATTCAAGAGTTCTCCCGAGTTCTCCCCTGATTCGAGCTTGTGTAATGTACGTAGCGGGTACGTAGGAGCTCGTGGATGTCACGTAGCGGTTCATACGAGTAACGGTAGGTTCTCGGGAAATCCGGTAAACTCGTGACGTTTTTTCAACACTGTGAAAAATGTCCACGAGTAAAAAAATACTTGTGATGAAAAAAATGTTTACTTTTTACTATTACTAGCAATGTTACAAAATTTTGAGATTTTAAAAATCAAGTCTAATTTATCCCATCAGATAAAGCATAAAAAGAAGTTTAATTTGACACCTAATTCACTTTCATGTCTTCAGTATTAAAAACGTTATGGCCATTTTCATACTCGGAAATTAGCATCTTGTTCCCTATTGCTTTTCCATTGACTGAACACAAAAGCTGTGATCGAGGACAGTCAAAAGCCCATAACTTTCTTAAAAATTAAGAGAACTGAAAGAAATGTTCACTTATTATAGATTGAAGCATTCTGAAACAAATATGAACCAATCTTACTTAGATGACTTGAAATTAAAGCATATAATTAGTTAGTTACCTAATTGTAGCTAATTACAAAATTCAATTACTAGATCTAAACATTTATCAATTTCTTAAGAATAGATTAACATTTTTAAATAGCCTAAGTGTCCAAACAATATTCACACAAGAATTCACAATATAACATAATTTTTAAATCTCATTGTCATGGATTTATAGGCCAAATGGAAGGAATTTAATGTTTAAAAACCTGCAAATTAATGGCCATTTACTTGCGAGTGGGTTTTTTGCTGGAATGCGATCATTTGGAACGTTGCGGTTTGCGGTGATTTAGACCCCATATAGGTATGAAAAATACTGCCGGTTCGTATGGGGACTAAATCACCGTTTCGCAACTTAAAATGTGAACTAAAGGCATCTTAAGAAACACTTTTATACATAAAAATAAACGTCTTTCTTTTACCTGTCACCTACGTGAAATCCGTCCCCGTTGTCGGCGTTGATGGCTTTAGAAGCTTATTTTAAAATTACTCCAGCGCTGAACTTCTCGGGCGATTTTTTTTTTTGAAAGACACAGAATGGCCATTGGAATAATTCTTCAGCAAAAGCTTGCACTCCGACAAAATATAATCCAGGACAAGGTAGGAGAAAACCGCGTTTTAACCCCGCCCCCCCCCCCCCTCAAACCTGCCAAAATAGCGCACATGGCCAGTGGCAGAACTGCAGCGCTGCTGAAGGTAAGTATTGTAACATACCTACTATCACGAGCCCCTACGTACCCACTACGTACATTACACGAGCTTGAATCAGGGGAGAATTCGGGAGAACTCTTGAATTACCTCGTACAATGGGACAGGCCTTTTATTCTTAGACTGTGACCCCTGGTTCTCAAGGTTCAAGGTTCACATTTATTTGTCACATGCACCATTAAGGTTCAGTGAAATGAGTTACCATGCAGCCATACAATTAAAAAGAACACAATACACAATAAAATTTAACATAAACATTCTGGACTCCCCCATCATTGGGAACATTTTTCCTGCATCTAGCTTGTCTAGTCCTTTTATAATGTTATAAGTTTCTATAAAATCCCCTCATCCTTCTAAATTCCAGTGAATATAAGCCCAGTCTTTCCAATCTTTCCTCATATGACAGTCGTGCCATCCCGGGGATTAACCTCGTGAACCTACGCAGCACTGCCTCAATAGCAAGGGTGTACTTCCAAAATTAGGAGACCAAAACTGCACCCAATACTCCAGACGTGCTCTCACCAGGGCCCTGTACTTCTTATATGCACTTCTTATATGGATCTGTGTCACCAGACTTGAATGCTTGAGATCCAGTTCTCAGAAGATTGCGGACCTTCTGGTTCATCCAAGGCTTCTGGTTGGGGAACAGGGATGGTTTTCATGGGAACACACTCCTCCACACATTTCCTGATGAAGTCATTAACAACCATGGCATATTCATTCAGGTCCTTTGCCAAGTCCTTGAACATTACCCAGTCTACCAACTCAAGCTAATCCTGGGTGTCATTCCTCTGCCTCCCTTGACCAGCTCTGTACAATGCTCACCGCTGAGGCTGCGTTCTTCAGCCACTGTCCAGGAAGAAGGAGGACAGCCAGATGGTCAGATTTCCCAAAGAGCAAACGAGGGATGGAGCAGTAGGTGGTGTAATAGCAGCGATCGAGGGTGTTTGATCATCTGGTTCTGCAGGGCACGTGCTGGTGGTACTTTGGCAGATTTCTTCAAGTAATCCTTGTTGAAATCGCCGGCTGCCACAGGAAAGGCTTTGGGGTTTACCTTCTAGTGTTTGTAGAACACGACTTGCAGCTGCACCAGTGCTAGACAAATACCTGCCTGGGATGGGATGTGGACAATGGCCACAATGATGGAGCTGAATTCCTTTGGGAGGTAGAAGGGATGGGACTTCACTGCCAAGTGTTCCAGGTGTGGGGAGCAGGAGTTGGACAGGACTGCTACATCTGAGCATCCACAGAGAGTTTACCTTGATGCAGCTGCCGCCCCATCTCCATTCGTGCAATGAATGGAGGAGCCCTTGTGCTGGAGGGCTGAGTCTAGGCAGCTTGGGCTGAGCCATGTCTCTGTGAAATAAAGCACCCACCTTTCCCTCATCGCCCTTTTATGTAGCAGCCTTGTCCTTAAGTCGGTAACTTTACTTTACAAATGAATTAAACAAAAGTAAAAATAATTGGATTATTTAAAGAATAATAGCACATGGATGAACAATGTAGCAATACCAACTTTATTCATGATGTTCACCATGTCCTTGGTTAAATTCTCATCTTTCCCCCCCTGCAAGAATCAAGACTGCTGATCTACACAGGATCCCAGTTTAGTCAAATTTAGTGTTTCAGTTTCCTCCCAAGCTCTCGCCTACCTTTATAACCTCCAGTTCCACAGATCTTTCTGAGATCTCTTTTTATCCCTGGTGCAAATCTGTTGCTAAAAACATTTTGCAAGGCTGATTGCCTTCAGTATTGAGTATAGAAGTTGGAAGGTCATGCTGCAATTGTAAAATACATTGGTGAGACCTCATTTAGAGTATTGTGTTCAGTTTTGGCCACCATGTTATGGGAAAAATGTTGCCAAGCTGAAAAAAGTTCAGAGAACATTTATGATGATATTACCAGTACTCAAGTGCCTGAGCTACAGCAAAATGTTGAGCAGGTTAGGACATTGTTCCTTGGAGCGCAGGAGGATAAGGGGTGATCTTATAGAGGTGTACAAGATCATTAGAGGATTGGATAGGGCAAATACGCAGAATCTTTTGCTCAGAGAAAGGGAATCGAGAATCATTGAACTGAGACGTGGGAGAAAGATTTAATAGGACCTGACAGGTAACTTTTTTTACAGAAAGGGTGGTGGGTGTATGTAATGAGCTGCCTGAGGGGTTAGTTGAGCCAGTAACTATCATAATGTTAAAGAGACATTTGGACAGGTATATGGATAGGATAGGTTTACAGGGTTATGGGTCAAGTGGGGTTAGGTACGGTGGCATTGCGGCGCAGCGGTAGAGTTGCTGCCTATCAGAGCTTGCAGCGCCAGTGTCGGGGGTGTATCGGCAGATTTTCAAATCATTCGAGAAATTAACCCTCTAGCCACTTTTTGGATGAGCATGGATAAGGGGAATATCTTCGATACGCATGCAAGCTCACTCACAGAGACCTTCAGAGCTTCTTCACAGATAAGTCCTCAAAACACAGTATATTTATGGAAAAAAATGCTTAATTGTTGATAGAAAACAGTGAGATACATCCAAATTTCTTCCGACTCGTTACTATTATCTTCATTGAACTCCAGCTTATTACTCTAAACATTAGAAAACTCCACACACTTCGCATGATCTCCTTTACACCTCGCATGGTCGAAGGGTTAACCTTCTCCATGGTCTCTCCAAACGACACTAACTCCTAAGCTTCTGCGCAAGATACATAGCCCAAAACATAGCCCAAATTAGTCAAGCCATTGTCCCCACATGCCTCAAAACTTCCACGATAATCCCCATAGCGAAGAAACCAGTGGTTGCCTGCCTAAATGACTACCGCCCTGTCGCCCTGACCCCAATAATAATGAAGTGTTTTGAACGCCTGGTGAAACCGCACATTACTGCCAGCCTCCCCTCATCGTTAGACCCCCTCCAGTTTGCCTATCGTCCCAACCGTTCTACAGAGGATGCCATCTCTACCACGTTGCACACAGTACTCACGCATCTGGAAAACAATAACACATACGCCAGAATCCTGTACATTGACTTCAGCTCAGCGTTTAACACCATCATCCCACAGAGATTTGTGGAGAAACTAACCCTGCTGGGCCTCAACATCACCCTGTGTCACTGGATCTTGGACTTTCTGACAGAGAGACCGCAGTCAGTCCGTGTTGGCACGAACACTTCAGGCTCGATCACGCTGAGCACCCGCTCCCCTCAAGGCTGTGTGCTCAGCCCGCTGTTGTTCACACTGCTCACACATGACTGTGCTGCCAGATTCAGGGACAATAAGATCATAAAATTCGCGGATGACACAACAGTGGTGGGACTCATCAGTGGAGATGACGAATCAATGTACAGGGAGGAAGTAAAACAACTAGTGGACTGGTGCGGCAAAAATAATCTAGAATTAAATGTCGACAAAACGAAGGAGATGGTTGTCGACTTCAGGAGGGCGCAGCCAAAGCATACACCCCTCAACATCAGTGGCACTGCAGTGGAGAGAGTGGAGAGCATAAAGGTCCTCGGTGTGCAAATTACAGACAGCCTCACCTGGTCCAGGAACACCACTGGGACCGTCAAACGGGCCCATCAGCGACTGCACTTCCTGAGGAAACTAAAACAGGCCTCACTCCCCACCAACATCCTCAGGACTTTCTCCAGGGGTACGGTGGAGTCTGTACTCACATACTGCATAAATGCGTGGTACTCCACCTGCAACTGCTCGGACAGGAAGGCTCTGCAGAGGGTAGTGAGGGGAGCAGAGAGGATCATTGGCGTCTCCCTACCCTCGGTTCAAGAACTGTTCCAGAGCCGCTGTCTGAAAAAAGCTCAGAAAATTGCTAAGGACAAACTGCACCCCCTCTACATACACCTGGATCTCCTGCCATCAGGCAAGAGATATCGAAGCATCAAAGCCCCGGACTACAAGACTGCTAAACAGCTTCCTACCACAGGCTGTGAGGCTGCTAAACAATCACTCTGTACTCACAGTCACTTGATTCTGCAGCTTGGCACGGACACTTTAATAACTGGCACTGGCCACTTTAATAACTGGCATTGGCCGCTCAAATCAGCTGCCCCGGACATTTTTATGATTGATTTATTGTATTTTAACGTTGTGTTTTACCTGCTTTTAACTATTTATTTATACTGTTCCATCAGGGACTGGATTGTTTTTAGTGTTATTATGTGTGAAACATTTTAAATTTCATGTGCGATGCTCCGCTATTCCCTGGGAAACGTCTTTTCATTTTCACTGTACAACTGTTGCTTGCAAGATGACAATAAATGTTGATTGATTGATTGATTAATTGATTGAACATGCCCTAAAACACGTCATAAATCCCACCCACAATTTAAAGGCACATGCCATCATCAATGACATGCAAAATAAGCCAAATGGCCACTACATACCGGCCACTAATTGTTCCGAGTATATAACGAGGCAATTACTAATAAACATTAAAAAAGTGGCCATAAACGCTTAACATATATCAAAAAGCAAAAGGTCAGGGAATAATACCTTGTGGCTCCTCATCAGGAAATTGAACCCCGGTCTACCGCGTGGCAGGCGGGGATATTAATCACTATACTAACAAGGAAAAAATAGCATGCACTACATATCCGCAATCAAAATTCTTCATCGACTCTTCCATCTTTACTTTCGCCTTCTAGAAGCAAGCATAACTAGATTATTAATCGTATTAAAACACTGGTTTTAGTTCAAAGCCGTACTGTGTGCACCAAACCCTTAAAATCAGGCATGATACCCAATATATAGTCCAAAACATAACAGTCCAAAGCTTTGATAGCATGAAACATCTTCCTCCATGTCCGATCAACTCATGAATGTGTTGCAACAGTAACGTTGAAGTGTGAAAATCCTTCAAAAGAATAACAGGATCTTTAGCAATAAAGTTCACCGTTAGATTTGATTTAATGTCCGGATCATTAGCAGAGATTTCAAATCCCAGCTCTAGCTTTGGCCATTCTCTCTGGCTTACGAAGAGATTTTAGTTCATTGATCCTTCTCTTCTTGCTTTGGAAACGGTTCACTGTCAGTTCTCTGAAAACTTCATTCGCAGAATTTTCTTCTGTGTTAACATATTTCAGTTGTACAACATTAGTAACTGCCAATGCTCTTTCCATTGGCAGATCATCTCTGTCCAAATCCAATTCTCTGGTTTCTTTGGCTCTGTCGTCTAGTAGAATGCTTTCACAATTGTCATTGTTCCACTTGGAAAGTGTGAATCCTCCCTTGTTGCAAAAAAAAGTCAGATGTTCTACTGGTAGAATTGCTTCCTGCTCAGTAGACATGGATTTTAAGCAATCATCCTTGTAGAAATTATTCTTCAAAGAGATTCTTCTTCCATGAAATTTAGTATTCTCGTCAAACTTGCGTTTCAAAGTCTGGGTACGTTGCTCAATCTTACAACGATTATTCTTCAGATTAACACTTTCTTGTTTGAAAGGTAGGTCCACACAACAGTGTCCAACAGTTTTTACTGAGTAGTCCATAATATCCATGAACTTCAACTCTTCATTCGACATCTCTTCAGATTTCTTGCTGGTACTTTCCTTGAAGTCATGAATGTATGGCTTCATCACTGGCTTTTCTAATTCATCAGTAGATATTTGATTAACAATAATGATAGGATAGTTCTACTGATTTCCAATTTTGTGGTTCCTTTTTAAGGAGCCATAAATAACCTATCCAAGTCGGGTTTTCGTAGCATCCGGTCCATCACCTTGGCTCCTAACAATCTGTATAGGTTCCAAAGCCTTCAAAACATTTGTTCCAATAAGTAGATCAACACTACAATTTATTTCCGATATCTTGACATCCTTCAGGTAAGGCCATTGCTCCAAGTCTTCATGTCTTGGTATATTCTGACAACCAACCGGCATGGTTCCATGCGTAAACACTTCAGATATTGGTATAAAATTATCTTCATCCAAACTGGATATCTCCATACTGGTAATGTGATGACTCCTGCTCTCTTTAGCTTTAGTCATGGTACGTAATCGAATCTTAGCCTCTTCTCCTGTGATGTTCAGCCTTCTCGACAGGTTTTCTGTGCAAAAGGTAGTTGAACTTCCGTGATCCAAAAAAGCATATGTTTGCAACACTGTATTCGTCTTGCTGTTCCTTACCTGTACTAGTAAGATAGAAAAATTACAAGCTTCTACCCCGGCCCCAATATGAGCAGTTACTTGAGGCGAGGTGATAGCATCACCAGTAGTTGGCTTCTCCTTCTTATCTGTTTGCTCCGGTCCATCCTCTTCTATTTGCTCTGGTAGATCTTCATCCGTTTGTTCCAGTTCGTCTTCTTCTTCCCAATACTCTGGTTGTTCATCTTCTATATGAAGTGCTTCAGGATGATATTGCCTGCACTCATAACAAATTATACGACTCTTACAGTCCCTCACCATATGTCCTCTTTTCAAACATCCAAAACAGATTCCTTTCTCTTTCAAGAAATCCATCTTTACTTCATATTCTTTCATCTTGAATCTTCGACACCATCTTATGGTGTGACCAACTTCATCACATAATAAACAAAATACTATTTGCTTGTTAGTAGACACATTTATTTTCATTCCACCTGTCTTTTCCACAGGTATGGTCGTGAAAACTACTTCTTTTAGGTTCTGATATTTCTTCAGTTTTGATAAAGGTAGAACCTTTGTTAGTTGCAATCGGTTTGTAATCTTCAATAGTCCCATAGTGTGGCTCTAACATGTTCCGTACTTCCCTTTCTAAGAATTCCACCAGTTCTGGTGGCCTGGCTACTTGCTTCCTCTCATCTCTTATTTTGCCTGCTTCGTCTCTCCACTTTTCTCTCAGTCTTCTGGGCAACTTGCTCATGATGACTCTAGTTTTACTTGGAAGATTTTTCCTCCATGTGGCCGAGATTTCTCATCGAGCTGCAATGTTAGCTTCTATGTTTCTATGTTTCTAACAGTCTCTCAGAAATATTGAATAATCACTCAATGCTTCTACATCTTCCGGCTTGATTCCTTTCCAAGCATGGGCCTCCTTCATGTATGCGTTAGCAATTCTCTGTTCATCACCAAAACGTTAGTTAAGTAATCTTCTCGCCTTTTTATAGCCATGGCTGCCTGGCTCCTTTTGACAACTTTCTACAAGTACTTTAACACTTCCACTTGTGTACTTCATCAGAAATCGTAAACGCTCCCATTTATCCATAACTTTCATTTCTAATATTTCTTCTAATACCCTTACGAAAGCTTCATACTGCAAAGGATCTCCACCATACGTAGGAATTTCTATTGGTGGTAAAATGAGAGAGGTATTTTGTCAAGCTATCAATTCAGTTTGATTTTTCACCAATGCCAATATCCTTGGCTTGGCTCCACCTGTTGAGCCTGTGGATCACCAGGCCTTGAAAAAGCGTGCTCCGCTATTGGTTTGTCTCGAGCCTCCACAGACGCTCCAATAGTGGTTGGTTTCGATCTAGCACTCATTTGCTGAGATGAAGTTTTACCCATCTTCCTCTGTTCCAATGGGTTTTCAAAGCCTAGAAACCCGGTGGACCTCGATTGTGGAATTGATCCAACTGCTAATTCACTTAGAGCAATCTTTCTTCTTGGTCCAGAGCTCATCGTCTTCGATGATCTAGAGCTGCATCTTGACCCTCTTCCACTTTCCAGTAGCTTCTTCTTTGCTCTAGCCACCGCCATCTTTGTGTCCATTTCCAGTTGTTCCTTTCGTCGCCTCAGCTTCTCTTGCTGTCGCATCATCTGTCGCATCATCTCTTCTTGTTCTTCCTCAATCTCATGTTTCTTCTTCATGGCATCCGCCTCTATTGAGAGAGCAACTAGCTCAGCTTTAGCTCCCAATCAAGCAGAAGCCCTTGATACTGAACTGGCTGAAGAACCAGATTTATGTCTTGATCCTCGTGAAGATATATTGGATATATTATCTCGTTGTGTAATTTCATCTTCAATTCTGACACGTTGTTGCTTTGCACTTCCAGTTACTAAGCTCGTAAGTTGTGGTATAATTTCAGATAACCACTTCTCTGCCTTTTTCATGAAGCCATTGAATATCTTCTTGTCTTCATCCCACTGGGTGTGTTCTTCCTGAGACGGCTGTGAACACAGCAGTACATCTTGTTTCTTGCCAACCTCCTGGCAGAGGTTCCATAGTTGGCTCATATTAGATTTCACCTTGATTACGTTATGTTCTGGTTCCATCAGTTTCTTCTGTTTCTCAATTCATCTGGTAACCTGTTTCCATTAGTCATTTCTCCTCTTCTCGGTGTCTCTCAAGCAGGCAGTATGTGTATTATCTGTTTCTTCTCGATACACAAGATTTCTGTAGCTATCAATCAATCAATTTTTATTTATATAGCACATTTAAATCAACTCGAGTTGAACCAAAGTGCTGTAAGTAGAAGAATTTGGGATTTGTTACCTTGTCCCCATATCGAGTTTTCCTCTTTCTGGCTTTCTTTAAGTTGTCTAATTAGTCTTTCATCACCACCTCGTGGTTTATCTGGCGTGGCACTTTCTTCATCTTCTGGACATCACAGGGTGTTCTTTGAGTTCTGTCCCAACCTTGTGTAAAGATCGAGTTGTTATTTTGAAAACAATTTCTTCAGAATTAAAACATACTGAGATTGATTGACAACATCTCTCCAACAACCATGGGCTAAAAGTTGACGATAATTTAAATGGGATGTGCTTATCAAAAGATTCAAAACAATCCAAGGTCGGTCTGGCTTGAATCTCCATACAGACTGGCTCTGATACAGAAGTTGTTTAAAATTAAAGCTTCGCAGCTTCAAAATCAAAGAATCGATTTCTACTCACAAAATCCTGTGATATTGTCTTCAGATAAGTCTCGATGCTGTCGATAGACATCAAGGCCTTCTCTGGCCGAGATCTATTATCTTCAGTTCCTCCTGGAACCAGTCCTCTGGCTAAGCCTTTCCGAGAATCTTAGGCAAATCGTCTGTCCCAATCTCTGGGACTAGTATTTTCCCCGGTGCCGGAGGCCTCCTTCGACTTAATGTAATGGCAGATTTTCAAATTGTTCGAGGAATTAACCCTCTAGCCACTTTTTGGATGGGCCTGGATAAGGGGAATATCTTCGATATGCATGCGAGCTCATCACAGACACCTTCAGAGCTTTTTCACAGATAAGTCCTCAAAAAAGAGTCTTTTGATGAATAAATGCTTTATTGTTGATAGAAAGTGAGATACATCCAAATTTCTTCCGACTTGTTACTATTATCTTCATCGAACTCCAGCTTATTACTTTAAACATTAGAAAACTCCTCGTGTCTCCGTTACACTTCGCATGATCTCCTTTACATAGGTATGTTACAAAACCTACCTGAATCGTCATTGGGAATCTGCCCACAGCCATGTCCGCAATGTTGGCGCTGTTTGGAGGGGGCGGGTTTAAAACGCGATTTTTACTAGGCTGTACTAATCGCAGATGATCAGCCTAGTAAATCATTAACGAAAAATCGCTGCAAGACCCGGTCGCAAAAGGTATTATTAGTTTTATAGGCCTCGATAATATAGTTATAATAGTTTTAAAATTACTGTCTCATTCCGCAACCTCTCGCAGCCCCAGGGTTTTATAAAGCAAACAATTAAAGGTATGTACCTAATTTTTACATTAAATGGGGCATATATATAACCCTATATATCAAGTTATCTATAGCGAATATACATCTGCAGTTCCCTCTTAAACACTATCTATAGCGAGTAGTTCATTTTGGGCTTTTTATATCCCGCAGTATTTTTCTCGGCATTTGAGGGCACTAATCCAGCGCGATGTCAACGTTCTAAACCAGCGCGTTCACATGAACCCACTAGAAAGCCGATTTAAATGGGCATTTATTTACAGCAATTGAACACTAAATTCCTTCCATTTGGCCTATAAATTAATGTAAATTAGATATAAAAATAATGTTATATTGTGAATTATTTGTGAATAATCTTTGGACACTTAGGCTATTTAAAAATGTTAATCTTTCCTTAAGAAATGGGCCTTTGATTATCCAAGATCACAGCTTTTTTGTAATGTCCATTGAAAATCAATAGGGAACAAGATGCTAATTTCCGAGTATGAAAATGGCCATAACTTTTTTAATACTTGAGATATGAAAGTGAATTTGGTGTCAAATTAAACTTATTGTTATGATTTATCTGATGGGATAAATTGCAGACTTGATTTTTAAAATCTCAAAATTTTGTAACATTGCTACTTTACACCTCGCATGGTCGAAGGGTTAATCATGGTCTCTCCAAACTACACTAACTCCTAAGCATCTCCAAAACACGCCCTAAAACACGTCATAAATCCCAGTCACAATTTAACGGGTAGTCTAAAATTTAAAGGCACATGCCATCATCAATGACATGCTAAACAAGCCAAATGGCCACTACAGGGGGTTCGATCACCAAGATCTTCAGTTTCCTCCAGCACTCCAAAGGCATACAGGTTTGTAGGTTAATTGGCCTGGGTTTGTATACTTGGTATAAGTGTAAATTTTCCTTAATATGTGTCGGATAATGTTAATGTGCGGGGATTGCTGGTCAGCGTGGACTTGGTTGGCCGAAGGGCCTGTTTCCGCGCTGTATCTCTAAACTAAATTAAACTAAACTAAACTAAACTAAACTAAAGGTGGGAGGTGTAGATGGGTTATGGTCGTCGGCGTGGACAAGTTGGGCCTGTTTCCTCGCTATATGACTATGACTGTAGTACACAAATACTCTAATAGGCAGACAGATATGCTGTCGACCCTGCTCAATGTGCCAACTACCAAAATAAGTCTAGTATAGAAGCATCTTTCATCTCTTTCACAAAAGTGTGAAATATCTTAAGATGAAGATTTTGTTTTTGAATTTGGTCAATACCTCCAAGATAGACACAAAATACTGAGTTAACAGCATTATCTCTGGAGTGAAGGAATGGGTGATATTTCGGGTCAAGGCCCTTCTTCAGACTGAGAGTCGGGGGACTAGAGATATGTGATAGGGTAAGGTGTGATCACGGAGGTGAAGCAGCGAGCGAGGGTGTTGCAGAACCCCCATCAGAGAGAGGAGGAGAACAGATCAAAGTAGGCGTACGCTGAGGAGATTTCACAGAGGAGCAGACAAAATGGGTAGGAAGGAACTGCAGATGCTGGATTGTCTTACATTCAACTGATGTATTCATGGCTATGTGAGTAGACAGACTGTCTGTTTGCAAAGCTATCTTTTGTAAATTTCAAAATGATTACTGCTTTCAATGTACATTAGGACAGCTATTCTGGTGGCTGGTCCTTGCTTTGAATTAATGGCTACTACTTCCACATAATTCAATAACCTCCGAATAACCCCTAACACTGATCTGGACTGTCACTTTAAAATGTTGGATCTTAAATCCATGAGCTACTACCCATTTGACATAGATATATATATTTTAAGGTCATAAGGAATAGGAGTAGAAATAGGCCATTCGGCCCATCAATTCTACTCTGCCATTCAATCATGGCCGACATAGTTCTCCCTCCTAACCCCATTCTCCTGCCTTCTCCCCATAACCTCTGACACCTATCGAGGTCCATGAGTAAATTAGCTATCACTCAGACTTTTTCCTCTAACTGAAGCTCATTTAAATTAATGGCAGACAATTTCCCAAAGCAGTTGTCAAGAGAAGCAGAAGTGTTTGAATTAACCTGTCATCACAGTGTTGGTATATCCAAACAGTGCCAGCCACTCCCTAGTTGATGGCCTCAGGGTTACACTCCAGGTTGCAGGTGGACATTTTGACTGATGATATACCACGAGGGTTGTAATGGGATTAAGTACCAAGGCCGCAAACTTGTATTGCAGCCTTAATTCTGGCAGAAGGTCTTTGACCTAAAACTTTAACTCTGTTTCATTACCCATAGATATGGCCTAATATGTGAATTGTTGCTAGCATTTTATCTTTTCATTTTATGTTGCAGCCTATGGAGGTACTTTGTTTAACAGAAACAGTCTATTCTCATGCAGTCTATTCCCTGAAATCAAGAACCACGGTGAAGGTTTCTGAGGTCCAAAGGCAGTTGCTGTGGATCAAATGATTCTTACCAAAGTTTTGATGGAGTTATATTTCACTAAGTGTAACACCACTTATGATGTATTCAATCACGTTGGTACAATATAGATGCTGTCACAGAAGACCCTTTGAACAGATCAAATAACCTAACTTAAGCTCCACACATTTGCCATGTGTTATTAGTAGATATGAACCTAGTAGGATACATATGTTACATCTTAAGGGGTTGGACAGACTAGATGCAGGAAGATTATTCCCGATGTTGGGGAAGTCCAGAACTAGGGGTCACAGTTAAAGGATAAGAGGGAAGTCTTTTAGGACCTAGATGAAAAAAATCATTTTTTACACAGTGGTGAATCTGTGGAATTCTCTGCCACAGAAGGTAGTTGAGGCCAGTTCATTGGATATATTTAAGAGGGAGTTAGATGTGGCCCTTGTGGCTAAAGGGATCAGGGGGTATGGAGAGAAGGCAGGGATGGGATATTGAATTGGATGATCAGCCATGATCATATCGAATGGCGGTGCAGGCTTAAAGGGCCGAATGGCCTACTCCTGCACCTATTTTCTATGTTTTCTATGTCTATGTCTACATGTCACAATAACGGGATTGCATAGTCAGTAAAAGTAACAAAGTCATCAATGACATTGAGACCGATTAATTGCTTTGACAGGATGAACTGGAAAACTCACAATTATTCACAGCATTTGAGACTTAATCTTGGCAAGGAGGAAAATATGCTATATGCAAAATCATTGCAGATAGACGGAAAAACTGTTGAAGCGGAAGACTGTATACAATGGCAACTTCTACTTTTGGGAAGCTAAAATGGCGATGACCAAGCATTAAAAAACGAAAATGAGTTAACGTTTCAGATTAAAGATTCTTCATCGGGTCTTAAAACATAATCATTTGTGAGTTGCAGAGTGGGGAGGGATGGAGACAACATAGGGAATATTTCAGATAGGGTGCTTTACAAAGTGATTCTCATCAGAGAGAGGCAGGAAAGTAATGAGTGAAGGGGAGCAGAATGAGACCATATCGTGAACAGTAATTACACTCCACTGGATTGTCTTGAGAGTAAGTGAATCACTGCTTCATCTGAGCAGAAGATGAGGACCAAGGAAAGTTATCCTTGCTATTTCCTGAAGGAGGCAAAGAGACCAAAGTTGGTAGAGGTGTCAGAATTCAGAAACAATGGTCTACAACCTGAAGATTCTGTTTCTCTTTATGCAAAACCTGCTGACTGGTTATTATATTTTCTTTTTCTATTTCAGACCTCCAGCATTTGCAGTTCTTTTGATGGGAGCCCTCAGCCTCCCCACAGGATGGCAAGATTTCTTCTCTTCAAAAGAGGAAGCAAAAGAGAAAGGGCTGCACAGTGGCGTAGCTGATAGAGCTGCTGCCTCACAGCACCAGAGACCCAGGTTCAATCCTGCCCTTGGGTGCTATGTGTGGAGTTTGCACGTTGTCCTTGTGATCGTGTGTGCCTCCTCTGGGCGTTCCGGTTTCCTCCCATATCTCAAAGAAGTGCAGTTTGTAGGTGAATCGGGCTCTGTAAATTGCTCCTAATGTTTAGGGGGTGGATGAGAAAGTGGGATAACAGAGAACTAGTGTGGACGGGTAATCAATGGTCAGTGTGAAATTAGCGGGCCGAAGGGCCTGTTTTCATGCTGTATCTCTGAACTATACTAAACAGTGTGCGTATGTCAGTATATGTCTCAGTATGTACCGTACTGTGCAAGTGCACAGTCTGAGAACTATGACCATAATCAAGCCACTGTAGATGTTTGGAATAAACACAAAATGCTGCAGTAACTCAGCCGATCAGGAGAGAGGCAGCATCCCTGGAGAGAGGAATGGGTGACGTACCGGGTCGAGACCCTTCTTCTCGTCCTGAAACGTCACCCATTCCTTTTCTCCAGAGATGCTGCCTGTTCCATTGAGTTACCGCAGCATTTCGAGTCCATCTTCGGATTAAACCAACATCTGCAGTTCCTTCAAACGTAGGTCTTTGGGAGTTCTTCCAGTGCACGTATTAGTCTGCACACTCTGAAATATTAGTATTTAGGAACCCACTACGCCATACATTTAAAATGTGAGGAATCAAATCAGGCTGCTATCTGCCACATGGATCCATCTATTTACACTCCTGGCCATGTTACTAAAGACACAACTATGACGTAGTGAGCTGTTTTATGCTTCAGTGATGACAACAATTAGACAAGGTAATGATCTTAACTGAGCTGTAAGGGGACAGAATGAGAGAAAATAACAATCAAGAGAAATGTGACGAATTTTGACAACACAAACATAACCAAATTGAACAGTGGTGATGAAGTGATATAATCTTTTTTATAATATGTTTCTCATTTCAATGGCATTGTGATACTTTTACAATGAATCCCAAAAGGGATTATTTTAAAGAATGAATTGCTGCAGTTCTTCCCACACAATTCCTGGTAAGATTTTGCCAGGCAAATATCCAACATATTGGATGTAACCTACTTAATCACTGCCAAAATGTTCTTTCTTTTTTTAACAGGAAAGGCTATGATGAAACTTCTGTGCAGCTGTTAATGGCCCTGAGGGAGTTTGATTGTGCTTTTGTTCTCATGTCCCTGAGAGAGGAGGAAAAGGAATTGGGCGGTGGAGAGTGTTAAGTGATAGAGGATCAAAATGGTGGAAGGATAAAGAGGTGGAAAGTGAAGGAAGAAAGGGGAAGAGAGAGGGAGCAGGAGGGATATGGCATTGAGCAAATTAGATGGAGAGAGAAATAGAAAAGAAACATGAAGAAGAAAGGAAGGATGCTGGTGGAGAAGAGTGGCGAGAAGAGAAAGAGAGGGGAAACGAGGGGGAAGTGAGTAAAGGTGAAAATGAAAAGATGAAGAGGATAAGGAGAAGAAAAGGAAGGGATATAGAATGCAGTGTGGAGCTGGGAAATGAATGATTGAATGAATACATTTATTGCCAAGTATTCACATACAAGGAATTGGCTTTGGTGCAAAAGGGATGGAGAGCTATAAAAGATGAAGGTAATGAACAGAGAGAGTGAGAGAAGTTTGGTGGGACATGGAGGTAAGGGAAGGAGAGTGAATGGGAGAGGAGGGGATGACATGGAGAGGAATAGGGGAGGGCTGAGAAGAGTAACTGAGAGAGGGGGGAATGGGGAATAACACCGTGATTGAAAGTGGGTCAAGAAGGAGGGAGGAGAGTGGGAGAATCACTGTGGAAGGGGGACTAGATAATGAGAGAGAGGGAAACTGTGCTAAACAGGGTAATGAAAAAGGATGTTTAAAGTGAACATGTGAGAGACAGAGAGGGGGGTGAGAAAGAAGATGGTGAGATAGTTAAGGGGGGAACACATGGTGAAAGAAAGACAGGAAATGGCAGGATTGTCCAAGTGGGATATAAAGGGTATAGCAGGGAGGCTGAAAGGAGCATCAGGGCAGGAAGGGAAAGAGCAAAAAAAGGGTATAAGGGAGTGAGGGATAAGGGTGCAGAGTGACGCTGGAGTAAAAAGAGGAGTGGGAGACGATGGGTGCGAAAGGATGAAGGAGAGGGAAAGAATTTTAGATGTATTGAGAAAAACCTCTGGCAGGGATAACTATTCATCTCAGGAGCGTAATGGGCTTGTCCCACATACGCAACTAGGTCGCCGAAAAATGTCAACATGTTGAAAATTCAGCAGCGACCAGAAAGACGCTATGTCTCTTTGGGCGACTGAGGAGACTACTCACGACCATACAGGCGATACCCTAGCAACATGTCGTGGGGTGAAGCCTGTATGGTCGTGAGTAGTCGCCCAAAGTGTCGTACCTTGTTCTAGTCGCCGCTGGATTTTCGACATGTTGAACATTTTTGGAGACCTGCTGCGACTATGACGGATGCTGGCAAATCGCCAAAAAAATTCGGTGAGTGTGACAGGCCCATAAGTGCTTCATATTGGAAAGAGTTCATCAGATATGTAGCCTATTTGTGTGACAAGTTACCACTGGATTGTCAGCAATTTATCTCCGGTATCTTTTTTTTGTCAGTTCAGTTTAGTTTATTGTCATGTGTAGAGTGAAAAGCTTTTGGTGCGTGCATTCCAGTCAGCCGAAAGACAACGCACAACTACATTCGAGCCATTTAATATTTTGTTACATGATAAGGGAATAACGTTTAGTGCAAGGTAAAGACAATAAAGGACTATCAGAGATAGTCCTTTGGTCACCAATGAGGTAGGTAGTAGTTCAGCACTGCTCTTAAGTTGTGGTAGGATGAATTATTGCCTGATAACAGCTAGGTAGAAACTGTTCCTGAATCAGGAGGTGTGTGTTTTCACACTTCTACACCTTTTGCCCGATGGGTGGGGGGAGAAGTAGGAGTGGCCAGGGTGCGACTTATTCTTGATTATGCTGCTGGCCTTGCAGAGGCAGCGAGAGGTATAGAGTTGGTTTGCATGATGGTCTATCCTTTTCCATCCCAATTTCATCAGAGTTTAATGACAGACGTGACAAACCCAAGGTACGTGGCATCATTATGATCTCAGTATTTCCATCCCAAATTCAGAAGTGACTTTTGCATTAGACTTCATTGCTTGTGATCCACTGGTGAACCAGGATTGTGTTCAGGGAGCTGCAGCTGTGCCTGGGAATGAGGCGCAGCCTAGTGAAGGGGGGATCCAAATCTCTACGTTCACAAAGTTCCAGTTTTTAAGAACTCAAAAAATTATCAGTGGTTTTCAAAATTGAGACCTTCCCCCATTCTTATAAAACTAACCAAAATTAATTAATTTTTCAAGTTCTAAAAGTAGTTGGGTGAAGTTTTTGCCTTTTTGTGTGTACGTATATGTGCATATATATATATATATATATATATATATATATATATATACGCACACATACGTACACACAAAAAGGCAAAAACTTCACCCAACTACTTTTAGAACTTGAAAAATATATATTTTTAATATATTAATATATATATATATATATATATATATATTAGGATATATATATATAGGCGTATTTGTGAGTATGTGTATATATACACACACACTGAACTTTTTTTTCTCTCGTTTATTATATTGTTTACAGTGTACTATGTTTACATATTCTGTTGGGCTGCTGCAAGTAAGAAATTCACTATTGTATCTGGGACATATAACAATAAAACACTCTTGACTTGATCAAAGCTTCACATTAGAACAACATGGTGAGATAGAAAGGTTAGAAGGGGACTCATATGGAACATATCTACTGGCATGGATAGTTGGGCTCCGTGGCATGTTATATATACACATACTCACAAATACACCTATATATATATATCCTAATATATAAATATATATTAATATATTAATATAATTATCTGGATATTTTAAGGGGGTCAGCGGAAATTGAATGTGAAAAGAAATGAAGCTACCATTAGATGGCGGTCAAACTTAGAAATATGATCAAGTCCCCTGGGAAGAGATAAGAATGTTTCTTGTATCATCCACCCTGCATTTTCTCCTGGTTACATCACCAGGGAATAAATTGTCATTTACAATAACTTCTGAAATACAGGAATGTAACTTAACCCTCAGTTCACTCACTTTGTAAAAAAAACACTCCAACATCCAGTTATTCAGCGTCCATGTAACTTCTTCAATAGAATTACGCAGATTCTAAACTTGCTAACAGAACTGTGAGTCAAAGATTGGGATGAAAAAAGTCTGAAGAAGGGTCTCGACCCGAAATGTCAGAGATGTTGCCTGTGCCGCTGAGTTACTCCAATACTTTGTGTGTAACTTCTTCAATAGTTTGTGTTGCATAGAAACATAGAAATATAGAAAATAGGTGCAGGTGAGTAGGCCATTCGGCCCTTCAAGCCTGCACCGCCATTCAATATGATCATGGCTGATCATCCAACTCAGTATCCTGTACCTGCCTTCTCTCCATACCCCCTGATCCCTTTAGCTACAAGGGCCACATCTAACTCCCTCTTAAATATAGCCAATTAACTGGCCTCAACTACATTCTGCGGCAGAGAATTCCAGAGATTCACCACTCTCTGTGTGAAAAAGGTTTTCCTCATCTCGGTCCTAAAAGATTTCCCTCTTATCCTTAAACTGTGACCCCTTGTTCTGGACTTCCCCAACATCGGGAACAATCTTCCTGCATCTAGCCTGTCCAACCCCTTAAGACTTTTGTAAGTTTCTATAAGACCCCCCCTCAATCTTCTAAATTCTAGCGAGTACAAACCGAGTCTATCCAGTCTTTCTTCATATGAAAGTCCTGACATCCCAGGAATCAGTCTGGTGAAATTTCTCTGTACTCCCTCTATGGCAAGAATGTCTTTCCTCAGATTAGGAGACCAAAACTGTACGCAATACTCCAGGTGTGGTCTCACCAAGACCCTGTACAACTGCAGTAGAACCTCCCTGCTCCTATATTCAAATCCTTTTGCTATGAATGCTAACATACCATTCGCCTTCTTCACTGCCTGCTGCACCTGTATGCCTACTTTTAATGACTGGTGTACCATGACACCCAGGTCTCGTTGCATCTCCCCCTTTCCTAATCGGCCACCATTCAGATAATAATCTACTTTCCTGTTTTTGCCACCAAAGTGGATAACCTCACATTTATCCACATTATACTGCATCTGCCATGCATTTGCCCACTCACCCAGCCTATCCAAGTCACCTTGCAGCCTCCTAGCATCCTCCTCACAGCTAACACTGCCCCCCAGCTTCGTGTCATCCGCAAACTTGGAGATGTTGCATTCAATTCCCTCGTCCAAATCATTAATATATATCGTAAATAGCTGGGGTCCCAGAACTGAGCCTTGCGGTACCCCACTAGTCACTGCCTGCCATTGTGAAAAGGACCCGTTTACTCCTACTCTTTGCTTTCTGTCTGCCAGCCAGTTCTCTATCCACATCAATACTGAACCCCCAATACCGTGTGCTTTAAGTTTGTATACTAATCTCTTATGTGGGACCTTGTCGAAAGCCTTCTGAAAGTCCAGATATAACACATCCACTGGTTCTCCCTTATCCACTCTACTAGTTACATCCTCTAAAAATTCTATAAGATTCGTCAGACATGATTTACCCTTCATAAATCCATGCTGACTGTCCAATGATTTCACCACTTTCCAAATGTGCTGCTATTCCATCTTTAATAACTGATTCTAGCAGTTTCCCCACTACCGACATTAGACTAACTGGTCTGTAATTCCCCGTTTTCTCTCTCCCTCCCTTTTTAAAAAGTGGTGTAACATTAGCTACCCTCCAATCCTCAGGAACTACTCCAGAATCTAAAGAGTTTTGAAAAATTATCACTAATGCAGCCACTATTTCTGGGGCTACTTCCTTAAGTACTCTGGGATGCAGCCTATCTGGCCCTGGGGATTTATCGGCCTTTAATCCATTCAATTTACCTAACACCACTTCCCGGCTAACCTGGATTTCACTCAGTTCCTCCATCTCATTTGACCCCCGGTCCCCTGCTATTTCCGGCAGATTATCGATGTCTTCCTTAGTGAAGACAGAACCAAAGTAGTTATTCAATTGATCTGCCATGTCCTTGTTCCCCATGATCAATTCACCCGTTTCTGACTGCAAGGGACCTACATTTGTTTTAACTAATCTTTTTCTCTTCACATATCTATATGCGTCTTTTAAATAATTGTTTTACGTTGTGAACACATTGCATGAACATGTTTGTTAGCTACTGCTAAAGCTCAGTTGTATTTGGAGACAGAAACATCCAGTGTTGGAGAAATTATTGCTGAATCATGTTGACCATGAGATAAGAACCTTAATACCTTGATCAGAAACTGCTGTTTAAAACACGGTCCTTTTCAGCTCAATTTTTGACTCACAGCTCTGTTTGCAAGTTTTTAATCTGTACTACTTATGAAAATATTCGTCCAAGCTAATTTTATGTTCCTTTATGATGATTAACATTCTTATTAATGTTACGTTTCCCATGGGGGTGATTCCATTTCTAAATTATTGCATTTTAATATGTCTGGAGATTGTGAAAGCAGTAAAGAAGTGAATATTTTTTTAATTTGTTATCTTTCTTCCTCATCAAGTTACTCTGCATCTCTCTCTGGCTCTAATCATGGGATCATATTTCCTTGCTCATAATCATCAACAACTTATGTTTCTAATGTGCCCCAGAAATTCAGTATTTTTAATGACCATCTTTTTCTCATCAAGTTGTTTTGCATCTCCCTCTTGCTCCCATCATGAGATCGCACTCCCTTGCTTTTAATCGCCAACTTATTTTCTAACGTGACCTAGAAATTTATACAGTATTGTATTTTTTTAGTATAACATGCATGACAATTGGTCCTGGATTGGACCAAGACACCAATGTCTTGAATTCCACGCCGGATGCCCGTAAATTTACTTCATTCATTGACTCAGCGCACCTTTGGAGCATTATCCAGTAAATTCGGTCACATTATTCTGAGGAGTGATTCCGAACTTTAGTCCCAAGTCCATACCAAGAGCATCCGTAGTCAGGATCAAACCCTGGTGTCTGGTGCTGTAAGGCAGCAACTCTACTGCTACGCCACCATGCCACCTGAAACTGTTGTACCATTGGACAAAATCTTCCTCTGATGAAATTTGCAGCTTTTGGTCTTTCTGCATTGTTTTAAAATAAAGACCCAAACAGGGAGAAAAAAAAGAGATTAAAGTTAATCATGTTTCCTTTTCAACCGGCTTTGAAGAGGTTGCTGATGGTGACACTTCCCTTTAAGTGGGTGGACTGCTTTAATAGTTCCCATGACGACATGTGAAGAGGCCCAGTGGAACCCAGTGGTCAGACTAAGCCTACTGGAGCTTGGTCTGTACTTGGCTGTGGGACAGAGGAAGTACAGTAATTCTTATTAATAACAGGGAATGGCTACGTCTGATGTAGCATGTGTAGTGGCAAACCACAACAACAAAAAGCCTCAGTGTTTGATTTTTTTTCTTCTCCAGGCAATGTTTTTTGTTATAAGATCCAAAGGATTTCTTAAGATGAGCAACATTTGATATGCTTCGGGGCAGTGTGTGCTACATGGGGATGGCTGCTGTGTTTAGTAGAGCTGCTGCCTCACAGATCCAGCAAGCCTTGACCACTGAGGCTGTCTGTGTGGACTTTCTATGTTCACCCCGTGATTGCCTGGGTTTCCTTGGGTGCTCCCTCGTCCCAAAGGCATGCGGGTTGCTCCTACTGTGCTGGTTGAGATGAGGAAACTGTGGGGAGTTGATGAGAATGTGGGGAGAATAAAATTTAACCAGTGTAAGTGGGTAGGGATGAACTGCAGATGCTGGTTTATACCGAAGATAGACACAAAATGCTGGAGTAACTCGGCGGGACAGGCAGCATCTCTGTCAGAGAAGGAATGGGTGATGCTTCGGGTCAAGAAACTTCTTCTGAACAAAGGTGTGGACTTGAAACATCACACATTTCTTTTCTCCAAAGAAGCTGCCTGTCCCACTGGGCTACTCCAGCATTTTGTGCCTATCTTTAGTTGAATGTATGTTTAATGATCAGCGTGGGCTCAGTGGGCCAAAAAAGACTACTTCCATCTGACCCATTAGAAAGACTTAAGAATTCTATGATGTCTGTTAGAGGAAAGGCTGTGGAGACCTCCTTAGTGTCCTGGAGATTTTTTTAAATTTCCCAGCCAACACCAATAAAGACCAATTCAATTCAATTCAATTCAATTCACCTTTAATGTCATCGCACAAATACAAGTATGAGTACAACGAAATGCAGTTTTGCGTCAGTCCGTAGTAGTTGTGCATAAAGGAATAAAAAAAATAGAAAGAGAGAAGATACAGAATAATCAAAAAATACAGAATAATTAAACAATGGGGACGGAGGGACCGGAGAAATCTATCGGCGGGACTCCGAGTTCAGCAATGTGATTGTATTAGACCAGATAATTTAATACCAACTGTTGACTTCCTCAGTATATTCCAAAGTACTTTACAGCAAATTGTTGAAGTGGCTATTGGTAAGATGTAGGAAGTGCTACAGCTAATCTCTGGAGGGCAGGTTCTTGCCAAGAAAATGTAGTCCAACAGCATTGCATATCCACCACTGTCAAGGCAGGGGAATGTAGAAACACATCTAGAGCGGCAGCAGGTAGAAAAATAAGGTTTGGGGAGGTGCTGAAATACACTAGGTAAGCTTGTCTATTATAACCGGAATTCTGGCTTCTACCCAAAAAATGGACACGTTGCCCAAGCTCCTCTGCCCAGAAAATGCAGGAAAAATCTGATGAAACTACATCAACTGCTGTTAGTCCGTGAGGCAATGTCAGAGGAAGTATCATCAACAGTGGTGGGAAAAGCAGCAATTACCTAACAACCCCCAGCTCAAGCGAAAGCAGAGTTTAGATTCTGTCAGGGTCTTTCAAATCCAGATCTCAATGCACAGCTACATGTATATAAATTCCAGAGATAAACTGATGGGTAAGTGCCACTTGATGGCACTGCTGACAACATCTTTCATTCACTTTGCTGATGATTGAAAATAGACTGATGGAGACGTGATCAGCCGGAGGAGATTTGTCCTTTTTTTTCTGGACAGGGCAAACCCGGGCAATTTTCCACTTTGTTGACGTGTTGTGATGTTGTGAGCATAAAGGTGCGTCTAATTTCAGGTTACATGTTTCCATTACTGCAGTCCGGATGTTGTTTGATCCCATGGCCATTGCAGTACCAAGCCCTAGCCAATGTTGATATTTTGTGGATTGAATTAAATTCACTGAAGATTGGCTTCTGTGATGGTGGGGATCTCAGGAGATGGGTTGTCCACTCAGCCCCTCCCCCTTCTCCCCGCCCTGGATGAGCATGGTTGTGAGTCTCCCGAGCACTCTTCATGCTGAACCCCATCTTTGCTGTGGATGAGGATGCTCTTGTAAAATCTTAGAACATTTATCATGTTTGCCACTTTTCTATCACTTTTCACCGTATTTTTATTGGTTGAATTGAAAGATACACCATGGAAACAGAATTTTCGATTACCCGAGTCCACGCGACCATCGATCACCCGTTCTCACTAGTTCTATATTATCCTACATTCTCAGCTGCTTCCTGGGGTGGGAGATTGCAACCTTCACATGGTCCATCCTGTTGCAACAAATGCAATCAACCTGGCGTGCACAAACAGAAGATCAAACAGAACAAGTTGTCTTACAGCTTTAGGCTGTGCACGCCATACGCAAGAAGAAGATCTACTCCCTACACACTAAGGATAATTTACAGTGATAATTAACTTACCAACCATTACATCTTCGGATATGGGAGGAAACCAGGACACCCGAAGGAAATCCATGCAGTCGCAGGAAGACCATGCAAACACCACACAGACAGCACCCGAGGTCAGTAGCAAACCTGGGTCTCTACCGCTGTGAGGCAGCAGCTGTACCAACCACGCCATTGTGCCACCCCATGTCATTTTCATAGCATTTTCACTGTAGCTTTGTCAATTTTTCATCACCATATATTTAACCAATTCCCTCCTGAAGGCCAAAATGGCGCCTGCCTTCACATCAGCCAGTAAGTAATACATTACAGATTCCAGCCACATAATGTATAAAGTCAGCTTGTCCTTACGTTGATCTCAGTTATCTTGCCCTTTATTATATATCTGTGACTTCAAGTACATGACCCATCCACTAAAGGGAGCAGTCTTTGTGAACGCAGGCAAACAGGAAACATGTGGGATGCGGATGAAGTCAGAAGCACTCAACATGATCACAGGTAGAATGTGCAAACCCCACACAGAGTGCAGTTGAGATCAGGATAGAACTGCAGTCTCTGGAGCTGCAAAGCAGCAGCACCAACTGCTCGGCCAATATGCTGTCCTCATTTGGGTGCGGGTTATACTGTGCTATGAGGTCACAGATATAATGGACTTTCAGAAGGCTTTCGACAAGGTTCCACATAAGAGATTAGTATACAAACTTAAAGCACACGGTATTGGGGGTTCAGTATTGATGTGGATAGAGAACTGGCTGGCAGACAGGAAGCAAAGAGTAGGAGTAAACGGGTCCTTTTCACAATGGCAGGCAGTGACTAGTGGGGTACTGCAAGGCTCAGTGCTGGGACCCAAGCTATTTACGATATATATTAATGATTTGGACGAGGGAATTGAATGCAACATCTCCAAATTTGCGGATGACACGAAGCTGGGGGGCAGTGTTAGCTGTGAGGAGGATGCTAGGAGGCTGCAAGGTAACTTCGATAGGCTGGGTGAGTGGGCAAATGCATGGCAGATGCAGTATAATGTGGATAAATGTGAGGTTATCCACTTTGGTGGCAAAAACAGGAAAGTAGACTATTATCTGAATGGTGGTCAATTAGGAAAGGGGGAGATGCAAAGAGACCTGGGTGTCATGGTACACCATTCATTAAAAGTAGGCATGCAGGTGCGGCAGGCAGTGAAAAAGGCAAATGGTATGTTAGCATTCATAGCAAAAGGATTTGAGTATAGGAGCAGGGAGGTTCTACTGCAGTTGTACAGGGTCATGGTGAGACCACACCTGGAGTTTTGCGTACAGTTTTGGTCTCCTAACCTGAGGAAGGACATTCTTGCCATAGAGGGAGTACAGAGAAGGTTCACCAGACTGATTCCTGGGATGTCAGGACTTTCATATGAGGAAAGACTGGATAGACTCGGTTTGTACTCGCTAGAAATTAGAAGATTGAGGGGGGATTTCTTATAGAAACTTACAAAATTCTTAAGGGGTTGGACAGGCTAGATGCAGGAAGATTGTTCCCGATATTGGGGAAGTCCAGAACAAGGGGTCACAGTTTAAGGATAAGGGGGAAATCTTTTGGGACCGAGATGAGGAAAACATTTTTCACACAGAGAGTGGTGAATCTCTGGAATTCTCTGCCACAGAAGGTAGTTGAGGCCAGTTCATTGGCTATATTTAAGAGGGAGTTAGATGTGGCCCTTGTGGCTAAAGGGATCAGGGGGTATGGAGAGAAGGCAGGTACGGGATACTGAGTTGGATGATCAGCCATGATCATATTGAATGGCGGTGCAGGCTCGAAGGGCCGAATGGCCTACTCCTGCACCTATTTTCTATGTTTCTATGTTTCTATAATGGAGTACATTTAGACTTCTGCTGATGATATATAATGCTTCATAAATGTTCACTTTCAACTCCTAGATCGGTTGCAAGCCTATCAGAATTAGCACCAGTCAATAACGCCAGGTGCCCTTAGTGTGTTGATGAGGCTTTGCCTCCACAAAGACCATGCAGTCTTCAGTCCTACCAATGCTGTCCAGCAAATGTGCATTTGCCACAGCCGACTGAAGAGCGTATGGTCAAATAGATCTCACCGTCTCTTGTGATCTCTGTTATTGGATTGTCAGACTCAGTCTGACAAATAGGACCTTTAGGACTCAACCAGCTCAGACTATGTGGGTGAAACCAAATATGCTTGGTAAATGACACTGAAGCTCCCATTCTGTCCACGTGCCTCTTTTGCATTCACCATGAGGTGAGGGAGCACGTCGAGGTTTAATCTGCAGGAGTTTTACTAGCCCACGTTCAACCAGATGCCATGAGACTTTATGAGCTCTGGAGTCTATGCTGAGGAACTGCAGGGATAGTCTATCCCACTGGGAAAGGTGGGACAGGACCTATATCCAGAGATGGTGAAGGAGAAGCCTGGCATGTTGGCTGCAAGCTATAATTCTGTAAGTGTGGCTCTCGGAATGTGTCCCAGGTTTAGTTTAGAGATACGACGCGGAAACAGGCCCTTCGGTCCACCGAGTCCGTGCCGGCCAGCGGTCCCCGCACACTAACACTACCCTACACACACTAGGGACAATTTTACAATTATACCAAGCCAATTAACCTACAAATCTGTACGTCTTTGGAGTGTGGGAGGAAACCGAAGATCTTGGAGAAAATCCATGCAGGTCAAGGGGAGAACGTACAAACTCTGTACATACAGAGTTTACATACATACTTAATGCATTTCGTTGTCTCTGTACTGTACACGGACAATGACAATTAAAATTGAATCTGAATCTGAATCTGAATACAGCACAGGCAGTCAGGATCGAACCCGGGTCTCCGGCGCTTCGAGTGCTGTAATGCAGCAACTCTACCGCTGCACAACCATGCCGTGGTTGTGTGGAGGATCAACTGTGCCTTATCTAAATTCATGCTGGGTGATCTACAGACTTTCATTTGTTCTTTGTCAACCTGAATGGTTTTCCAAGCCATTTCAGAGCATTTAAGAGTCAACCACATTGCTGCACATCAGGAGTCACAATGAACGAATTAATTAATTATTTTTTTATTGTCACATGTGACAAGTCACAGTGAAATTCTTTCCTTGCATACCTAAGGTATGCAAATAGTTACCATAGAGGGAGCTTACATAGTTACAAAGTACCCCCACACCGGGCCCTCCTTTGTTCCTTCCCCCGCCAGCGGGGTCCTCACTTCCACGTGGCACGTCTACGTTCATCGGTCGGTGCCATCATCGACTGCCAGGCCGACCTCTCCACTAATGTAAGCCAGACTGGGCAAGGATGGCAGCATCGTTCCCCTGGTACCGGCCTCAATATCTCACTGCCAGCCAGCTGGAAACCTAATTGATGCCCGATGTGATGATTGTTGAAATGTTTCAAAAATTCCAACTAATGGTGAGAACACTGGCTTAAATATAGTCCTCATTATAGTTTTTGCCGGAAGTGCCAAAGAATCAGGGCTGAGCATTGAGGCCATGAAATGATTTTTGTTTTTTTGTCGCCTTTGATTTTACCCAACTGTATACCTGATGCAAGCATCGACAGGTCAAGTAGCTTCTCCCATGAAGTGGGTCACTTAACTGATGCCAACTATTTCATAGCCACATTTGGAGAACTGCAAGAAAGCTGTATGTTAAGAGTTTCTTGGCACTGGTGCTAGGTGACACAAGGCAATGGTTTGAGATGCCAACTCTGCAGGAGTATTCTGCCGTCTTCAGGAATGAAATATTGATCTCTGGCCAGAGAGGAATATCATTGGCGTCTTAAAAGTAGTTTTAGTTTTTCTACTTTCCCTGAACACTTATGCGATGTAACTCAATAAATATTGGAGGTGATTCTTCCCAGTTATCATCAGGCAACTGAATCATCCTACCACAACCAGAGAGCAGTGCTGAAGTCCTATCTACCTCTTTGGGACTTCACAAGATGGCAAGGTAATCCTAGGATGGGGGAAGCATTCAGGATTGGGAAGAGGCAAGTGGTCTAAGGAGGACGGAGAGAACAAAGCACCCATTTCCGTCTCTGGAGTAAGGACATGAAAAGTATATCATATTTACCATTCAGGAAACAATCTCGAGTTGACCCTTTAAAGTTTAGAAGGCACATGCCAATAGCATGGGAATTACAGTTTTCTAAAGGCAGGGTCAAATCTACATTGAAAAACTAGTAAGGGTGATTTAGTAAGCATGTCAAGGGTAATGGGGAGAAGGCAGGAGAATGGGGTTAAGAGGGAAAGGTATCGGCCATGATTGAATGCTGGAGTAGTCTCGATGAGCTGAATGGCCTAATTCTGCTCCTATAATTTATGAATTTATGAAGACTGAAAGATGCTTTGGGCGATGCTTGTTTCCATTGTTTGGAGCTCCTAGCTGCTCCTACTGAACCAACAAAACAGAAGCAGCACAATCCGATTTCCATGGCACTAATATTTTACCTAATTTTCACTTAGGGATTCCATATATTTTGAATCCAGGTTCCAGACAAGCTTAAGATACCTTAGCCAGCTGAGATGTACAGGAAGCTCCTAGTACTAAACTAATTCAAGCTTTTCCAGACAATCCATCACTATTTTTAAGCTAAATTCACCCTGCCTCTGGTAATTGACTTCCATTCAATAATAAATGTTGGGTTAGTTTACATATCTACCTCTACACGGTACAAATGACATCAAAGTAATGGAATACATGTTTCTTGGCAGGGTGAGAGGAACCCCATTAAAATTCAGCCAAGGGCAACTGAGGAATGAGAAATAAATGCCAGTAACTTCAATATTCATCCCTCCACCCCCCCTCTCTCCCCCAAAAAACCCCATCAATTGAGCCATATTTTACTTTGAGCCATATTTTCATTTGATCTTTTTTGTAAATATGTTGGAAAAATGTTAATATGAATAACAATGTAGGGCGGCACAGCGGCGAAGCGGTGGAGTTGTTGCCTCACACCGCTTGCAGCGCCTGAGACCCGGGTTAGATATCGACTACGGGTGCTGTCTGTATGGAGTTTGTACATTCTCCCCGTGACCTGCGTGGGTTTTCGCCGGGATCAGTTTCCTCCCACACTCCAAAGATGTACAGGTTTGTATAAATGTAAATTGGCTCTAGTGTGTGTAGGATAGTGTTATTGTGCGGGGATCGCTGGTCGGTGCGGACACGGTGGGCCGAAAGGCCTGTTTTCACGCTGTATCTCTAAACTAAACTAAACCAAACTAAACTAAACTAAACTAAACTAATATGTCTGCAGAAAGCCACAGGAAGTCTGTGTCAGAAGGTTGGGTCTGTTGTTCTCTAACCCAGGATCACACAACTACAGGACTTATCCCTTTTAATATTCACATTTCATCAGGATGTGCAGATTCGAACATTTTGCATTCCAGGCACACAACCAAATAACAATAAAGGAAGGAAGTACATGTGCAAAGAGTTTTCTAAATCTTCTGCAAAAAGATTAAAAACAATGTTGTTTCAATTAATGAAGCTTCACTGGCTTACGTCCAATGTGAAAAGAAGACAATATCTGAACATGACTGAAGGGCGAGTAAAATACAAAGATTTTAATCCTCAAATAATCCAATCTTTGGAGAGGTTATCAACCCTACCAGTGATGGCAACTGCTGCCACCATTTAAAAGGGTTATAACTCTGCTCAGTTCAGTGTAGACCGAGTAACTATTAATTTTTCAACACCACTCTAAAATCGCAAAGGAGGATTTGTAGCATGTTCCCTACAAGCAACTGTGGGGAAGTTTGACCAGCCACTTCTCCCTAGCCCCAAATAACCTGCTATAAAATAACATTCATTGCCTGCAAGGACACTTACATTTTTCCTTTTTGGAGATGGACTGACATACAGTTGGCAAATGGCTCGTAAAGGTGATACGTCTGGGAAACGTCTTTTCATTTTGCACTGTACAACTGTTGCTTGCAAGATGACAATAAAGGTTGATTGATTGATTGATACAGTCTTGCCCCTTGCCATTTAACTTCCTGCAATAAGTAATTAGTTGTTTAAATGCAGCAGCTCCTCTTCCTTGAACCCACTGCCTGACATTTCAATATTGTTCCATTGGCACGGATTAGTTAACAATGTAGCGATGTTACAAAACTTACCTTCAACGGAGCTGCAGTTCTGCCACTGGTCGTGTACGCGACGTTGGCGCCTTTGAGAGGGGGGCGGGCGGGAGTAAAATGCCGTTTTCTCCTGCCTGTCGGAGGCGAACTTCCTCGGGATGCCAGCTGCTGCAGAACAATTGACCGGACTTCCGTTCTCGATATGTTTTTTTTTAAATCACGGGACAATTTAATCGCTGGATTGAAATAAAAAGCTACTTCTAACGCCGTCAACGCCTACGTGACGGATCTCAAATAGGGGCCAAAATACGGGGTAAGTCGTTTATTTTACATATAAACTTGCTTCTTGGGATGACTTTAATCAAAATTTATTTGCCGAAAATGTGACTTTGGACCCATACGAACCGGTAGTGTATGTCCTGCCGATATGGGGTTCAAATTCACCGCAAGCGCAACGTTCCAATCAATCGCATTCCACAAAAACCCACTCGCAAGATGATTTAAATGCCCATTAATTTACGGGAATTAAACATTAAATTCCTTCCATTTGGCCTATAAATTCATGACAATGAGATTTAAAAATCATGTTATATTGTGAATTCTTGTGTGAATGTTATTTGGACACTTAGGCTATTTAAAATGTTAACCTTTTCTTAAGTAACGGATAGATGTTTAGATCTAGTAATTGAATTTTGTAATTAGCTACAATTAGGTAACTAACTAATTATATGCTTTAATTTCAGGTCGTCCAAGTAAGATTGTTTCATATTTGTTTCGGAATGCTTCAATCTATAATAACTGAAAATTTCATTCAGTTCTCTTACTTTTTAAGAAAGTTATGGGCTTTTGACTGTCCTCGATCACAGCTTTTGAGTTAAGTCAATGGAAAAGTAATAGGGAACAAGATGCTAATTTCAGAGTATGAAAATGTCCATAACTGTTTTAATACTAAAGATATGAAAGTGAATTAGGTGTCAAATTAAACTTTTTTTTATGCTTTATCTGATGGGATAAATTGCAGATTTGATTTTGAAAATCTCAAAATTGCTAAATAATGGATCCCATTAAATTTGCTTTCATGTATGCACTCGATATGGGTGCAACGGGCTACTTGCCAGTGAATGGCATCGCATCTGGAATAAGAATTGTGAAACTCAATAGAAAATGAAAGTTAACTTTTGCAGAATGACTATTTCCAGGTTGTAAAGGACTCTGTGCATTTATGTTATTTGTTATCGTCATGATCTTATGCTCCTCTATAATATCATCCCTCAGTCTCCTGCACTTCAAGATGTAAAGTCTCAGCCTGCCCAGCATTTCCCTATAGCCCAGGCCCTCAAGTCCTGGCAACATCCTTATAAATCTTCTCAGGGCTCTTTCCTCCTTAACAACATACTTCCTATAGTAGGGTGACCAAAACTGAACACAATACTTCAAATGTGGTTCGCCAACATCTTCTACAGCTGTAACATAATATTGCAACTTCTATACTCAACACCTTGACTGATGAAAGCCAATGTACCAATAGCCTTCTTGACCACCCTATCTACTGCATGTGTGACACTACTTTCAAAGACTTTCAAATGTACTTGCACTGATAGATCCCTCTGCTCCACAACACCCTCTGGGGGCCCTGCCATTCACTGTGAAGGTCCTACTCTGGTTTTACCTCACATGGTAACATCAAGCATTTATAAGAACTTGGCTTTGTAGTAGCGGGCCCTGAGACTGTCTTTAATATTAAGAGTTATTAATGTGTAAGATATAACAATGCTGGTGAGAGCTTCACTGATTATATGAGACTCAGGCCACGAGTCAGTGATGGTGTGCAGTGAAAGCGTGCACTGAAATGCTATTGAAAAAGCCCATCGGTATACCCCTACTGGAGTATCAATGCATCCACTACATTGGACAGCTGCAAACCTGTGAAAGCAAGTAGCAGCAAGATTAGGAAAGTGGAAGATGAAGTCGAGAGGAAAAGAAGATGTAGAAAGTGTTGGCAAGGAGCACACGTGACCGACTGCATGAGTTGCGTAGGAAGGAACTGCAGATGCTGTTTTAAATCGAAGATAAACACAAAATGCTGGAGTAACTCAGCGGGACAGGCAGCATCTTTGGAGAGAAACATAGAAAATAGGTGCAGGAGTAGGCCATTTGGCCCTTCGAGCCTGCACCGCCATTCAATATGATCATGGCTGATCATCCAACTCAGTATCCCGTACCTGCCTTCTCTCCATGCTCCCTGATCCCTTTAGCCACAGAGGCCACATCTAACTCCCTCTTAAATATATCCAATGAACTGGCCTCAACTACCTTCTGTGGCAGAGAGTTCCAGAGATTCACCACTCTGTGTGAAAAATGTTTTTCTCATCTCGGTCCTAAAGGATTTCCACTCTATCCTTAAGCTGTGACCCCTTGTCCGGGACTTCCCCAACATCGGGAACAATCTTCCTGCATCTAGCCTGTCCAACCGCTTAAGAATTTTGTAAGTTTCTATGAGATCCCCCCTCAATCTCCTAAATTCTAACGAGTACAAACCGAGTCTATCCAGTCTTTCTTCATATGAAAGTCCTGACATTCCAGGAATCAGTCTGGTAATAGAATAGAAGGAATGTTTGATGTTTCGGGTCGAGACCCTTAGTGGGGAGGGAGAGTGGAGGGGGAAGGGGGAGAGAAGTGCAAGAGTGGGGAGGGAGGGGTAGGGGGAGGGATGAAAGAGGGACAGAGGGGTAGGGGGAAGGGGGGGCGGGGGGGAGAGGGAAGGTGGTGGGGTAGAGAGAGTGAAGGGGGGTGTGGGAGAGAGGGATGGGTGGGAGAGGGAGAGGGGTGAGGAGAGGGAAAACATAGAAACATAAGATTCTATAAGATCCCCCCTCAATCTTCTAAATTCTAGCGAGTACAAACCGAGTCTATCCAGTCTTTCTTCATATGAAAGTCCTGACATTCCAGGAATCAGTCTGGTATAGAATAGAAGGAATGGTTGATGTTTCGGGTCGAGACCCTTGTTCAGACTGCATGAGGTGGATTGGCTGCTGCATTGTTCAGTTAAGCTGCAGCAGTTGGCAGCTAGATGGCAACCACTCTCTGCTTCATCGCCTTCCAAAACAAGACCATCTCCAAACTGACCACAAATTCCTCATCTAATCCCCATTGCTCATAATCTGAGGTCCCCCCCCACCACACATGTTCAAAGAATGCAACAGCTACAGACCAGCTGATGCAACCATGTACCCTGATGCCCCCTGACTGGCATCAGATGAGGCAGCAGTAAATCTGAACAGCCTTCGAGCATTTGTCACCCCAATTCCCCTTTCCTTGTTGACTACTGGTAGGGTCATAGAGTAATGCAGCACAAAAACAGACCCTTCGGCCCAACCCGTTCAGGTTGACCAAATGTCCCATCGAAGCAAGTCCCATTTGCCCACATTTGGCCCATAATCCCTCTCAATCTTTTCTATCCATGTATCTGTCCAAGTGTATTTTAAGTGCTGTTATAGAACCTGCTTGAACTACCTCCTCTGGCAGCTCATTCCATGTATCCACCACCCTCCGAGTGAAAAAGTCACCTCTCAGTTTCTATTACATTTTGCCCCTCTCATCTAAACCCTATGTCCTCGAGTGTTAGATTCCCCCTACCCTGGGTGAAAGGCATAACGCCTAATGCTTTCAAACTACCTTTAACTACTTGCACTGTCTACACATTGTCACCATGCTCCCTCTTTCATTTGGTTGAGGAACCTGGAACAAGGATGTTAAAGGAGTGTCTGAGTTAAACTTTCTCCAGCGAACATAATTGTAAATAAAACTCGATGTCTCACTACCTATCAAGCCCCTTGCTCCGAAGGCATCAGAAAGTTAGGAAGTCTCCCCAATTTTCAATTGAGTTCCTGTTTATATTTACAGTATAATATAGTCTGGTTACACTGTTATTACATCCTCTCACCTGTGATGCGACCGCACTGCCCGCCTTCCAATTTCTGCAGAGGAAACTACACTCAGCTAGCTTTGGTCTTCTGCTTCACGTTTCCATCAACTTCACTTCATTGCTCCACTACAAATAACGACATAAAATGAATATATTAACAAGGAAAAGGGACTTTAAAAAGGGGGACTGATTTACCGGAGCAGTGTGGCACAATCATCTCCTACTAGTTAACTCCCCTATCTTGAATGCACCACATATCTACCTCCTGTGGCTGAATCCTTCATTACCTGCGTAACAGTCTGAAGACTGCTCAAGAAATGCTCATTCCTTTAATTCTGACCTCTTCATTTCACCACCTTTGAGAACCTTTGATCTCAAAGTCTGGAATTCCCTTTCGAAACCTCTGCGCCTTTCTCTTCTCCTTTATGTGAATCCCTAAAAAATACCTCTTTAATTTAGGCACCAGTCCAAATACCACTTCTTGAGGTTTGATATCAAATTTTGTCAGATAATGCACCCAACAACATAGTGGGATGTTTTACATTTTAAAGCAACTATGTAAATAAATTGTGTTATTAAAGGTGTTGCATAAATTCTTAGGTCCCCTTCAGTCGTGGCTGACCTTGGATGTCTCTAGGGTGCAATTCCCCATATGGAGGACGCCTGTGCATGACTTTATTTAACGTGGGGAGACTGGTGCACAGACAGCCACCCCAAGGTCCTCGACAGATCTGGGTCAGGATCCAGTGGCATGGAGTCCAAGACGACCGGAGACCCTTTTCTGCTGCAGCCTTCATCCGCCTTCCCAGCCGTTGTGATGCTCCACTAAAATCAGCCATCATCCTCTGCCTGTTCCACCGTTGAGATCTTGGTTGGATTGCTCTTTGTCAGAGACCTCCCCCTCCACCTTACTGCCATGGGTGGCCCTACCAGGAGCACAGCTCCAGACGGCATCGCTCTCAGGATCTCAGGAACACACAAGCTTCTCCACCACGACAAGGTGACAATCCACGGAGACGCATAAATATTGATATGAAATATATTGATATAAATGTAGTTATTAGAAGATTTTCTTATAAATGCATTATTAAGACATTATATAAATTCAACTTGAAATGAAAGCTGGAGACACAAGAAACTGCAGAGGCTCTGGGCCTGTACTTACTGGAGTTTTGAAGAATGAGGGGGATCACATTGAAATCTGCCGAATAATGAAAGGCCTAGATAGGGTGGATGTAGGGAGGATGATTCAAGTAGTGAAAGAGTCTAGGACAAGAGGGTACAACCTCAGAATAAAAGGACATACCTTTAGAATAGAGACGAGGAGGAATTTCTTTAGCCAGAGGTTGGGGAATCTGTGGAATTTATTGTCACAGGCAGCTGTGGAGGCCAAGTCATTGGGAATTTTTAAAGCAGAGATGGATAGGAACTTGATTAGTAAGAGCATCAAGGGTTAGGGGAGACGGCAAGAGAATGGGGTTGAGATGACGGAATGGCAGAGCAGACTAGGAATCAGTATAGAATCAGAATAGTACTTTATTTGCCAAGTATGTTTTGCAACATACGGGAAATTTCATTTGCCAAGTCAGTCATACAAATAAAAAGCAACAGATCAAATAAACACATTTTAACATGAACATCCACCACAGTGACTACTACACATTCCTCATTGTGATGGAAGGCGAAATAAAGTTCAAGTCCCTTCCCTTTGTTCTCCCGCAGTTGGGGGCTCGAGCCTTCCGTTGATGGGATGATCTTGACTCCCGTAGCCGGCGCGTTTAGGCCCTCTGCATCGAGGCGATCAGTTCCTGCATCGGGGGGAATGGCAGTTCCCCTGTGCTGGGTGATCGAACCTCGTGTCGGGGCTGGTCGATTCTTCTGCGTCGTTGGAGCTCCCAACTCGGCCTCTCCCGAGACTGCGAGCTCTTGATGGTAAGTCCGCAGCCCGTGGTTGGAGCGATCCCAGGCAATGCGATCAGCTCCGATGTTAAGTCCGCGCCCCGCGGTGGGGCTCAAAGTCAGTCCGAGGAGGCCTCCAGCTCCATCGATGGAAGGCCGCAGAGCGCCCGGAGAATGCGATGCGAAAATCAATCGCATCTCCGGCAAGGTAAGAACCTGAAAACAAGTTTCCCCCGATGCCCTCCCCTTCCCCCCACATAAGACAAACCGGAGAACATTAAACCAAACTTCACACAAAAAAAATTTTTAAAGATGAAAAAACGAACAGACTGCGAGCCATCTTACGGCGCCCCTGGTGGTCACAATGTGCCGATGCGACGCGCCAAATGGCCTAATTCTGCTCTGATGTCTTATGGTCTTGTGCTGGAATCTTGAGCAAAACACAAAAGCCTGGAGGAACTCAGCAGGCGAGGCAGCAAGTATAGATGGAATGGACAGAAAACGTTTCAGGTCGGGACTGTTCTTCAGCCTGTCCATTCCCTCCACAGATGCTGTCTGACCCGCTAAGTTTCTCCAACACTGGTTTTTCATATATATGGGCTGAATTCCGTTGTGTTGTTGGCAGCTGAATGTAACCATTTCTTGTTTTTATGAAATGGAGACGATGGGGGGCCAAATCTCTGCACTGAACATGTGCCAGGGCCATTCTGTTTTTCATTTGGATACCACCTGAGGGATGTGGGGGGGGGGGGGGGGGGGGGGGGGGGAGTATGACGTTTATTTAGTATCGGTCCAACTTCACTTTCAAAATCAGTCGGAAATGAAGGTAGGTTTTTACTGCGGTTGGTTTCGTTCCAGTAGCCTGACATCATCAGTTTGCAGCTGCACAGATCGAGTGCATTTCCAACCCAACTTCCTGTACTGTGTATCAGTTCTAAACACGGCACGGCCACAGATAATGTTGCAAGTTATATTTAGTTACCATTTTAAGCGACAATTGGTTTGTTCAATGCTCATTTACGGATCCTTTTCTTTTCCAGGGCAACTTAGACTCTCATTTCTGATGCCGGTTTTTTTCTCCTATTATAACCATTTGAGTTTCTGCTCAGACAAGAAGCCACCTCCGCCCTTCCCTGCTTACATGCCACCTTCCCCAACCCATTCCACCATCCCTCCACTGTGGGAAATGAATTCTTAAATCGATACAGACTTCCACTATTCTTGTTTCTCACCTTCAGTAAAACCAATCCATTGCTTTTTAGCAAAATGAGTAGGCCGTGGAGGCCAAGTCAGTGGATATTTTTAAGGCAGAGATAGATAGATTCTTGACTAGTACAGGTGTGAGGGGTTATGGGGAGAGGGCAGGAGAATGGGGTTAGGAGGGCGAGATAGATCAGCCATGATTGAATAGCGGAGTAGACTTGATGGGCTGAATGGCCTAATCCTGCTCCTATCACTTTTGTACTTATGTGTAACCTCACACTTAAGAACCTGTATTGAAATCCATATGCAACATTTTTCCCGTTCACTTCAATGTTACCTGTAACCTCTATGCTGCAATCTAGCATATGAGCCATATTTGTCATATTTGTGTTTTTGCCAGGCATGAATACATTGTCCCTAATGTGTTATCAATGCTATTAATACGTTTAATGCAAAGTTGAAGCCCTAGCACAGATTCCCTCAGGCACTGTTAATCAATTCTTACCACAATATCCACAGAGAGCCTTCCTTGTTATGACTTCAAGATCTTAATGCGGCTAAGTGTTTACCTCTAACTATGCGATGGCATTTATATATTTATTGTTTTCCATTACGGGATGTGAGCATTTCTGTAAAGGCCAGGATTTATTGCCCATCCCCGATTGCCTTTGAGAAGGATGTGATGAACCATTAATGAAGGCGTGCTGCCTGTTGAAGTTGAGAGGGTTCCAAGAGTTAGACCCAGCAACAATGAAGAGATGGTAACACATATCCACATCAGCATCTTCTGGAGGCTGCAGCTTGTGAGGTTCCAGTACGCCTACTGCCTCTAGAGATTGCAGGTTTGGGAAGAGCTGTCGGAGTGGTGAGCAGTGACAGTGCACTGTAGATGGCTTGTACTATAGCCAGGGAGCTCCAGTAATGTTGTGGATACATGTTAGGATGATGGCAGGGTGCCAATAGAATGGATTGCACTGTTGGACAATGTTTAGTTTAGAAATACAGCGTGGAAACAAGCCATTTGGCCCACAGCGACAAGTGATCCTCGTACATTAACACTACCCTACACACATTAAGGACAATTTCACATTTATAACCAAGACTATTAACCTACAAACCTGTACGGCTTTGGAGTGTGGGAGGAAACCGAAGATCTTGGGGAAAAAAGCCCTCGCAGGTCATGGGGAGACCATACAACCTCCATACAGACAGCACCAGTAGTCAGGATCTCTGGCACTTTAAGGCAGTAGCTTTACTGCTATACGATTGTGCCTCCCCTTTGTGTTGGAGTTGAATTCATTCAGGCAAGTGGAAACTATTCCACAATATTCTAGACATGCCTGGTAAAAGGTGAAACACCTTAAGGTGTGTAAGGTGATGAATCGCTTGCCATAGGATACCCTGCCTCTGATCTACCCTTGTTGTCATGGTATTTCGATAGCCAGCCAAGTTAAGTCTGTTCATTAGTGACTCCCAGGATATTTTGTTGGTGGGGGACCTGGCAGTAGTAATGCTACTGAATGTCAAGGATGCGTAGTTATGCCCCTGTCCCACTTAGGAAACCTGAACGGAAACCTCTGGAGACTTTGCGCCCCATCCAAGGTTTCCGTGCGGTTCCTGGAGGTTTTTGTCAGTCTCCCTACCTGCTTCCACTACCTGCAACCTCCGGCAACCACCTGCAACCTCCGGGGACCGCACGGAAATCTTGGGTGGGGCGCAAAGTCTCCAGAGGTTTCCGTTCAGGTTTCCTAAGTGGGACAGGGGCATAAGGCTCTCCCTTGATGGAGATGATCATTAATGTGTGGGAGAAGGATCATCTAATCATCAACATCTGATGTACACGTGACCACCCCAGCCATGCTGGCAAACATTCACTGTACTAGATATTGCCATGCCACATTTATTTCCATGGGTCCTGTGGCCACATTGTCATTTCAAATCCATTCCTGTCCAAGTGGTTGAACTGTGAGTGACACTGTCTGGAGCCCCAGCTGATGAAACCAGTTTGGAATGCAAGAGAGACGGCAGGAAGAACACATAACGAGGCTTGTGGCCCCACAGAGGACAAACACAGCAGCTAATGCGATGTAGAAGCTTCGCTGTTTGCATTAGTGACAGCACAGGAAGGGACAATGATATGCAGCCACAGTGGGATGTAGCGGCTCACAGCAGCAGATGTTGGCCTGGACAAACACATATTTACGGAAATGTCAATTACTGAGATTTTATTGAGCTCAAGATTAGAGAAATCAAGGAGCCAGAGAGATCTCTGAAGCAAGAGCTTCAAACGTCACCAATTCCTTCTCTCCAGAGATGCTGCCTGTCCCACTGAGTTACTCCAGCATTTTGTGTCTATCTTCAGAATATAATCTCTCTGCTGGGAGATAAGGGGGGGCTTCCATAGCAGGAGGAAGGAATGGTGAGTTTCAATTCTCTGAGAAAGACGGAATACACCAAAAAGTATTAGAAAAAAAAAACTTTTCCGTGAAGCTTGAAGCACTGAAATGCTTATTCGGATCATTAAAAACAATCATAATGGGATCAACATGCAAGGGACAGGGTGGAGAGATTGTTTAAGAAATCAGTACCAATAGGTTTAGTTTCAGGTTAGTTTATTGTCACGTGTATCGAGGTACAGTGAAAAGCTTTTGTTGTGTGCTAACTAGTCAGCGGAAAGACAATACATATTACAATCGAGCCATTCACAGTGTAAGGGAAAAACATTTAGTGCAAGATAAAGCTAGTAAAGTCCAATCAAAGATAGTCCAAGGGATATCAATGGGGTAGATAGTAGTTCAGGACTGTTCTCTAGTTTTGTTCGGATGGTTCAGTTGCTTAATAACAGCTGCGAATGGGTAGAGGAGGATTTAATAAGTGGATGTAACGTACCTGCCTCTAAAGTGGCTTATACCTGACTGTCTCTCAGGTGCAGGGGTAAGCGGCACTTTTGGAAAACTGGAGAAGATGAAGGAGGGGTAGGGAGGAACAAACTAGAGAGGAACTGAAGGCCCAGAACTACAAACAAGTTTAGCAGATCAGAAAGCAAGTTTAGGGTGGGATTGAAGTGCGGTAAACAATGAATGACTCCCACACGTGCTTCATTTACTGAAAAAGGATCAATAGGTGTGAGAAATCTGTGCATGTCTCAATGGTGGTTCTGGAAAAGCATTTCCATTTTGTGTTCTCTTGCACCAGTTTGGAGCATGAAGAAAAGGGTGCTGTCAAAATGTGACATGCGGACAGGGCGGTCACAGTGGCACAGCGGTAGAGTTGCTGTCTTGCAGCGTTTGCAGCGCCGCAGACCCGGGTTCGATCCCGACTACGAGTGTTGTCTGGTTGAAGTTTGTACAATTTCCCCGTAATCCGCGTGGGTTTTCTCCAAGATCTCACACTCCAAAAGATTCTTTGGCTTGGTAAATGTAAAAATTAGTCCCTCGAGTGTGCAGGGTAGTGTTAATGTGTGGGGATCACAGGTCGGCACAGACCCGGTGGGCCAAAGGGCCTGTTTCTGCGCAGTATCTCTAAAACGAACTAAAAAAAAACTAGAACTAAAACATGGAGAATCATTTATAGAACCATAAATAGAGCTACTTGTAGGAAATGAAAACAATGAAATCAGAAAAAGTAGAAACAGATGAGTAAAACATAACATGGGAATTGAGTTAAAATAGAATGTAAATGGCATAAAGTGAAGACAACCAATTCCATATTGATCAAACATAAGGACACTTCAATCCCATCCTATTTTTTTGTTGGTTCTTTCTCCCACATGTCGCTTCCCCTTATGTACATCCATGATTTTTTCTCTTCAACAACTCTTCTTTTACTTCCCACTACTGTCCTGGTGAACAAATGTCTCCAGAATTCTCTCCGAGGTTGATGAGTGAGCTCGCGTTTCACCCACAACAGAGCAGGAGGGGAAGTGGGCATGCATCGGTACGCTCCACCAGTTGAGATGTTGGGGGCATCTCCAGTGTGATTGGTGACTGTACTGCAAAACCAGTTGGAAGTGGTGTCCAGTTGCAGATAATGTAATCCCAAAATGGTTTGCTGCTTCCCTGATGACAGGATATGTGATGCCTTGAGACGCAAGGAGCTGCAGATGCTGGATTGTTGAGCAAAACACAGAGTGATGGAGGAATTTGGCAGGTCAGGCAGCAATTATGGATGGAATGGTCAGACTATGTTTTGGGTCGGAACTAGGGTTGCCTACTGTCCCGTATTAGCCAGGACATTCCGTATATTAGGTTAAATTGGTTTGGCCCATAAGGGACCACCCTGGTCCCGTATTTGACCGCTACTACTCGGGTCGAGGGAACTGTCGAGTCAGAGCGTAGCGTCAGGCCCCACCTCACCCATCCCAACATAGTGCAGCTCATGGAGTGCAGCAGCAGCACCTCGCCCGTGGCTCCGTCGGTCGGCGGACCGGCCAGCTGTCCGACCTTCGGACCTTAGCTCACCGCTGACACCACCACCATCATGATCATCGGTTCATGAGTTGGAAGGGGTGTCGGACTTTGTGCGTGAAAACTCCTCAGTTGGCCCGCCGGCTGGGCTTTGTGTGCAGTCCAGCACCCGGGCCAACTCATCATTCACCCAGCCATGACTGAGTCGGTCAGCGAATTGCCGTTGGGAATTAGTCCCTTATTTTGACCATTTGTCCCTTATTTGGGAGAGAGAAAGTTGGCAACCCTAGTCAGAACCCTTCTTCAGACTCAGTCTTGGGATTATTCCCTGTGGTATTTGCTAGTGAGGGTAGAAATAAGAGGATAGAACAGATGAAAACTGGTGGAGGGGGCCTTTAGGAACTCAAGATCACTGGGATTGCTGCTAGGGTACTTGGGACCTGTACAAGAAGGATGGGTTGCACCTAACCTGGAGGGTGACCAATGTCCTTTCAGGAAAGTTTTCTCATGCTGTTTGGGAGGGTTTAATTTGGCAGTCGTGCTGGTGGCAGTTGGGCGGGGGGGTGGAAGCCTAGTTGCAGAGCTGCAGACAAATCCACGAAACGGAGCCAGGCTAGGGAGTGTAGGAAGGCTGACAGGCAAAACAACATTTACTTTAATGCAAGCAGCCACACAGGTAAGTCAGGTGAGTTTAGAGCATGGATCAGCACTTGGAATTTTAATGGTGTTGCAATCTCACAAAAGTGATTGAGGGAAGAGAGGACCAATAGCTTAATGTTCCGAGGTATAAAAGTTTTCGACACAACGGAGGGTAGAAGGGGGAGTCACACTGCTGTTTGGCGACAACATAACAGTAGTACTTGGAGAGGAATCTTGGAAGGTCCCAGTGAGCTCATACAGTAGAACTTAGGATAAAAAGTGGATTATTTTGCTGAGGGTTTACTATTGGCTTTCCATTAGTTAGCAGGAATTAGAGGAATGGATATGTAAGCAAATGATAGAAAGGTGATCGCGGAATAGAGCTATACAATAGAGAACAGTAGAGGGGGGATTTTAGCTTTACTATTATTAAATGGGATTGAGTTTCGGCAACGGGCTTGGATGGGATGGAGTTTGTCAAGTGCATCCAAGAAAATTCATTGACACAATATAGGGAGAGTGTGATATGGTGTAATGGTCAACCTTACCTTAAACTGGACAGGTGTTGGAAGTGTCGGTGGAGGGAAACTTGGAAAGAATGACCATGAAGGTAATTGTGGAAAGAGAAGAGGTTGGTCCTAATGGTAAGATTTTGAATTGGGAGAAGCTGTAGCATTTCTATAGCATAAGGGGAGTCCTGGGGAAAGGTGACTGAGAGCAAGTTCTTGTAGGAAAAAGCTGGCTGAAGAAGGGTCTCGTCCCGAAACTTCACCCACTCCTTCTCTCCAGAGGTGCTACCTGTCCCGCTGAGTTACTCCAACATGTTGTGTCTACCTTAGAAACCAACAGGGTAATCTATGTGGGGAGCCAGGCTACCGATGAGGTTTTAAAACAAATACCCCTCATCAGCATTCACCAAGGAGAAGAACGTGGAAGATAATGAATTCAGCAAGGGTTACCTGGATGATATGGAGCAGATCTGTATTAAGAGGAGGGAGGTATTAAATATTAAAAGCTTCTTATACACCACTATAACATCTGCCACTATCAACTCCTCTGGCAGCATGTTCTAGGCACCCACCACCCTCTGTGTAAAATACTTGCCGCACACATCTAGGTTCTGACCCTCGACCCTAACTATGCCTTTTTTAGAAGACCTTTGGATTCAAACATTGATGCGGTTACATCTACAGGGGAAGAGGCACTGCATCGTGTCATTATGAGTAACAACATATATTGGATGGTTAAGCTAAAGGTAAATGTGCATCCTATTTTCCTGATCATCATTTTTATTTAGTCATGTTCTTGCCTTGACAAATGTGTCCTTACAGAAGTCTTTGAGCAGGGCAGTGCACAGGCAACTGTTGGAGAAGATTAGAGTGAATTGAATGTGACATTAAATGGATTGTGCTTGGTTAAGGCAGAAAACAACTGTGAAGAGTTAAGAGGGACTACTCACGATGTACCTCAGTGTGTTAGATATTGGACGAGAGGAAATACTCCCAAATGTGCCAATGATAAAAAGGGCATGGTAAAAAATTCTCAACATCAAAGGAAATTAACATTAAGATGGAAAATGGACAAAAATGGACCAGTTAACGTGGTGTTAAATTTTGCATTAAAGGAAATAATTGTATTCTGAACAGGAGGGACGGTAAACTATATGGATGTTAGGACTTGGGGATTTCAGATTCAAAGTATTAAAAGTAACGTGACATATGGGAATATATAAAGATAGCAAAAAACATGAGGTCAGCATGTACTTACCTTGCCAAGCCTCTTCAAAGCATTGACAAGATCAAGGGATAATCTGCCATGGCTGATATTGCAATGATTTGCTCCATCATCTCAGGCCAAGCACATACAGCTGCCTGCTGAGGCGGGTGCCCCACCAAGCCAAAGATAAAAAACTTCCAAGGGCTCACTTCTACACATGGGGCCTCAGTCACAGTGCAGGCAAATTCTTCCTCCTTGGACTATTGCCAACTCTTTCGACATCCTGAGTGCTTCAAGTGTTTCCTTCAGTATTTAACTATAATAGGAAGTAACAGCAAATCTTTGGGGCACTTGATGCCAACTCTTGCCTGGCATCCATTATTTTCTGCAGGGTCTAATAGTTGTGTGGACTTCACAATCAATTAAATGGGGAAAAAAGGGAGAATATTTCTGTTGAAATCTTGCTCTACTGCTGATGAACAGGGACAGGCTGGAAGCAGAGAAACACAGGAGAAGTAAATCATTCACCCCTTTAAACCATTCTTAGCATCCAGTTACCTCACAACTGATCGGTACCTCACCTCATTTCTTTACCATATAAAATTCTGACACTCATGAAACATTCTCATCTCTCCCAGCAAAAAAATCCTCTCGTTTAATTTTATATTTAGTCTAGAAACAAAATACTAGACAGAATGCAACTACAGTATTTTTGAAAATAACTTTATGTTGACTCACAGGGCATAATTTTAACCTCAACAACCCAGAAGGACAAGCAAGTTTGCACTTATTGAACGCTTTCACTCTGTATTTATGTAAGTGAAACGTAGGATCTGATCCGTGTAACAGACATTCATCTGGAACTCACATCATACCTGTTTTGTAAGTTACATTAAACCCATTGCTTAAGAGCTTTTTTCTAGTTTATTCATCCTTGGAATGTAAACATTGCTAGTGAAAATGTAATTTGCTGTCAATTCCTAGTTATATACAAATGGTGATGATGTATCTTCTATCTTTGGTGATGGTGGGCTTTCTTTTTTAAACTAGAAGCAACTTGAAACAACTACCTTGGGTGACAATGGAAGGAGCTGATATTGTTTGTGTAAATGAAGTTAGAGAAGCCAGCCAAAGTTTGATTGCTATGCTTACACAATGCATAGGAAAGAACTGCAGATGCAGGTTTACATTGAAAATGGACACAAAATGCTGGAGTAACTCAGTGGGACAGGCAGCATCTCCGGAGAGAAGGAATGGGTGACATTTCGGGTTGAGACTGAAGAAGGCATTCGGACCTGAAACGTCACACATTCCTTCTCTCCAGAGATGCTGCCTGCCCCACTGAGTTACTCCAGCATTTTCTGTCTATCCAATACCATTGCGGTGAATTTTACTTACATTCATGGTGGTCGTGGTGGCACAGCGGTAGAGTTGCTGCCTTACAGCAAAATGCAGCGCCAGAGACCCGGGTTCGATCCCGACTACGGGTGCTGTCTGTAGGGAGTTTGTACATTCTACCCGTGATCTGTGTGGGTTTTCTCCGAGGTCGTCGGTTTCCCCCCACACAGCAAAGACGTACAGGTTTGTAGGTTAATTGGCTTGATAAAAATGTAAAATTGTCCAAGTTGGCAATATGCAGAGTATCACCCTGCAGACTACAAAATTCAGAAGGTTCAGAAGGTTTCATATCCACATTTCAAGATTTTAACCAGAATTATTCAAACAATCACAGTTGGATTTGAGCTTGCATTCTCTGGATCATTACTTCAGCAAAAAAAGCACCACATGCTCATGATGCATAAAAGCAGAGGCTCGCTGGGTTTACTGTTGGATCTCAAAATCATCGTTAGACCCCCTTAGATCAACATGTCGTCAAGAAATGCAAGAATGACCATGGGGGGGCGCTTTATCCTCAAACTCAGGTTGGAAGACACAATTCCAATGAACTTTGTGAGGCTGCATTGTTATCTGAGATAGTGTGGGTGCAGCAATGTGAGCACTAATTATGAATAAACTGGATTTTGCCTGACAATGCACAGTTTATTTGAATTCTGAATGTTTTCATTGGATAATTGAGTCGAAAACAGTCAGAAAATATATTTGCTCAATTGTGTTGAAGCAGAAAGAAGAGCATTCTCGCCTCTGAGGCAGGTGGTGGAGGGTTCAAGCAAGACACAAAGTGCAAGGGGAGCTCAGCGGGTCAGGCAGCATCTGGGGAGGGAATGGACTGCACAACGTTTCGGGTTGGGATCTTTCGTCAGACTCAGGGGGTCTCGGGTGGAAGGTTCAAGCTCTGTTCTAGCACTTCCATATAACCATATAACAATTACAGCACGGAAACAGGCCATCTCGGCCCTTCTAGTCCGTGCCGAACACGTATTCTCCCCTAGTCCCATCTACCTGCACTCAGACCATAACACTCCATTCCTTTCCCGTCCATATAACTATCCAATTTATTTTTAAATGATAAAATCGAACCTGCCTCCACCACCTTCACTGGAAGCTCATTCCACACAGTTACCACTCTCTGAGTAAAGAAGTTCCCCCTCATGTTACCGCTAAACTTCTGTCCCTTAATTCTCAAGTCATGTCCTCTTGTTTGAATCTTCCCTACTCTCAGTGGGAAAAGCTTATCCACGTCAACTCTGTCTATCCCTCTCATCATTTTAAAGACCTCTATCAAGTCCCCCCTTAACCTTCTGCGCCCAAAGAATAAAGACCTACTTCAATTGTAGGCTAACTCTCTTGTCTACACTGAGCGAGTGCTGCCTCACTTGGGTTGACAACTTTCAGGTGTAATATTATAGAAAATCCCTGAGCACTCTGTCTGAAGGATATTTAAAAAATGCACAAATGTAATTCAAGAAGGGGAAGAAAATTCTTCCTCATGTCCAAACCAGTGTTTATTCTTTAGTATCTAATACATTAAGCAAATGATGTAGGGCAGCCATTGGTAAGGTATTTAAAATTGGAGAATTCAATGCCGTATCCTATCCAGCCTCTCTTTATAACTCAAGACTAGTCCTGGTAACATCTTTGCGAATATTTTCAGCAGCCTATCCAGCTGAATCACATCCATCCTATAGCTAGATAAAGAGAACTGTGCATAATACTCCGAGTGCAATGACATCAACGACTTGTACGGTGGTAACATGAAGTCTGATCTCCTATATTAGTGGTCTCACTGCTGAAGCCAACTCCTGTACTTGTACTTAATGCTCTGACTGATGAAGGTATCACTTAAAATATTCCTTATCTAGCATCCGACTTGTTGGTTTGCTGGGGAAGACATTGCTGGTTCACTAGTAACTGCATCCCCCACCCTTTCCCTCTGTCTCCCCCCCTCCCCCCCACTACTGTAAGGTCTCCAGCTGAAGAGGAAATCAGACGCTGGTGACGTGCCCATATCTAAAGAGGATCTCATTGGTTTGAAGTGAGTTCTTTGCCAAATATTAAAAATTCAGGTAAGAAACAAGTGGGTAAATCCCCATTCCATTTTCCAACTTTGTAAAAGTTCTTAGGTCCTATCATTGTCCTGTGACATGCTTCACAGATGCTGCCTGACCTAGTGAATATTTCCGGAACTTCCTGTTTTTTGTTTCTTCATCCATTTGACCCGTTTTCAACCAGGGTTGGAACCTGGTTTCCAGCATATTTCCTCCAATGCATGAGCAGCAAGTGATATTGATGCGGGGAAGGAATATTGAGATAAATACTGGGCATTAGTACAAAAGTGCAAGAGCTGTTCCAGCAACCACCTTCCATCCCCAACATGAAATCTTCGATAATCCTCGTAGAAACATAGAAACATAGAAAATAGGTGCAGGAGTAGGCCATTCGGCCCTTCGAGCCTGCACCGCCATTCAATATGATCATGGCTGATCATCCAATTCAGTATCCCGTACCTGCCTTCTCTCCATACCCCCTGACCCCTTTAGCCACAAGGGCCACAGCTAACTCCCTCTTAAATATAGCCAATGAACTGGCCTCAACTACCTTCTGTGGCAGAGAATTCCAGAGATTCACCACTCTGTGTGTGAAAAATGTCCTTCTCATCTCGGTCCTAAAAGATTTCCCCCTTATCCTTAAACTGTGACCCCTTGTTCTGGACTTCCCCAACATCGGGAACAATCTTCCTGCATCTAGCCTGTCCAACCCCTTAAGAATTTTGTAAGTTTCTATAAGATCCCCCCTCAATCCTCTAAATTCTAGCGAGTACAAGCCGAGTCTATCCAGTCTTTCTTCATATGAAAGTCCTGACATTCCAGGAATCAGTCTGGTGAACCTTCTCTGTACTCCCTCTATGGCAAGAATGTCTTTTCTCAGATTAGGAGACCAAAACTGTACACAATACTCCAGGTGTGGTCTCACAAAGATCCTGTACAACTGCAGTAGAACCTCTCTGCTCCTATACTCAAATCCTTTTGCTATGAATGCTAACATACCATTCGCTTTCTTCACTGCCTGCTGCACCTGCATGCCTACTTTCAATGACTGGTGTACCATGACACCCAGGTCTCGTTGCATCTCCCCTTTTCCTAATCGGCCACCATTCAGATAATAATCTACTTTCCTGTTTTTGCCACCAAAGTGGATAACCTCACATTTATCCACATTATACTGGATCTGCCATGCATTTGCCCACTCACCCAGCCTATCCAAGTCACCTTGCATCCTCCTAGCATCCTCCTCACAGCTAACGCTGCCCCCCAGCTTTGTGTCATTTGCAAACGTGGAGATGTTATATTCAATTCCCTCGTCCAAATCATTAATATATATTGTAAATAGCTGGGGTCCCAGCACTGAGCCTTGCGGTACCCCACTAGTCACTGCCTGCCATTGTGAAAAGGACCCGTTTACTCCTACTCTTTGCTTCCTGTCTGCCTGCCAGTTCTCTATCCACATCAATACTGAACCCCTGATACCGTGTGCTTTAAGTTTGTATACTAATCTCTTATGTGGAACCTTGTCGAAAGCCTTCTGAAAGTCCAGATATAACACATCCACTGGTTCTCCCTTATCCACTCGACTAGTTACATCCTCGAAAAATTCTATAAGATTCGTCAGACATGATTTACCTTTCATAAATCCATGCTGACTTTGCCCAATGATTTCACCACTTTCCAAATGTGCTGCTATCCCATCTTTAATAACTGACTAGCAGTTTCCCCACTACCGATGTTAGACTAACTGGTCTGTAATTCCCCGTTTTCTCTCTCCCTCCCTTTTTAAAAAGTGGGGTTGCATTAGCTACCCTCCAATCCTCAGGAACTACTCCAGAATCTAAAGAGTTTTGAAATTTTATCACTAATACATCCACTATTTCTGCGGCTACTTCCTTAAGTACTCTGGTATGCAGCCTATCTGGCCCTGGGGATTTATCGGCCTTTAATCCATTCAATGTACCTAACACCACTTCCCAGCTAACCTGGATTTCACTCAGTTCCTCCATCTCATTTGACCCCCGGTCCCCTGTTATTTCCGGCAGATTATTTATGTCTTCCTTAGTGAAGACAGAACCAAAGAAGGTATTCAATTGGTCTGCCATGTCTTTGTTCCCCATGCTCAATTCACCTGTTTCTGACTGCAAGGGACCTACAATGCCTTGTAAATGCCGCCCATGTTTCTCTTCTAAGAACCATCCCGACTTCCAGGAGAAAAAAGAATTTATCAAAATACTTGATTCTGCCTTTATCTAATATCTAACAATAATTAACATTCACCCATTCATCAGCCTTCACTGCCTGTCTTCATGTTTCCCAATGACCACAGCTTGAGATGTGTAAGGCTGCCACTGAAGACATGCCTGACAACATTGCTGAGTGATCTTGAGTTGCTCTGGGCTTTGAGACACCAAGACTGCATTATCTCTGACAAGGGCTCTTTGACCGGAAACACTCACTCTGTTTCTCTTTCCTCAGCACCGCTGAATGTTTCGGGCATTTGAATTTAGTCTCCCGTCATCTGCAGCTTTCTTTTATGCATCGTCTCGGTGTGGGCTGAAGCAGTCTGGCCAAGCTCAGAGTGAACGATGGAGGAACATGTATGATATCACCCCCAGTGTGAAACAAAGGGCTCCTTTTCCATGGATGCAAGGTCCCTGTCTTGGTTCTGTGCCTCTGTACACTCAGATCTGAATGTCAGAAGAATGCTAAAATGACATAATATGACCCAAGTGCCTGGCAATACTAACACCTAGAATGCAGACAGCATCAATCTGACCTTCCAAATAAATAGTGATGATTGTCAGGAGAGTCTCCATTATACTGCAGGCACAATAATACAGACCCGTCTAGTTGGTATTAATCTGCCTCCATAATAATGGCAAATGAGGACACCCACAAAACTGGAAGACCAGCATCTTACAGGAGAACCTTTTTCCCAGGGTGTAAATGTCAAAGGCTAGAAAGCCGGGCTTTAAGGTGAGGGGGCAAAGTTTAAAGGAGATGTACGGGGCACGTTATTTAGAGAGTGATGGGTGCCTGGAACATGCTGCCAAGGATGGTGGTGGAGGCAGATATATTGATGCTTTTAAGAGGCTTGTGGATAGGCAAGTGTTTGCAAGGAATGGAGCGATATGGATCATGTCCAGGCAGAGGAGACTAGTTTAACTTGGTATCATGTTCTGCATGGATGTTTTGGGCCAAAGGACCCATTCCTATGTTCTAAACATTTATTTCCAAAATTATTGACCTGAAAGAGAAGAGAAGCTGGTAGAACCAAGGAACAGACAGAATGAAGAGACTGCTAACAAGTACTCCAACCTGCCTTGCCTTACAGATTCTGTACTGCAAAGATCAAGGAGTGAAGTAATTCTGCAATGATGCCTCTAATCATCGAAGCGACTGGAGGTCAGCAGCTCATTACTTCCCTTCACCTTCCAAGGCAACTGACTTAGAAAATGAGGTGACTTTGCAAGCACTGTATACATCCCAAAACACAGGTATCAAAGACGTGCATTTATACAGCATAATACATAACTGAGATACCCCAAAGCGTTTAGTATCAACTAAATCCATTTGAAATGTAGCCTTTGTTATGAAATAGAAAACATGGCAAGCAATTTTCACAGTAAAATCCCCTGACAATAATAAGTGACTCAATCAACCGTTTTAGCTAATAGTTAAGGGATAAATATTATCCGGGACCAGGGAGATCGTCCCGTTTCCAAACTAATACATGGGGATTGATTATCCTCACATCCCCTTTTATGGGACATCAGCTTCAATTCGGATCTCAAAGATGGCAGCTTAAAGAGAGAGGTACTCACTATAAAGCTAAACTGTCAGCCAGGGTTACCTGCTCCAGAGACAAACCACGGGTATGGATCTATTATATATTTTTTTATTTTGAAATCTAACAAGCCCCAGATGACTGATTAGAGACACCCAGATAAATAAGCACTCCTTCTGCCAAATAAATAGTGTTCCTTTCACTTTCACTGTCATCTGGGGCCGTACTTTTTAGTTTTGATTCATTTTTTAAATAGCTACCTAACTTACCTTTAAAGTGTTCATCCACAGGCTGTTAATTATCCTCAACAAGGACAATAAATGATATTGATTTCAATTTGAAACACACCTTGAGATCCCTTTTAAATTACGGTCTTAATATTTCCTCACCCTACCCCTCACTTATGAAATCTTTCAGTCTGGATCTAGCAAGTGACACCAACAGCAATTATTTGGGGGGTTTTTTAGCCTTTAAGGGGGGAACGAGCTTGATAGAAATATTTTTTTTGTAAGTTAAATGGGAGTCCAGTCCACATCAAATGCCTTGACAGCCCACCCGAAGATGGAAAGCTGTCACTGAGACAGCCTCACCTCCCCATACGGAACATGCCACTAAATGAAGTTCTTCAGGAATAAAAAATCTCCTTTCAACCATAACAATAACAGACAGTCAGGGAGAATCCATCAGTCTCAGTTTTGAAGGCAATGTTTTCTCCCATATTATCCCCTCTGTCATGTACTTCTCAACTTTTCAAAGAGCCCCTGTCTCATACATCATTTTTATTACAAAGGTTGAAAGCCCCTGAGGGGTTTCCATTCCACACTGTCCCACCCTTGAAGTCTAACTACCCCCAAGAACCTTTGGCTCAAAAGACAGCAACAATTCCCAGCTACAAGGAACAAATTACCATCCCAATTGAAGGTCCTTTTATATTAAAAGGGCCTAAACTGCACCACAAAATAACATGCAGTCACTTTGTGGCAGATCAGCAAAATTCTGATTAAGCCCAAAACTCCAATATTGTTCACTCACTGAAGGGGCTGCTGACTGGAATCTATTTGTTGCATCAGCAAGGTCTAAAAGACTTAAAAAAATTCAACCCAAGCAACATGGTATAAATTTAGTAAATTAATCTCAACTCAATGACATGAGTGAAGAGTGAGTGATAGAACTGTTTAAATAGCGTTCCACTCTGCAGGACAAGTGTGAAATATGTTCAAGTGTAAAAATAAATGTATTTTATTGATTAGCTGTTAGGAGCTAACTTTGTGAAAAATGGTGTTTCTTACTTCACTATGGTGTAATGTGTTGCAGTAAATGGTTTTGATGGGAATAGCTCATCAGCTCGGACAGGGATCAAGGGGAGAGTTGGCGTCACTGTCAACAGTAACCCGGGCCCCAGCATGGTATGGGAGTTCATGAGGTCCACCAGGCAACCAGCGTGGCATGGGGAGGCAAAGATAGATCCTCACTCTGAAATTGTGATGGTAAGAATCTACAATGGCAGGGTGAGAATTTGAAGAAAAGGAAATGATCTTGGCAGTTAAGGTGAAGACCGTCATTCCTTCTTACGTGTATAACATAAAGTGCTGGAGTAACTCAGCAGGTCAAGTGGTATTTGTGAATGGAATGGATAGGCGACGTTTCAGGTCGAGACCATTCTTCCGAATGAAGTAGGATTCTGACTTGAAACGTCACTTATCCATTCCCACCACAGATGTTACCAGACCCGCTGAGTTACTTCAGAACTTCGTGGGTTACTCAAAATTCCAGCATCTATGGTTCCTTGAGACTCCTTCTCACAAATTACTCTCACTGTCCTTGCATCTCTTGTACATGTTTCACTCTCTCACCCTTCCTCTCTTCCCACCTGTTCCTTTTCTACTTTCCTCTTTCTTTCCTCCCAGGGGAACTGACTCACACTCACTCTCTCCCTCCCACCTGTGCCCGACGTCCCATCATTCTGATTCTTATTCGCGTTCAACTGTTTATTCTTCCCCACGCTCCTTGCTTTGATCTTCGCCTTGTTCTTTTATGCACACACTCCTATGGTCCATTGCCATGGCACCACTCTTGCTAAGTTATGCACATAGGGCTATGCCTCACCCATCAAAGAAGACCTCAGCTGCCACTTGTACAGCAAAGTGTCAAGAATGTTAGAGATAAATACAGTGATCTTGCACAAAGTCAGGGAGGGCTAAAACGTTAAATGCTAATTCTCTGACTCATGCTCTCTTTGCATGCCTCCAAAGTTGGTGTACAGGAGTACTGAATTTGCAAAGAGTGAACAATTGAATCACCCTCGCCGAGGGAGATTAATCCAGTATAGAAAGTCCCAAAAAAAAGCAACTATGCATTATTTGAAATTAAAAATAGCTGTAAAATCTCAGCTCAACCAGCGAGCGTGGAATTGAAAAAACAAACTAATTTTTCTGCTTTAGATGGGACCGCTCTTCAAAATGCTCTACTACTTTGAAAACTTTGCTTCTTGCTGCAATTCATAAGGCAACAAGGAGTCTTTCTTCATCCCACAATACACTCAGTAAATTGAACTGTAAGTAAGGTATTTATTAACAGAACCTTTTTAGTCTAATGAATAGCTAAAGCAGTAATCAATTTGTTGGTGCAGCTTTGACTTTTAAACCTCACAATTTATTATATAAATTATAGTAATTTGTATGTAAATGCCATATCCTGCTGCTCAGTGGTTTCAATAATTAGAAAGCAGCATGAACTCAGGCTACACATCAAATAGCTTCTACTTTAGCCACTCTAAATGGGAGACGTCCCTTCTTCCTTTGTAAAGAAAACCCCAGAAGGAATATCCTTTCTGCATCACCCTGCATAAGATTTAAACAGGATGAACACATTTTCACGAGGATAATTCTTCAGAATGTAATTTTGTTAATAGCACAAAAATAATGCACTAATAACTCTTGAACATTTTCGGACAACTATTGACCACAGGTGCAAATATCAACATATTTTATTTTAAGTTAACCCGAGAGAATATAAAATCTGGAAATGTTAAACTGTTAGTAGTGAAAGTGACAATGAAGCTGCTGATGTAATAACAATCCAGCCGGTTCATTAATGCACTTTATAATATTTCTAAAATATGTATTGTTCTTAACTGTTCCACCTATATATAGGTATATATATAATATACTGATATACCTGACGTACAGCCCTCCACTCACTCTGCAGTAACCTTGACTAGATCATCAAACTCGTCGACAAGGGAGGCGCCATGGTAGTCTGGCGCACTGACCTCTACCGGGCTGAGGCCAGGCAACAAGTCTCAGACGCCTCCTCCTACTCATCCTGTGACCATGCCCCCACAGATGAGCACCAGACCTTAATATCACACAACATTTCTGATTTTATTACTTCCAGCTCTCTGCTCTCTAAAGCCTCCAACCTTCTCGTTCCCCAGCTCCGCTCAGCCCGATTTTATCTTCTCCCCAAAATCCACAAACAGAACTTTCCTGGCAAACCCATTGTTTTGCTTGTTCATGTCCCACCAAATTAATTTCCACATTCCTCGACTCCATCCTATCCCCTTGGTCCAATCCTTCCCTACCTATGTCCAAGACACGTCACACGCTCTTCGTCTCTTCAATGGCTTCCGTTTTCCAGGCCCCCAATCCCTCGTCTTGACACTCGACACCTCTATCCACCACCAGGAAGGTCTTAAAGCCCTCCATTTCTTCCTCAACCGCAGAGCCAGCCAATTTCCGTCCACAAATACTCTCGCCCGCCAAGTAGAGCTGGTCCTTACCGTCAATAACTTCTCCTTCAACTCCTCCCACTTCCTCCAAATCCAAGGCGTAGCTATGGGCACTCACATGGGCCCCAGCTATGCCTAACGTTAACCAGGGTGCATGTACTACTGCCTCGCTTCCTGAGATCACAATCTCCTTTGCCTTGCTGACATTGCGGGAGAGTTTGTTGGCTTAGCAGCAGGTTACAAGGTTCTCAATCTCCTTTCTGTCTCATCATGATTTGATATCTTGCCTACAACGATGGTGTCATCTGCGAATGTGTAAATTGAGTGCGATTGGTATTTGACTGCACAGTCAGAAGTGATTAAGGAGATAAATTGGGGGCTGAGAACGCACCCTTGTGGAGCACCAGTATTGAGGATTATTCCAGAGGATGATTTGTTACCCAGGGTTTTGGAGATACAGTGTGGAAATCAATGGTCAGCCTACTGAGTCCAAGCTGACCATTGATCACCCACACACTATTTCCGCATCCTGCACACTCGGGTCAATTTACAGAAGCCAATTTACAGAGGTCTACAAAGCCACAGGCCTTTGAAATGTGGGAGGAAACCGGAGCACTCGGAGGAAACCCACGTGGTCACAGGGACAAGGTGCAAATTCCACAAAAACAGCACCTGTAGTACAGGTCTGTGGTACTTAACGGAAGCAGCTCTACTGTTGCACCACTGTGCCACTCCACTGCTGTGGTTATCCTCACTGATTTTCACTGGAGTGACGGAGGCTGAGACCTTGTACAGATTTATAATGTGATGAGGGGTGTACATAGGGTAGATACTGACAGTTTCTTTCTCAAGGTAGGGAATCTAAAGTATAAGGGTTTGTGGTGAAAGATATAAAGGGGACCTGGGGGGTAAGTGTTTCACTTAGAGGATAGTGAGTATATGGACTGAGATGCTAGAGGGCATGGTCAAGATAGGTACAAATACATTAATTCTTCAATGTTTCCGCCATATTCCATCTGATCCCACCACCAGTCAATTCAGGTCAAGTCACATTTATTTATATAGCACATTTAAAAAACAACTCTTGTTGGGCATAGTGCTTTACATTTGTTATAAGAACAGTATAAACAAACTACATACATATATACAGTCACATCTTCCCATCACCATCCCTTTCCACTTTTTGCAAAGACCATTTCCTCAGCAATGCCTTGATTCACTCATCCTTTCCTACCCAAAACCACCTCTTGTAACTAGTAGAGGATGTAACTAGTAGAGTGGATAGGAGAGAACTAGTAGAGGATGTAACTAGTAGAGTGGATAGGGGAGAACCAGTGGATGTGTTATATCTGGACTTTCAGAAGGCTTTTGACAAGGTCCCACATAAGAGATTAGTATACAAACTTAAAGCACACGGTATTGGGGGTTCAGTATTGATGTGGATAGAGAACTGGCTGGCAAACAGGAAGCAAAGAGTAGGAGTAAACGGGTCCTTTTCAGAATGGCAGGCAGTGACTAGTGGGGTACCGCAAGGCTCAGTGCTGGGACCCCAGCTATTTACAATATTTATTAATGATTTGGACGAGGGAATTGAATGCAACATCTCCAAGTTTGCGGATGACACTAAGCTGGGGGGCAGCGTTAGCTGTGAGGAGGATGCTAGGAGGCTGCAAGGTGACTTAGATAGGCTGGGTGAGTGGGCAAATGCATGGCAGATGCAGTATAATGTGGATAAATGTGAGGTTATCTATTTTGGTGGCAAAAACAGGAAAGCAGACAATTATCTAAATGGTGAACGATTAGGAAAAGGGGAGATGCAACAAGACCTGGGTGTCATGGTACACCAGTCATTGAAAGTAGGCATGCAGGTGCAGCAGGCAGTGAAGAAAGCGAATGGTATGTTAGCATTCATTGCAAAAGGATTTGAGTATAGGAGCAGAGGGGTTCTACTGCAGTTGTACAGGGTCTTGGTGAGACCACACCTGGAGTATTGCGTACAGTTTTGGTCTCCAAATCTGAGGAAGGACATTATTGCCTTAGAGGGAGTGCAGAGAAGGTTCACCAGAGTGATTCCTGGGATGTCAGGACTTTCATATGAAGAAAGACTGGATAGACTCGGCTTGTACTCGCTAGAATTTAGAAGCTTGAGGGGGGATCTTATAGAAACGTACAAAATTCTTAAGGGGTTGGACAGGCTAGATGCATGAAGATTGTTCCCGATGTTGGGGAAGTCCAGGACAAGGGGTCACAGCTTAAGGATAGAGGGGAAATCCTTTAGGACCGAGATGAGAAAACATTTTTCACATAGAGAGTGGTGAATCTCTGGAATTCTCTGCCACAGAAGGTAGTTGTGGCCTGTTCATTGGCTATATTTAAGAGGGAGTTAGATGTGGCCCTTGTGGCTAAAGGGATCAGGGGGTATGGAGAGAACGCAGGTACGGGATACTGAGTTGGATGATCAGCCATGATCATATTGAATGGCGGTGCAGGCTCGAAGGGCCTACTGCACCTATTTTCTATGTTTCTATGTTTCTTCCCCAGGTAATTTCTCGGGGCAACTAGAGAAAATGTAACACCTGTCCCTATACTTCCTCCCGCACCTCCATCCAAGAACCCCAGCAGTCCTTCCAGGTGAGGCAGCGGTTCACATACACTGGATACTCCCAATGTGGCTTCACATCAGCGAGACCAAGTCTAGACCAGGTAACCGTTTCGCCAAACATTTGCGCTCGGTCTGCATTTTAATTCCCCTTCCAATTCCCACCCCTACCTTTCTATCCTGGGCCTCCTCCATTGCCAGAGTGAGGCCACACGCAAACCTGAGGTACAGCACCTCATATTCTGCTGACAACCCAACAGTGTGAACATTGAATGCTCAAATTGCAAGTAACACCCCCCCCCCCCCCCCCCTTCTCTCAGTTCACAATAATTACTGTAATTATTTACAGCAGGAATTTCTTCTGGAGAGCAGAAACAGTTGGGGATGAACTGGCTCAAGTAGAACATGATTCAGTGGAAGAACACTTGGAGAACAGTAATTACAAAACTATTTGGCTTGGAGTAGTTTATCTACCCCCTGTGAAGGATAAATCACTGGAGTTATTTAAGGAGGAAGTGGATACGTTTTGGAAAGTTCTGGGAATTGGCACAAAATAAAAGGTTAGAATTGGCACAGAAGAAAGGGTGAGGCATGGGAAGATCAGCAGGGTCCATATTCCTTGGAAGGGCGGGTGGCCTATTCTTGGTCCAAGAGTTTTGTATCACAATCCACTGACGATGAAGGAAAAGTCATATATTTCAAAGTCAGAATGGTGCATGGCACCCTGATGTCATAGAATCACCATCACAAAATTTACAGAAGTCAACTATCCTAACATCCTTGAAATATGGGAAGACCAATGATTATGCACAGATGATTTGACAGTGCCTCGAGGTCAGCATGGAGAAAGTGGCACAGCTCATACCTAAATGTCATGCTCAGCCTGACCTTTATCATCAAGGTGGCACAGTATCCAGCTACCAATCCTGACATCTATCCGTGTTGAGTTTACAAATTCTCTCTGTGATTGTGTGAGTTCCCTGTGGGTTTCCATTTGCTTTGCACATTTCAAGGATGTTAGGATAGTTGATTTCTGTAAATTGGTTACGCTGTAAGTGTCAGACGGGAATGATGTTGGGCATGTCAGATAAAATGGGTTACAGGGAAATTGTAGTTATAGAGAAGTTAGGTGGGGACTCGAACCAGGATTGATGTGAGAAATGGCTTAGACTCGAATGTCTGAATAACTTCCTTGACAAGGAAATGTTGAATCATGAATTATCCCTCCATCATACCAGAATCTACAATCCTTCCTCATAGCTGCTCAATATCTAACCATGGTTAAACTCTCCCAGATTATGGCAGCATGTACCTACAAATCCAGCTGTCCACAAACCTAATACTTTTTGAAAATTAAAGAACAAAAATTAGTACTTTAAAAAAATATTGGAATAATTATTCAGGAAGTGGTAACAAAGCACTTAGGAAAAAAAAGTAATTGAATCGACTAGAATCAACATTTGTGAAATGAAAATTAAGTTTATCAAATATATTATTTGTTTCTGAGGGTATAACAAGTAGACTGCACAAGGGATAAGCTAGTGTATGTGATATATTTAGACATTTGGAAGGTATTCAATAAAGTAAAATTGCAAAACATAACTGGAGCACCTGATTTGGGGGTGGGAATCATATCTGGTTAGTGGGAGGAAACAGTGACTGGAAATAAATAAGATACAAAGTGCTGGACTGAAGAAGGGTTCCAATGCAAAACGTCATCTATCATGCAAGCCAGAATCTGAAATTTCTTATTTCTCAACTTGGAGTAAGCAAAAGTCATTTTGGGGTTTGGAGGGTGTAGCTGATGGTGTGACACTGGAATCGGTGCTGGGATGCCCGCTATTTACTATCTGGGTGAGTGGTCTGAATGAGAGAAACAAGTGAATGAAACCAAGGCTACCGATGATGCAAAGCTGGGTGAGAGCGTGGTGAAAGAAGAATTGAAAAAACTTTCAAGGGGCCACTGAAGGATAAGTGATTGGCAAACGGGACACATTATGGAAACATGTGAACTCAACCACCTTGATAGTAAAAAACTATTTTTAAATGGTGAGAAACTGAAAAATTGTGGTTTTTAGAAGGACTTGGTTGTCCTTGTAAACAAATCATTGTGTTAACATCCAGATAAAGCAAGTAATTAGAAAGGTAAAATGTATGTTGCTATATTTTGTAACAGGAATTGATTACGAGACTAAATGCCTTACAGCAATCATGCACAGTTCTGGCGGCTTCATTTATACTTAAATAGAGCTGGACTCCACATCCAAGAAAGCATCTAATTACAACAGAGGGAAGACAACAACCATATAGATAGGTGCTATCACTGCGTTTAAGAAACATTTAAATAGGTACATGATACGTTTAAAGGGATATGGGGCAAATGCAGGCAGGTGAACTAGTGTAGATGGGACATATTGGTTGGCGTGGCAAAGTTGGGCCGACGGGCCTATTTTCCACACTGTGTAACTCTATATAGAAACATAGAAATTAGGTGCAGGAGTAGGCCATTCGGCCCTTCGAGCCTGCACCGCCATTCAATATGATCATGGCTGATCATCAACTCAGTATCCCGTACCTGCCTTTTCTCCATACCCTCTGATCCCCTTGGCCACATCTAACTCCCTCTTAAATATAGCCAATGAACTGGCCTCAACTACCCTCTGTGGCAGAGAGTTCTAGAGATTCACCACTCTCTGTGTGAAAAAAGTTCTCCTCATCTCGGTTTTAAAGGATTTCCCCCCTTATCCTTAAGCTGTGACCCCTTGTCCTGGACTTCCCCAACATCGGGAACAACCTTCCTGCATCTAGCCTGTCCAACCCCTTAAGAATTTTGTAAGTTTCTATAAGATCCCCTCTCAATCTCCTAAATTCTTATATACTTGATTGTTTCCGGGGGTGAAGGGATTAGCCTATGAAGAGAGATTCAGTGGCCATATTCCCTAGAGTTTAAAGAATGAGAGAGCAGAAAATTCTTCACCCAGAGAGTAATACTTGGACTTCACACCCTAAGAGAGCTGCAGAAATTTAGTTGCTGAGTTTCATTTCTATCCTCGAGTTTAGTTTCATTTCTATCTTCGATAAGGTTTCAACGGATATAGGATAGCAACAGGAAAATGGGACTGAGGTAAAAGATCAATTATTATGTTCTCAGAACATTGTAGCACAGAAACGGGCCTTATGCCCATAATGTGTGTGCTGAAAATGATACCAAGTTAAACTAATCGCTGCATGCATGTGATTCTTATGCTGTCATTCCCTGCATGTCCATATGTCTAAAAGCCTCTTAAATTTCATTATCGCATCCGTTTCATCACATCTAGGAGCACGTTTTAGGTGCCCACCACTCTCTGTGTTAAAATAAAAACATGTCCCACACATCCTCACATTCCTCCTCTGGCCTTTTTAGGCTATGTCCGTTTAGTTTAGTTTAGTTTATTTGGAGAGATACAGTGTGGAAACAGGCACATTAATTGTACAGTTCTCTAAAGTTTGACATTTCCACCCTGAGAAAAAGATGTAAAATTACTCAGCAGTGACTCAGCAGGCATGAGCGACCAAATGGCCTATACCTCCGAATCCATTTCATATGTTCTTTTGTTAAATATCTGGGATTAATAATCCTGACATTCCCCTATAAACACAACTCACCAAACAAGTCCATGAAATGGGTCAAATCACTCAAGTTTCTATTTAACCATTGTTATGTTACTGATATATAAATGTTCAAATCTCTTATGAAAACTGTGTTACTGGAAAAAGAAGATCTTCGAATTGATTACAGGATTTGATAAGAGTAATTGCAGAGAAATTATTTTCTTTTCTGAGGGCATTAAGAACGAGAGGACATTAAAATTAGTGTGTTCATTTAAGAGTGAGATCAGAAAGTACTTCCACACAGACGAGTCGTGGAATTCTAGCTTAACACCTGTCACAGGAAAATGTTAGAAGTTGTTATTACAGACATTATAGCAGGACACAAAAAATTCAAAGTAGTGCAGAAAAGGGAAAGGAAAATCATGTATGACTAAGTTATTGACTTCTTTGAAGTGCTGCAGATAAAGGGAAAACACAGACTGCGCTAGGTTTAGATTTCCATGAGGCATTTGATAATATGCTGCATCAAAGGTTATTGTGGAAAATAAAAACTCAGCATTAGAGCCAACATGTTGGCCCGAACATGATTGAATGACTAACAGAAAACAGGCAATAGGCATGCTTTGGTATTGATTTATTACGATCGTCACGTGCACACGATTTGCCATTACAGTAAAAAAAACTTTGTGTGTTATCCACTCATACTATATATGCGTACAATCAAACCATTACAACAGGTAGGTTAAAGAGAAAAATACCCAAGGGTAGAATATAGTGTTACAGCCACAAGGAATAATGCCTTAACCTTTTACAATTTACACAAATGATTTATTTGAAACAGAGAAAGTTGTGGTTGCAAAATCTGCAGAGGACACAAAGACAGGTAGAAAAGCAAAGAGAGATACAAAACGCTGGAGTAATTCTGCAGGTCACGCAGCATCTCTATAGAAAATGGATAGATGATGTTTCCGGTTGGGAGCCTACTTCAGAACCAACCCAAAACGTCACCTATTAATTTTCTCCAGAGATGCTGCGTGACCTGCTAAGTTGCTCCAGCATTTGTGTCTATCTTTGGTATAGACCAGCATCTGCAGTTCCTTTTTATTACAGGTAGAAAAGTTTAGTTTAGATATACAGCGTGGAAACTGGCCCTTCGGCCCACCGAGTCCACACCGACCATGATCACCCATATACTAGTTCTATCCGACACACTAAGAACGATTTACAGACGTCAATTAACCTACCTGAATGTCTTTATGATGAAGGAGAAAACTGGAGCACCCGGTGCTGTAATGCAGCAACTCTGCCGCTGCGCCACTGTGAGAAGTTGTGAGAAGGAAACAACAATGGGTTTAAGCAGCTTAAGTGAATGGGTAAAGGTCTGGCAAATCATGCACATTGTGGAAAAATGTGAACGTCTCCATTTTTGCAATAAAAATTGCACGTTATTTAAAGGTGAGAGATTGCAGAGCTTTGAGATGCATCTCAATGTCTCAATACATGAGTCACAAAAGACTACTATGGAGAAAGAACAAGCACTTAGGAAAGCTAACAGAATGGTGACTTTATTACTCTTCGAATTTAAAACAAAGATCTGACGATAGTATTTCAGTTACATTGGCCATTGAAGAGACCACATTTGTGAATAGTATTTATCTCCTTAATAAAGCCAATTTGTTAAAAGCCATTCAGAAGAGGTTTGCCAAGACTGATACCTGGAATGGGCTGAGCAAGCTCAGTCTGTGATCTCTACAGTTTGGAATAATAAGAGGGGACTTGATAGAAGCAATTAAGATCCTGAGAGGACTTGACAAGGTTCTTGTTGAATCGTTGTTCCACTTCTGGGAGAGTCTAGAAATGGAAGTTATTACTTAAAAATAAGAGGTGATTGTGATAAGCAAAGGGTGAAAGATTTCCACAGTAGATAACATCCCACATGACCTGTTTCTATTCCTGATATATATGTTCATGTTTTCCAAAAGGGCTGTGCACTTCAGATAAATTATGTTTTTCACAATTGATATTCAATACATTTGAGCACAAATTTGTCTTTCAGATTGATGATAAAACCCTGATGGGTTATAATTATGCAACATCATACACCAAGTAAAAACGAAACACATAGTAGATGATTTGTATTAGATTATGAACTAACTGATATATAACAATCCTAACCATGCATCAAAAATACTTTTATGGTTGTAAAATATTTAAGACATCCTGCAGTTGTGAAGAGCACTACATAAATGCAAATGCATTCGGCTTTCTTCAACCCGATGCTCCAAATGATGGCAACACAGAACTCCAGAAAACTATAAGACACTCAATAATAATGAGTTGCAAACTCTGAAAAGTTAAGACACAGCTGTGACACACCAGAACACAGTTCAAGCCTGCATTGTTGCTCCCCCCCCCCCCCCCCCCCCCCCCATTTCCAAGTGTGCTTCAAGGTTAATGAAAAGGAAATGGTTTCACTCGAGTTTAAAACCCTACTGTGGTTTGTCTTTAAAGTCGAGATATCTATTTCACAGCAAGCATTTGGCTTTAACAGAGCTGTGGAAGACAGAGGAAATTCTTGTTCCATAGATGTGGTTTGATTCTTGTTTCCAAGCTATTGTAAATGTGGAACAAAAACAAGGTTCTGCATGTGGCTGGTCAGGAAATACTTGATGACAATGTATTGCACCCTGTCGTTTTATTCCAATCACTGTGATATTCATTTGTGGAAGAAGACTATTTTGGTACCTCACCCGGACATCCGAAAAAATGTGGTGATACTACAACACTTTAGGAAATGTCCTGGTATTAAAGGGTCACCCACCACATGAAAGCAGGGGAGAAATTCTTGCCATTCAGTCTCTTCAATTATTACTGGTAGAAAACCAGCTAGAGGCTAATTGAATTCCACAAATACATTAATACTTCCCTTAAGACACCAAATCGTCTTTGGTATCATTTATGTGCCAAGAAAAAAAGATTATGATTTTGAAGTTTATATTCTATTTTTAGGTATACTGGACACCATTGCAGTCTTTAAACAACATCCTCATTAGTGTTACTATGTTTCCAGGAGCTATCCCTTAAAGACAAACCTGCACCACACAAGAGCTACTGCTGCTATTTGCAGAGATGGTGTTTAATGAGGGATGGTTGCACTGGTGATAGTGATAAGGGAGGGAAGGGAGCATGTTCCAAGGTTACCTTAAAGAGAGTAGAGAGGCTTGTAGAACAGATTCCCGGCAAGGGAAAAATAATGGCCAATAAGTTGCTCCACATCATTTTGTTTGACATTTGACCGATAATTGGTCTTTATTGAATGGTTTTAGTGCAGCCGAGGTCTCAAGTGCTATCGACAGCTTTACAAGGAATCCTGGCAAGCCGTGGCCCATCCCAATGGCAGGCTTAACTCACACATCGCGGAACCAGAGATGCGCCGCGCGGCTGCAGATGGCTATCGGGATGTGCCGTGGAGCCAAACAACCCAGCGGGCAGACCGCCGAGAGCGAGGAGGAACTCGCACCAACGAGTGCGAGGAGAGCTGCTGAGAGCAAGCCAGTGGGGGGCCATTGAGAGCGTTGGGGGACCCACACCACTGAAAGCGAAGAGTGCCGCTGAGAGCCAGGAGGGCCACCGTGAGCAACCCAACTCGGCAGCCGTAAACAAGGAGGGGGTGGGGCGGGGGCTGTTTGACTAGAACAAAGGGGGAACCCGGCGGGGGGGCTGCCGAGAATGAAGGAGGACCCAGTCGGGTACCTGTGGCCACGTACGGCGACAGGCCTGGTTCAACGCTGCGAGATGATAAAATTGTTTGATGAACTTTTTGTAACTTTATCGGCGCCAGAAACTTGCTAATTCTTTGCACACTGCTAGGTGAGGTTGGGTGTATGATTTTACCGAACTGCATATAGAAACAAAGAATTTCACTGTACCTAGGTACATGTGGCAATAAAGTATCATTGAATGAATCATTGGATACTGCTGCCGGCTCGGACAGCCCGAGTCCGTGCGACGTTAGCTCAATGGACGTCAATGTATTGGCCAGGAGGTTTTCATCTTGGGCTAAATGTAAAGCGTACCCAGATCCATGACGAGTAGTCAGACAGTCCTGTGAATGTTACAAAATACATAAGACCGTCTGTTGCGAGATTCATAATAGAACGTTGAATGGCTTCCTTGTATCAGACGCACACTTAATGATATCACCAGTCATAATGCCCATTTCCACCAACAGAAATTGAAACTGAAAAGTTGCAACCTGTGCTCTCTTTGGAAGAGTTCAAATGCGACTTGGTGTACATCATGATACTTTGTTAGGGGTTTTCTATATTTAAAGAGACCCTGCTGATATGAAGGCCTCGACTGGATAGCTACACAGCTCGCTGCAGCCTGTTCACATGGGAGGAGAAAAGTACACAGAGTTTACTAAACTCAATAGGGTGAGATTCTCTTGCACGTAGTTTCTGAATTTCACTTGGCACTGAATTGATGACATCAAACATGCCATCAGCAACCTTTCAAGGTGCACAGTAATGCTAGCAGCTGAATCAAGTGGAGAACTTATCCCTGCAGAATGCAGGATCTTCCATCAATGAGGACACACTTTAACTATGTTATAGGTGACTGTAAATGCACCAGCAACACAAAGTGAAATAATACAAAAATTGCTAATCAAAACAGTTGCGTCACTAGGGTTGGCATGGTCACGTTGGGTCAAAGGGCCTGTTTCTGTGATGTGCGATTCTATAACACAAGAAAATATCAGGCCTCTTGGCCCTTCAAGACTGTCCCATCATTCAATATGATCAAGAATAATGTACGCTATTCATTGTAATCACCTCCACCTTAACTACTACTAATGATCTAGCCTCCACAACCCACTGGGGTAGATAATTCAAGAGATTCCCCACCCACTTTGAAAATACATTTCTCATACTTTCACAGTGATCTGTGTCTATGTCCCCTTGTTCAAGGTTCGGTCATGAGTGAAAACATCTCTACATTGGATCTTTAACTTTGTGGTGCCTTTGCCATTTGGCAAGCTTGTAAGTTGCTTAAAATCTCCTGGTGCCCATTATTAACTTGTGCGATCCCATGTGCAGCTGCAGTCTTGCTGATAGAAGTTACTTTCTTTCTTATCTTCTTACAAAACACAGGAGGAGGCCATTTGGCTCATTGGGTCCATGCTAGCTCTAAAAAGAGCAATTCCATTTGTCCATTTAGAGGGGAAATTTAGAGGGGAAATTTAGAAAAAATTCACATTTTCTGTACTACTGAGACCTATTCTTTCTCACACATGCTCGTGCACATTTGATACTTTTTAACCTGTATGGAAGGAAATTGGAGAACTGGGGGAGCGTCACGGGTATGGAGAGAACATGCAAACAGCACAAACTACTACTGAGGCTCTGGGCCCTTGCATCTGCTACGCCAATGTGCTATCCTTACCCTTTGAGTCAGCACTGAGTCCCGATTACTCTAAAGAAGTTGTCGACCTGGACAGACTAGCTTCACATGTGGGCCACAGTCAAGTTAGGCCGCAATGTGGAATGGTTGGCTGTGGGGCATGGGGCACTGGAGAGGTCAAGGTGGGAGATGATTTGGGAGTGAGATAGGATATCAATTTCCCAAGCTTGCGCATTAGAGGGGCTGGATAGATACGATGCTATGGTCTATGGCAGCTCCACCATTGTTTCAGACCCAGAGCCGAGTTGAATATGTCCACATATGTCCTCTCCTCACAGTTCTCATTCTCGTCTTATATCGCACAGATGAGATTTCCAACTGTATCAGCGAACGGCCATCTAGGAAGATAAAATACAGCCTCTGTGCCTCCGTTGTCACTGTCACTGGAACAAAAGAGACTGTCAGATGGGATTGCCACCAATCCCCAGCAAACAAAATATGTGGGTCAGGCAGCATCTCTGGAGAAAAGGAATAGGTGACATTTCGGGTTGAGACCCCGCTGAGTTACTCCATAATTTTGTGTCTGTCTTCGGTGTAAACCAGCATCTGCAGTTCCTTCCTAAACATGTGCATGATTTCCAGTTTGGTGGACATCGCCTCTTGGCTCATTCTTTCATGAAGCCAGTCTCGGAGGTGGTGCTGTGAGCAGCAAGAAGCACAATGAGGTCATCATCAATATTCTTCCCTACCTGTCTATGTCCCTTCTTGCACCTCTATTTCATCCTGCGGTATGGCCTCTATCAGCCGGGGGAACATACATGGTCTATTCCGATACTTGCAAAGACAAACAGAAAATGTAGGACTTGAAAATGTGGTCAATACACCCTTGTGGTGATATGGCAACATAGACAAGATAGCATTTGCTGCTGACCTAATCAAATGATGCGTCATAACAGCAAAACATTGGCAGCACTTGCTTTTGGAGATTTGGGCGAGCTAGCCCCTTGGCCTGTTAATTGGAGGATGCAGTCCTTTATTGGAACAAATACTACAATTATGAAGGCCTCATTGGTGTCCCTCCACTTCATCACCGTCTTTGCTTAAACAGAAACATAGAAAATAGGTGCAGGAGTAGGCCATTCAGCCCTTCGAGCCTGCACCGCCATGCAATATGATCATGGCTGATCATCCAACTCAGTATCCCGTACCTGCGTTCTCTCCATACCCCCGATCCCTTTAGCCACAAGGGCCACATCTAACTCCCTCTTAAATATAGCCAATGAACTGGCCTCAACTACCTTCTGTGGCAGAGAATTCCAGAGATTCACCACTCTCTGTGTGAAAAATGTTTTTCTCATCTCGGTCCTAAAAGACTTCCCCCTTATCCTTAAACTGTGACCCCTTGTCCTGGACTTCCCCAAGATCGGGAGCAATCTTCCTGCATCTAGCCTGTCCAACCTCTTAAGAATTTTGTAAGTTTCTATAAGATCCCCCCCTCAATCTTCTAAATTCTAGCGAGTACAAACCGAGTCTATCCAGTCTTTCTTCATATGAAAGTCCTGACATCCCAGGAATCAGTCTGGTGAACCTTCTCTGTACTCCCTCTATGGCAAGAATGTCCTTTCTCAGATTAGGAGACCAAAACTGTACGCAATACTCCAGGTGTGGTCTCACCAAGACACTGTACAACTGCAGTAGAACCTCCCTGCTCCTATACAAATCCTTTTGTGTTGAGAGACGTTGGTTAACCATTCTATTATCTGCGTGGTGAACGACATTGGTGAGGATAGGAGGTGGTTTAAGAGGCAGCGGGTTGTGTGGATGGAGCAATAATTTGTGTGATTAGCAGATGTGTGTGCATGCAAGCTTGTACAGGTGTCAGCATGAAAGAGAAGCGTTTATGCCAGCTACCCCTGTTTCACAGCTGTTCTTGTTGTGGAGATTTGCTCTTACAGAATTCACAAATCAGAACCTGGAAACATGAGAAACAGAATAAAATTAGCTCCAATTGAATTTATGTGAAAAAATTATTAAATTGCTTGCATTGCTGGATGCATGCAAAGATGTGGCTTCGCACTATGGAAAAGCGCAATAAGGCACATTTTCCGGGAACTCAACCACCCCATATCACCTGTATTGGTGAAGAACTCACTTTGACGTCTCTAATCAGGTCATCAGATTTCTTGTAGCATTGCTTCGTAATCTGATGATTTTCACTCCTTGACGAGACAATACTTGGTAGACTCCTCCAAATGAGCTTGGTAGACTCCTCCAAATGGCAGCTGTGACGGTTTCAGTTACCACGGTGCAGAAGACATCCCTTTTGGCATGAAGCTCTCTTTTAGGACATCAATGACCCTTTCTGAAAATCATGGAGTTCTTTCCCCCCTCTCTCCTCCTTGGCAGCGGGATTTAATGATCTTGCTGCTTGGCTGCCTTTGACGATGTACATTTAAGGACTGACATTCTTCCACATTTGATAGACAACAAACTGTTGGCAGCTGCGTTCAACCGAGCCTCACCCTGTCGGGGACAGTGCAGGTTCAAAGTTAGCACATGTTTCTGGATGAAAGTAACGTCAATGCTATTTCAAGTACTTTTTTTTGTTAATTTCGTAATTTTCTGTAGGACACATTTGTGGATATTTACACACAGCATATGGATGGTTATGGACTAAAAAAAAAAAGAGAGATATCCATCCTCTAAACATGAGCGACTTACTGTCACACAATACTAGTCCAGTTCATTGTGTTTCAGTATTAACTTTTACAAATCTGGAAATATTTCTTGTGTTGATTTTGTTTGTCAATGTTATTTGAGACTTATTGGTGCCGTGTCTTTCAGTAATTATCTGGTATTAATCTAACACATTGCGTCTCAGTACTATATGGTACTAATCGGCTAACATCTCATTACTTTCTTATATTTGTAAGGATTTGATATGTCATTGTCAGCTGAAACCTACATTGCATTTTATAACTAATTATTACATGTATTAGACTGGTACTTTGTGTCGGTATTATCTGGTATTTAAAAAATAGAAAATAGCAGGCGCTGGTAATGTGAAATAAAAACAGAACCACTGTCGATCATTTCAATAAACAACTGAGAAGAAACTTCTTTACCTGAAGATACAAATGCTGGAAATAGCAGGTCTGGCACCATCTGAGGAGGGAGAAATGCAGAGTTAATATAGTGAAAAATTGTTGAGCTAGGCTAATGACATGAATCATTATTGCTGTTCGGTTAATAATATTTCTGTGGTGCTTTTGGGCAACTTATGGTTAAAAGTGATTATATAAACACAGATTGCTGTTGTTATGGTCACCTTTCCTTCTGCCCCTCAATGTGTTGCTGCTCCTACACCTATTTGCTCCCCTAATAATAAGTCTGGGATATAACAAATAGGTGGTAGCAGGAGAGTTGAGATGTAGAAAGGGGCGGTAGACAGGTTTCCCCAAGCAGTAATGTACATGTTCTCATCACATTCTTGTTTCATTACCATATCATCGGTTGCACATATATAATGACTATAGAGTCCCAACGACATGGATAATCGCCAATTGTGGCAAATCTCGCATGCTCTAATGAACTACTAAGTGAAGTCGGGCAGCATCACCGGCAACGACATGGCCCTTCCCAATGAACTCAATGAGCAAACTACGCTGGCTTTGAACTGAAGGCTGCACCATTGATCTCAGGTGCGCCTGCACCAACAGTTAATGTGGCAGATGTAAAATCAGTTTGTGTGAGAGTGAATGCATGGAAAGCAACTAGACCCGGATGGAGTCCATGTCCTCAGGACCTGCATGGATCAGCTGGCAGAGGTGTTCAAATACATATTTAACCTCTCATTACTTCATTCTGAGATCCCCCCTGCTTTAAGAAGACCACTATCATCCTGGGGTCAAAGATACAAGGTAGACCTGCCTTCATGACCACTGTCCAGTGGCTCTGACGTCCACCAGCATGAAGTGCTTTGAGAGACTGGTGATGGTGCACATTAACTCCAGCCTCCCAGACTGCATTGATCCACTGCAGTCCACAGCAGAAGCCGTCTCTCTGGCCCTATACTCATCTCTGGAACACCCAGACAACAAGGACATCTACATCGGACTCCTGTTTATTGGAATCCCTTCCTGCATCTCCACTATAGCTCTGCCTTCAACATCATAATCCCATCCAAACTCATCTCCATTGACTCCATCTACACTTCACGATACCTTGGGAAAAGCAGCCAATATAATTGAGGACCTTTACCACCCTGGTCACTCCTTCGTCTCCCCACTCCCGTCAGGCAGAAAAAGATATAAAAGCTTGAAAGCATGTACCACCAGACTCTGGAGCAGCTGCTTTCCCTCTGCTATGGCTTAGAACGGGGTGGAAGATTGCAACCTTCACGTGGTCCACCCTGTTTCGACTAATGCAATCAACTCGACGTGCACAAACGGAAGATCAAATAGAATAAGTTGTCCAACAACTTTAGGCTGTGCACGCCACATGAAAGAAGAAGAAGAAGACTTTGAACAGTCCCTCCATAAGCTAGGGCACAGCCCCAATTTTCTAACTTACCTCATTGCAGACATTGGACTTTTTCCTTTGGATCTGGTATGCTACATTGCTGAGAACCTATATTCTGTACTCTGGGATTTTTCTTTCACTCTACCTCTTGTACATATGTTTGGCTTGTTCATATTCATGTACAGTATTATCTTATTTAATTGGATAGCATACAAACAAAAATCTTTTTACTGTATCTCGGTACACAGGACAATAATGAACCTAAACCTAAAGACTTGCTTGGTTGCCAGCATCAGTCTGGCATTTTATAAACTGAAATGTTTTTAATTTCCTTAGTATCTGGAATGGTTTGACCATAGGCAGATGGTCATGCAGATCTGTGTCTCCTTCCTAGTAACAGTTGTGACTTAATTTTGACTTTAGTTGTGACTTTAAATTTCTTTATTACTGTTGTTTGTATTCTTTCTTTATGTGCTGCATGGCAAGACGAATTTCACTACACCTAGGTGTATGTGACCAATAAAATAACCTTTGAACCTTTGAATCACACCAAATAACCTATTAAAATGCACGTGTTTGAAATATAGAAGGAAAGCAGAGCCCCAAGAAGACCCAACAGTCACAGGGAAAACATGCAGACTTCACACAGAAGGCGATGGAGATTAGAACTGAATGTAGATTTTAGGAATTGTGAGATAGCAGCTCTATTGGCAACACCAGTGTGCAGCCCTTGATGTCCAATTAGCAGTGTGAATCAATATAATCAGGAGAGCAATCCAATTTATGCTCAAAAAGAACGATTTGCCACCTCTGCACATTTATCCCATGGCATCAAACATGAACGTAATGAGACACACAGCACCAGGCCTAAATCAGATAAAAGCATGTTGAGTGAAATAATCATGTAGCAGATAGCACTGAAGCACACATTACCAAACAAGTAACAGATCATCTTGAGGGACATAATTACAGACTGGTACCAGATGACACTGAAATACATACCATATGTACAGAGAAACATGGTAATGGACTAGAGTCAGATGCCAGGCAGATACAGGGTACCAAATGAGGAACTAATTATATGGAGACACACAGTGACAAACTAGAACCATATAATTCTGAAACACAGTACCACACTAGTATCAGATAATACCAACAGACAGAACCAGGGTAGCAGATAACAAAGATTTACCAAATACAGGTTGTTCTGCTTTTACACAATAGATGTGTTCCTAAACAAGCCTTGCGTTATTAAAACAAATGTTATAAAACATCACTGGGGTAAGGAGGTTAGGGCCAAGAGAGCTTCTGACTTGCAATCACGTTTTTCCCCATGCAAGATTTTCAGAAATAAAAAGTCTTTTTAATAAGTATGCCTTATTTTTGTTACAGTAAGCTCGATCATGAAGGCTGCATATTACATTGTTTAATCTGTACAAGTGTCGGTAAAGGTGATTGCTTGTCAATTTCAATGACCACCCGCAGTGAAACTACCAGCTGGGTGATAAGAGACAGTTCTAACAAAAAGTAATTGACCTGATACACTAACATTGCTGAGTCTTTCTCGCGCAAGTTTCCTCAAATTTACTTATCTGATTTGTCAGCGGCTACATTTATTAGGACTGATCACAAAATGGAAATAAATTAAGAATTCTAGTGTCATCCTTGGAAATCTGTCTCGACACTTCTCCTGTGACCCTCCATGATTTTGGTAGCAGAAAGCCCAGAAGTGCACACGATATTCTAAACGCGGCTTCCAAAGATATTTTTAAAATGTCATACATGTGTTTGTGCTAGAAACAGTGAATACAGATGTGAACACAAGGCTAGATGTAATGACAGAAACAGTGTAGGGATAGGCAGTGGATGGATATGATGTGAAGCTATATGCTGGGATTCCCATCTATTGGTAGACCGTTACAAAAGTAGATTGGCAAGGTTACGGATGTTTGATGAGTGGGATAATGCGGAACTCAATGTGGGAAGCAGAGACTATTAAAGATTAAAGATTATGAAAGGTAAGTATTGGAAAGCTGCAAGAATGGACCAGTATAACTAAGGCTACACGTAATGAAGACCTGAATGATGGCACTTCTAATAGAGCAACACTATCTCAGTGCTATAATGGACCATCAGCCTATATCATGCATTCAGACTTCTGGAATGAACTTGAACCCGCCGACCTTCTCTGTTAGAAGTGTGGTTGGGCAAGGAATGATGGATACATTTGCATCTTTCTGTGCTTCAATAATACCTTGTTACATGTTCCTAGGTACATTGAAATGCTTTGATTTGCATACAACCTGGTAAAATCATATAGCAGGCCTCTCCTAGGCAATACGCAAGTGGCGCCATGTCTTCGCACTGACAAAGTTGTAAAAGTGTGTGTTCCAATGATTGATAATGGAGGACAGTGTTTGTGTGCCTTTGTCACTTACCAACTTTAGTACTTTTGTTGCACTTTGTACTCGCTCAGCTGTCTTATTGTCTAGATGTACTTTTCAACATTTTTGACATATTTCGACGCATAAGAAATTGTTCCAACATTGCACATACTCAGCAGACTGCTGCCTTTCAATCTAAAGAAGGGCAAGGACATTTTCGGAAGAATCTAGAATGCAACAAAACAGTACATAGCTCTGGTTACATCTGCACAAAGAAAACTTTCATAAAGAACTATAAGTAATTACAGCAACACAATGCATTGCATGCTAATTTTTGCCAATGAAAGGAAATTAGTTCGCAGTTTATTGAAGATCTCATTGGAAATGTTTCAGGAAAATCCTGACATTCTCTAAACCTGACTTCTCTGAAATGTAAGTCATGCACATTTGAATAGCGATGAATAATGTTACTATTATCCTATGAACTGTTAACAGCTGTAAGGACTATTATAGAGCTGCTTCAAAAAACATCTCCAGTCCACACTCTGCAAACACACTCTGTAGTGACTGAGATTCTGAAATCCCGCCAAATTCCAAAGCAAATAGAATGTTTGAGATTTTTGTTTATTCTGTAACAAAATAGTCTTTCACAATATTATATTAGTCATTCAGGCTTCTGAAATAGCAACTTTTGCTGAAGTAAACTTGTCAGCTAAATTGCACTTAGGACAATGCTTCAGCAATAAACCCCCTTGAGCCCGATAACCTGCACGATAAGAACAAAAGAATGCAGATGCAAGCGTGGGCTCCATGCACGTGCCTCACCAGCCCCCGTCAGCATCCAATAGTTAGTCCTGTACCTCATCTCAACTTTGTCAACTGATCCCCATTTCCTTGATTCCTTTGCATTCCCAAATCTTTCAATCCTAACTTTGAACATACTCAGTAAATGTATATCCAGACGCCTGGGTAGTGAATTGGAGTTTTATAAACTTAGGTGAAAAAAAAAAAATTATTGGATGAAAAGGCTTTGATTCTAGGCTCTGCTGTCCATTTCTCTAATTGGTGAAGAATAAGGAGCACTCTGTTGCTCGATTCCCTCTCCCCCATGGGACCCAGATAACATTCAGTCACAGAGTCACACAGAACGCATACAGACCCTTCAACCAAACTCTTCCATGACAACCAAGATGCCCATCTAAGCTAGTCCCATTTGCCCAAAATTGGCACATATCCCTCTAAATCCTCCCTGTCCATCTGAAAGTCTTTTAAATGTACCTGTCTCAACTACTTTCTCCTGCAGCTCGTTACATATATCCACCACTGTCAGTGTGAAAAAGTTGCCCCTTAGGTTTCTATTAAATCTTTCCCCTCTCACTCTAAACCTATGCCCCAAGTTCATGAATCACCAACCCTGGGTAAAAGACTGTGCATTAACCCTATGTATCCAGCTGTAATAATGAAGCCAGGCACCCCAGAAGCTATGACTCTAGTCTAGCAATTCCCAGCAGGTTCCAGTGATGATGTCAAAATGCCATTCACAGTGCACCAATTACAATGGGTTCTCAAGCTGCCGAGTGCCACAATTATATCACAATGGGATGTTCCCAATGATAACCGCAGCTTCTCACAGAGAGCCTTTTTCCAGCAGTTTCCAGTGATGATGCTATATTTTAAGGCTTTAACAATGCCAACTGTAACAAGTTTTTACTGTTAAAATCCTTCCTGCCAGCTTCCAACACACTTTGATACAACGTTGCAACACAGGAACACTCTGAACATTTCACCTCAATGGGATATCACAGCAAGTGCTTCAACAGGAGGGGGAGGACCAATTGGTATTACAATTGGAACAGATGCAGCAGGCAGGGGAAGTGCAAATAGATTTTTATTAAAAGATTTTTTAGGCTGAGGGAGGCAGGTGAGTGCTGGAATTTTACATTCGGGAACGGGTTCAGTTGCATTGGGGGAACGGGTGAGTGGTGCAATATTGCGTTGGGGGAGCACCCCATTGGGGGAGCAGACCCAACGAGTCTGCACTTGGTCTAGTCTCCAATAAAGGAGAGGTCTACAAGCAGATAGGAACACTGTCACCTGCATATTACCCTCCAAGTTACATGCTATCCTGATTTCAAGATATATTGCCATTCCTTCATCATCACCGAGTCTAAATCAGGGAGCTCCCTAACCAACAGCATAGTAGAATAGAAACAGTACTTTTAGCACAAAAAATACGGGCCAAAAGGCCCATTCCCATGCAGTGATATTCTATGTTCCAGAAGTAAAATCATCAGGTCTATGGCAGTTCAAGAAGGTGGCCCACACTACTTCTACGGAGCAATTTGAGTTGGGTCAATAAATCCTAGCCTTGCCTAGGACGCCAAGATTCTGAAATGTAAATAACTTAAAAAAGCATCGCTGTGGCTGTTGTACCTCATTTTTCAAACGTCCTCAAACATTTGTTCAAATATCCAATTGTGGCACTGGATTTGGAAAATCAAGCATTAAAATCAATACCAATGGTGACACCGCAATGCAGATATACTGGATAGCAAAACTCACCTAATATTGCAATCACTATCAACATTCTGGACCATAGGCAGAACATGGGAATGATGGATCTGTTTCAATTTGATGTTCTACAAGAGGAGGCTATTTGATCTCTCACAACTGCATTGCCTCTTTGAAAGAGTTTATCAATTTGTTTCAGTGCCAAGCCCTTTACCCCGTCCTACAAATGTTCCCTTTCAATTTCCTTTTGTAAAAAATGGTTAAATAATAAATCAAATTAAAATACATTAAATTAGAATTATAACAGGCCTTGCAGGCAAGAATTCAGCTTAATAGTTTGATGTTTATAACAACTTAAAATAGATGATATCCTATAAGTAGACACTGTATAATATAAAACTTTGCTTTGGCCCCGTTGGGAATATTGTGTGCAGTTCTGGTCACCACATCACAGTAGTGGATGCAAAGAGGTTTACCAGAATGCTGCTTAGTTTAGAGAACAGTAGCAGAGGTTGAACAAACTTGGATTGTTTTCTTTGGAGCGTCAGAGGCTGAGAGGACATCTGATGGATGTATATAAAATTATGAAAGGAATAAAAGGATAGAGAGCCAGAGTCTTTTTTCGCCAAGATGGAAATGTCAAATATTACAGGGAATAGTTTTAAAGTGAGAGGGGGAAAGTTTAAAGATTTACGAGGCAAGTTTTTATTTAAAAAAACAGGGTAATAGGTGCCAGGAAAGGGCTACCAGAGAAAATGGGGGAAATAGGTATAATAACATTTTAGACACTTTTACAGACTAATGTACAGGCGGGGAAAGAAGGGATATAGAGCATGTGTAGAGAGATGTGCAGTTTAAATGGATGTCAACAATTGATGTCGGTTTAAGTCATGATCAACAAAACCATCATGGGTTGAAGGACATCATGAGCTGTTTCTTGCTGTACTATGAGATGCAAGCTTATCAAAATATAACAACATTCTTAAAGCTCTGGATCGAGCGTATGGAGCGTAGATGTCTCCTCTGACTTTAATCATAAGAGTCTAGGATCAGGAGGCACAGTTTCATAATGATGGCTAAGTGGTTAAGACTTAAAAGTCAGGATTTTTTCCTCACTTAGAGGCTCATAAACCTTTGGAGTTCTCTATCCAAGGGAGCTGTGGAGACCCAGTCATTGTGTGCTCATTCAAAAACAGATAGAGATTTTTGAACTTATGGGGCAGGTCCTTCGTCTTTCAGGAGACACTAAGCTGAATCCCAATCTGCTCTCACAGAAATACATAGAAGATCTAATGGCACAATCTTGAGGAGCACAGGAATTCTCCCAGTACCCTGGCAAAAATTGTCCACATATTCAAAAATTATCATCTGATCATTCATGACATTCTTCCTCAACGGTCTCGTTTAGCTCAGTTTAAAAATAAATTATGCCTTTAAGGATAATATATTATATGGTGCTCATTTGAAAGCCAAGATCGCATATAAAGAAAATCTTGTTGGTGCCGTTCTTCTGTTGTATTGAAATGTATTGCATTTTTATGCAACATCCATGCTTAAACTATTATTCATGAGTTCTTTTGAACAATAACAAATTGTACGTACAGCATTTAAATCTGCTGAACTTCTGTTTCTGTTCTACATACCAAATAAAAAAAGAACGTGAAGCTATTGCAAATTCAATTAGGCTGAGCATAGGAAATAGTAGGGGGGGAGAGGGCACTTTGTACCGAAAATGTTCAGAAACTACAGCATGAGGAATAAACCAATTTTTCGGAATTCCAGAGGTGATTTGATTGCCCTTGATAGAAATGCAGTATTTAACTAGATGTGATATGAAGGTATCCTGATAAGACTGAAGTTTATGGGTGTCAAGTGGAAACCATCCCAATGGTTGGCGTCATCCCTTGCACAAAGAAAGTTGGTCATGTTTGGAGTAAGTCAGCCATCCCTTACCCACTTTTTGTGATTGAAGCACTTTCAATCTGATCCCCATTTCTGATGCTCAAATTAAAAGCCTTTAATTTTAATAAAGAACTGGCATAGTCATTCACTAATTCTCTTCAGCTTCTGGGCTTGCTATAGACAAGGTATGTTGTTGCAGTAATTAACAACTAGTCACTGTGATTGGCAAAACGAGAGGGTGGCGGATTTCCGCTTCCTGGGAATCCATATTGAGGAGGACCTGACGTGGAGCGTGAACACCACTGCGCTGCTGAAAAAGGTCCAGCAGAGACTGCACTTCCTGAGGGTGCTCAGGAAGAATAACATCACTCAGAGACTGCTGCTGTCCTTTTATCGGTGCTCCATTGAGAGCATACTAACATACTGTGTATGCGTGTGGTACACCAGCTGCACAGCGGCTCAGAGGAAAGCGCTCCAGAGGGCCATTGACAACGCCCAGAGGATTGTCGGCTGCCCTCTCCTTACCTTGGAGGACTTACACAGTTCCCGCTGCACCAAAAAATCCCAGAGTATCATAAAGGACATTTCCCACCCCGGACACTCCCTGTTTGAACTGTTGCCGTCAGGCAGACGGTACAGATCTACAAGGACAAGGATGAACAGACTAAAAAACAGTTTTTACCCCACTGCTATAAAAGCACTAAATGTAGCCGCCAAGGAACGCAGGGGCGAGACATACTAAGGGACTGTGGTACACTGTGAAATCGACAGAAGGATGGAGGGTTGGGTGTTTATGCGTGCTATTTTCGTGATATTTATTTTAGTTGTTTATCTTTTAATATTTTACCTTGTATGTATCGTTAGCTTTTAGAAATGTTTGAACGGTGCACTGACTGGCTGACATTTTTAAATTTCGTTGTACATGGTCCATGTTACAATGACAATAAAGAAACTATTCTATTCTATATTCTATTCTACCATACATAGATTGGTCAACCTTCAGGGATTTGTGCCATAGTTACGAGAGATGTCTTGTAGATTAGCAAAGCAACAGTCTTATATATTCAGAGTCACAGAAATAATACATTAAGATAATCACACAAACTCTTCATTGCCATGCCTAGGTTAATCGTGTCTCACTAACAAGACAATCCATCAGAGTTGACAGTACATTGTCAAAGCCACAGACAATGAACTACTCAACATTGACTCCTGACTACTTTAATACAAATGGCACTGGATCAGGCAAGGATAAGGAAACCTCTGAATTATCACTTACTACCCTCCCTCACCTGAATTGACCAGTATTGTAATCAGCCCAGCCGAATAAATACTAAAATAGCAGGTCAGAAGGTGGGTACTCTGCATCTACAAGGCACAAGTTGGGTATTGAATGTAGACTATTCAAAACACAAAGTGCAAGAGTAACTCAGTGAGTCAGGCAGCATCTCTGGAAGACATAGACTGGTCTTGACTGAAGAAGGTCCTGACACGAAACGTTGCCTAACCACGAGCCCCTGAGATGCTGCTTGACCCACTAAATGGCGAATTTTCCAAATCCCCTCCAAAGTACATTGAGAGAAAATGGAGTCAACATTTCAGGTTTATGATCCTTCATCCAAATAGATGAAAGGTCAATGAATTATCACATTAACTCTATTTCTTCAAAGAAGTGTCCCCCTATTAAACATTGTTTGAATCATTTTTATTTCTAATTACCGGAATGAACTTTGGTATTCTTGTTTTAATTTTGTTTCCTGGTTTCAATCTTGGAGTGTAAAATAACCTTTAGACTTTACAGATAGAGCACAGAAACAGGCCCTTTTGTTGGCCAACCAACAATCATCCCGTACAATAGCACTTTCCTACATACTAGGGACAATTTACATTTATTACCAAAGCCAATTCTCCTACAAACCGGTACGTCTTTGGAATGGGAGATGAAACCAGAGCACCCAGAGAAAGCCCACACGGTCACAGGGAGAACATACAAACTCCATACCGACTGCACCTGTTGTCAGGATCGAACCCAGGCCTCTGGCACTGTAAGGCAGCAACTGTGCCACTGCGCTGCTCTTGAATTCTAGATTAATTTAGAATTTTCTAGATTAATATTCTATAACCTTTAACAATCTTAGATCTCAATGGAACATAATCTCTCAGCTGTTTCCTTTACAGCCTAAATCGGCCAATTCACTTCGGTCTATCCTTCCAATGCAGATCCTCAATACTACAACAAACCCTGGTGACCATTCACTGTACTTTGAATGACTCTCTTATTTCCATACAACTAGAACTACTATCACAATTCAAGATAGTCAGATTATGGAACCATAAAGTTCAATCAACATTTCACTCTGACTCATCAAATCATCAGACGACTAGATCGGGTAGAGGCAGAGTCTCTTGCCCACAGTAGGTGAATCAAGGACAAGACGACATAGGTTTAAGGTGAAGGGTAAAATATTTAATAGGAATCTGAGGGGTAACTGAGTGTATGGAATAAGCTGCCCAGGAGGTAGTTGAGGCTGGGACTATCCCAACGCTTAAGAAACAGTTAGACAGGTACATGAATAGGAGAGGTTTGGAGGGATACGAGCCAAATGTGGGTAGGTGTGACCAGTGTAGCTAGTTGGATGATGAGGGTAAGTTGGGCCAAAGGATCTATATCACTCTATAACTTTGACTCATGCTCCAGTTACACTGTTCAACATCTCACAACTTTGTTGATATCCCATTGCATTGGTTCAATAAAGGATTTGTGTAAAACCCATGAATCAGTCTACCACCATATGATAAATGATCCCTTGCAATGAATTGGCGGTGACACCTTTAGTCGTTTGAAGCTAACAGCTATGTTTACTGAAAGAGATTACCACAACTCCCCTACAAAGCCCGAGTGCTTGGTTGTATCTGTCCAATTTAAGGTGAGCAAAGTGGGAAATATACCAGTTTTAAAGAGGTTATATGGCCATATTTGAAGATGGGCCTTGTTATGCCCTGCCCATACTATACGTCACAATTGCTCGAATTAAACTCTACCTGCCATTTCTCCGCCCCTTTCTGTAACTGATCTATATACCACCAATCCTATAACAGCTTCCTCACAATTCAATTTTGGTGTTCATAAGTCATAGGAGCAGAAGTAGTCATTTGGTCCATGCAGTCTACTACTCTGCCATTCAATCATGGCTGACCTATCTTTCCCTCAACCCCATTCTCCCACCTTCTCCCCATAACCTTTGACACCCTTACCAATCAAGTATCTGTCAATCTCTGCCTTAAAAATACCCAATGACTTGGCCTCCCCAGCCCTCTGTGGCAATGAATCCCACAGATTCACCACCCTCTAACCAAAGAAATTCCTCCTCATCCTCTTTCTAAAGGTACATCCTTTTATGATGAGGCCATGCCCTCTGGTTCGAGACCCTTCCACTAGTGGAAACTGGTGATGTCTTCAAACTTCCTAACCGATCTATCTTCATCTACGTCCAAATGATTTATAAATAACCACAAACAGGGGTCCCTGCACAGATCACTTCAGAATGCCACTGGTCACAACTTCCAGCCAGAATAACACTCTTCCACCACTACCTTCTTCCATAGGTAAGCCAATTCACAATCCAAGCTACCAAGTCACAGTGGAGCCTATGCATTTTAATCTTCTAGATCAGCTTAATCTGGAGGACTTTATCAAATGCTTTTCATGAAGAACATGAAATGCCTTAGTAAAGTTCATGTACCCAACACCCACTGCCCTACTCTCAATCACCTTTGTAACTTGAAAAATCTCGATCAATTTTGTAAGACATGACTTGCCATGGATAAAGATATGTAGGAAAGAACTGCAGATGCCGGTTTAAATCGAAGGTAGACACAAAATACTGGAGTAACTCAGCGGGTCAGGCAACATCACTGGAGAGAAGGAATGGGTGATGTTTCGGGTCGAGACCCTTCTTCAGATAGATAAAGTCATGTTTGTGGTTCCTAATTATCCCATTCTCTTCCAAATTCTTTTCTGAAGAATCCTCTCCAATAGCTTCGTACCACTTAATTGAGGCTCACCGTCCTATGATTTCCTGGGTAACCTCTAGTTTCCTTAAACAATGCAACAATATTGGCTACTCTCCAGTCCCACGTCTGTGGCTAAAGATACAACGATCTTCGTTAAAGTCTCTGAAATCTCCTGCCTTGCCTCTGTCAATAACCTGGATAGATCCCATGAGGCCCTGGTGATTTTATCCAACTTAAAGAGGTCCAAACGCCACCTCCTCCTTGATATCAAACTGTCCTAGACTATTAGTATACCCCACACTGATCTCATTATTCTCCATGTTTTTCTCTTTGGTGAATATAGATGCAAATACTTGATTAATACTTCATCTACAATTTATGACTCCAAGCATAGATACCTTATTTTATCCTTGTTGGAATTGTATTTCAACATTTTTTAAATGTTATTAAATATTGGAAATATTCACATTTTTCACATTTGACCGATTTGGCCAAGTCAAATAGTGTAGTACAGATGGTATTAGTGATTGTGAGCAGCGCTTGTTCTGGCCTCTCATGTGTTGGAGTTGGATGTGATGTGATGGAGCAAATGTTCAAGGCGTCAACCATCGGTGCAAACACAAATTTTGGAGGCCATTGTCATGGGGACAGTTCATTCCAGCATTACTACGCATGGGTGTAGGATTTGTGGTGGTGGTGGTGGTGGTGGTGGGGGGGGGGGGGGGGGGGGGGGGGAGGGGGGAGGGGGGAGGGGGGAGAGGGGAGAGTATCCTATTCCTGTTGTAGAGTCTCAACCTGAAACGTCAACTATCCCTCTGCCACCACAGATGCTGACTGACATTCTGAGTAGCTCCAGTGATTTAGGCTCTTCACTGAAGATAAGTTAGGTTAAAAACTAAGAGGGCAGGACAGAAGGTGACAGAGTCTCGAACAAGGTGGCATAGTAACCAGATAAAGGAGCAAAGGTACACAGGATTTTTTTTCTAGAATGCTCTACCTTGCAGTGTTGTGGAGGCTAGATCACTGGAGAAATTTAAAGAGGAGGTGGTAAATTGTTGAAAGATCATGGAATTAAGTAGGACATAAAAGAGTGATTGCGTCATAATCGCTTAAAAAAATGGGGACCATCTTGCTTATTTTCCTTGTGTTCCTGTTACTTCCAGATCGCTGTGCCTGGAACCAAGAGCTCAGTGTATTTTTTGAAACAAAGATTACACCACTTTTCTCTTCCTGGTGATCTTGTAACCGCCGGCACCAGCAGTGACAATTTGTAACCATATACCATTTTAGAAATAAGTAACCCTTCTAAGTGCTACCAAACAAAAACTGACAAAGCACAGGGGAAGCAATAGGATAGGTGTTAGCAAACTAAGTTTTAAGCATTTTAAAGAACAAGTAGAGAGGTGGACAAGTTTAAGAAGGAAAATCTAGAGTGCAAGTTATATACAGCTAAGGACCGTTGAATCCAATGGCCTGACATTCTACGAAAAACTGTTTAATTTCCAGCTAAGAGTGATTCACTGCCAGGCAAACATACGGTCACTTTATATCAACAGTGGTATTAACAAAGCATATGTTTCACATGTGAATCTGAAAATATGCTGAACTTTATCCAGCTAGAAAGCTAGATCAGTAACAAAAAGTCTTGGTCTTTAACCCACATCTTTTGTGCACCTGAAGAAAGATCTTACATTTGCAGTAAGTAATGCAGTGACTCACATTTTCAGACACTAGCCAGAGTGACAATCCCTTATAAGTGAATCACTTATAATGCAATTCGCATGAAACATATTTGTGCTTTAATATATTGCCAAATTTGAATATTTTGGCCTTTTAACTTCGCCAAAGCACCCAAACCACCATTTGCAGTAAGTAATGCCTTTTAACTTCAAGCCAAAGCGCCCAAACCACCATTTGCAGTAAGTAGTGCCATTTAACTTCAAGCCAAAGCACCCAAACCACCATTTGCAGTACGTAGTGCCTTTTAACTTCAAGCCAAAGCACCCAAACCACCATTTGCAGTAAGTAGTGCCTTTTTACTTCAAACCAAAGCACCCAAACTATCATTTGCAGTAAGTAGTGCCTTTTAACTTCGCCAAAGCACGCAAACCACCATTTGCAGTAAGTAGTGCCTTTTAACTTCAAGCCAAAGCGCCCAAACCACCATTTGCAGTAAGTAGTGCCATTTAACTTCAAGCCAAAGCACCCAAACCACTATTTGCAGTACGTAGTGCCTTTTAACTTCAAGCCAAAGCACCCAACCCACCATTTACAGTAAGTAGTGCCTTTTTACTTCAAACCAACCATATTTTCATTTTCAAACCACGATAAGGGGACTCACCGTTGAGTAGACATGTGTTCAGTGTTATTCAGAGCTCAGAGAGACGTGACCCTCTGGCTTCCTCCATCTTGCAGAGACTGAGTGAGGCACACCACTTCCTGGTTTTATAGTCCCTCCCCCTCCCTCCAGCAGGGGCAGCAGAGAGAATGGCAATTTAAAAAAAAACATTAATATCTCTCTGATTTTTCATCGATGGGGGAAATCCTCTGGTCCAGGAAGGTGGACGTGGGCTCTGAGCGAGGTGGCCAAAAATGACGGGCGTAGGTGGCAGCGTTCTCTTGGAAATCGCACCACAGTGGGCCAAAAGCGGTCAAGATCAGACTTTTAGAGATAGATAGATAGATAGATAGATAGATAGATAGATAGATAGATAGATAGATAGATAGATAGATAGATAGATAGATAGATAGATAGATAGATAGATAGATAGACAGACAGACAGACAGCGGACAGTGGAGGCCAAATCACTGGATGGATTTAAGAGAGAGTTAGATAGAGCTCTAGGGGCTAGTGGAGTCAAGGGATATGGGGAGAAGGCAGGCACAGGTTATTGATAGGGGACGATCAGCCATGATCACAATAAATGGCGATGCTGGCTCAAAGGCCCGAATGGCCTCCTCCTGCACCTATTTTCTATGTTTCTATGAATATCCACACCACGGGAAGAAGTTTCTCCGGCTGTCACCAGTTTCTCCTGTCTCCTCATGGCAACTGGCATTGGTATTACTTTATTATTGTCACACGTACAATACCGCAAAAAGTTTTGTCTGTGTGCTATCTAGTCCAATTATTGTATACTGTATGCGAGTACAATCAAACAAGTACAAAAGGCAGTGCACAGAAAAAATTACTAGTGTAGAATATGGTGCAGCATTAAACCATTAGTTAGAGAGAAAGTCCAAGGTCCATAACGAGGTAGTTTGGAAGATTGGGACTAAACTTATATTTCAGTAGTATAATAACAATAGTTAAGGAGCTGTTCCTGAATTCGGTGGTATGTGCTTTCAAGCTGTTCTGCCTGAATTATAATTATGTTATGAGGCAGAGTGAAGCTTAGATGGAGTCAATCGTGGGGAGAATAGTCTGTGTGATGGACTGGGCTGCTCTCTGCAAATTTTTTGCAGTCTTTGGCAGAGCTGTTCCCAAACTGAGCTGAGATTTATCCCAATAAGATGCTTTCTACAGAACATCTGTAGAAGTTGGGAAGAGTTTTTGGAGACATGCAGAAGTTCCTTAGTCTTCCAAGGAAGTGGAGGCATTGGTATGCTTTCTTGGCCATAGTTTCAATGTGATTGGTACAGGATAAATTGTTGGTGATAATGACACCAAGTAATTTGAAGCGCTCAAACATGCACCTTTGATGCAGACTGGGGCATGTGCAGCACCTTGTTTTCTGAAGTCAATAACTAGGTCCTTTGTCCTGCTGACATTGAGGGAGAGGCTGCTGCCTTGACACCAGGTTAGTGGCCCCATAGCAGAAGCATCCACATCGCAGAGCTGGAAACTGGAAGTATCCGGAGCTAATTCTGCTACCACTATCATCTATTGTGACAAGTGATGGCTTCTACTGATTGTCGCCGGAAGCTTGCGTCCTTTTCAGGACGGACGATGAAAGTGAGATCAACATTTGTAACAAGATGGACACGAAAAGAAGAAGACCACGTTAGTAAGCTGTACTCCATCTCATCATTGTTTGAAATCCTGCCACTGCTATGGTATAATTTGCAAACTTGTAAATGGAGTTAGAGCCCAATTTGGCTACAGTCATGAGTGTATAGCAAGTATAGAAAGGGGCTGTTATCACAGTCTTGCGAGTCCACAGCACCAGAATAGTATAACAAAAGCCTCACACAAGCAACTGAAATTCCGATGAATTACATTTTAAAGTACATAGAGAGAGAATAGCGACCCTTAGGGACCAAACCAGTCATCTTTGGGAGGAGCTGAAGAGATGAGCAAGGTCTTCAATGAGTATTCTCCTCTGTATTTACTGTGGAGAAAGACTTGAAGACAAGAATTTAGGACAATTAATGGAGATGTATTAAGGACATCTGTATTAAGGTTGAGGGGGTATTGGGCACCCCAAGACATATGAAGGTAGATAAATCTCTCGGGCATGATCAGATAAATATGGGGACACTAGAAAAGAAATCAATAGGAGCCCTGACGATGATATGAATCATGGTGAGGTGCTGGATAACTGGAAGGTGGCTAATGTTGTGCCACTATTTAACAAAGGCTGGGAACTACAGACTAGTGAGCCTAACATCTGTGGTGGATAATTTACTGGAAAGGATTCTGAGGGATAAGATACATATGCATTGGATATACTGGGGCTGATTAGGGATATTAAGCTAATATCAAATGTCAAAAATTGCACCAGCCTATCGGAGGTGCCAAGACATGATTAGAGCCTCAATGATAGACACACAATGCTGGAATAACTCAGCGGACCAGATTGCATCTCTAACTAATTTCAGGTCATCCAAGTAAGATTGTTTCATATTTGTTTCAGAATGCTTCAATCTATAGGGAGGTTTCACGGCAGTGGGGTCACGACCCATGACCCGTACTGTTGCTACGCTACTCCAAATGGATTACACGCGATGAACTGCAGGTAGGCACTTACCATTGTTTCCAGCGTAGCGGGCCCGTTAAAACCCGCCGAAAATGTCAATTTTTGCGCTGCAAATAATTATGGAAATCGGGATAAGCGTGTGAGACATTTATCCTACTTCAGAATTCCAAAAGTGAGGAGAAATGACGGTAGATAGAAGTGAGAGCTGAAGGGACAACAACAGACAGAGTGCTTAGCGAACATTGGCCGTTTGCTCACGGCATTTCATCAACTAAGGCATTATTTGTGTTTTTTCTTGATTTCTTTGGCATCTAAAAAGTTTCAGAAGTGATAAATCTGGCTGTAAATTTTTTAAATCGCCCATGGTTCTCAAGTGGGTTTTTACATACAAAATGAAAACGCATCTGAAGAAAATTTTACAGCCAGATTGATCACTTCTGAGACTTTTTAGATACCAAAGGAATCAAGAAAAAACACAAAAAATGCCTTCCTGTTGATGAAATGCAGTGAGCAAACGTGATAATTCCCAATATTTTCAATTACGATATCTGCACAGCCAATGTTTCCCAAGCACTTTAGCTGCTGTTGTCCCTTCAGCTCTGCTTCTCTTTATCTTCATTTCACTTCACTTTTGGAATTCTACAGTTGGGTACATGTCTCTCACACTTTCCCCAACTTCCACAATTTTTTTTCAGCGTAAAAATTCAACATTTTGGCGGTTTTTAACAGGTAGGAAAGTACGCGTTTCTTGCATTAATAACATATATCGGAAGTGACGGATGTCCTCCAGATGGATTGAGCGGCACCGAGCGTCAAGCCCTATGACCCAGTGACCTTTATTTCAGTACTCTTAAATTTTAAGAAAGTTATGGGCTTTTGACTGTCCTTGATCACAGCTTTTGAGTTAAGTCAATGGAAAAGCAATAGGGAAGAAGCTAATTTCCGAGTATGAAAATGGCCATAACTTTTTTAATACTGAAGATATGGAAGTGAATTAGGTGCCAAATTAAACTTTTTTATGCTTTATCTGATGGGAATACATTTTTTAAATCTCAAAATTTTGTAACATTGCTACCTATGTGGTGAAGTGGAGAGATAAAGAACAAAGAATGAATGATATGCAGAAAAAGTAACGATGATAAAGGAAACAGGCCATTGTAAGCTTTCCACTGACTGGTTATTTTAGCACGCAACAAACGTTTTTCACTGTACCTCGGTACACGGGAGAATAAAACGAAACTAACTGCAATGAATGAGAGATTATTACTGCAGCCGACTCCTCCGGCGTGAGGCGCCTCAGACTCACCTCAACAGGGACGCGCTGCGGTGTAATAACGGTTTCCAGCCAGTGCTCGTGGGTTTAACGTCACGGCCAAGGTGGTGGACCTGTGACCCGCGGGTACGCGCGGGGCGTGACGGGAGTTGTAGTTCCCGTTGTCTAGGGGGAGGTGCACGCCCATCCGACGAGCGTTTGTCCCTGTGACGCACTAGGTGGGGAGGGGACTGGGACTGGGACTGACACTGACTGCGCGTGCACGCGGCTGCGAGCGAGCGAGCGAGGGCGCGAGCGCGTCCGTTACAGGCGGGCGCCGGGTCAGTCGGTCGGCGGGAACTGATCGGATCTTCGTCCCGCCGTTCGCGTTGCTGAGGCGGCGAGAGTGAGAGGGGGAAGACCGACTCACCCCCTCCGAGGAGGAGGAGGAGAAGGTGGAGGAGGTAGTGGAGACTGAGAAGGGGGAGGGAGCTGAGGTACTCCGGACCATGCCTCGGGACAACATGGCCTCCTTGATCCAGAAGATCGCCCGTCAAGCTCGCACCACCTTCAAAGCGCTGCCGCCGGCCGACGCCGGCAGCTTCCAGGCCAATCTGGCCAAACTGAGCAAACTACTGGAGAAGATCCAGGCCGAGGATCTCAACCTGGGTCCCCGGAGGAACGGCGGGCCGCCTCCGCCCCAGCTCGGAGCTCACCAGGGACCCCCGGTCACCTACATGCACATCTGCGAGACCGACTCGTTCTCCATGGGGGTGTTCCTGCTGCAGAGCGGCTCCTGCATCCCGCTGCACGACCACCCGGGCATGCACGGCTTGCTCAAGGTGCTCTACGGCCAGGTGGCGATCAAGTGCTTCGACAAGGAGGAGGTCGAGGAGGAGGAGGAGGAGGAGGAGGACGAGAACGAGAACGAGGAGGAGGCGGCGGCCGGATCTGGGGCGGACGTGCAAGGCGTGCAGTTCAACCCGCCGCTGTTGCAGTGCCAGCGAGCGGCGCTGCGGAAGTCCCTGCGCAGGTCGAGCGACGTGCTGAGCGAGGCGAGCGACCCATGCCTGTTGACCCCGGTGCAGGGCAACATGCACCAGATCGAAGCGAGGGACGGGCCAGCCGCCTTCCTGGACATACTGGCGCCTCCGTACGACCCGGACGAGGGAAGGGACTGTCACTACTTCAAAATGCTGCAGGTGTCGGGGAACGCGGGCGATGACAGCCCCGAGTCGCCGCAGCAGCAGCCGTCGCAACCCATCTGGCTGCTGGAGGTGCCTCAACCAGCCGACTTCTGGTGCGGAGGGGAACCTTACCCTGGTCCCAAGGTCTCCCCTGACTGAACGGCTGGCAGTTCTTGCTTTCAGACCATCACCATCCATGGTGTCTTTATCTCCTTCCTCTCTCTCCCTGTACAGTGATGAATTATCAATGTGCTTTTTACAAATTCGGCCTTGTTTTTGCATCTTTGTCCAAGTAATAGACACCCCAAATTACCACTGAAGAATAGGAAGCTTTAAAGCCTGGAGTTTCTTGGTAAAACTGAGATATTTGTGTGATCGTGCACGCATCTTGGCTTGCCCAGAAGTTATTTCAATTTAAGGTCTGGCCTAGCACTTAGTGGCATACATCCTACTACATATATTTACCAAAATTTGGGTACTACTTGCTTATTAAACGTTAATCACCTTATACAGACTGTATTAAACACTCATTTCTCTTGCCCACATCATAATTAATTTATTCAAATGGTTGTGTATACTTTTAGTTTTTCCCAAATATATAGAATGGGAACAGACTATTTTTCCAGTAAGTACTTAACACCACTGGTAGCACACACTGCTAACAATCAGACTTTTTGGATACATTGGATCCAGTGGTGTTTCCCTCGTTAAGAACCATTGAACATCTTTAAAGTTGTCATCGATCTAAACATTTGGCAGACACCAGAAAATGCAGGCCCACAAACTTGGAACATTTTTGTCATTGTCAATTATAACAATTGCATGCAGAATAATCCAAGCAAAAATTCATTATCTTCATTAAATGTACTTTCAGCTGAATCTGACCGTTTTAAAAAGAAAGGAAAAGGGCATATTGAGAGGTTAATGCTCTAATGGTTGCCAGCATGAGGCCCTGTGTTTGTATTAAAGGTTACTGCGATGCCACACAAGTGAAGAGTGCATTCTCTCATAACGATGATCTCAGCACATTGGCAGCAGGTTGATTCAAAGCTCTGTGTACTTGGATAGTATCTGGGCATCTAAGGTAGTGGAATTGATGAGGGAATTTTATATGACCAGTAAATCACTTGTGATCTTACACATCATATATGTTTTAAAAACCACTTCCATTTAAAAATATATAAAACCTTTTGTTGGATAGTATTTAATTGTTATCAGATCCATTATTCAATAGCATAATCAACAGATTTGATACGATTCGAACTTGAACCTGTGAAATTCTTCTTCATTATAAGTATTTATAATGGACAAATACACTATCTTTATCTAAACTGGGGCTGGATTTTCTTGTATTCTGCTGAGTTACTCCAGTTTTTTTGTGTCTACTGGTCGTAATGCATGTCCTAATACTTTAGAAAAGCTAAACATGGTCTTATGAAGAGAAACAAAGCCAAATAATTGCTTTATAGCATAAGAAACAACTGTAAACATTAGGTTCAACATGGCCATAATTCTCAAACATAGCTTAAGATTTAGTATATCCATCCATTATTTGACAGTGCACGATAAATACTCAATACTCATCTCAGGAAATGTTCCTTTCAGACCCTTTTGCTGAAAGACTTCTTTCTAAAACTTAACAGTCTCCAAACTAATGAAAAAGTTTATTTTTACTGTATTATTAGTTATGTTTTTAATCACGGTGCCCTTCTTGGAGGGGTACAAATATTTTGCTGTCCTTGACGATGCAGAATCTGAATTATCATTTTTAAAAAAAGTTTCTGAAATATCACCATGTAGTTTTGCATGCTATGGGATTGTAACCGATCAACCAATATATTAGCTGAACTGCAGCAATCTGACATTGCAGGTGTGAAAATGATTTCCTGTTCATTTCATTCATGTGTGAAATTTGATTTCTGATCAACTTGGAATCCAACTGGTTTGTCCAGATTTCAAGTAAAAATCATTTAACAACTTGTATTATTATTTGGTTGTACCATTTCAAAAGTACATGGGAGAAGACTATTCAAAATATTGGAAAATATTAAGAGCAATAAAACATTGTGTGATTTTACTAATGCTGTATTCTGCAGTGTAAATTCTTAAACTTTAAGCATGCAAAGCAGCATCCAAAATCTAAGATACACGCCTATTTCATAATTAAGTTCTCAAATAATAAAACTTGCACTGACCAGATTGGGTATTTCTGGAAAGTAACGAGTTTTGGTGCATAAAGACTGGAGATTTTGCCCAAAACCATTTGAGCTGTGCACATAAACCAGAAGCAGTGCTGGATAAAAGAATCGTAAAGTATGAGCTTGCTGTAACCCATGCTAAACAGCACATTTAACAATGAGAAAGCTCACACTATTCTAATGTACACATTTGTATCATCTTAAAAGAAGTTCAAGGCACTGGCAAAATTACCTGCCTTATCCTTGCTCTCCTTGAATAAAGATGCCATATTTGCATTTGTTTTCCAGTCATCACTTATCTCATCTGTGGCAAGATAAGATTTAAAAATTCTGGTATTTTCCTTCATCTTCCCCTCCAATCTTATTTTGAGCACTTCAACCACTGCTCACACCTTTGCCCTCCGAATTTATTTTTTACATACATCCTTACGCATTTTGCACTCCTGTCGGGCCTTTCCTGTTTCTGGTTCTCCATACCTTCCATCAGCTATCATGTCTCACCACTACATACTGAACCTAGTGCAGTGTTCCTGTCTCATCTGGTTGTCTTTCTTCAGCCTGCATTACACCTTTCCATTTATTGTACCATCCATGGCAAAAGTTTCAATTGTACCATCTCTTGATAATGAATGTTCTCGCAGAAGTCTTTCAATGCCGCTATATCTGAAAAAATATCATGGAAAATACTGGGAAGTCCTGAAGGATAGGAAAGATGGTATGTTAGCATCAAATTTTGTTCTCACCTGAATATAGTTGCATAATTTTACAACTAACATTTCTAATAAGTATTTTACATACAATTAGTTTCATATTTAGTGTTTATAGAATGGACCAGAATAGCTACAAACAAGAAGAATGGACAACAACTCATGATGTTATCCTGCTAGGCACTTTGCCCCAAGCACGTATCATCCACACCCATTTTTAAATACCATGGGGTGAAACAAATGCGTTTCTTTCATCCTTGTTCTTCATCATGGCCTGATAGAGATTTTAAAGTTTCATCTCCTTGTGAGCTGACATGAAGTTCTTTAATGTGTTCTGCCTTTCCGTCATATTATCCCTCAGCATTTCTAATATATTCAATCTCGTGAAGAAACTTTGTTGTCAATAAGCAGAAGAAATTATTTGATTTTGAAAATGGATAGACTGCTGGTAGCTTCAGCAAGTGAGACTATTATGCATGGCTTAAACTGCTAGTTGGCACAGTCGGCTCTGTTTTATTTAAGGAACACTTGTGAAAAATCGTCAGGCCATTGTGAACCTTAGCTGGTAAGGGACTGAAACGGTACTTACATGGATCATGTACACGGACTTTAGCTTAAAGGCAGAAAATCCTATTTGTGGAAAAGAAACAGGACGAACCCTTCTGGTCGAAGACTCTTTGTATTTCCAGCATGTTCTGTTCATATTTTGGATTTCAAGCATCTGCAATTGTTTTGACTTTACCTTAATCAGGTATTTATTAGGCTATGTCATAAATTTAAGTTTTAATTTAGCACATTTCAAACATTGTCTGATAATTTAAGAATCACCCAGCAGTCATTACTATGGACTGGTTATGTTTGTTTGAGTCAATGAGAGTGTAGTCTAATGGGCCTGTCCCACAGGCGATTTTTCAGCAGACTGCTGGTGACTGTCAAGTTGATAATGGAATGTTGATAATGGTACAATTGAAGTTTCCTTCCGTGCCGTGTGGATTTTTTAGACAGTGCTTCCCCCGCTTGCCCAGTCTAAAAAAATCACATGGTGCAAAGCCAAGGTGATACAGACACACACCGCGATGAATAGGAAGGTTGACTGTAAAAATACGGCTAAAGCACTCCCTACAGTAAGTCCTTTGAAAGAGGGAGGAGAGGGGGGAGAAGGAGTGAGACAACTTTTAAGAAGCCAGAGACACACGGCTGAAGCTCGGTGGACATTTAACATTACCGGTCAGTTATCCTTGGTTCTGCGAATTACTGCTTTTTTTTCCCAATGAGCCAAAGAAATTCACCAGTCAGCACCGGCTACAACCTCCGAGAACCTTCAAGCTCCTGGCAACCCATTAGGACCTCCTGGCGACCCACCTATGACTCGAGAATTCTCGCTACTCTCCATGGTGGTTTCATTCTAGTCGCCGTTAATTTTCAACATGTTGAAAAATTCACGGCAACTATAATGAGGCGGCGACAAGTTACCAGAATATGGGAACTCCTCGCGACCATGAAGGCAACCACCCGCAAACATGTGGCGACTGCATAGTCTTCTGCAGTCGCCTAAAAAGTCGCCTAAGTGGGACAGGCCCATACTGCAACCATGTCAGGAAAAATCTCCGTTCCGATAAATGTATATTGGAATTGCACTATTCTGTTTAATTTAATAAATAAGAATACAAATTGAGACAATTATAATGGTTTACATTATTTTCAAGATGGTCACTTTAAAATAACCCGTTTTCTCTCTCCAACATCACTGCTTATTTACATATGCCTAATATAGCCACCTGTTTATATATAATGGCCTTCTCCCGAGTATTACTAATTGACCCAATCAAACCAACCATGTACTTAAATAGAAGATCAAATCTAAAAAAATAAATAAATGTTTCTGCTAAATCAAGAACTTCCTTGATGGCAAATGGTTCTTATTGGGTAGACTAATAAGGGGAGAAGACAACATTCTGTGGATAAAGGCTTAGAATATATGCATGAAAGGCGGTATGGTGGCGCAGTGGTAGAGTTGCTGCCTTACTGCGCTTGCAGCACCGGCAACCTGGGGTCGATCCCGACTATAGGTGCTGCGTGTACAGAGTTTATACATTCTCCCCGTGACCGCGTGGATTTTCTCAGAGATCTTTGATTTCCTCCCACACTCCAAAGACGTACAGGTTTGTAGGTTAATTGGCTTAGTATAAGTGTAAAATTGTCCATAGTGTGTGTAGGATAGTATTAATGTGCGGTGATCGCTAGTCGATGTGGGCCGAAGGGCCTGTTTCTGCGCTGTATCTCTAAACTAAACAAAGATGATGGAGATCTAAATGAGGTGTTGATTTGAATACCTAGTCTATTTAAAAGTCTTGATTTATGAGTAAATCATAATTACCAAAGGATGAATCAGCCCCAACGAACAAGTCACTCAAAGCAATTAACATTGAACTATAATCTGACAATAATTGGTTCACATGGATCTGGCATGAAAAGGACTGTTGAGAGTTCTGAGAATTGATTGAGGATTTCAACGTCCAGGGAATTAAAAGTTGGAGCAAGTTATTTTCCGCAACATCAAGCGTGGGTTTAAACAAAGTAAGTCCATTATTAACTTATAAAAGTCTAAGAAATGGAGTTGGGATAAATCTTGAAAATGTACAGTGCCCTCCTAATGTTTGGGACAAAGACCCATCATTTATTTATTTGCCTCTGTACTCCACAATTTGAGATTCGTAATAGAAAAAAACCACATGTGGTTAAAGTGCACATTATCAGATTTAAAAAAAGGCAATTTTTATACATTTTAGTTTCACCATGTCGAAAATAAAACTGTTTGTACATAGTTCCCCCCCCCCCCCCCCCCCCCCCCATTTCAAGGCCCATAATGTTTGGTACACAACAATGTAATGTAAATGAAAGTAGTGATATGTTTAGTATTTTGTTGCATATCCTTTGCATGCAATGACTGCTTGAAGTCTGAGATTCATGGTCATCACCAGTTGCTGGGTGTCTTCTCTGGTGATGCTCTGCCAGACCTGTATTGCAGCCATCTTTAGCTTATGCTTGTTTTGGGAGTTAGTCCCCTTCAGTTTTCTCTTCAGCATATAAAAGGCATGCTCAATTCGGTTCAGATTGGGTGATTGACTTGGCCACTCATCAATTGACCATTTTTTAGCTTTGAAAAACTCCTTTGTTGCTTTAGCAGCATTTTTGGGATGAACTGCCAGCCAATAAGTTTTGAGGCATTTGTTTGAACTTGAGCAGATAGGATGTGTCTATACACTTCAGAATTCATTATGCTATTACTATCAGCAGTTGTATCATCAATGAAGATAAGTGAGCCAGTACCTTCAGCAGCCATACATGCCCAGGCCATAACACCCCTACCACCATGCTTCACAGATGAGGTGGTATGCTTTGGATCTTGGGCAGTTCCTTCTCTCCTCCATACTTTGCTCATGCCATCACTCTGATATAATTTAATCTTCATCTCATCTGTTCACAAGACCTTTTTCCAGAACTGTGGTTGCTCTTTTAAGAAGTACTTGGCAAACTGTAATCTGGCCATCCTATTTTTGCGGCTAACCAGTGGTTTGCCTCTTGCAGTGTAGCCTCTGAATTTCTATTCATGAAGTCTTCTGCGGACAGTGGTCATTGACAAATCCACACCTGACTCCTGAACAGTGTTTCTGATCTGTCGGACAGGTGTTTGGGGATTTTCCTTTATTATAGAGGGAATTATTCTGTCATCAGCTGTGGAGGTCTTCTTTGGCCTGCCAGACCCTTTGCGATTAGTAAGCTCACCAGTGCGCTCTTTCTTCTTAATGATTTTGGTAAGCCTAAGGTTTGGCTGATGTCTCTAACAGTTTTATTCTTGTTTCTCAGTCGCATGATGGCATCTTTGACTTTCATTGGCACAACTTTGGTCCTCATGTTGATAAACAGTAATAAAAGTTTCGAAAGGTGATGGAAAGACTGGAGGAAAGACTAGGTGTTGAGAGCTCTCTTATATCTGCATTAAGGAGGCATTTAAACACATCTGAGCAATTACAAACACCTGTGAAGCCATGTGTCCCAAACATTATGGTGCCCTGAAATGGTGGGGCTATGTATAAACACTGCTGTAATTTCTACATGGTGAAACCAAAATGTATTAAAAATGGCCTTTATTAAAATTTGACAATGTTCACTTTAACACATGTGATTATTTTCTATTAAAATTTTCAAATTGTGGAGTATTGAGGCAAATAAATAAATGATAGGTCTTTGTCCCAAACATTATGGAGGGCACTGTATAGAAAATCTTGATCTTACCTGGTTGAGGCTTAACCTTGAATAGAGCGAAATGTAACATGCTTGACAAAAATATATACGTTGTACACATTTATATAATGTATACAGAAGGTTTTATTGAAGGAAGATGCAATGTATGTTACGCCTAATATAACGTTTGAGGAGCAGTCTGAAAGTTTTTAATGGGGAAAGAAAATAGCAGAAATATTTTCAAACAATGATATTGAATGATGTTATATAAAGGATAAATATTTTCCTCAACAATCTTCTGACTCAGTGGTGAGGGTTGTTCGATAATTAAATATACAATCTACTTGGTTTAAAAATAACTACTCATGTGACACAGCTTGTACTAGTCAAAAATTATCAGATTTGTAAATGTACTCTTGCAACAGGAGAAACATACCTTTCTCGTACATTCTTGGTCAAAAGACTGGAGATTCCAGATAAGAAGTTCAATGTACAGAATATCAGAAATGTACAAATTTTTTTGTGCCTTCCACCACAGTGATGAATGCTGTGGTGGATGTTTATGTTACATGTTGTGTCCTGTTTATGCATTTTATTATTTTGTTAACCCATCTTTATGCTTTGTATGGAACTGATTTTTAAATTATGTAAAGCACTTTGGGGTCAATGAAAATTGACTATAAATGTGCTATATAAATAAACTTATTATTATTATTATTATTACAGGCATTGTTTTCCAAATTTTCATGAGGAGAAAAGAGATTGCAGCTTATGAGGACACCAAATTACCACCAGAATATTCCAAATGCAGCATTGTATTGATTTTTTGTTTTAAATCACACTTATCTAAAAATGTTTGTCCCACATGAATTGTGGGTTATCTTTCCCTTTTACCAATGTTAGTGGAAAACGTAACAGAGCACCAAACAGGTTTTCCTGCTATACTCTCACCAACGTCTACAATAAAAACAAAGCAATAGAAAAGAAAGATGAATCAGGTGATCCAATGATTGTGGACCACAATCTTTGAAATGAGATGAGGCACTAAGAATATGAAAAGAGGGCCTGAAAAATCTCTTAATTGCAGCTTTGGAATAAGAAATGTTCTAACATAGAGTATTTGGTGAGAAGTCCATATGTTCTTTTTAAAAAGCAAACAGCTATGGAGCGGTTTTAAGAAAAGGAATATAAAAATATGTGGTGTTGCATTTTTGTTTGTCAAACCAGGGTAGGAACTTCATAGTGAACGATTGCGCCCGAGGGAATGAAATAGAGCAGAGAGATCAAAGAATACGTACTTCATTCCATGATAGAGGCATTGCAGATAGGTAGTGAAGATGCTGGCCATAATCAGTCAGAAAATTGAGTATAGTAGTTGGGATGTTATGTTATAGTTGTACCAGACTTTGGTGAGACCGCACTTGTAGTATTATGTTCCGTTTTGATCGCCTTGCTATCGGATGTTGCCAAGACCCAAGACCCGAGGGCCTGAGGTACAAGGAGAGGTTGGCCAGGCTAGGACTTTTTTCCTTGGAGTGGAGGAGGTTGAAAGATAATGTAATAAGAGGTGAATAAAACCATGAGGGGAATAGATTGGTTGAATAGTTTTTTTCCCTAAAAGTCAAGAACTGGAGGACATGGGTTTAAGGTGAGATTGGAAAGATTTAAGTAGGAATCTGATGGGCAATCTGTCCACACAGAGGGTGAAAAGTGTATGGAATGAGCTAGCAGATTAAGTAATTGAGACAAATACAATAACTATTTAAAAGACATTTGGAAAGGTACATGGATTGGAAAGATTTAAAGAGATATCAGACCAAGTGCAGACCTGTTGGGTATGCTCCCCCAATGTACCCGTTCCCTATGCGTAGCCCCCACGGGAGGTGAGGTCCTCTAACCAAAGCTGTTCCCGAACGTAAGACTCCAGCACTCCCCTGCCTCTCTCAGCAGTGCGATTTTTAAAAAATTCAAATTTTTGACCTCCCACTCCTGTGAGGTGAAAAGTTCAGAGTGTTCCTGTGTCGCAACATTTTATCGAAGTGTGTTAGAAGCTGGCAGGAATTATTTTAATGAAAAATGTGAATCAGAATGTCCGCTCCCCCAACGGTGTGGTCTCCCAATGCAATGTTCCACCAGTCAGCCGTTCCCCCAACGCAACTTAACCCGTTCCTGAACAGGAGATTCCTGCACTCCCCTACCTGCCTCAGCAGTGGATTTAAAAAAAAATTCCTATTGCTCTTCCCCTGCCTGCCGTATCAGTTCCAACTGCAATAGCAATTGGCCCTCCTGTTTTAAAATCCCATTGAGGTGAAAAGTTCAGAGTGTTTCTGGCTTGCACGTTGCATCGAAGTGTGTTGGAAGCTGGGAGGAAGGATTTTAACAGTAAAAATCTTGTTGAAGTTGGCATTTTTAAAACTTTAATTGCAAATAACTTGTCAAATATAGGATGAAATCTTCAGTGAAGCTGATCACTGCTAGCCGAGCCATTGTGATGTCTTCATTTGAAGCTGGTCATTTTAAATTCAAAGTCTTTTGATTTTTTTAAATTTTAATCAGTAATAATTCGATAAATAAACCATAAAATGTTCAGTGAAGCTGATCTCTGCCTAGAGGGGAAAAATGTGAATCAGAATATGTAAAAATCTTGTGTAAGTTGGCATTTTTAAAGCTTTAATTGCGAAATATAGGATGAAATCCTCACTGAGGCTCAGCACAGCTAGTTGAGCCATTGTGACGTCATCAGTTGAATCTGGTGGTTTTAAGTCTTTTGACTTTTTTAGACTTTTAACCAGTAATGAGTTGAGAATAAGTCGAGAAATAAAGCATGAAATATTCAGTGAAGGTGATCTCTGCCTAGAGGGGAAAAATGTAAATCAGAATATGTAAAAATGTAATTGTTACCGTGCAGTGTTTTTGTGAAGATGTAAAGGCAACCACATATACACCCACATATAAACATGCACAAGATCAGACTTTTAATAAGTATATTATGATATGATGTGCCAAACATGGACAGACATGACTAGCTTAGATGGGGGCATCATGGTCCGCACAGTCAAGCTTGGCTGAAGAGCCTGTTTCCATGCTATATGACTCTATACGGGGAATAATGATGAATCAAGAACAAATAGCCCATTCTTTCTCTGGGAAACAAAGGAAAAATTCATTAGGAAATGGGAATTTGAAATAAAAGTGAAAAACGATGTTGAAAGTGATACTTTAATTCTTTGTTCTATTCCTGTCCAGGTTTCCACTTTCTTGCTTCCTACACTTTTGCAACGAATCTCACCATAAACTCAAAATGCATCCTTCGAATCAGGCACAATCTTCTGGTATTTGGATTAGACATACAGTGTGGAAACAGGCCCTTCAGCCCACCAAATCCATGCTGACCAGCGATCACCCTGTATACTAGCACTACCCTAGACACAAGGGACAATTTACAGAAGCAAATTAACTAACAAACCTGCGTGTCTTTGGAGTGTGGGAGGAAACTGGAGCACCCAGATAAAACCCACGCGGTCATAGGGAGAATGTACAAACACCGTACAGATAACCATAGTCAGGATTGAACCCGGGTCTCTGGCGTTGTAAGGCAGTAACTACTGCTGTGCCACTGTGCCAACCCTTCTGGTCTCAATAATGAATTCCCCAATTTCTCCCTCGACGTGCTATTCCTATTGAAACCTTTTATTTCATTTGATTCCTCATTGCCTTCCCTCATCTTGCACAAGCATCCCTTTGTCATTTAATCTCTCCTCCATCAACCCTGACCATTTACTGGGGTTGGGTAATTTGTCCCCATCCTGCACACTAACCCTACATCTTAAAATGTGTTTTTGTCTAATTTTTTGCCATTACTGGAGTAAGGCTATTGACCTAAATGTTTCTCTGCAAATTATGCCTGACCGTCTGAATTTAAGAACATAATAAATCGAAGCAGGATAGGAGGAGTAAACTTATAAACAGTTGGGAAATTTATGATTCATCACCAATTTCCTGTAATAACCGCACATTCCTTGATTTCCAATGTACCCAAAAATCTGGTGCTTGCTATCTTGAATAAACTCACTGACTCTGGCTCCACAGCCATCTTCAATAGGGAAATTCCAAGATTTACCAAGCTCTGGATGGAATGGGCAACCACTTATTTTGATTCTCTGGACAAGCCAGTCATGGTTCATGTGAACCCTGGATCTACTCTTAAAGCCCCATTTTTAAAAAAATTGTATGTTTCAATGAGCTCAAGATATGCAGGTTTGTAGGTTAATGGGGTCCTGTAAACATTGCCTCTAATGTGTAGGATGAGACACTGGGATAACATAGAACTAGTATATGGGTGATCGATTGTCGGCATGAACTCAGTGGGCCGATGGGCCTGTTTCCACATTGCATCTCTAAACTAAAAACTCACATTTTAAGCATTTACGATTTTTTTAATTGCTGTCCACTAACTTCTCAAACTGCATGCTGGTTTACTTATGAGATAATCTACCCGTTTACGCATATCTATACCTGCTGAATGCTTATTTTTGTTAAGCACTAAATAGACAAAGGTGCATTACCAATTTAATATTAAATAGCTATTTAGCTATTTATCATTGTTCCCTTGCAAACACGAAAGAACATAAGTTCATGCAGGACATGGATGGGAGTGGGTTGTGTAAGCGTATTCAGCTGTGCAGAAAATATGCAGTGCCACTAGTGTAACGTTTACCGTCAGGCATGGGTTTAAACAAATTGCAAAATGTGGCTATGAGCAAACTCTTCAAAGAATTTAGCCATTCGATTGAAAAAGTGCAACGTTTGTTGTGAAAATGCTGACCAGGTTAGCAGAGATTCCTGGAGTGTGCACATGTGCAGCTAAACTAGAAATTGCTGTAAGTGAGTCCCTGCTTCTCCACTAGCGCAGCTGTTTGGCAGAGATCTCCAGTATAATCTGCAGGCATTGGTGAAGTGAAGAGGCTTTAAAGGTACTTGCAGACAATCTCACTGTGCAAAAACCCTGTAAACATTAAGTTCAGTTGCACGGTACGTTGTTGTAATTACTGTTTAACAACCACTCTTGCACTAAGCCAAATGAGTAGATCGTTATTCTATCAGATAAATACTTCAAAATGTTTAGCGCATATTAAAATAATACTTTACCTTGTACCTTAGCCCCATGTGAATATTCTGGTTCCTATTTCATGCTATGTAAAATGTTTCAAACATGTTTAAAAAATGTGCTTTTTTAACCTTTGGTTTATTTGTTGGAGGAATTCTACATTGTGATTAGCTGCTAGAAAAATATATTAGAAAAAAAAGTTAAAAATCATGTTTCAAGTCTTCTGTTTCCGATACATCTGAATCTAATGAACTATTAAAACAAAATACAAAAATGCAATTATTGGAGAAAGAAAGGTCATGCATTATACCAAAAAAAGACTCAGTGGGCCAGGCAGCTTCTCTGGAGAACATGGATAGATGACCCTTCAGAGTGAAGAAGGGTCCCAATCTGAAACGTTACCTATCCATGTTCTCCAGAAAAGCTGCCTGACCCAATGATTCACTCCAGCACTTTATGTCTTGTCTTTGTAAACCTGCATCTGCAGTTCCTTGTATCTCTATAAATGATACCATATGTTTTTACAGATCTTGCCAAGTATCCCACCCCTCACAATCCAAACTACTCGCATTTCCCCCAGCCTATTCCACTGATTTCAGAGACCAAATAATCACCCGATATAATACCAAGATATAAACACATCAAAAGAGAATGAATATGAATCCATTTCCTTTAAAGGAGACCAGAATCCTCATAAAATGGAAGCCACAACATGGTAACCACTAACACATAGTACCGTTTTCTGGGATGTAAGAAATACCGGAAGAAAAAATGTAATGGAGGAATAACAGTGGGAAATAGAAACATAAAAACATAGAGACATAGAAAATAGGTGCAGGAGTAGGCCATTCGGCCTTTCGAGCCTGCACCGCCATTCAATATGATCATGGCTGATCATCAAACTCAGTATCCTGTACCTGCTTTCTCTCCATACCCCCTGATCCCTTTAGCCACAAGGGCCACATCTAACTCCCTCTTAAATATAGCCAATGAACTGGCCTCAACTACATTCTGTGGCAGAGAATTCCAGAGATTCACCCCTCTCTGTGTAAAAAATGTTTTTCTCATCTCGGTCCTAAAAGATTTCCCTTTTATCCTTAAACTGTGACCCCTTGTTCTGGACTTCCCTAACATCGGGAACAATCTTCCTGCATCTAGCCTGTCCAACCTCTTAAGAATTTTGTAAGTTTCTATAAGATCTTAATCTTCTAAATTCTAGCGAGTACAAGCCAAGTCTATCCAGTCTTTCTTCATAATATAAGAATTTAGACAGCAGTAGCCATCATCAGTAAAACACTGTTATTCTTTGTATACTGGATTTGTGTCTGGTCACCACTGCACTAAAAGGGTAAAGGATACTGGGCATGCACACCTTGGAAAAAACAAGGTTTAGAAGTAGTACAACTGCTGGTTTTCATATTCCAAATGGATTAGTTGATCCCAATTATGAAAAGACATTGCAAAACTTCCAATACAGTAGAACCACAGAGGACACAACCTACGCTTGCAAATGGGTGGATTTAATTTAAAACTAAACTGTGGAAATGCTAGCTAGGGCCTTTTTGAAAAGATTTGCTTTAGAAATCCAGTAGCCAAAGCATCTTGATAACTCCAGCATTCAAATTCTAGGAAATTGCAACAAAAGTGACTTGCATCGTAACTAAGCCAATCTATAATTTCCAGCGATTTGTGTCACTCTGGCTTTCTTAAAGAGAAGTAAAGATCAGTGACCCGTTAAAATTACTGTATGTAATCCAGTGTTCCACATGTGAAAATTGGATCATTGGAGATCCTACTGCAACATGATTCAATATTTTATTTTCTGAACCGTTATTAATAAATATTGCTACATAACATAGGTCACATGGGTTTAAGGTGACGGGGAAATGATTTAACAGGGGTAACGTTTTCACACAAAGCGTGGTGGATGTATGGAACAAGCTGCCTGAGGAGGTAGTTGAGGCAGAGACTATCCCAATATTTAAGAAACATTTAGACAGGTACTGTACATGGATAGGGCAGGTTTAGAGGGATATGGAACAAATGCAGGCAGATGGGACTAGTGTAGCTGGGACATGTGGCGAGTGTGGGCAAGTTGGGCTGAAAGGCCTGTTCCCACACTATATCACTCTATGATTCTAACACTGTATCTAAAGAGAATTCTTGGACACATTGTTAAATATAAATCAAAAATGATCATACCTGTATCTGTCTGGAGGCGCATGTTTAATCTAACATTCAATCTGAAGAGAATAACATTCAATCTAAAGGGAATTGTTGGATGCATTCTTAAATATAAATCATATATATGTCTGGAAGCATAAGTTCAGCATAGTGCTCCTGCAGAGGTTGGCAAATGTAGCAGCACTACTTAAAAAAGGAAGGGATGAGAAACCGTGGACTGCAATTATACAAGATTTTATCATATCTGTCTGGAGGAGCATGTTGAATCCAACATACAGGATATGATAACTGAAAGACACAGTGTATATTATAAAGGATGTGATAACCAGATACTTTGAAAATCATCATTACATTTAGACAAAATCAAAAAGGATTTACGAAAGAGAAAAAATGTTTGACAAACCTACTGAAGTTTTCTAAGGATGTAACTTGTAGACCAGTTAAAGGGCACTATGGGCATGATGTGTTTGGATTGATTTATAGACATGAAATAGAAGATAGGGATAAATGGATTATTCTCTGAGCTCCTGGTATTCACAATGTGCTTTGAGGATTTGATTAAGGGAACTGTTGATAATATTTCAAAATCTGTCGACAATACAAAACTGAGCATGACTGTACGTTGTGGAAAGTATGCAAAAAGACTTCAAGGCCATTTAGAAAATTTGAATGGGCAAGTACATAGCAGGTGCAGAATAATGTGACTTAATGTGGTTAACCACTTTTGTAGGTGAAACCAGAAGGGGAGACTATTATTAAAATTGTGATAGACCGAGAAATGATGATCTATAAAGAGCCTGGAGATCTTTGCCAATGAGAGCTGGTGCAGCAAGATGGAACATTGACCCAAATCGCAACGGCCTTTGAGTACAAGAGGATATCACACTGCAATGGTACATGGCCTTGGTGAAACCAGACCCAGAGTATTGTATTCAGTTTTTGACTTCTGAATAAGAAAGAATATACTTGGCACAGAGGGAATTTGGTAACTCAAATTTCACTGTACCTTAACTGGTACATGTGACAATTAAATTGAATCTTGAATGCAATAACATTTGCCTGAAAGATTACCTAGGGTGGTTGGATTGTCACATGAAATAGGGTTGACTGAGTCTGTATTTACTAGAATTTAAAAGAAGGAGAGCAAATATCATTGAAGTATATAAATAAATGACATACTGGATGCAGGAGGATGTTTTCTCTGACTATGGGGACATAATATTGTGTTAGAGGACCACCCATGATCCTATTGCATGGCAGAGCAGGCTATTTATTTCAATTGTCTGTACTTTTATGTTAGCTGCTGATGTCATCAATCAAAGCACTCTTCCTTAGATGTATGTTTTGTCTTTGTGAAACATAGAATGAGTGTGGACAGGTGATCGCTGGTCAGTGTAGCCTCAGTGGGTCGAATGGCCTGTTTCCATCTATAAACCAAACCAAAACTAAACTGATGTTAGGTCACCAACGTGAAACATTCATTGTGTTTTACTCTCATGGCTAAAATAACAAAATGTTCCTGTCTTGGATTTTCTATGGATGTACTGCGGTAAATACCTTGACTGGTGCTTCATGGCCAGATAGGATGATTCCAATGCACAGAAATGCAAGAGGCTGCAGAGCATGGTGGATTCAGCCTTGTTCATCATGGACACATTATGGTCTGCCCTAAACCCTACTGTAAAAACCCCCAATAATTCCAAATCAATGACGGACAAAAGACTCTTTGGTGACAAGTAGAGCCAAATTTATTCTGACTTGGGCAATTGTATATTACTCCATCTCACTGTTCCACATCAGTTTGGAACAAAACTGCCTTAATACAAGGGATAAAATCTTTAATAGTACCAAACTAGGCATAGGTCTTGGAGAATTTATGATCTTTGCACAATTATTCTCATGCAGTTAGGATAAACTACATTGCACTTTCCCACTTTATTTAAATTGCTGCCTTTCCAATTACATAAATCTTCCCTATCAGCCGTTTCCTTAATTAGCCAAACGGGATTCTGATCTGCAGACTGACCTGCACTGACTTCATTTTTCTGTGCACTGTTTTAAAAAAAATAATCTTTTGTTTGGCACATTATCGAAGACCTTCTAAAACTCCAAATTAACCACATTAACTCACTTTAATTGGCTCTGCCAGTTGCAATGTCAAATAAATCCAACAGATTTGTCAAACTTAAATCCATGTTAACTCTGCACAATTTTATTATTATTTTCCAAGCTCATGTTTATTTTTGTAGTTTGCTTTCCTAAACACCCATAAATAACAGATCATCAATTAAACATTCCCAAAGTACACAATATTGGATCTGAAATTGTAGTTCCCTCATTGGTTCCTGAACATACTGTTCTAGAAATCTAGTTCTTATCGACACCATTAATTCATCTTTCATACTATTTCTGCTCTTTTGCTTTTCCCAGTCAATGTGGAAATTGTAGTCCCTCAACATTACTGTATTAGTTTTATGTCAAACTGATGCTGTGCATCACCGTTTCTGTTTGGATGGCTTTATATATAATTCAGAACAATGCCTTCTGTTTCTTGCTAATTTTTAACTCCATCAAAACGGATTCCTTGACCTTCTGCACCATGATCCATTTTTCTATTGCTTTTATCACATTCTTTAATTTCAGGCCACCTCTTTTAAAAGTTAACTATCCTGGAATATTTAATTCCCAAACGTGGACTTTTTTCCAATGCCCCTTGTAATGGCTATTAGATGGTACACATTTGGCCCACGGTGGCTTCAGAGCTTTAGTAGCACATTGTAAAGTGTGATGTTAGGTTAGATCAACGTAGTTCTCCAAGTAAGGAACTTCTAATATGTCATGAGATTGTGGCTACGCTTTGCGCAAAGGTTGGAACTGACATTTGTGAGCCAATCCTTGTTTGTTAACCATCTCTAAACTATGTCTGAACTTGTTAACTATCTCTAAAGTAAACTAAACTAAACCAAGGAGACACTCTCACCTCACAGACTTTGTGCTGAGAACACTAAGAATTATTTGTCATATTTATGGATACCAGGGATTTTGAATAATTGCCTGCAGTTTGCATCTATGTAGTTTGGCATGTTTGTTAAGATACGTGGGGATATAAACACGCCATTAAATCATTGTGACAGTTGCAAGGCAAAACCAAGAGAAATTGGTATCTAAGTATTGTGAACGATTCTTGCTCTTCACCCAACATACATGGAAATGGAAGTGAAGCTGGTGACTTGCTTAACAACGGGGAATGACTCAGAAAGATCACTTCCAATTCTTGACCAAGGCTCAGCCACAATCTTGTGAGAATTTTGAACTTAAACAAATATCACATTGTAAATGTATAAATGTCATTGACATGCTACGCCGATGAATATTAGTCAATGTAAAGAACAAAAGTACCATCAAATCAATTTAGTAACTCTTCAGAAAATGCAAGAATCCCACAATTAAATATCCCCCGAGTTCAACTAAAGTGGATTATGATAACAGTAGCAGTATAGTCTTAACTGTTGGACCATTAAAGACAAATTAAACACAATTAAAGATAATAAAAAGCTCATTTCATTGCCTAGTATGTATGAGTGCTATGATTGTGACCTTTGTTTCTTCTGCTATTACAATAAGAGACCACAAATTGGTCTGCCAGCAACTCAAACCAGCTTTGGTAATGCATTAAAATAATTGCTTAATGTGTAACAAGTAAAGATATCAGAAATATCTTCCTTAATGCCTCTCCTTCGGAGTCCACCATGTTCTACTATCAACATCGTGTCAGTCATAACTAGAAAACAGCTAACCACAATGTTTGGCTTAAAAGGTCATTTGATACACTTCCATACTCTAGGGAAGGAAAAATTGTTGTCCTTGCCTGGTACATGTCTCCAAACTACGAACAATATGGTTAAAAAAGGTGAGCAACTGAAGAAACAAGGCAGGTCAGATAGCATCTGAGGAGGGAAATGGACAGCCAATATTTTGGGTTAAGATCCTTCATCCAAACTGATCCAGTCTCCAGATTCCAGTCTATTGCACCTACAATGATTGATTCCCCTTTTACTTTTGAAATTACCTAGACCTTCATTGTCAAGAAGACAGTCACCAATTATATTGGCAGCTCGCAAAACCACATCTGGAATATTGCGTGGAGGTCTGATCTACCCATGCCTAGAGGAGCATGCAAAGACAGCTCCAGCAAGCTGTGTTCAACCCTAACCCAATGTGTTGCATGTGAACAATTGGTATATATGGGATTGAATAGCTTATGCCTGCTTTTCCTTCCATCCTTGAGGATTTAATGATGGGAAACAGATGCTTTCATTCCAAAGACAGCAATATTCTCACGAATTATTGCAAAAGTATCAGTGGCTACTCTTCTTGTTCTCACAATTATGACTGAAAACTTATTTCTGACCTTTACAGTGACCCTTGGTAGTATTATGCACTGTGGTAACATTATGCACATGTTTGATGACGACACCCAGCTCCAGTTTATTCTGCTTTTCTCCAGCACTGTCTATTAATTGTCCGTCCGTTTGAATTGTAGCCAGCATCAGATTAGCAGAAATCAGGAAGATTTTGAACAGTCCACGTGTAATCGTGGTCTAACACTGGATTTAAAGGTGGCAGCCTTCAGTTCAAAAACTGGGAAAGGACATTTCTCTAATAAAGGAGTGGTTTTTCTAATCTGATCAACATTTTTTCCAGGTATCTCCTCATTCTTTCAAAAAGCATCGTCCAAAGTAGATATCAGGCTGATTACTTTTCGGGGGGGGGGGGGGGGGGGGGGGGGGGGGGGGGGGGGTGGGGGGGGGGGGGGGGGGGGTGGGGGAGCTAGTGTGAATGGAAAGAAAGTAAATGTAGTGCTGGGCGGATGAGGGGGGGGGGGGGGGGGGGGGGGGGGGGGGGGGTGTAGATTCACAAGCTGATGTTGGTGACTGTAGGGAGAGACATGGATATTTAGAATTGGGACCCAAGGATTGGGATGCGAGTATTGGGATGGAGTTAGTTGTGAAAATGTTATTGCTTGAGGGATGAGTTGATAGGAGACTATTTTGGAATGGGACATTGAGTTAGTATTGGAGTGACTCAATTGGTATATGGGCAGATAAAGGCTGAAACTGGTGAGGTGATGGTGGTGGGCACTAAGTTGGCGCCGGGTGGTGGAGGACTGATACGGTGTTGGGGATATAAAGGATTTGAGCTGCTGTTAGGGATGAGGGACAGAACAATGTTGTCTAATGGGGTACATGACTAGTGTCAAGGGTGCAGGATTGAATTTGTATCCATTAACCAGGGGCTGCTTGTATTGGAAAAAATGGGACCTTAACAGTAGGACAATCTATCTCAGACCCCAATTATCTATCAGCAACTTAATCGCAGTCTCCCATCAATTCCCAACACCAACCCTCACCCAAACAACAACCTCAGGTCTGTGCTCCTTCCATACCACGCTACAGATACCCTTCCCTCCAGCAAATACCATCTCTGTCCCCACCCCTTCCACAGACACCATCTCATGTCCCCACTCATAGAGTCATGCAGCATGGAAACAAGCCCTTTGGCCCAATATGCCCACATTGACCAATATGTCCGATTTACACTAGTCCCACCAGCCTGTGTTTAGCCCATATCCCTCTAAACCTGTCCTATCCATGTATCTGCTTAATGTTTTTTTAATTTTGCAATAATACCTGCCTCAACTACCTCAACAACTCATTCCAGACACCCACCACCCTTTGTGTAAAAAAGTTACCCCTTAAATCATTACCCCCTCACCTTGAACGCATATCCTCTAGTTCTCGATTACCCTATTCTAAGCAAGAGAATCTGTGGGTTTACCCAATCCATTCCTCTTTTGATTTTGTACACCACTATAAGATCACCCCTCATCCTTCTATGCTCCGAGGAATAAAGTCCTAGACTGCTCTACTTCTCCCTATAGCTCAGTCCCTTAAATCCTGGCAACATCCTTGTAAATCTTCTCTGCATCCTTTCCAGCTTGACAACATCTTTCCTATAACATGGTGCCCAAAGATGAACACAATACCAAACGTGGCCTCACCAACGTCTTATATAACTGTGACATGTGTTCCCAACTTCGATACTCAGTAGTATGACTGGTGAAGGCCAATGTGCTGAAAGCCTTTTTGACCAGCCTATCTAACTGTGATGTTACGTTCAAGGAATTATGTGCCTGTACTCCTAGATCCTTAGGTTTGGAGGGTCTGGCTGCTTTGATTCCTGAAGGGTCCCACTCTCTCTCTGATTACCCTTTTTCTCTTTAAGTACTTGGGATTATCCTTAATGCAACTTGCCAGAGCAATCACCTGTCCCCTTTTTGCCCTTCTGATTTCATTTTTTAGTTTGCTCCTTAGTTCCTGAGACTCCTCCCTACTTAAGCCCAGCTCCTTATTCCTGCCCCCTTCTTACTCTTGACCAGAGCCTCAATTTCCCTCATTGTGCAAGCTTCCTTCTGCTCACCTGCCTTGCCCCTCACTCTAACAAGGATGCATGTCCTGAACTCTTGTCAGCGCACTTTTAAAAACATCCCACTTTCCTGACGTTCCTTTGTCTTCAAACAGCCTACTCCAATCAACTTGAGCGAGTTGCTGTTTCATACCCTCAAAGTTGTCCTTGCCCCAATTTCAGTTTAGTTTAGTTTATTGTCACCTGTACTTAGGTGAAAAGTTTTTGTTGCGTGTTAACCAGTCAGCAAGGAAATAATACATGATTACCATCGATCCATTTACTGTGATAAGGGAATAACGTTCAGTGCAAGGTAAAGCCAGCAAAGACCAATCAAGGATTGTCTGAGGGTCACCAAAGAGATAGATAGTAGTTCAGCACTGCACTTGGATAATAGCTGGAAAGAAACTGTCCCTGAATCTGGTCGTGTGTGTTTTCACACTTCTATACCTTTTGTCTTATGGGAAAAGGGAGAAGATGGAATGGCCTGGGTGTGATTTGTCCCTGATTATGCTGCTGGCCTTGCCGAGGCAAGGTGAGGTATGAATTGAGTCAATAGAAGAGTGGTTGGTTTGTGGGATGGTCTTGGCTGCGTTCACAATTTGCTGCCATTTCTTGCGGTCTTGCTGTGATGCATCCAGATAAAATGCTTTCTATGGTGCATCCGTAGAATTTAGAATTCTAACTGGTGGGCCCGCCCTGTCTCTATCTATAACTATCTGAAACCTAATAGAACAGTGGTCGCTGGTCCCAAATGGCTCATCTACAAACACTTCATCCACTTGCCACTACCAATTTCCCAAGACTGGATCAAGTGTCGCCCTCACCCATGTGGGACCCTCTACATATTGCTGGAGGAAACTTTCCTGAACACATTTGACAAATTCTGCCCTTTCTACTTTTGCACTATGACATTCCTAGTCAGTATTGGGAGAGTTCAAATCCCCTACTATGACAACTTTATTAGTCCTGCAGCTGCCCGTAAATCTCCTGGCATGTTTGCTTTTCTTATTCCCGTTGACTATTTGGGGGCCTGTACACCCCCCAACCAGGTGATCATCCCTTTCTTGTTCCTCAGCTCCACCCATATAACCTCACTAGATGAACCGTCAGTAATGTAATCTCTGGCCACTACCTTGACATCCTCCTTAATCAATAACGCAACACTAACCTTGATCTCACCTGAAGCAATAGTATCCTGGAACAATGAGCTGCCAGCCTTACCCATCTCTTAACCAGGTTACTGTAATGGCCACAATGTCCTACTTATCCATGCCTTGAGCTCATCTGCTTTACCCGCCAGACCTCTTGCAGTTTAAATCAACAATCCTTCATTCCTCCCTGCCTTTCTCCTGCCTATTCTGTCCATTGTGAATTCTGCTAATATTGTGAATTCTGACCTCGGCAGTGGGAGATTCCATCTCAGCCCCTAATTACCCACCAGGAACATCAGCTCAATTCCCCAGCAATCCCCACCACGAACAGTATCACCTCACCCAAACACCACCTGAGGTCCCCACCCCACTCCCAAATATCACCTCGGGCCCTCGCCCTCCCCCCCTCCCCCCCCCCACGTCACAACAGGTCCCCATCCCTCCATCAAATTGCATCTCAGTCCCCTCCCCTTCTACAAACACCATCTTAGGTGCCCATTCCTCTCCCAAACATCCCATCAGGTCCCCACCTCTCTCCCCAAAGGCCACCTCGCGTCCCCACTTCCCGACACAAACAACCCTGGAGTACACCCCATGCCCCAACACCAACCCCCTTCCCCCAACCAAACTCCAACATCATCAACTCGGATCCCACCTCCCAATACACGTGTCACTCCCCCTAGTGGCAGAGTCCCGTGTGCCCAGCTCGCCTCGCAGATTTATTTTATTATCCAGAACCAATTCACGTTCGACACCTGAAGCGACCAGCTCGATTATTATTTTTCTATATGTAGAAATTATTTTTCCATTACAGGTGAAGCGTGATTTATTTTCGGTGACACAATAGCCCTTAGGTGTTGGAATCCGGGGCATAAAATAATAAACTAGCTGCAGGAACTCAGTGGGCCAGGCAGCATCTGTGGAGGCAGAGGGATAATTGACGTTTCGATCGAGACACCGCGTCCACTGTCCACCTGCCTCGACAGGTACTGCCTGACCCGCTGAGTTTCTGCAGCAACCTGTTTTTATAATTTGTTTTCGATCAGCGATCATCTTTAGATGGATGTAGCAATTTGATTGAATGCCCAGATATTAAGTGATGGATCTGGGGAGCAGGAGATTTATATTCACTGTGTCCAACGCACACATACCATTGCAAAACGTCCAGAATCCAGAGAGAAGTGTTGAATGCCTGTTGTCATTGCTGTGTTTCCCGCTTCACAGATCCATTGTTCAATTTATTAATGGTGAATGACATTTGCAGTTCGATAGAAATCCTGAGCCACCTAAAGCAACAGCCGTTCTTGGCTTTCATTTAGAAGGTAAAAAAAAATGCCCTCGTTAAGGGTCTCGACCCAAAAACTCACCCATTCCTTCTCTCCAGAGGTGCTGCCTGCCCGCTGAGTTACCCCAGCATTTTGTATCTACTACCCTTGTTATGCTCATTTCTTACTTTTCCAGATAAATTAGATTCTAAGTTACTTGTACGGGAGGTACATTGGGAAGAGGCACCATTAACTGCACATTAAGGAATACACGACTCTCTGCATTTTTATTCACCACACTTTTCTCTCGTGGCGTTCAAAGAATACTATGCTATGCAATACTATGCGTCCCAGTGACTCCTACAACGCGCCATATCGAATAATGGCCTTGGTTTGTTGCGGCAGTTAGCTTGGCGCGCACTTGCCTCAGAATTATGTAAACCCCGCGAATTCAAGACCCTCGCTGATTCTTGGGGCTATAAAGGCCCTCCGTAGGAGGTGGAAATTGTCTAGTCGTACCTCTACAGACCGTTTGGAACAATTGCTTCCCTCTTTTATTTTTCTCGTACTCAATTCTCTTTCAAAGTCAGTATTAAATTCTGTTCCATATTCCTTCAGAGAGTACATTTCAGATCACAACAATCTGATATGTGAAAAAAAGATGAACGCAGTTTATAAACACACACACACACACGCACAATCTACTTAATTTGTAAAATTATATTTACATCAATATAACAATACATTTTTAAAGGACTGAGAAGTCCATTGTTCACCTAGTTAGTGGTTTCACACCAATACATTAAACCATTGACAGGTCAGCATCAGCAACATAAGAATTATTCACACTCTTTACAACCAGAGCTTTGCTACAAAATGTAAAACACTTGGGAAATATTAGCACAAAACACGTACAAAAATATTTTCTAAAAAATTTCCAAATTAATTGGCAGGAATTGGACCGTTTCGCCAGCTTGTGGGGGTTATTGGCGATTTGACGGTCGCCGTGCTCAGTCTTTTAAGGCCGGGTATTTACATGCAGACATATAGAATCGTCCACAATAAACAAGGCACCAAAAAATCTCATCATGCAGTGTTTAAATGTGAAAGTACAAAACATCCACTTGCGATTTAAACTAACACAGGATAAAGTTGCCTCTCAGTAAATCTCTGATCAGGTCTAAATTCTCTCATCCCATTTGGGCTTTCCCTGGACCAGAATTTTCCTGGAAATTTTCCCTGGAAAGAATTAAAACATGAATTGTTTGCTGTACACATCGTATTAAACATTAAGACTTCAGCAAAAGGAAGCCTGTTTCTGGTTATCTTGTTTTATCTGATTAGAGAGCTTTTATATCGGTTATCATGCTTAGCTTTTTTTTTCTTGTTGAAAGTATTAGTGACGAATGAAAATAAAAGTGCCGAAGTTAGTTTCCTCAGACTAACATTCGCTGCTCTTTCCACATCTCCCCCCCCCCCCCCCCCTCCGTTTCCCCCCCACCATGTACATGTTTCCCCCGCAATAACACATTCGCCGCCTCAACCCAGTTCCCTCCGTCTGCGATTGCTTTCAACCGTTTCACAACTGGATGCGTCTAAGAAATGTCTCTGGAGAAAGGGCTGGTCCCGCCGAACCGCAGACGGTGAAGTACAGGTGAGAGACTTTGCTGCCTAACTTGGCCGTTGAGCGAAATCACAGACCATGCACTGCAAAATACATGTTTTTTCTCTCTTTTCAAAAAGTTGTCAAGGGAACACATTTAAGAAGACAGCGTGCTTTCCCCAAAGATCTTCAGAGGGAGAGAGGGGCTCGGGTTCCTTGAGACGACGTCGGAGGAAGGAGCAAAACAGAATCATGCTGCTGTCGGAAACCCGGGTGCAACCTGCCATAAATACTCTGCCCTGCGCCCCCGAGGTTGTTAGCCTGTGGGTGCAGTCGTGTCATTTTACTGCGGGTGTGTGTGTGTTTTTCCCAGTTTACAGTGTCCTGGGCGGACAGATGGGCAAGGGGGTGCTCCCGCTGCTGCAAAGGGTCGCCACCGTGGAACCGGCCGCCCTCTCGCTGGCGAGTTTCTTCTCCTTCTGCCTCAAGTGGATCTTGGTGTGCCTCTTCCTCTCGTCGCTCCTGGCGAACTTCCTGCCGCAGAAGTCGCAAGAGAAAGGCTTCTCGCCGGTGTGGGTGCGGATGTGGGTGGTGAGGTGGTCGCTCCGGCTGAAGTTCCTCATGCAGATGCGGCACTGGAAAGGTTTGTGGCCGGTGTGGATGCGGATGTGCCGGGTCAGCTCGTCAGAGCGGGAGAACCGGCGGTCGCAGCCTTCGGCCGGGCACGGGTAAGGTCTCTCGTGGACCGGGGTCTTGCTGGGTCGGTTTGGGTATTTCCTGAGCCTGATGGGCCGGAGAGGTAAGTTGTGTCCGCCGTAAGCGCTGGGCAGCCTGGAGCCCTCTCCTGCCGGGTTACCCAAGGTAAAGTTTCTGATGGTGGAGAGGGGAGTCAGAGGTGGTGCCATCCTACCTGGGTCCACCGGGCAGGAGAAAGGCTTGCGCTCTGTGCCCGGGTGCATATCCCGGTGCGGGTGCTGAGGTTGGAAGATGCTGCTGTAGTCCGGCAGGATGGGGAATAAAGTGCTGTCCACCATGGATTTCGGCGAAGGATAGGAGGGGGGAGGAGGGTAGCCGAGGCTGCTGGCTGGGGTGCTGTAGAAAGGAGTCGGGTCCTGATACATCTCCCCGCAGGTGTACGGAGGTGGCGGCGAGTACATGTGCTCCATCTCGTTCTGGCTCTGCGCCATGGTACAACTGAGGGAGCTGGGGAGGGGGTTTGGAGAAGCCGTGGACGCGGAAGAGGACGACGAGGGAGAGGACGACGCGGGGATCCCGAAGATCCCGGCGCTCACGATGATGCCTTCAGAACTCCAATTGCCACTGGCGCATTGAGATTCAATGGAAAACTTCCCCGTGTAGCCTAGAGTCTGGGAGCGGTGAGCAGAGGGTAGATGGTAGCCGCTATGATACGGTAAATCGACGGGTCTCTTGTCGCCGTTCATGTCCACGTTGAGTATTCCATCTGAAAAGTAAATGAGATGAGTTGGTCGGTGTCCCGAAGGATAGATACATGGCAGAGTTTCAGACAGGTTTGGACGAGTAACTAACTGCAAACGGGGGGGGGGGGGGGGGGGGGGGTGTGAATCAGGACACGGTCCGTAAAAAAGGCGCACCTGAGACACAAAACCCCCTGGAAATACTCCGGGCAAGTCAACAACACACCACAAGCTGGGCGTCAGACTAAACAATCGCCTCTACTCTAGCGAAGAGACTTTGAACAATTCCACCCACCACGATCTACTGACCGGGGAGTAAAACACAATGTGCTGGAGTAACTCAGCGGGTCAGAAGAAGGGTCCCGATGCGAAATATCGCCTGTCCATTTTTTCCACGGGTGTCCCGCGGAGTTACTCCAGCACTTTGTGTGTTTTTTTTTAACTAAAGATTACAGCATCTACGGTTCATCGTGCCTTCACGGTCTTTAACTTTTTTTTTGTTATAAAACAGTGGCATATTTATTCTATTTTCATCTCTAGGTTCACGCGTTTTAATAATCGTCGCTGCTGGCTGCCCGCGAACAGAATGAATGAGAGGGAAAGTGTATCTTCCGACCGCCGCTACGCTACTACACAGAGTGTTGTCGCTTGGGGCGAGGAGTGAAGAGGTCCCTGCGTGGGGTTTGCGAGCGGCAGCGGCAGCGGCAGCGGCGGGCAGTGAGAGCGGCGGTGAGAAGCCCCGGTGCAAGTGGCGCAATGGTGTACAGGCAGGTAGGTAGGTAGGTGCAAAGTCGCTTACCTGAGGACATCTGCTCGTACGGTGTCATTTCCGGGTTAGGGTAGATAGTGACTGAGGCGGGCAAGCCGTTGATGTCCTCCACGGGGAACATGTTGTCGGGCAGTTGATGGAACAGTCCCCCGAGCGACAGCGGGATCTTCTCCAGCGTTTTGGCAGTCATCATTTGCATTGGCCGGGTCTCGAGTGAAAATATTGAAAAAACCCAAACTTTTCTCCTCTCACTTCCAGTTCTGGTTTAGTGTCAATGATGAAGGCGTGCTGGTGTCAGTGTGGGCTTGCCCTGCATTCGGAGAGGCTGAGGAGGTGACAGGGTTCTTACCTCCCCTTTTATTAATGTTTAGCCCTCTTGAGCTGCTGCTAGTCCCTGCCACTTGTCTCTCACTCTCTCTGTGCTTCAGTCTCTCTCTCTCGGGCTTCATTTACTATTTATCCAGAGTCACCGAATGCCCCATGACGTAAGAGACCATATAAGGACGAGAGAAGAAAAGGACTACGATTTGGTGACGCGGTGGGCGGAAAAGGCGGGTTTGTTAGCAGGCGGCTCTCCCTCTCCCCACGGCCCGGGCTAGCAAGCAATCTCCTGGGCACAGCCCAGCGCCTTGGAGCAACCCCAACCCCCCCACCCCACCCCTTCCTCCCCCCCACTCCCCTCCATCCCAGGCTAGGTGGTGCAAACGTTGCCAATTGCACGCTTTGGCGCTGCCGCCCGCTCTGCTCCCTGGAACCCCCAGCGATCGAGGGATTCCGGTTGCCTTTGACTGTCCATGTAAGGCGAGAGGATCCGGCGGGAGGAGGCAGGCCGAGCGACGCCCACGCCCTCCCCTCCACCATATTTGGCATCGGATTCCGGAGAACAAGTCACGGAAAGATCTCAAAGAAGCCACGCTGGTGACTGCGAGACACAACACAGGGAAGCCGACAAGTGGAAGGAACGAGAGACCACAGAGAGCGCCGTACAGCAAGCAGCCAGCAGCCAGCAGCCAGCCGCAGATAGCTAACCAGAGGTTATTTAAAGAGAGAAAAGAATAATAATATATCTACATCTCATACACGCCGTTACTCCATTGGGGACGCTGTTTATTGATTTTGTAGTGGTTCCATTCCACAGACTCTGCCCCCCTCCCTCCCTCCCCTTTTGGTTTATAAACATTGGTTTTGGGGCTGCGGGGGAGTAAGCATCAAGTGAAGCTTTTTCGCTTTCAGCAATTCAGGTTTCAAAATGTTCCACAGTTTTCACTGCACAGGGGATATTTTCGCAGGGCCACTGGTCTCGGCTTTCTCTCCCAATCCACATAAGCGCTTGAAAGGAAAAGCGGCAAAGGCTCTGCGAACAGCCGCTCCATCACATCGCTCCGTCTGCTTCTAATGCAGACCCCCGCAACAACAAAAAAATGTTGCAAGTGAGAAGCACATATGGCTGAGTCAGCATTAACTGCTTCCCAGAAAAATCGGATGTTCCGGAAACAATTGTGTTTGAGGAGGCACAGTCGTCTGGGATGCAACATCCAAAATGTCACACACCGCCGCAGAAACAATGCAAAACGCGGGAAACAATGTGAACTTGTGTAGGAAGGAACTGCAGATGCTGGTTTAACCCGAAGATTAGACACAACATGCTGGAGTAACGCAGCGGGACTGGCAGCATCTCTGGAGAGAAGGAATGGGTGACGCTACGGGTCTGAAGAAGGGGCTCGACCCGAAACGTCACCCATCCCTTCTCGCCAACCAATGTGAACGGTCCGTTTTCAAAGCGCAATTCCTAATTTTTGGGGGGGAAATCTTCATTCACGGTCCTCTAACTCTTTCAGTCCCCTCTGCCCCCCCCCCCCCCCCCCCCCCCTCTCTCTCTCTCTCTCTCTCACTCGCTCTCTCTCACATACACATTTAGTCTATACTGTATCTGGCTCATTCGGACCCTCTCACTTGTCAGCTCACACACAGCCACTCACACTCCCCTTGCATCCTGTCCCAGTACTCTTTCTCAAATATCCACCGCATGCACTTCCGATCCAACGCTGAACTTACGAAAGGGGTCTCGACCCGAAACGTCACCCATTCCTTCTCTCCGGGGACGCTGCCTGTCCCGCTGAGTTACTTCACGGTTGTGTGTCTATACTCAACTTTCGATGTACGATTGTCCTAATTTCTCCCGACTCCCACGGCCTGTCCTTGTTGTATTCTTGCATACATATTATATATGTGTGTGTGTGTGTGTGTGTGTGTGTGTGTGTGCGGAGAGAATACTTGCAAGTGTGTAGGTGTGTGTTGGTGAGTTGCCATTGTGAAACATTTCTTGTGCTGGGAATTGGACACTTCATTTGCACCATTATGCAGCTGTCAGACACTCCGAAGGCACCTTAGGCGGTTCAGAAAAAAGCGGAGTAAAAGCTGAGTTTGGATTCCAATTACTTGTATCAGAGTGAAGGTTTATTCACTACTTAATGATAGGAAAATGCGAATGGCACCATCGAGATTCAAAGACTTGGACTGATTGGAGGTCATTAGAAAACATGGCTGGGTTGGACTCTGTCGGCTCTCATACGCAGGGACCACACTTTCTCATTGAGGACCTGTGAATCAAAATGTTGTTCCCATCCAATCGCAGGCTGACCCTTTTGCCTTTCATCCCACGCCACTGAAAAAAAAAACCCCAAAAAACATGTACATCAGCTTTGATCTTTGAAACTGATAATTTATTGAACAAGTTTATGGGTTTGAAAAAAAAAAAGTAATCACTTTGTGAACAGGACTGAGACACCAACTCTCTTAAAGCGCAGCGTATTAGTCCAGTTTAATGATACATTTGCGTCTAAACATAGAAACATAGAAAATTGGTGCAGGAGTAGGCCATTTGGCCCTTTGAGCCTGCACCGCCATTCAATATGATCATGGCTGATCATCCAACTCAGTAAACCTTTCCAGACTCTTAATTGATCTTGGGCATGTTCGTCCCACTCTCTGTATCTCACACTCTGAATCTGCTTTATACTTTTCCTCTATTTTCTGTCACACACCTCTTCACGTATTCATTGTGGGGTGGGTGGGGGGCATGTCTCCATTGCTAAGACCAGAGACATTACCCATAGATAATTACCCTTGGGAAACCACAAAAGTACTGGAAATATGAATGTCCTCTCATTGACTTCAAACGTTATTATTTCTCTATCCACAGATGCTGCCTGACTTGCTGAGTATTCCCAGCAATATTTCTCCTTGATTTGCTCATGAAAAGGTAACGGCGAGCCACCTTCTTGGACCATTGCACTCCTGATGGAAGCGCTCCCACAGTATCTGTTGTTAAGGAGTTCCAGGATTTAGACGTGGCAATATATTTCCAGGTCAGGATGGTGGCGCATGTGGTTGAAGTCCTTATCCACGCGTGCTGTCAGAATAACCAATGCAAATATCACTGTGTGCTGTGTAGATGGCACACAATGATAAAGACAATTGATGTTTATTGTGGTTTATAACCATATAACAATTTACAGCAAGGAAACAGGCCATCTCGGCCCTTCTAGTCCGTGCCGAGACTAGAAGGTTGGTTTGGTTGGTGCTGGAACAGATTCCTTTCCCTAGTGGTATCGAGTTTCCTGAATGCATTGGGACAGGATTGGCCTGCTGTAAGGAGAGAATTTCCACCATCATTCTCCTGACTTGTGCCTTGTCTATATATAATGGAAAGGTTTTGTGTTATCATAGGGTGATGCCTGGTGGAGGAATACTAAGGCTTTGACCTGATCTTGTTGAAATTGTATTTACATGGTAGTCCAGTTGAAATTTTAATCAATGGTAACCTGCCACAACATTGACAGTGTGGATTGGGAGAAGATAATTCTGCTGAATGTCGAGAGTAGATCGTTGGACATTCATTTAGAAGATAAAACATAGACAAGTATGGCACAAGAACAGGTCCTTCAGCCCACAATATATATGCTGAACATGATGCCCATACCAACTGTTATCTGCCTGTATGTAATCTATATTCCTCCATTTCATCAGTATCCATGTGCCTATCCAAAATATGTCACTATTGTATCAACCTCACTCACCATCCCTGGCAGCATGTTCCAGACACTCACCACCCTCTGTAGAAAAACCTTGCCCTGCCCAGGTAGCACGGTGACACAGCAGTAGAGTTGCTGCCTTACAGCGCCAGAGACCCGGGTTAGATTCTAACTGTAGGTGCTTGTTTGATCGTAGTTTGTACATTCTCCCCGTGAACTGCGTGAGTTTTCCCGGCAGGCCAAAGGGCCTGTTTCTGCGCTGTATTTCTAAACTAAACTAAACTAAACTAAACCTCCTTTATAACACAATTGTTACTTGTCACATCATTGTATGCCTGAAACCTGTCCAGTTCTTCTTACATACACAAACAATTCATGTTGGTTGTCATGGGATGAATGTCTTTGTGAACTACTTCATTTGCTGAGAAGATATCAATGGAATTGAATGTTGTGTAGTCACCAGTGAACGTTACACCTGTGATGTTGTGATGGAAGGGAAAGTCACTGATGAATCAGTTCTATGTTCACAAGTCCACGTTAAAGGAGTAGAATTAGGCCATTCGGCCCATCGAACTCCGTCATTCGATCATCATGGTGGATCTCTGCCACCTAATCCTGTTTCCAGCCTTCTCCCCATTACCCTTGACACCCAATCTAATCTGTGTGCCTAGAATACAGTACAGAGGAACTCTATAAACTGTGCCCTGCATTTGGGATAATTGGACTCCACCAACTACATCCATCTGTCTATGTGCTTCGTTCAACCATTGGAGTATTGTCTTTTTGATACACATTGGCCTCCTTTTTACTGAAGCTCCTTGATTCCACACTCAGTCATGATCTTGGCTTCACTCTCACCACAGCTCTGTAATCTGGTTAATGTTGGGAACAAAACCGTATTGAGATCTAGAGTTGAGTGGTCTGAGTGAAATCCAAATCTGAGCATCAATGAACAGCAATGAACATCTCACAGCGAGTAAAGGCTGCGTGATAATGCTGCTGATGACATCTTCCTTCACTTTTCCGATGACTTGAAATGGTGGTGGGTCAAGCTGTAATCCATATGTTGACTTTAATCTTGATGCACACTTTCACTTCCTGGTACTCTTGTTTCATGCTGGCCAATGAATGGGGTTCTGAACAGATCAGACATGTAAAATGATAGCATGTTCCAGATTACCATGCATGTCACATCCAGAAATCCAAGACTCTGTTACAGATATGGAAGGTAGTTCAGTTGCAGAGACCAGTCTTGCTGCGATTTCCCAGCACTAAGTTTGGATATTATCTCTTAGATCCATCATCAGGCGCATGATTCGACATTCCACTGATTCCTGTGGGGATTACAGAGCTGCTGATTAAGAAACAAATGGAAACATATTTTATTATAGTCATTTCGCATGAACTTAATGTTTTTAAGTAGTTACATGTTTAGTTGATATTTAATTAATGTTATTTTAAATATTATTTTATATTTTACAAATCATTTGCTTATAAATGTTTTATATTTATAAATGCCTTGGAATTATCTATTTTCTAAATGGGGAGAGGATTCAGAACTTGGAGGTGCAAAGGGACTTGGAAGTGCTGGTGCAGGATTCCCAAAAGATTAATTTGCAGGTTGAATCAGTAGTAAGGAAGGCAAATGCAATGTTAACATTCATATAAAGAGGGCTAGAATATAAAAGCATGGATGTAAAGCTGAGGCTTTGTAAGGTAATGGCCAGACTGCATTTGGAGTATTGTGAGCAGTATTGGGCCTCATAGCTGAGTTACGGTGTGTTAGCATTGGAGAAGGTCCAGAGTAGGTTTACGAGAATAATCCCTGGGGTGATTGGGTTAATGTATGATGAGAGTTTGATGCCTCTGAGCCTGTACTCGCTGGAGTTTAGAAGGTTGAGAGAGGGATCTCATTGAAACTTACCAGACAATGACAGGCCTGGACAGAGATGATGTGGAGACGATTTCCCACTGGTGGGAGAGTCTATGACCAGAGCTTCAGAATAAAAGGACGTACCTTTAGAAAGGAGAGGAGGAAGAATTTCTTTAATCATGGGATGGTGAATCTGTTGAATTCATTGCCACAGACAGCTGTGGATGACTAGTCTTTGGGTAAGCTGAGAATGACAGGTTCTTGATTAGTAAGGGTGTCAAAGGTGAGAGGGGCAAAGTTTAAAGGACATGTGGGGGAGAAGTTTTTTACATAGAGTGTCGGATGCCTGGAATGCGCTGGCAAGGGTGGTGATGGAGCAGATATGCTGGGGGCATTTCAGAATATTTTAGATAGGCACATATATATGCAGGGAATGGAGGGATATAGATCACGTGCAGGCAGAGGAGATTAGTTTAATTGGCACATGTTCAGCACAGACATTGCGGGCTGAAGGGCTGTACTATTCTATATTCTATGTTTATCAAAAATCACATAAACTGCACTATGTTCAATCGGGCACTAAGTCACCTCTTTGAAAACTGTAATCAAATCAATAAGACTAGATCTCGCTTATGCAAAACCCATCTACTGCTGGTCAAACCCTGCCACTCCAAGTGCACAATTAAACTATCCCTCATATTTTGTTCAAATCATTTCCTTTTCACTGATGCTAGACCCTTCAGCCTTAATTACCTGGTACCCAAAAATGCTGGAGAAACTCAGCGGGTGCAGCAGCATCTATGGAGCGAAGGAAATAGGCAACGTTTCGGGCCGAAACCCTTCTTCAGACCCACCTACTTTTAAGCCCATGAAGATACATCATAGATTCTCATGGTAATTTGTTCTAAACCACACCAATCATTCATGATGTCTCCAATAACAATGTCCTTTTTGATATTGAATGCAGACGAGAATTATTCACTTAAGACTTCATCTACATCCTCCTTAAACATTCTCTGAAGAGGGGTTTCGGCCCGAAACATTGCCTATTTCCTTCGCTCCATAGATGCTGCTGCACCCGCTGAGTTTCTCCAGCATTTTTGTGTACCTTCGATTTTCCAGCATCTGCAGTTCCTTCTTAAGCCTTAATTACCTGGCTTGTTCCTGCTGCCCTTTTCTATTAAAGGTAACACTTTTGTTGTCCTCTGGTCATTTGGCAGCTGTTCAATGGTCAGAGAAGATGTGACAATTTCTCTCAGAGCCTCAGCAATCTCCTTCCTTGCTTCCCATAGCAGCCTTGGAGAGACCTCGTCAGGCCCTGGGGACCACCTACTTTTAATCCCATGAAGATACATCATAGCTTCTCATGGTAAATTGTTCTAAACTACACCAACCATTCATGATGTCTCCAATAACAATGTCCTTTTACATATTGAATGCAGATGAGAATTATTCACTTAAGACTTCATCTACATCCTCCTTAAACATTCTATACTCCCGAATAGCCTATTTGGTTTACAATTTTTAAAGGTGCATAAACTACCTTTTATACCTTTATCTAACCCTTAATGTTTCTTGACATCTAGCGTTGCTTGGACTTGTTGGTTTTTCCATTCACTCTTATAGGAACATGGTGGCCCTGAACTCTCACTATTTCATGTTTGAATCATATCATATGAATCATATGATTCATAGAATTCATAAGGATTCATATGGATCATATGAATCCTTACTTGCAAGTAGCTTATCCTCGTCTACTTTTACCTGGTCCAGTCATTTCACACTGAAATTCACCGAATTTGCTTAATTAATTTCTGCATTAATTTCTAATTGATCCTAAAACCTCTCTATTACAACTTTAAAACTTACAGAGTTTTGGTCTTATCGCCAAAATGCACCGCCATTGACATGCCCTCCACTTGCCTGGCTGCATTCTCTGTTTATTTATGTAACTATCTACATAGATTGAAAAATTTAGGATTGAAATATTAAATCCTCCTGAGGATCCTGAGTCCACACCGACCATCAATCACCCGTTTACCCTTGTTCTATGTTATCCCACTAACACATCCCCTCACCTGCACACTAGGGCCAATTAACAGAGGCCAATTAACTTGCAAATCCACACGTCTTTGGGGTGTGGGAGAAAACCAGACTACCCATGGAGGAAACTCACGTGATCACAGGGAGAACATACAAACTCCACACTTGCAGCACCCGAGCTCAGGATCGAACCTGGGTCTCTGGCGATTTGAGGCAGCAGCACCAGCTGCACCAACTGTACCACTGTGCTGCCAATATTGGCTCAAAAAGCTTTAAAATTTCTCCTAAACCTTTAATGCAAAGGCGATCCCTGCTAATACTAAGAAAACAGAATTCCTCTCCCATTGTTTAATTTAGTTTATTTTAGTTTATTTAAGTTTAGAGATGTAGTGTGGAAACATGCCCTTTGGCCCACTGAGTCTGTGCCGACCAACAATTCCCCCACACTAACACTATCCTACACACACTATTGTCAATTTACAATTATATAAAGCCAGTTAGCCGACAAACCTGCACATCTTTGGAGTATGGGAGGTAACCAGAGATATTGGAGAAAATCTACGCATGTCACTGGGAGAATGTACAAACTCCGTACATACAAGCACCCGTAGTCAGGATCAAACCCGGATCTCTGGCGCTGTAAGGCAGCAACTCTTCCGCTGTGCCACTGTGCTGCCATTGTTACCTTAAAAGTTTACTCCTCTCTCTGAATTGCCTACATACAGTATCTCCTATTGACAAATTGGAGGCCTCAGTACAACCCCAGCATAGTTATTGTTCCCTTATTTCTAAGCTGCACACATGTGGCCTAATTTCAAGGACATCCATCCTCCTTACTGCAGTACTGCTAGGGCACCATGGTGGTGCAGCTGGTAGAGCTGCTGCCTCACAATGTCAGAGACCCGAGTTCGATCCTGACTGCATGTTCTGTCTGTGCGGAGTCTGCACATTCTTCCCTTGACTACCTGGGTTTCCTCTGGGTGCTCCAGTTTCCTCCCACATTCTAAAGATGTGCAGGTTTGTAGGTTAATGAGTGAATGAGTAATGAATGGCCGGCTTGGACTCAGTAGGCCATAGGGCCTGTTTCCATGCTGTATCTCAACATTCTAAAACAATCAAGGTGGCACAGTGATGCAACTGGTAGAGCTTCTGCCTCACAGCACCAGAGATCTGGGTTCGATCCTAACCTCAGGTGCTGTCTGTGTGGAGTTTGCACATTCTCCTAATGACCATGCGGGTTTCCTTCGGGTGCTCCGTTTTCCTCCCACATCCCAAAGATATGGGGGTTTGTAGATTAATTGGTCTCCAATTAGTTTGTAGGGAATGAATGGAAAAGTGGGATAACATAGAACTAGAGTGAATTAGTTATTAATGATGGGCCGAATAACCTGTTTCCATGTTGTATCTCTAAACTAAACTAATAAAATCTTTGATTAATATTGAATGCCACCTCCTCTTACATTCCCGTGACTTGCCTGAAGATTGCACACACTGGAATGTTAAGTTGCTAGTCTTTTATTTTATGTCTTTTCATGTTCAGTGTCTCTGAAATCCCCCTTTCACTTTATCTGTGTTCTACCTTCATCTTCGGTGTTTTATTATTAGGCTCTGCTTATACTTATGTGATTCATCTCGTTCCCACCTTTTCTTTTTGTATTCTTCCTTTACTGCAGCAGTTTCCAATCATGGGATTGTGACCCAAATAAAGGGGACCCCCAAAACATCTGACAATGTGGCATGTTGGCCTTCATAACAAGAGGAGGAGTATAGGAGCAAAGAGGTCCTTTGCAGCAGTTGTACAGAGCCCCACTGAGACCACACTAGGAGTATTGTGAACAGTTTTGGTCTCCCAATTTGAGAAAGGACATTCTTGCTATTGCGGGAGTACAGCGTAGGTTCACACGGTTAATTCCCGGGATGGCGGGATTGTCATATGTTGATAGAATGGAGTGGCTGGGCTTGTACACTCTGGAATTTAGAAGGATGAGAGGGGATCTTATTGAAACATATAAGATTATTAAGGGTTTAGACACGCTAGAGGCAGGAAACATGTTCCCGATGTTAGGGGAATCCAGAACCACGGGGCACAGTTTAAGAATAAGGGGTAAGCCATTTAGAATGGAGATGAGGAAAAATGTTTTCACACAGAAAGTTGCGAGTCTGTGGAATTCTCTGCCTCAGAAGGCGGTGGACGCCGTTCTCTGGATGCTCTAGAGGGAGAGCTAGATAGGGCTCTTAAAAATAGTGGAATCAGGGGATATGGGGAGAAGGCAGGAACGGGGTACTGATTGTGGATGATCAGCCATGATCACATTGAATGGCGGTGCTGTCTCGAAGGGCCGAATGGCCTACTCCTACACCTAGTGTCTATTGTTTGTTTTCATTTGGCTGGATAACTGATTCACGGCCACCTTAATGGTATTTATCTGTTCCACACAAGTTTTAGATCAATCAATTTATTTTCAGTATAAAAATTATATGCAGATATTCTAATTCATATCTATTACATCATTTCAGTATCGAAAAAAAATCTCTGGTGTTTAAATGGAGATTAGCAGTGCTGCTTTATTCCATCTATTCTATATTTTATACTCTCTCTTTACAACCATTTAATGCCATTATATTCTTCCTTTTGTTTAACTTCCTTTAAACATGCATAATTTCCCATATGCTTGCTTTATTTTCCCATGCCCAATTCGTAACATTCTCAATTTTACTTTAATTCATATTATCTCTTTATGTTCTCAGTATGCTTGTTTATCTTCAAATTATTTCCCTAAATTTTCCATGTTCCCAGTTCCACTCACTGCATTTCCTTGATCGCCCTTGTTACATTCACACTTCCGAAACAAAATTGCTTTGTGACTCCAAAGGCAGTCAAGCAATAGTTCTAGTAAGCAATATTCAAGCCTAACTAATGAATAGGCTTGGACGACTGTATGCCAGGAAGCATCTTTGTGCATCCCCGTAATCTGTGACCATTATACCCATGCATCAGGGCCTGGATCGTCTTGTCACTGGATGAAGATCTTGCTCTGTGAAGCATGTGTGGTAGGTTGAATGCAATGGCTGCCCACATTAAAAGATAAATGCCCTACAGGCAAGTTCCACTCCGCTAAATGTAGCCCACAATACCAGAGTGGAAGCACGTTATTCTCTAAGAAGATGTTCCTCTTTTACCTTCACCTCACAATTTGTTTATTGCTTTGATTCTCGCGTTCCACTCATTCTATCGTATCCCCTTAATTCTCTCCATCTCTTCTATCTGCCTCACAGAGAAGAGATAGAGGGAATGTAATGGATACGATAGGATGAGTGTAAAGAGAGAATCAAGACAATAAACAAATAATGAGGTGAAGATAAAAGGAGAACATCTTCTTGGAGGATAACTTACTTTCACTTTTCAATCTCATCTTTGTTGCCACATTTCTCCCGTTACACTTTCACTTACTGCATTTCCTTTTCTCCTTCTTTGTTACCTTCACTTCATTCCCTCTGTTATCATTTTCCCCACTGTAATTTCTCATTTCCCCCACCCCAATTATTCTTTCTACGGTGGATAATCTAGATTGATCCTTTTATTCTCCATATTCTCATTTTGCTCTTTCAATGCATTCTTTATATGTATGACTGCTGCAATTTCGTTCAGATTTCGGTCTGAATGACAATAAAAGGCTATCTATCTATCTATTTATCGTCTTTGTATGCTCCAGATCTGCCTTTCATTCTCCACAAACTATCAGTTGATCCATTACATTCTAATATTCTCACTTATCATCCAAATACACACCCTTACAATCTGAAGAAGTGTTTCAGCCCAAAACGTTGCCTATTTCCTTTGCTCCATAGGTGCTGCCGTACCCACTAAGTTTCTCCAGCACTTTTGTCTATATTGGAAGAACTCAGCAGGCCAGGCAGTATCAGTTTCAGTTTAGTTTATTGTCATATGTACCGAGGTACAGTGAAAAGCTTTTGTTGCATTTGTTGCGTGCTAACTACTCAGCAGAAAGACAATACATAATTACAATTGATCCGTCTGAAGAAGGGTCTCGACCTTAAATGTCACCCATTCCTTCTCTCCAGAGATGCTGCCTTTCTCACTGAATTACACCCAGCTTTTTCTGTCTATCTTCAGTTTCAACCAGCATCTGCAGTTCCTTCCTACACATTACAATGGATCCATTTACAGTGTATGATAAGGGAATAATGTTTAGTGCAGGGTAAAGCCAGCAAAGTCCGATAATGGATAGTCCGAGGGTCATCAAAGAGGTAGATAGTCGTTCAGCACAGTCTTACAGTGTGGTTATTCCACATCTAGGCTTGCAGTTGGTGAGATGAGAGGTCTTTAATTCTTAGAGGTTGGATAGTCATAGTGTGGAAACAGGCCCTTTGGCCCTCCATCCCCCATCCACACTAGTCCCGCCTGCCTGCGTTTGGCCCATATACCTCTAAATCGATCCTATCCACGTACCTGTCTAAAATGTTGCAATAGTCCCTGCCTCAACTACCTCCTCCGGCAGCTCATTCCATATACCACCACCCTTTGTGTGAAAAAATATCTGTGGAGGGATGATCAGACGGGACCATTCCTCAGACTGCCCAGTTTCTCAACAGATGCTGCCTGACCCGCTGAGTTTCTCTAGCACTTTGTGTGTTGATCAAGATTCCAGCATCTGCAGCTTTGTGTGTCTGGGTTGTTATCTGCTACATTTTATATAAGGTCATAAGTGATAGGAGCAGAATTAGGCCATTCGGCCCATCAAGTCTACTCCGCCATTCAATCATGGCTGATCAATCTCCCCCTCTAAACCCTAATCTCCTGCCCCCCCCCCCCCCCCCCCCCAAACCCTGACACCCGTCTATTTTCTATTAGATATATTATATTAGATCTATTAGATATAGAAAATAGAATATAGATTAGATATGTTCTCTATCTATTTCCTTTTTCCACATTTTTCTCTCTTTATGCAAACACCGGCCGCCTTTTCCCTTGGATTCTGCATCGTCTTTTTCCTCTTGCCCAATGAACCCCCATTTCTCCCCCACCCTCTTGCCTCTACAACTCAAGTTGCCTCGCTCTACCCCGGCTCGGCGCGTACAGCGCCCTCTGCGGAACGCAGCCCGGGCGGAAAGCAGCGCTCGGCACTTTCCGACCATCAGGATTTCCAGCTTCTGGTTGATTTCATTCCGCAACAACGTTGGCCGAGCGGCTCCCAAACGACCGCGTGTTTGTGTTCTTGTGTGTGTGTCTTGTTTCCAATTTGCAAAATCCATTGCACTACAGACTGGAGTTACGGCAGGAAGTATCAAGGTACAAGCAACAACTCTTTGGGCAACCCCCGTGCAGCGGAGAGATTTCAGCGCCGCTGCCCGCACGGTGCGAGCGCTGTGCTGGTGTGGACCAAAGTGTGGACAGGGTGCGGAGAAGCGCCCGGGCGAGTCCCTTCCACTCTCCTCCACGGATAGAAGTCGCGCCGAGCGGAGATGAGAGAGGAGCCTGAGTATCAGAGCAACGCGGATCATAACACGGGCTGTAATCACCCCCATATGGGAAATATTTAGATAATTAAAACACTAGGGGACATTTAGGAAACAGCCACAGAGACATCCGCCAGGGTGGAGGGGGCGAGAGGGCTCATACTTTCCTAAGGTCAGTTTCGCATTACATTTCATGCTACAAAAGGCGGGTCTGCAGAGGCCGGAGAGGGGGGGGGGGAGGGGGATTTAAATCCTAGCACAGAAAACCCACTCTGGCCTTGGTGGATGGATTAGCAGAAACATAGAGGATTGGGAAGTTTTTAGAAACCAACAGAAGGCAACTAAAAAGGCAATAAGGGGAGAAAAGATGAAATATGAAGGTAAACCAGCCAATAATATAAACGAGGATACAAAATGTTTCTTCAGATAACAAAAAAGACAATACGTGGAGAAAAGATGAGTTACGAAGGTAAGCTAGCCAAGAATATAAAGGAGGATAGTAAAAGCTTCTTTAGGTATGTGAAGAGGAAACAAATAGTTAAGACCAAAGTTGAACCCTTGAAGACTGCAAAAGGTGAATTTATTTTGGGGAACAAGAAAATGGCAGACGAGTTGAACAGATCCATCTTCACTAAGCAGGACACAAACAATCTCCCTGATGTACTAGTGGCCAGCGGATCTAGGGTGACGGAGGAACTGAAGGAAATTCACAATGGACAGGAAATGGTGTTGGGTGGACTGATGGGACTGAAGGCACATAAATCCCCAGGGCCTGATGGTCTGCATCCCAGGGAACTTAAGGAAGTGGCTCTAGAAATTGTAGACGCATTGGTGATAATTTTCCAATGTTCTATAGATTCAGGATCAGTTCCTGTGGATTGGAGGGTAGGTAATGTTATCCCACTTTTTAAGAAAGGCGGGAGAGAGAAAACGGAATTATAAACCAGTTAGCCTGACATCGGTGGTGGGGAAGATGCTGGAGTGAATTATAAAAGATGAAATAGTGGCACATTTGGATAGCAGTAGCAGGATCGGTCCGAGTCAGAATGGATTTATGAAGGGGAAATCATGCTTGACTAATCTTCTGGAATTTTTTGATGCAACTAGGAAAATGGACAAGGGAGAGCCAGTAGATGTAGTGTACCTGGACTTTCAGAAAACATTTGATAAGGTCCCACATAGGAGATGGTATTGGGTGCTGACATGGTTAGAAAATTGGTTGGCAGACAGAAAACAAAGAGTAGGGATTAACGGGTCCCTTTCAGAATGGCAGGCAGTGACTAGTGGGGTACCGCAAGACTCGGTGCTGGGACCGCAGCTATTTACAATATACATTAATGATTTAGATGAAGGGATTAAAAGTAACATTAGCAAATTTGCAGATGACATAAAGCTGGGTGGTAGTGTGAACTGTGAAGAGGATGCTATGATGACTTGGACAGGTTGGGTGAGTGGGCAGATGCATGGCAGATGCAGTTTAATGTGGATAAGTGTGAAGTTATCCACTTTGGTGGCAAAAACAGGAAGGCAGATTATTAGCTAAATGGACTCAAGTTGGGAAAAGGGGAAGTACAACGGGATCTGGGGGTCCTTGTTCATCAGTCAATGAAAGTAAGCATGCAGGTATAGAAGGCAGTGAAGAAAGCAAATGGCATGTTGGCCATAACAAGAGGAGTTGAGTATAGGAGCAAAGAGGTCCTTCTGCAGTTGTACAGGGCCCTAGTGAGACCACACCTGGAGTATTGTGTGCTGTTTTGGTCTCCCAATATGAGGAAGGACATTCTTGCTATTGAGGGAGTGCAGCGTAGGTTCACCAGATTAATTCCCGGCATGGCAGGACTGTCATATATTGATAGAATGGAGCGGCTGGGCTTGTATATTCTGGAATTCAGACGGATGAGAGGGAATCTTATTGAAATATATAAGATTATTAAGAGTTTGGACACGCTAGAGGCAGGAAACATGTTCCCAATGTTGGGGGAGTCCAGAACCAGGGGCCACAGTTTAAGAATAAGGGGTAAGCCATTTAGAACGTAGTTGAGGGAAAACGTTTTTCACACAGAGAGTTGTGAGACTGGAATTCTCTGCCTCAGAGGGCGGTGGAGGCTGGCTCTCTGGATGCTTTCAAGAGAGAGCTAGACAGAGCTCTTAAAGATAGCGGAGTCAGGGGATATGGGGAGAAGGCAGGAATGGGGTACTGATTGTGGATGATCAGCCATACACACATTGAATGGCGGTGCTGACTCGAAGGGCCTAATGGACTACTCCTGCACCTATTGTCTATTGTCTATTGTCTATTGAGCACACCGGGTCTGGCACTGAATATGAAACATATTTATGGTAATTTATTTTATTCCCCTCACAATCCCATGAAACTTCCCAGATTCTACCACTCACCTAAACACCAGTGCATCTTTGGAATGCGGGAGAAAATCGGAGCACCTGGGGGAAACCAATACAGTCTCACGGAAATGGTGCAGAACAGAGGTCAGGATTGAACCAGAGTTAAACTGGAGTCGTGAGGCAGCAGATTCAAGCTGCATCACTGTGCCGCTGGACTTTCTTGCAGGGACTAACACTGGGAAAACTCTGACCAACAGCTCTACTGTGGGCAAGTTGAGCTGAAGGGCCTGTTTCCATACTGTATCACTCTATGAGTCTACGCAATGGAACTTATTATAAAACTCAAGTAATCACTTAAAAAATGAAAACATTCCAGATATGTAAATGTGTTTTTTAAGCTGTTGGGTAAGTTATGCCCCTGTCCCACTTAGGAAACCTGAACGGAAACGTCTGGAGACTTTGCACCCCACCTAAGGTTTCCGTGCGGTTCCCGGAGGTTGCAGGCGGTTGCCAGAGGTTGCAGGTAGTGGAAGAAGGTAGGGAGACTGACAAAAACCGTTGTCGTGGAGGTGCAATGCAAGAACTTGCCATGTTCTTGCTAAGGGTAGTATTGGCAAGATCATAGAAGGAGTTAAAAGTGTTCATGAACAATTCATATGGCACAACCCTTAGCATGCTGGCACGAGTTGACGAACCGCATTGAGATGCATTTAAAGATCGAAGGCACAAGTTGAAGAACCACATTGAGACACATTTAAAGAGTGCAGGACTTACGTGCATTCCACTTTGAATGTACTCGGCACCTGTGGTGCTGTGTGCACTTCAGCTGGTGAACAGATCTATGTGGAAGAATGTTGTGCAGGAAGCTTGCACAATTTCCAATGTCTGCATTCAATCAATGATTAATTTGTGAGAGGATTGCCCAAGTCAGTGTGAAATTATTGTGCTGATTTTCATTAACACTTCAAAATAAATGCTGCCAAATGAATTACTTAATACCCTTTCACGCTTTCATTCCCACTTTCCCCAATCCGTCATCATCCTTTTCCCACAGTCCCAGCAATCATTTTTTTTTATAACTGTTACGTTCCTCTTACGAACAGCAAATTCTGATGCCAATTCTGAGTGTTTAGTTTTCCACCTCCCACTGAGTCCTACCATCCCCTCGGGAGATGCGTTCAGTACAAATACCTTCCAGTCAGAGTCTTAGAAGGGCATTTAGACCCATTTTCAAGTTTTACTGCCCAGTGATTAAGCAAATAATAATCCCTCAAACAATTTAAGGATTATCTGGCTCATCATCATATTACTGTTTATGTGACTTTGCTGTGCAAATTGGCCGAGATGTAACAGGATATGGAGAAACAAGGAATTGCAGATGCTGGAATCTTGAAGTGCTGAAGTAACTCAGTGGGGCAGGCAGCATCTCTAGAGAAAGCTAGAGTATAGCTGTTATCAGGCAACTGAACCATTCTACCAACAAGTAGAGAGTACTCCTAAACTAATATCTATTTCATTGAAGACCCTCGGTTTACCTTTGATTGGACTTTAATGGGTTTATCTTGTTCTAAATGTTATTCACATTGTTCCTTTTATCATGTATCTTTACTCTGTGGATGTTCGATTGTAATCATGTTTTGTCTTTCCACTGACTGGGTAGCAGGCAACAAAAGCTCTTCACTGTACCTCGGTACACGTGACAAAAAACTAAACTCAACTCAACTCACCCATCAAAAAACCAAGAAGACACAGCCAGGTGGGGCCAGATGACATGGGTATCATTTCAAACATTTGCTTTGTATTTGAACTCACAAATGATGGGGATAGCACAGATATTCAAGTTGGGATCCTTCTTCAAGTACCAACTCAAAACATCGCCTATCCATGAACTTCAGAAATGTTGCCTGACCCACTGAGTTACTCCAGCAGTCTGTGTTCTGATGTAGCAGGATATCACATCCTGAATGATTCAATGATTCAATGATTGAATGATGAAGCTTGAATGATTTTGTTACACATATGTTACGAAGGTTTCTCCATACATATGTCACAGAGTGCATTGATCTTTCACTCCACTCACTCATTCAGTTATTATTTTAGCATAATTAAATATTTTACAACCAAATCAAATTCTATTTCACATGAGTGAACACACATTATATTGACTGATACAAATAACAATCTTGTATTGTCCACAAATATATTCATTTTGCTCAAAATTATCAATGTGGCCATAGAAAATTAAATATAACAATAATTTAATTTGATATTATTTAATTTTAACCTGGTCATACCTGGATTAATAGTCAATCAAACAATGAAATAACTGTAGGGTCCTAACCAGAAATGTTACCTATCCACGATCTCCAGGGTTGCTACCTGACCCACTGAGCTACTCAAGCACTTTGTGTCTTATGGTGAATTAACCATTTCAATTCATAGCCTTGGGTAAATTAAGAACAAAATTACAATATGGGCTTGATTGCATATATATTTTTGTTTACTTTTAGGTGGGTATGAAAAGGGCAGCAAATGTTTTGGTTGTTTGATTTCCTCAAATGTTATCAAATTTTCATAGTATAAAATTTAGAGACTTTAAATTTAAATTTGGAAGGCAAAGTTAGTTCATGAAAAGTATTAAGGGAAATGTAAGCTGTTTTTCCAGAGTATATAGGTTTAACCAGAGGACATAGGTTTAAGATGAAGGGGAAAATAATTTATAGGAATCTGAGGGGTAATGTTTTTACACAAAGGGTGGTGGGTGTACAGAACAAGTTGCCATAGGAGGTCGTTGAGGCAGGGACTATCCCAACATTTAAGAAACAGACAGGTACATGGATAGCACAGGTTTGGAGGGATATGGGCCAAATGCAGGCAGGTGGGACTAGTGTACGTAGATGGGACATATTGGCCGGTGTGGGCAAGTTGGGCTGAAGGGCCTGGTTTTCCACGCTGTATCACTCTATGACTCTAAATATGCCAACAAGAGATAACAAAGGAGAGACCAAGAAGGCAAGCAGGTGGGGACAGATGCTAGGTGTATCATTCCAAATAATTGCTTTGTATTTGAACTCACAAATGGTAGGGGTAATACAGACATTAAAGTTCAGAAGAAAGATGGAAATCATAACATTATTTGTAATATTTAGAGGTATAACAACTTTAAAAAGCATCACGATGCTCTAAAAAATACAAAACAAGGAGGAAAAGTGTGTCGGCTTTGATCAATATTTGATGATTGGTTTTGATGGCAGGCCTAGTATTGGTGGACTAGCAGAAATCTAACAAGGGAGCATTGTTTAAAAAATAGTAGAAAGGATATACTGATTAGTTAAAGGCTAAGGAGCCTGTCATTACTCAGGAATGCGTTTTGAAGGAAGGTAAAGCTAATCATCACATGGAAGTACAATTAAGGATGGTTGGCAAGAATTTATTGACAAAATACTGGTTCTGCCTAAATTGATTGAATCTTTTTCAGCAAGGCATGTTGATGAGGATAGCATATGGGCCATAAGACTAAAACATTGGAGCAGCATTAAGCCATTCAGCCTATCCAGTCTACTGTGCCATTCAATCCTGGCTGGTCTATTTTTCCCTCTCAACTCCATTCCCTTGCCTTTCCCTTAATTTCTTAAAATACCCAATGTCGGCCTCCACGGCCATCTGTGGCAATGAATTCTAAAGATTCACCACTCTATGGCTAGAGAATTCCCATTTAATTTATTTTAGTTGAATTTAGAGATACAGCGCAGAAAGAGGCCCTTTGGCCCACCGAGACCACGTTGACCAGCGATCCCCACACATTAACACCATCCTACACACGCTGGGCACAATTTTACATTGATACCAAGCCAATTAACCTACAAACCTTTACATCTTTGGAGTGTGGGAGGAAACCAAAGATCTCAGAGAAAACTCGTCGACACTGGGGCGGAGATAAGTGTACGTCCATTTCTAACGCGGGCCCCTCCTCACCATGGCAAACGGGTGCCCAATCCGCAAATATGGGGTGAGCACGCTCTCCCTTAACTTCGGTGATGGCTGCTTTTCATGGCCATTCGTCATTGCTGACGTTTGCCAGCCATTGCTTGGGGTGGACTTCCTACGCGCACATTCCCTGCTGGTGGATGTCAGGCAGCAGCGTCTGGTGCACTCTATAACATTGGAGCCTGTTTCCCTCCGCATGGGCAACCCTGTCGTCTGTAGATGCTACATTCTCGTGGGTACTGACCGACTTCCCTGAAATCCTCGACCCGCAGTTATCGCTCCTCCGCCCCGAAACATCGGGTGGAGCATCACATTCCCACAACAGGCCCGCCCCCGCACGCCCAGGCACGCCATCTTCCACCGGACAAACTTCGTCGAGCTCGGGAGGAGTTCCGCCTTATGGAGTCGCTGGGTATCGTGCGCCGCTCAGACAGCCCATGGGCGTCCCCGCTCCATATGGTCCCCAAGGCGGACGGTGGCTGGCGCCCTTGCGGAGACTATCGTCGGCTTAATGATGCCACCATCTCTGTCAGGTACCCGGTCCCACACATTCAAGATTTCAATGCGCACCTGGCCGGGGCTGCAGTGTTCTCCAAGGTCGACCTGTTGCGTGGATACAATCAAATGCCCATCCACTGTGACAACTAGCCCAAGACGGCCATCATAACACCATTCGGCCTTTTCGAGTTCCTGCGCATGCCCTTCGGGCTTAAGAACGCTAAACAGGCATTTCAGCGGCTTATGGACTGCGTGTGCCGTGGCCTGGACTTTGTGTTTGTGTACCTCGATGACATTTTGGTGGCAAGCAACTCACGGCAGGAGCATTGTACCCATCTCCGCCAGCTGTGCCAGCATCTCAGCGATCATGGGCTGGCCATCAATCTAGCCAAATGCCGTTTTGGGGTGACGTCAAGTGATTTCCTGGGCCACCACTTAACTCTGCATGGTGCGGTGCCGCTCCTAGCCAAGCTAGACGCTGTGCGCCAGTTTCCACGACCAGCCACCATGAGGGGCCCCCAGGAATTAGTTGGGATGGTGGCCTTCTACCGTCCGCCGCTAGAATCATGCGCCCACTGTTTCACCTCATGGCGGGCAAACGAAAGGAGGTCGAATGGACTGACGAAGCGGTGGCGACGTTCCACCAGGCCAAGGAGGCCCTGGCTAGGGCCACGATGCTCGTGCACCCACGGGCAGATGCACCAATCAGGCTGACAGTCGACGCATCCGAAGTAGCGGTTGGTGTGGTGCTAGAGCAGCTGATCGACGGGCGTTGGCGGCCTCTTGCTTTCTTCGGCAGGCACCTCAGCGGCGCACAGCGGCACTACAGTGCCTTCGACCACGAGCTCCTCGCCTTTTACCTCAGCGTGCGCCACTTCTGTTATTTTTTGGAGGGGCGGACATTTACAGCTTACACGGACCACAAGCCCCTCACTTTTGCGTTCGCCAAGGTTTCCGACCCGTGGTCCACTTGTCTGCAGCGGCAGTTGCCGTTCGTCTCGCAATACACTACCTCCATTCGTTACATCGAGGGCAAAGACAACAGAGTAGCCAACGCCTTGTCTCGCCCCACGGTCAACGCCGTTTTGCAGATGTCCGATGGCATTGACTTCTCAGCCCTGGCTGCGGCCCAGCTGACAGATGAGGAGATGTCCGCCTATCGTACTGCAGTTTCGGGCCTATGGTTGGAGGACGTTCCATGTGGCCCCGGAGGTGTGAGGCTGCTGTGCGATGTCTCGACTGGTCAGCCGCGGCCTATTGTCCCCGTCGCCTGGCGGCGCAGAGTGTTCGAGGTTTTCTACACTGGCCCACCCTTACATTCGGGCAACGACGGCGCTCGTGGCTTCCTGTTTCATGTGGCACGGGTTGCCGTGGGTTTTGCTGGGTGTCCGCACCGCGCCCAAAGAGGACTTGGCCGACTCCTCAGCTGAGTTGGTGTATGGGGCCCCACTGACAGTGCCCGTTGAGTTCATACCATCAGCACAAGGCCAGGCGGAGCAGCCATCAGCTGCCCTGCAATGGCTTCGAGACACAGTGGGAAAGCTGGCACCAGTGCCGACGTCTCGCCACGGTTCGTGTAGGCTGCACGTTCCTTCCCTCTCCAGGACTGCCTGTTTGTTTTCCTGCATCGGGACGCGTACCGGACGCCTCTTCAGCAGCCGTATGAAGGACCATTCAAGGTCCTTGAGCGTGGCCCTTCCACGTTCGTTTTGGAGATGGGGGGTCATCGTGAGACGGTCTCATGTGGACATCAGACAGCCGGTGCTACATGCACGGCCTCGTCCTCGGGGTCACCCTCCGTTCCGGCCCCTTCCACAAGCGCCCGCACCGCCACCTTCACCCGGCAGTGTGTCTCCGGTTCCTGCACCTGCCATGGTGCGCACACGGGCTGGTCGTATCGTATGCCCCCCTGTCCGTTTTGCGCCTCCGGGTCTTGGGGGGGGGGGGGGGGGGGGGGTCCTGTGGCGGTTCCTGGGAAGTTGGCTACTCCCTGGTTCACCCCCCTTGGCACTTAATGGACTGGTCCTGGGACGGGGCCCAGCTACGAGTATAAGAGCAGGGGCTCTTAGTGGCAGTTGGAATGGCAGTTGGGCTTCAGTCTCCCACTGAAGCAGAGAGTTGTCTGCTGTACTAATTAAAGCCTTTACAGAATTCACCTGGCTCCTTGCCTGCATTCCGGGCTTTCCCCGCACCCACTACAATATATATATATACACACTCACACTCACACACACACACACACACACACACACACACACACACACACACACACACACACACACACACACACACACACACACACACACACACACACACACACACACACACACACACACACACACACACACACACACACACACACACACGCACACACGCACACACACACATGCACACATATATAGATATAACTTTTTTGCTGTTTATCATGGGTTTTACATATCTGTTGCTCTCTTGTAAGTAAGAATTTAATTGTTCCGTTTTGGGACATGACAATAACACGCTCTTGACTCTTGACTCTTGTACATGGCGACCAAATCTCTTGCATCAGTGATCAAATCTTTCAGTTCCTTCCACCGATGGAGCCCACTTGAAGTCTGGCAGCAAATAGTCTTTTGCTGGAGTTCCCCAGCATCAGATTAGACCTGGTGAATGATAAGAAACCCATTGATTACAATGGGGATGTAAAGCATGGATTTATGAAGCAACAAAAAAGTTCACATATATTTACTACGACTATTTTGATTTGCATTAATATACTTTCATATGATTTTTTAATTGATATACTTCCGGTTCAATTAATCTCATGTTTGTCTAAATACAGCGCTTGTCCTAGAAACTCCTACCTTTGTACACAGCGTTAAAGGAACGTCGGATAGAAGGAATGGGTGATGTTTCGAGTCGAGACCTTTCTGACCAGTCTGAAGATGGGTCTCGACTCGAAACGTTACCTATTCCTCCTATGCAGAGATGCTGCCTGTCCCGCTGAGCTACTCCAGCATTTTGTGCCTATCTTCAGTATAAACCAGCATCTGCAGTTCCTTCCTACATGTGTTAGTAATGTTTGCACTGGAACATGCTGCTGCTTGTGGAATGGTAGCTGTAATGAAGTGGGTGGGGAGGCAAAGTCGCTCCCAGGGGCTCAGGTATCTGCAAAACATCATCCCCAGGAGCCATATTATTTGTGAGCGATGAAGGAAGTGTTTGGGGCCATGGAGATTTTTAACCCCAACTATATACCGCCCCCCCCCCCGCCCCTTCTTGAAAGTGGAATTATTTGCCACAGAAGGCTGTGGATTGCGCCTGTGGATATATTACGGCAGATATAGATAGATTATTGATTCGTACAGGTGTCAGAGGTTATGGAGAGAAGGCAGGAGAATGGGGTTAGGAGGGAAAGCTAGATCAGCCATGATTGAATGGCAGAGTAGAGTTGATGAGCCGAATGGCCTAATTCTACTCCTATAACTTATGATCTGGCCCCATAGCAGAAGTGCCCACGTCACGGGGCTGGAAACTGGAAGTGTCCTGAGCTATTTCTGCCACCACCATCATCTATTATGACAAGTGATAGCTCCCACTGATTGTCGCCGGAGGCTTGCATCCTTTTCAGGACAGCCGATGACAGCAAGGTCAACATTTGTAACAAGATGGACACGAAAAGAAGAAGACTTATGATCTTACAACCTTATAATCTCCAGTCCCACCCACACCTCCCCACGAGCCTCTGGCAGGAGATTTCCAGCAAGGTGTCTCTGAGGAGGTGTAATACGTGGGTGCAGTGTATGAATCGCTGCACTCTGGAGAAACCTGCAATATCAGCAAACCCCCTTGCCCACTCGTGTGGGATTAAATGCAGACGTACTTTCATAATGGAATTTGGATGATCTTCCTAATGCAGTAGTGCAATGTGGCAAAGGTCAGTGGCAGCAACCTGAGGCCAGAGAGGCATGTGGCAATGACCTTGATCCCCACAGCCACAGTAGGCCTGTATTAAAGATCTTAGGTGTTCACAGGAGGACTGCCGTGGTAAAGCTTCATCTGCAATGGCCGACACAGTGGCGCAGCAGGTAGAGCTGCTGCTTCACAGCACCGGAGACCCGGTTCGATCCTGACCTTGGGTACTGTCTGTGAGGAGTTTGCATGTTTTCCCTGTGGCCATGTGAGTTTCCGCCAGGTGCTCCGGTTTCCTTCCACATCTCAAAACGTGCGGGTTTGTAGGTTATTGCCCCTTGTGTGAGGGGCAATGACTGTGGGGAGTGAATGGGAAAGTGGGAGAACTAGTGTAAATGGATGTTCAATGGTTGACTTTGTGTCCACGCTGTATCTTTCAATCAATCTTTCAGTGAATTAATCAAAGAAATTCCACCACAGAGAAGTCCCATTAAACTTTTCTTGGATATGATCTTGGGTAATGAGCCCTGCTCACCTCACCTCACCTCCCCTCTCCTCCCCTCCCCCACTCCCTCCACTCCCCCCTCCCTCTGTGATGGCTCTGATGCCTAAATCCCATCTCCATGTAGATAATGCTCATTTGGAAAGTGGAAAGGCCATTGTAAATACACGGAGTGCGCTGTGCTGAGCATGAGAAGTGTATAAAGAGATCCTTGAGGCTGCAGCATGGTGAGGCAGCCTGGCAAAGCATATAGATTCTATGTTGTCCCACAGTTTCAGGCGAAACAGAACGACTAAAAGCTGGTTTGTGAATAAACAAGAACTGTCGCTTTTCAGACTAATGAGGAAGCAGGTATTGGGCCTTACGCTATTGTTAGCACATTTAGAGTGTTTCGAGTACTAACGTAAATCCTGCAGAAAGTAAAGAATGGAATTTCCCATCATGTGTTGAGTACATGAAATGGCTACAGTTTTGCTTCACCTGAATCAAAACAATTTCACTTGCACTTCACAGTTTCTTTCTGGGACCTTGTGTCCTTTAAACTATGGGTCTTCTCATTCCTTCACTCCCTTGCTCTTCTTCATCACCGTCTTACATTAGACACCATCCGCATGAAAGTTTCCCACCCTACCCCCAACTTCCTTCACATTTGTGCATTTCAATTGCATGGAAGGCATGAAAACCAGAGTCATTTTCTACTGGAGCAGAGAAGGTTATAGGGCAATTTAAAATGTTTTCTTATACAGTGCTCATATTTCACAGGCATGGTGGTGCAGCGGGAGAGTGTCTGACACAGCACCTGCAGCACCTGAGACCCGGGTTTGATCCCGATACGGGTGCTGACTACGGAGTTTGTACATTCTCCCAGTGACCGTGTCGACTTTCTCCGAGACCTTCGGTTTCCTCCCACACTCTAAAGACGTACAGGTTTGTAGGTTCATTGGCTTGGTGTAAATGTAAAATTTGCCCTAGAGTGTGTAGGGTAGTGTTAATGTGCAGGGATCGCTGGTCGGTGCGGACACAGTGGGCCGATGGGTCTCTGCACATCCCTCTGCAATTGGATCCTCGACTTCCTCATCCACAGACCACAGTCTGTCCGTATTGGTGAAAATGTGTCCTCCTTGTTAACAATCAGCACGGGAACACCTCATGACTACGTGCTCAGCCCCCTGCTTTACTTACTCTATACTCATGACTGCATAGCGGGACATAGTGCGAACTCCATCATCAAGTTCGCCGACGACACCACTGTTGTGGGACGAATCACTGATGGTGATGAGTCAGAGTATAGAAGTGAGATCGACCGATTGACCAAATGGTGCCAGCACAACAACCTGGCTCTCAACACCAGCAAAACAAAGGAACTGATTGTGGATTTAGGAAGGCGTAGGATAGGGACCCACAATCCCGTTTATATCAACGGGACAATGGTGGAAAGTGTCAAGAACTTCAAATTCCTTGGCGTGCATATTCCCGAAGATCTTTCCTGGTCCCAGCACACTGATGCAATCGTAAAGAAGGCACATCAGCACCTCTACTTCCTGAGAAGGTTATGGACAGTCGGTATGTCAAGGAGGACTCTCTCGAACTTCTACAGGTGCACAGGAGAGAGCATGCTGACTGGTTGCATCGTGGCTTGGTTCAGTAACTTGAATGCCCAGGAGCGGAAAAGACTGCAGAAAGTTGTGACCATTGCCCAGTCCATCATCGGCTCTGACCTCCCCACCATCGAAGGGATCTCACGCAGTCGCTGCCTCAAAAAGGCTGCCAATATCATTAAAAACCCACACCATCCTGGCCACACACTCATCTCTCCGTTGCCATTGGGAAGAAGGTACAGGAGCTTGAAATGTGGAACATCCTGGTTCAGGAACAGCTGCTTCCCCACAGCCATCAGGCTATTAAACATGGCATCAAACAAACTCTTAATAATAACAACCTATTGCACTTTATCTGTTTATTTATTGTGTACATATATGGTCAATGGTATATAGACTTTTATCTCCTGTTCTATATTATGCTTACGTATATTGTTGTGCTGCAGCAAACAAGAATTTCATTGTCCTATCTGGGACACATGACAATAAACTCTCTTGACTTGACTGTTTCCGTGCTGTATCTCTAAATTAAACAAAATGTATCTGTCTGCTTTACATGGTTAGTGGTTTTGTGTGAACCATGAATATTGTGGTGCTGTAGCACGGTGATTAAATTGTTAGGATTAGTATCCAGAGTTCCAGATTTATGCCGTGACGAGGTTCAGAATTATGGGTTTTTCTGCATCCATGGTCTAGAATCATACTGGTATATTTGGGTAGTGGTTAAATTGTTAGACCAGAGTTCTGGCCTAGCGTTCCTGAGACATAAGTTTGGATCCCACTACAAGTAATTAAATAAATCTGGAATTTAAAATTTGCAGTCTCAGTAACACTGTATTGTATTGTATTGTATTGTATTGTATTGTATTGTATTGTATTGTACTAACCATGAGATAGGTCTGGAAAACAAAAAGCTAGCATTGCCCATGACAGCTACATTAAACAAATCTTCCTGCAAAAGATGACAACTATAACTCCCACTGTGTTCCTGTCTCTCTCAGACAGAAGTTGGCAACAGGGGGCTTAAATTCCCAATTAGGTTACCTGCCTGCAGAGTACAAGCGAAGGATCGATGGCACTCTGCTCTGACATGGAACGTTGTGAGCTCAAGGTCCATCCAGAAACGGGAGCACAAATTTTGGGGTGAAACTCCATTAGTAGCATTACCACTTCCAAGATAGAAAAATACAGATTACAAACCCCTACATGAATGAACCCTGATAGAAACATAGAAACATAGAAACATAGAAATTAGGTGCAGGAGTAGGCCATTCGGCCCTTCGAGCCTGCACCGCCATTTAATATGATCATGGCTGATCATCCAACTCAGTATCCCGTACCTGCCTTTTCTCCATACCCTCTGATCCCCTTGGCCACAATGATGTTCTGGCTCTAACTCTGGACTAATATTATGAACACATAGGTACTCAGCAACTAAGGTGGCAGTTATGGAAAGATCAGTGAAGCGATCATGTGGGAGGCAGAGGTTTCTGTGGAGCATTCACATTGCAAACCAGGTGGGTTAAATGGCCTGCCTTTGTCCTGTGAATTTAATGTAAAATGATATGCATTATTTCAAGTATCCCTATTAATACCTATACCAAGTGCTAGAATAACTCAAGTGTCAAGAGCCAAGAGTGTTTTATTGTCATATGTCTCAGATAGAACAATGAAATTCTTACTTACAGCCCTGAAATTGTCAGAGATAACTCAGGCAGCATCTCTGGGTATAGATAGACCACCCTTCATTCTGAAGAGGGGTCCCGACCCAAAACGTCGCTTCCCAATGTCCTCCAGAGATGCTGCCGGACCCACTGTTACTCCAGCACTTTGTGTTCTACACAGGATTCCAGCATCTGCAGTTCCTTATGTCTTCATCACTGAAAACAGACCTGGTTGTTACCACATAAGTGCTGGTGGGGTCTGTGGGCATTTAGGTTGGCACATTTTGTTGCATTACAACAGTGCAAAAGCTTCATACTGATTCATAAGCATGTCTAGAGGTCACAAAAGGTTGTTCACCAATACGTCTTTTTTTCCCTTTAACAGCAGTACCGGAGTTGACACTAAAACAATAAACAGAATCTAAATGAATGGTTTGCTATTGTTGTTTTGTCATCTCGAATTGGACACATTTATTTAAATTTCACACAAGAACCTCTTGGCTCCATCCCCACCCCCCAGCCTGGTCAAAGAGCCCTGTCCCCATTTTATTTTTTCAATAAAACACCCAAAATAAAATTTAAAAGAAAAACCTATTCTTTAGGTGCACCAATGAATTTTCTACAAGGAAGCAAATACAACCACACAGGCTGGAATCTGAAAATAAGAACAGAAATGCCAGCACTCAGCATCTGTGGAAAGAGGAAGCAGTCAACATCTCAGGTTGGTGAACTCACAACTTTCTTCTCGGTTGTTTTCAACAAATTGCAGGTGTTTAATCTAGATTTCCTGGAGACCAGGATAAGGCACTGGAATCCTCTCCTGCAGGAATGAAGGATTGTTGATGTGAAGCATGAATTCTATTTGTGTGCAATTTTGGTCTCCTACTTTGAGGAAGGACATTATTGCTATTGAGGGAGTTCAGCGTAGGTTCACCAGGTCAATTCCCAGGATGGCGGGACTGACATGATGAAAGAATGGTTTGACTGGGCATGTATTCACTGGAATTTAGAAGGATGAGAGGGAATCTTATAGAAACATATAAAATTCTTAAAGGATTGGACAGGCTAGATGCAGGGAAAATGTTCCTGATGTTGGGGGGTGGGTCCAGAACCAGGATCACAGTTTAAGAATAGGGGTAGGCCATTTAGGACTGAAATGGGGAAAAACTTTTTCATCCAGAGAGTTGTGAATCTGTGGAATTCTCTGCCACAGAAGGCAGTGGAGGCAATTCACTGGATATTTTCAAGAGAGAGTTAGCTCTTAGGGCTAAAGGAATCAAGGGATATGGGGGGAAAGCAGGAACGGGGTACTGATTTTAGATGATCAGCCATGATCATATTGAATGGCTCGAAGGGCTGAATGGCCTACTCCTGCACCTATTTTTCTATATTTCTATTTCACCCTCCACAGATATTGCTATGGACAGCCACCACTTTTCTGAGTTTATTCCAACTAATTTCTCCTTTCACCAACTCCATGTTCCAATCTGGCGATGATTAAGTGGGGGGAGCTTACTGGCATATTCAGAGTGCACTGTTTACATGAAGTCAAAGATACATCATTTTGTCTCAAATGCCAGAAGTTGAGGAGAGAAGTATATAAAGGCATAGATCGGGTCGGCAGTCAGAACCTTTCCCAGGATGAAAATGTCAAAGACTAGAGGGCATAGCTTTAAAGTGAGAGGGGCAAAATTTAAAGAAAATGTGCGGGGCATGTTATTTAGACCATTACATCTAATGGCGAGTGCCTGCAATGTTCTACCAAGGGTGGTAGAAGGGGCAGATATGATAGTGATGTTTAAGAGGCTTGTAGAGGGGCTTATGGATATGCTGGGAATGGAGGGATATGGATCATGTGTAGGCAAATGAGTAGTTTATTTTGGCCTCATGTTTGACACATATATTGAAAGCTGAAAGGGCCTATTCCTGTGCTGCACTGTTCTTTGTAAGTGACAGGATGTGTTTGAGTTTGGATCTACATCTCAAAAAAAGGTCCATTACAGGGGAGGTGTTTAACGCAACTGCAATAGTGTAAAAGGCCTGTCCCACTTTCACAATCTAATTCACAACATTTTTTACTCGTGGACAGTTTTCATCATGCTAGAAAAACGCCCCGACCTACTTGATGCCACGAGTACCTACGACTAGCATCACAGCATGCTACGACCTACCTACAACCCCCTACGACCTCCTACGACCTCGTGGCGACTATGCTGCGAGTATGAGTCAAGGGCAAACTCGGCAGAGGTCGTGAATTAGGTCGTGAAAGTGGGAATGGCCCTTAACAGAGATTTCTTAGTTCCTTTTTTGCTTTCGTGAAAACACTTATCGGGAGAACCAAGCTTCCCGAAGTCTTTACCATTGAGTTTATCTCGCCTCATGGTATAATGGATCGGTGTTTTTGTTTTGTTCATCATACCTTTTCATGTGTCTAGTTAATTTTAATCGTGGACAATACAGCTCACCCCCTCCATGACACACTGGTTAACCTGAGGGGCACCTTCAGCAACAGGCTGGTTCCACCAAGATGCAGCAGTGAATGCCACAGGAGATCCTTCTTCCCTGTGACTGTCAAACTGTAAAGGGCCTGTCCCACGGGCATGCGACTGCATGCGGCAAGCGCGACCTAATGTGGTCGCTTGAGTCATACGGCCTCGCGGAGCCGGTCCCACCTCAATCGCCGGAGCCGTATGGAGTCGACATCGTGCGGGCTCTGAAAAACTGACACTGTCCAAAATTTCTGCGCGGCAACGGCCTGCCGGCCCGCAGCCGCATTGTGGCCGTAAGCACCGCCTCGACGGGCGTGCGCAGCGTCTCGACACCGTACGCAGCGTCTTGACGCCGCACGTCACGCGCGAACTTCCCGCGGACTTCGATCGAACTTCACGTCAACTCGTACGGGATCACTCGACCGCCTCGCGGCCCCCGCTTCCGGTTTGGTCGCGCTTGCCGCTTGCAGTCGCATGCTCGTGGGACAGGCCTTTTAAGCTCCACCCCCTTCTGTCGTGGGGTCGACTGACTCTCCTCCCCGCTCCCCTACTCCCCAATCTTCGACATCCCAAAACCTGGACTTTTCACTCAACACTTTAATTTCATGTTTCATGTATCTTGTTGTATTTTATGACTGTTGGCAGATAATTTCCCTCCTGGGATAAATAAAGTTCTATCGTATTGTAGTTTCCTTCTCCCCTGTCTCTCAGTCTGAAGAAGGGTCTCGACCCGAAATGTCACCTATTACTTTCTCCAGGGATGCTGTCTGACCCGCTGAGTTGTTCCAGCGTTTTGTATCTATAAGCATCTCGCTAAGTTTGCTTAGTCTACCCAGGATAGACCGCTTGGAATACCTGTGCTTACAGACTAATAAAACAAAAACAGAATACAATATGGTCCAAGAGAAACATCAGAAGACAAAAGTAAATACAAAACTATTTGTCACAAGGACTTGTAAAGTGGGAGGTTTAATTGTTTACTGTATCAATATAGGAAATGGGTCAAACCTCAGGGCTAATTTTAATTCTCTGATTCTTTTCTTATTCCAGGGGAATGGAAAGATCTATTTGCAGCCGTGTAAATTCATTATTTCTGGTAAGAGATAGGCCGATGTTTCCATGCGTTTATGACGAGCTCAGCCCATGTGTGGCCGGGCCGCCCACAGACTTCCTCTCGCAGCGAGTTTCAACTCGATTGGACCGAGCAGGGATTTTACTCAAAAGTCAAGAGAAACCATTACGTCTTTGAGTTTTCATTGAGCGATATCTCCAGAGGTTTTTTTTTCTCTCTCTCTCTCTGGCTGTGTTTTTTCACAAACTGGATAATCTCCAGATTACGAGCAAAAAATAAATATCAGTCGCTTGCTATTTACAAAGGAGCCGAGGCGATGGTTCAGTCCCCAGCTGGCGGGCCGGCCCAGTCGCTGACAATGGGTCTTAACAGTAAAACCCCTTTGATGGCGGTCCAGCCACTGACCATGTGAACGTGACTTCTGCCCCATTGTGCGATTCTTTGATCTCCACTTTCATAGGTCCGTTCTAAACAGACAAAAGGTAGCTATGATGCCTTTGATTGAGAAGCTTTAATAGTTGTCGGCCTTTTTTCTTCCATAAAACCTCGCAAGTACCTTTGGTTGCAAACTAGGCAAATCCGGGGAACATTGTTTCGTTTAATTTAAAGATACAGCGCGGAAACAAGGCCCTTCGGCCCACCCAGTCCGCACCGACCAGCGATCCCCGCATGTGAACACGATCCTACACACACTAGGGAGATTTTTTACATTTACCAAGCCAATTAACCCACAAACCTGTACGTCTCGCTCCCTGAATATTTCCGGGAGAGAAATCCTTATTGCTGATAAATCCATTAGGAATTTTATATGTATGTAGATTTATACTACTTTGTATATATATATATATATATATATATATATATATATATATATACAAAGTAGTATAAATATATATATATATATATATATATATATAATATACAACTACGTTGCTGAATGAACTTAGTTATGGCAAACACAGTTAAAAGCTATTCTTTGACAACAGATCTGAGAAGCTATTCTTTGGGAAGCTGAGAAGCTATATATTAAGGATTTAAATATTAAATATTAAATAATATTAACTAAATATATAAGGAATTGTATATAATATATATAGATATATATAATTCCTTATATATCTAGTTAATATTCTAAATATATATATATATATTTAGAATATTAACTAGATATATAAGGAATTATATATATCTATATATATTATATACAATTCCTTATATATTTAGTTAATATTCTTTAATATTTAATATTTAAATCCTTAATATATGAAGTCCTTAATATTCCATAATTATTATGGAAGTAAAGGCATCCTTATACCACATGTCATGTTATTATTTGCATTAACTGAACTATATTCAAAAAGGGGATTTTAGTGAACCATTGAAAATTAGACTCACTTGTAAGAAGAGCTTTGAATGGGGAATAATTCATCTTCCGCTACTCAGGATTTATTAGGCTTTGGAATTTGAATGAAAGTCATCAGTCATGATATGAAAGAATCCAGGGGCTGAATCGTCCCCTCTGTTGATCAGATCTGTTGTCAAAGAATAGCTTTTAACTGTGTTTGCCACAACTAAGTTCATTCAGCAACGTAGTTGTAAAATAAATCAAACCCCGTGAGAAAATGGTAAAATATTAGGATTTTATATTTACATTAACAGTTATAATTCCACAGAACTGCCTTCAGATGTTTATAAATCATGTAGCCTAATGTGTAGGAAGGAATTGCATGCAGATACTGGTTTGCACCGAGCATAGGCATAAAAAGCTGGAGCAACTCAGCTGGACAGACAGCATCTCTGGAGAGAAGGAATAGGTGACATTTTCTACGGAGACTGAGAGTCTCAGTCTGAAGAAAGGCTTGACCTGAAACGTCACCTATTCATTTTCCCCAGAGATGCTGCCTGACCTGCTATGTAGCCTAATATACTCCATGCTCAATGTCCATGGCTTTAAGCAACATTCAGGCTTACGTTGATTAGTGGCAAGAAACATTAATGCAACAAAAGAAATGCCAATAAATAGTCTATAACTACTTAGTAATAGTCTATAAGAAAGAGTCCATAACTACTTATCCTTGACATTCAATAGCATTACCATTGTCAATTCCCCCATCATCAATATTCTGAGATCAGCGTTGACCAAACACTCAATGGGGCCAACCAGAAAGACACTGTGGCTCCAAACGCAGGTCAGAGACTCTGCATCCTGTGGCGAATGACTCAACTCACTTTCCAAAGACTTCTCGCTGTCTACAAGGCAGATGTCAGGTGTGTAATGGAATATTCTCCACTTACCCAGCCAACTGGAGTGCCAACAGTACTCAAGAAGCTTAACATCATCCACCACCTGTGTGATTCCACCACCCTAAACAGTCAGTCCATCGTTCAGTGTTTGCAGTTTATACCCTCCACAAATAGCACTGCAGTTACTGGGCTATTTCAATACACTGCTCACATTTGTATATGTGCCATTGCCAGCCAATGCCCATCCAACATCCTAACTTGGAAATAGAATATAGAACAGTACAGCACTGGAACAGGCCCTTCAGCCCACAATGTCTGTGCCGAATATGATGCCAAAATAAACTAATCTCATCTGCTTGCACATGATCCATATCCCTCTATTCCCTGCATATCCATGTACCTATTCAAAAGCCTCTTAAATGTCACTATTGTGTCTACCTCCACCACCGCACCTGGCAGTGCATTCCAGGCATGTGTCACCCTCTGTATAAAAAAAAATTGACCCGCACATCTCTTTTAAACTTTTCACCTCTCACCTTAGAGCTTAGCCCACTCATCTTTGACATTTCCCCGCTGGGAAAAAAGGCTCTGGCTTTTTACCCTATCTATACCTCTCATCATTTTATATACTTCTGTCAGGTTTTCCCTCAGCCTTCAACACTCCAGAGAAAACAATTCAAGTCTGTCCAACCTCTCCTTGCAGCTAACACCCACTGATCCAGGCAGCAGAAATGTAACCCCGTTTCTCCACCAACACTGGGTCTAAATCATGGACGCACTTTGGGATCTCCTCCATCAGATGGACTGCGGCAACTCAAGGAAGCAGGTCAGGACTACTTCGTCAAGAGCACTGAGGCATGGGCATTGAAAGCTGCCCCTAGTTGGCAGTGCCTTTTGCAGCAACGTTAGAAAGTGACCTTGATTTCCACACCCCAATAAAACTAGAGCTGAAACACACATTTGTGTGTTCAGGTTTCAATAAATTTAAAAGAATGACTAATTCACTTTGGCCCAGAACGTGTCACAGCCCATGAAGCAACTTTTATAGTTTACTCACTTTGGGCAAACCTGGCCCCAAATGTAGTCATGGAAAGGACTGGCAAACAGAAATGACCAACTGAGTTAGACACAAAATGCCGGAGTAATTCAGCGGGTCAGGCAGCATCTCTGGAGAAAAGTAATTGGTGACATTTCGGGTCGAGACCCTTAACTTGCTTTTGATGTTGTTGGTAGAGTGATAATTGTGATGTGATTACTGGGTAAAAACCTTAGAAAAATAATAACATGTTTTTTTTAATATCCTCCTGAGATGCTTGGTACTTGGTCATCTAATTAACAACTTTGTTGAGTGACGGATTTTTTAAATCAGTTTTAAGTCTGAAGAGGGAAAGCTGAGTGATAATCTATTTATTTAATGCAACTTATAATTAAACTGGCGTCAAAACAGGAAGCTGATATCAATGGCCATACATACTATAAACAAAGTCGATGTGGATTAATCGGTGCAGTGAATCAGGGATATCTTATTTGTTCTGAGGCACAGGTAGACTGTGATCGCAGGTCGGAGTGGGCCAAAGGGCCTGTTTCCGCACTGTATCTCTAAACTAATTTTCATAGGTAGTTTGTGAGGCCTTGTGTGCAAATTGACTCTCATTGCAAAAGTATTTGAAGATAGATACAAAATGCTGGAATAACTCAGCGGGACAGGCAGCATCTCTGGAGAGAGGGAATGAGTGACGTTTCCGGTCTAGATCCTTCTTCAGTCTCATGTTAGGGGAGTGAGCGGTACAGAGATCTCTCTCCAGAGGTGCTACCTGTCCCGCTGAGTTACTCCAGCATTTTGTGCCTATCTTTGATTTAACCCAACCTGCAGTTCTTTCCTACACATTTTTCCTTACAAAAGTATTTCATCGATAGGGAAGTGTATTTGCAGATTACGAGGTTGTGAAAGGTGGGTATAAGTGAAAGCTTCATTTCTTTCAGTGACAGATCAAAGGGTAAGGAGTAGAATCAACATCAACGCTGACTCATTTTCTGCATGGGAGTTATGGGGGATGTGAGGATATCCAGTGAAAGCTTCCTTCAGAATTATTTATTCGTATAAAACAAGGAGTGTACCAAATGTTAAGATTGACTCACTCTTGATTAGATAACAAAACCACCGTGGTTGACATTGAACAATAGAATGACACCTTACTCAATGGGTTCAAATGACATCATAAGTGGTTTAAGAGTATTTTATGGACGTTTATTTCAAGGACATTTATTCACTGCTAAAGAACTCGCTGTCTACTGCATACTACTTTTGAGAACACGTATTATAGTTGCATTAAATGTGAACAATGATGTTGACAATTAAATTAGTACCAGGATTTCATTGACTGATCAAGGCATTGAAAAGCTTTCTGCTGTCATCGCTGCAGAATGTAGGGAATAATAGGGTCTGATGATTGTCAGGAGAGGAAGACAGAGAAAAGAGGAATTAAAAAGAGTGAATTCTAAATTTGTACACCAATCGCAGGAAGTTAAATCTGACGTTACAAACTGTGAGAGTGAAGCTTGAAGGGAAACTGAAAGTCATGGGAATGAGAAAGGGCATTGCTTAAATATTTCCCTTAATTTATTTTAAAAATAATTAGTCTCTCTCCTCTTTTCTGTCTCTCGCGGTAATATTCTCTATTCCTCTTTCACACTGGTTAAGAGTCCCGTTATATCGGTCGGGTTACCTTCTAATCTCATGTTCTCTGTCTCGTATCCACAAGTGGGAGAGTCTCGAACTAGAAGTCATGGGCTCAGAATTAAAGGACGTTCTTTTAGGAAGGAGATGAGGAGAAATTTCTTTAGTCAGCGGGCGGTGAATCTGTGGAATTCTTTGCCACAGAAGGCTGTGGAGGTCAAGTCAGTGGATATATTTAAGGCAGAGATAGATAGATTCTCCCCATAGTCCTTAACAAGAAGACAGGAGAATGGGGTTAGGAGGAAGAGGTAGATCAACCATGATTGAATGGCGGAGTAGACTTGATGAGCCGAATGGCCTAATTCTCCTTCTATCACTTGTGACCTTATATATATTTTTCATTGGGATGTGTGCCATTGGAAAATGTCTTTATCTATTCTATTAGCATAGGATGTTCGGAGAAATCATCACTGCACTAAAGTAAAGCAATCAGCTACCCCACTGTAAAATTTCATTTTTCCATCTCTCTGTTCTTCTCCAGTTTCTTTCCCCTATTCTCCCTTCTGTTTCTTTCTCTTATTTGTCTTCTAACACAGTCCCCCAGGGGTTGAGGGTGACTTGCTTCCACTCCAATTCTGTGCTGGCCAATGAAGCCAATGTGAAATCAGCAAACCCAGCCAAAGGCGGGCAGCAGATGCTTGGCAGGTTGGCTTGCGGTCTGGAAGGTGGTCCTTTTCTTCCACCATTTGCATTCTCTGTGCTCTTGCCAGAGAGCACAATGTTCCAGTGATGTCCCACATGCCCCTTCTCTATTTTGAATGTCCATGGGTCAGGATTACCATGAGCCTGCATAAGTCTGTGGCATTGTCTATACCTTTTCATGGAGGTTTTGAGAACATCCTTCTATAATTTCTGCTGCCCTCCTGGTCATCTTGTGGGGTATGGTGTCTTGTTTAGAATGCAAATGACATGGCCTGCCCAAAAGAGCTGAGTAAATATAATTGTAATTGCAATGTGTAGAAAGGAACTGCAGGTGTTGGTTTAAACCAAAGATAGACACAAAAAGCTGGAGCAACTCAGTGAGAAAGGAGAGAAGGAATGGGTGAATTGTACGCACCCCACCAGTGGATTTGAAGGATTTCCTACATTTCTCTTGGAGCTTTGGTGGGGCAAAGATCACATCTATACCTCAAGGTGGATGGAGTACACTCTGGTGTTTGGGGAGCAGCTCTTCACCCTCATGGTGGAGGTGGTGAGAAGGACCCAGATGATGATCAATAGTGGGGGGGAGAGCTCCCTATATTCAGTAGGGAGACAAACCTGACTACCACATCTCTGAGATCCTCTGAAATACCCTCACGCTCTAGATATGGGAGAGGAGGCTGCGGATTTGTTCTGACATTCTTCTCTGTCATTGTTATGTCCTCTTTAATGTCTTAGGGCATGCGAGGATGGCAGGTCCAGGTAGCATGATGTGAGATGCAGTCAAAGAGAGAATCACGTAGGAGGGATTGTTTAAAATGATCTGTCCAGCAGATGTGGACTACCTTTGTATCCTCAATAATCTCCCCTTCATTTTAGCCCTTCACAGTACTGTACTGAGAAAGCCATACATTTCATGGTTACTGCCGAGTTGCAGGACCACCTCCACCTTTCCCACCCATCCACTGCTTTATTGTGGCACAGTAGCGCAGCGGCCGACTTGCTGCCTTATCACACCAGAGACCCGGGTTCGATCCTGACTGCGGGTGCTGCCTTTACGGAGTTTGTAACATCTCCCTGTGACCGCGTGGGTTTCCTCCAGGTGCACCGTTTTTTTCCCATATTCCCAAAACGTTCTGGTTCATAAGTTAATTGGCATTTGTAAATTGCCCCCAGTGTGTAGGGTAGAACGAGGATAGACTCGGTGGGCCGAAGGGAGTGTTTCCATGCTGTATCTCTAAATGGATCTAAACTAAACCAATGGTCATGGACTTTCTGTTGGACCACAAACTCAGCTACCTGTAAAACTCTTTCTTTGCCCTCCAGACACAGTCAAGTTTACAATCCAACAACACCTTGTGTTTGTGGCCAATTAGCAATTGCTTTTCTTAGTTATTCTCATCAAACCAGCCTTGATGTTTTCTGGTAGAGAAACTGAGAGGCGCTAATTATAGTGGAGCTCAGGGTAATAATCCACATCCTGCAGACTCTGCTGTTAGGAGTCATCAGATCGTTTGTCAGGCAATGTCTGAGAAGAACTACCTCAGTGAAATCTGTAGGAAGGAACTGCAGATGCTGGTTTAAACTGAAGACAGACACAAAACGCTGGAGTAACTCAGCGGGACAGGCAGAGAGAAGGAATGGGTGACATTTCAGGTCAAGACTGAAGAAGGGTCTCGACCCGAAACGGTGTCTGAAGAAGGGTCAGGTTTGGTAATATTCTGGTGAATTGACTCTGCTCACTTACCAAGGCCTGAGTTGCCAAGATAATGATCTGCCTAACGAAGTTTTGTGCAGCTACAGCCTCTCTATTTTGGACCCCTATAACCTTTTAGGTTACGTTATGTGCCTGTCTACTGTCATCTACATGTTTCCATACACAAGAGTACCTACATCAGAAGAATCTCCTTTAATTCATTATTGTGATCGGAGTGTCACTGGCAAGGCCAGCATTTCAAGATTGAAGAAAATCAAGAGTGTTTAACTATCATATGTACTCACTGCAGAATAATGGAATTCTTACTTGCAGCAGCATAACAGGCCTGCAAAAGCAATGCGCATAGATAATATATAATAAACACAAATGCATATTCAATAAATTAATAACCACAATACTAATGCAAAATAAACGTAGTCCTTAATGCAACCAGAGGCAGTCCAATGAAGTTCATGGTTGAGATTAGTGTTGTGTAGTGTTCAAGAGACTGATGGTTGTTGGGATGAAGCTATTCTTAAACCAGATGATGGTTATGGTTTTCACACACATATACCTTCTTCTCGATGGTAGGAGTGAAATGAGAACGTGGCTAGGGTAGGGGGGGGGGGGGGGGGGGGGGGGGGGACCTTGATGATATTGGATGTCTTGTTGAGACAGCACTTCCTATAGATCCCTTCGATAGTCCGAAGTTACCTGTGATGGACTGGAAAGTGTCGACCACTCTCTGTAAGCTCCTTCATTTCATCATATATTGGTCATCCTTACTTGCTCTTGAGAAGGCGGTTTAGTGCAGCCTCCTTCAACCTTCTGGTGAAGGTGCTCACAGAGTGTTGATGTACCAAAAGTCCTAGGATTTTGAAAGTAGACAAAAATGCTGGAGAAATTCAGCGGGTGAGGCAGCATCTATGGAGCGAAGGAAATAGGCAACGTTTCGGGTCGAGACCCTTCTTCAGACTGATTTTGAATTCAGTCAGATTTAAGTCAGATTACAAGTGATAGTGTTCACAATCACCTTGTCCTTCTTGGTGGTAGAAGTCATGAATTTGGGAGGTGCTAATGGAGGAGCCTGCGTGATCACCATTGGACATCCCTACTTATGAAGAAAGAAAGCACATTAGCGCAGAAGTAACGTTGTTGCCTCACAGTGCCAGAGACCCTGGTTCGATCCTGACTACGGCTACTGTCTGTGCGAAGTTTGTACGTTTGCCCTGTGACCTCATGGGTTATCTCTGGCTGCTCCGGTTTCGCCCCCACATTCCAAAGACCTGTAGGTTTGTAGATAAATTCTCTGACTAAAGAAATTCCTCTTCATCTCCTTCCTAAAGGAACGTCCTTTAATTCTGATGCTATGACCTCTAATCCTAGACTCTCCCGCTAGTGGAAACATCCTCTCCACATCCACTCTCTCCCAAGCCTTTCACTATTCGGTACGTTTCGATGAAGCCCCCCCCCCCCCCCCCCCCCTCGTTCTTCAAATCTCCAGAGAGTACAGGCCCACTGTCGTCAAACGCTCTCTGTGTGCAAGGCATGATTCTTAACATTGAAGTGAAATTCATTGACTTCAGTATAATCAGGGTCAGTCACACTCAGTCAAATGCTGCCTTAATGCCAGGGTGGCCAGTCTATCTAGACCCTTGGAATTCATGTTCGGGATTCATGTTTGGATCAAGTTGAATTGACCAGTGATGCACAAATCCTGTAGATAAAGGTCCCAAAATCCCAGTGCCTATCAACAGAAGGATGGTCAATATACTGAGAGGCTGAGAGGCTGAGATGGTGCTGTAAACTACAAGACTCATATTGATTGCCTGATTGTTTTTTGAAATCCAGATGTTACATTTTTTAAAATAATAGTTAACATATTCTGTGGGATCCATGCGTTCGTCTTGTCTCTCGGTATTAATAAGCTTTGCTGTTGTTGCTATCTTTATTATGGTCAAAGAGGAAACATTTCAGATTATTCTATTCTATTAATACCATTTTACCGGCAAAATTACATTGATGAGATAACAATCGCTGCAAATTAAAGCTGCAAACTGATAATCTGGCAATGGGCCTCGAGAAATAGAAATTACTCAGAATCTCTCAAAAAGAATTGCATGGAACTGAATATTTCCAGTTAAATCATGTTCTTAACATAACTAATTAGTTGAACCAGAGCAGCATCATACCTGAATAAAACTGAAGGTTAGATCAAATTCAGTAGATATATTCGACTCGTCTCTGGTGATTCACAATTGAAATCATGGGCCATAATATTATTTTCCACGCAATGGAACAGGAGAATACCTCAAGACACTGACTTTTTATTAAAATGTTTTTAATAAAGATTTTAAATTTCACTACTCAGTTAATATTGCATAGAGAAATAAACAAGGTGGCATTATTCAGCAATATTTCCGGCCTGAAAGCTTGGAAAGGATGCCTGAAAACATTTGTCATTCATTTTCTAAATGATTTTCCCTTCAATGGTCTCAAGTGTCTTTTTAGTTGGGGTTTGTTTGTTGTTCTTCTTTGTCTTTTAGTCACTGCATTTTCCCTTAACTTCGACTGCTAATTCAACATTTCCCGTGTCAGTTCCTTCCTGCATTGTTTATTTGATGTGGTGGGGAGAATGTGTTATAGATTTACTCTGGTAAGTGGTCTATTTGGCCAAACATGGTAGATTGCCATCATGCACTAGATCTCTGGTTTGCTTATTTTGCTGATTGATTCAAATTGAAACATGTGCCTGCTTTGCTTTGCCCTGCTTTACATTTGATTGGGTGAGAGTTACTTCCTTTGATTTAATTAAAATACGCCGTAATGTGTACAAGATGTACAAGATACTGCGGCAATAAAAGCTGCGAAATGAACAACATAGAGAATTGTTTTTGAAAATGAACTCAAAGGTATCAGGTTTCTAACTCAACAGAAACGTAGCGCAGCTCAGAATGACAGAGAGTCCATCAGCGCTCCCTCTCCCTCTTCCACCCCCTCTCCCTCTCCCTCTCCTCCCTCCCTCTCTCTCCCTCTCCCTCTCTCCCTCTCTCTCCTTCTCTCCCTCCCTCTCCCTCTCCCCCTCTCCCTCTCCCTCTCCCTCTTCCTCTCCCTCCCCCTCCCCCACTCTCGCTTTCCTCCCTCCCTCCCTCCCTCCCTCTCTCCCTTTCCCTCTCCTCTCTTTTGTCCTCTCTTTCTCTATCTCTCTCTCTTCTCTCGCTCCTGCCTTATCACACTAACTATTAGGAAGTTGTTTTACCTCTGTTCAATTAGCAAAATCACCAGCCTATCACCAAAACGAATATGTCAATTTGGGTGGTTTGGGGGTGATGCTGTCTTTGCCAGCAGTAACCTGCATTGCGTAAAGCTTGCTGCAGATAGTGTAGCCTCCTTTTTCGACTCTCTGTCATTTTAGAACTCATGTTTGTCATATGCCTTGACTGAACGCTGGCATTCCAGGACACATGGGTGAACAGGTTAGGAACTCAGGACTAAGAATTGCACTTTACTAAGTCACAAATATTCACTGTCGAGAGCTGGATTGTGGTGAAAATCCAACCTGCGCTTTAAAGTCCTTCAATGAAAAAGAAGAAATCATAGACAGAAATAAAGTAAGGGCAGCATCTTATCTCACTGGCATCATGAATTGGGCTATAACCTATTGTTCTTAACAGGTAAATGGGAGAAGAGTGGAGACGTGAGATAGATCTGCAGAGTAGCTTGATTCCAGGGCGTCAGTAATTTCAGCAAGAATCGTGAAGGGCCGTTCCTCACCAAAATAAGATCCGCACAGATCTACATCACGATACTGTACTGATTAAGGTGAGCTATTTTACACCTTTAAGTATATTTTCATTGAAGCCATGCGGACCAGGAGAATAAAACAATGATGAGTGAACAAAGATCACAAGCATTTTCAATTGAGTCATAGAGTCATGGAATCATTGGCCCAATTCATCCATGCTGACCAAGATGCTCCATCTAAGTTGGGCTTATTTCCCTGCTTTTGGCTCATGTCCCTCAAAAGCTTTCCCTTGCATGTACCTGTACAGGTGTCTTTTAACTAGGCTGTTTCTTTCTCATCTCATCCTCTGATCATTTCAAGATTTCGTTTTTAAGAGTTACAGCTTTGGAAAGGGCCTTCGGCCCACTGAGTCCACGCCAACTAGCAATCACCCTGTACATACTACACATTATGGATAATTTACAATTTTATCAAAGCCAATTAACCTTCCTTGGAGGTCATGTTGCAGTTGAATAAGATGTTGGTGAGGCCGCATTAAGAATATTGTGTTCAGTTCTGGGCACCATGTTTTCGGAAAGATATTGTCAAGCTTGAAAGGGTTCAGAAAAGATTTACGAGGATGTTGCCAGGTCTAGAGGGTGCGAGCTATAGGGAGAGGTTGAATAGGTTGGGTCTCTATTCCATGGAGCGCAGGAGGATGAGGAGGGATCTTATAGAGGTGTACAAAATCATGAGAGGAATGGATCGGGTAGATCTATAGAGTAGGGGAATTGAGGACTAGAGGACATAGGTTCAAGGGGAAAATATTTAAAAGGAATCCGAGGGGTAACCTTTTCACACAAAGGGTGGTGGGTGTATGGAACAGGCTGCCAGAGGAGGTAGTTAAGGTATCCATGTACCTGTCTAACTGTTTCTTAAATGATGGGATCGTTTAAGAAACAGTTAGACAGGTACATGGATAGGACAGGTTAGGAGGAATATGGACCAAGCGCATGGCAAGTGGGTCTAGTGTAGCTGGGACATTGTTGGCCGGTGCGGGCAAGTTGGGCCGAATGGCCTGTTTCCACACTGTATGACTCCATGACTATAACCTACACACCTGCACATTTTTGGGATGTGGGAGGGAACCGAAGCACCCGGAGGAATCCCATGCGATCACAGGGAGAACGTGCAAACTCCGTACAGGCAGCACTTGTGGTCAGGATTGAACCCGGGTCTCAGCAAATCTGCGCTGATGTGCCACTCTTTTCATAACGTATTTGGAGCCCTGCATATCATTGGAATCCATCTGAATGTAGCACAACACAACAGAGAAAAAGGCCCTTTGGCCAATGTCTGTGCCAAACATGATGCCAAGTTAAACTCTCTGCCTGCACTTGAATCACACCCTTCCATGCCTACATATCCTTGAGCCTATCCTAAAACCTATTAAATGCCACTATTGTATCTGCCTCAATATTCACCACTATCCCAGGCAGCATCTTTCAGACACCCTCCACTCTCTGTGTAAAAGTTTGCCCTGCAAATCTCCTTTAAACTTTGCCCCACTCATCTTAAAGCTAGCCCTCCACCCTTTGACATTTCCATCCTGAGAAAACAATTCTAACTGTCTACCCTCTCCATGCCTCTCATAATTTTACATATTTTCTTCAGGCCTCCCCTCGGCCTCCATTGCTCCAGAGAATACAATCCAAGTTTGCCCAACCTCTCCTGAAAGCTAACGCCCTCCAATCCAAGCACCATTCTGGAAAACCTCTTCCACACCTCTCCAAAGCTTCCATGTCCTTCCTGTAATGGGGTGAACAGTCACTCAAAAATCTCCCCATGCTCCTTCACAGTTTAAGAGGCACAGAAGGCTGAAGGAAATGAAAGTCCACAAATGACGTTGAGTTTAGCTGGACTTTTGTGGTCCAGAACAGTTGGCTCATGAGTGTTCTTTGAGGCTTTATTGATCAGACAACCTTGCTGTCCTGTAATTAGATGAAATTGGTGGTCTTGGTAAGGATGGAATAAAAATGAAATAAAACTATGCCTGAATTTCAGTCAGGTCACTCTGTTCCTATTGGAAAAAATATATATTTTTTGATGCTAGGTACAATGATTGATGAGCACAAAGTTTGCAACTTTGGATTCTAACTCAGCACAGGTAGGGAAGATGTATGTTTCATCTCTCTCTGCTTCTTATGTATAATCTGCTTGGAAAGTCTTCATTTGGTTTATAAGTGTCCTCAACACTAAGCTTTCATAATGGCCATCTCATTTAGAGAGACTTTGAAAATGGTAGGCGTAGGAAGTGGAACTTTGTACTTGGGGCAGTAGGAGGTGCTCTTAATAGAAACATAGAAACATAGAAAAAAGGTTTCTGAGGTTTAGTGTGAGGGCATCATGAATTAGCGGAGTAAAGGAAGAGTTCATTCTGAGTCTGACTCACGTCATTTTATGTGCGATTAAGAAGTGTTTGATGTTGATATTGCATGACAAATGTGTTCCATTCCGGCATTCTTCTGATGTGTTTGTAAATGCGTCGTTCATTTTAGACACAAAGTGCTGGATTAACTCAACGGGACAGGCAGCATCTCTGGAGAGAAGGAATGGGTGACGATTCGGGTCGAGACCCTTTGTCACACCTGGTGAAGGGTCTCGACCCGAAACGCCACCCATTCCTTTCTCTCCAGAGATGCTGTCTGTCCCACTGAGTTACTCCAGCACTTTGTGTCTATCTTCGGTTTAAACCAGCATCTGCAGTTTCTTCCTATGTTAGCCTTGCTCATTGGTCAAATCTCGGGTTGAGTGGATCATTGGTCTGCTGTCTCAGTGAGCTAAGGATGGGCAAGAGGTGTCTTCTTTCAGATAAAGAGCCAGACGGAGGCAAACTATCCAGAGAGTTGCAAAGAGGAAGGACGTGAGGTCATTCTCCTGGCACAAACTGCTGTCAGCCAATGCAACCAAGTGCTCCTTTACTGGTCTCATCACAGTTACCATTTATGGGACATCGACTCGTACAATGTAGTCACCTGCATTACAATATTAATTGTGAAAGTAACTTATTCAACTCTTTAGGACGTCTTTGAGACATAAACAACACAATGATTCCTTTACATTAATGAACTGAGGAATTGTTGCAGAGCAGTTACCTTCCTGGCAACTGATTATGATTTCTAGCAAGCATATAGAATGTTGATAGGAACTCAGCGGGTGCAGCAGCATCTATGGAGCGAAGGAAATAGGCAACGTTTCGGGCCGAAACGGCCCGAAACGTTGCCTATTTCCTTCGCTCCATAGATGCTGCTGCACCCGCTGAGTTTCTCCAGCTTTTTTGTGTAACCTTCGATTCTCCAGCATCTGCAGTTCCCTCTTAAACATAGAATGTTGATATCTGGGTTCAGGTGAAATGTACAGACTGCTCCAATGTAGAGCCGGAGAGCATGGAACTGGGACATTGGCCACAATGGCAGGCAATGTTAGAAGATAAAGTCAAACATTAATCATTCAAAGCTCACGTTTCTTCAAAAGCAGCAACAAGTCTGATTCACAAGTTTGTGGGGGGGGGGGGCAGGGGGGGGGGCAGCTTTAATTTGGCTTTACTTATAGGAAGTGATGGGATTTGGTGCAATACTGTTTTATAGTGTGCGGCACGGTGGCACAGCGGAGAGCTACTGCCTTACAGCGCCAGAGACCTGGGTTTGATCCTGATTACCGGTGCTTGTCTGTACGGAGTTTGTACGTTCTCCCCGTGACCTGCATGGGTTTTCTCTACGAGATCTTTGATATCCTCCCACACTCCAAAGACATCCAGGCTTGTAGGTTAATTGGCTCGGTGTAAATGTAAAATTGTCCCTGGTGTGTGCGGGGATCGTGGATTCAGTAGGCCCAAGGGCCTGTTTCTGCACTGTATCTCTGAACGAAACGATCTAAACTAAACTAAAAAATATCTCACCTCGTTTTATTCCCGGCTAAAGCTCCACCTGATGCCATAACTTCCTACCTCCTTGACAAATTAGATCAAAATTGCCTCCAGACGGTTCAGCTCTCTGCCTCAAAAAGGCTTCTAGGTCCTTACCTGACCATCTCGAAGGTCAGGTAAGGACCTAGAAATGCATGAACAGGCTCCTCACCCACCACTGAGGTCCTTCCCAGCCAGCGGATCCGAATACAAACATCTGCAGTAAATGTTCTTGTGCAATGTAACAGGTTCCGTCAGACAGCAACTTGTTAATCTGGGCTTCCTTTCGCCACATTTAGATCCCTCATCCCCACTTATGTCAATGTTGTGGTAGATTTTTGGTTTTGGAATAATTAACGGGGGCTCAGCCAGCTGCTAGGGGAAACCACCTATTTTTTCTTCCATTTAAAGTGAGTAGAACAAATAATTCTCTGAATGTTTGTATCCTGTCAGCAGCAATCCTTCTTGGTGATCCTCTCACCATGTACTTCCCAATTGTTATTAAACACCCCCGCACTACGACAGACAATCGCATCCTACTATTCCTCTGCTGGTGCAAAAGTGTCGATAGTCTTACATTAAAGGGCGTATTTTCGAGAGTTGTCATTTATTTTAGTCAGCAGACGACTTTGCAAATAAAGAGGTTTTCACCCACATGGCCATAATTAGTCAGAGACAAGAAATGTTGACGATGCTTTAAATTCTGATTCTCAATAAACAAAAGAATGGCGTTTAAGTGTACACGGGAATTAATGATTTCAATGGTTTCTTTATTGTCACGTGTTCCAGGTACAGTGAAGTCATTTTCCGCATACTGCTCAACAAGACTATCCCCACACACAGGCACAATCACCCCGGTCAGTACAGAATGTACAGCACAGCCCACTGAGTCCATATGCAAGAGGCGCCATTTTACAGTCCCAGCTACAGCTGGCCACCAAGGCCCATTGCAGCCGTCACCTCCATTGCGGTCTTCCCGCGAACCGATGTCCCTCTGCAATGAATTAATCGTAAATATCTGTGGTACTCGATTCACATGCCTGAACCTAGCATGACGCATTTATTCTCAGCCTAATGGGCCTGTCCCACTTAGGCGATTTTTTAGGCAACTGCATGTGACTAGTTTGTTGCCACATGTTTGCCGGTGGTCGCCGGGAATGTTACTCTTCAGTCACGTAAAAAGTCGTAGCGTCTTTCTGGTCATCGCTAAATTTTCAACATGTTGAAAAATTTTCGCCCGCAATGGGTTTGACGCCAATGAGCGTAGCTTGACTTCTCCCGACGTAGGTACTGTCGTAGGTTGTTGCCAGGATGACGTAGGTTGTCGCCGGCTTTTGGCGACCTGCGACGACTATGACAGTCGCTGGCAGTTGCCTAAAAAATCGCCAAGTGGGACAGGCCCATAAGGATGTCTCAAAATCCCCACACAATAAAAATGTTCTTGGATAGAGATGACACATGTACCCATTGTCGAAGGAATTGTAACAGCCAATTTGTGGACAGCATCGTTCCAAAAACCCAACAATAAAGGCGAGGCAGGGCCTACGCTGAGGGGTGCAGGGGGAAAAAGTGATGCAAAGCCAAGATAGTGGGAAGGAACCAAGGTGGGTCTCGTATACCTACTGCACCTCAAAGCAACACACTTGAAAGTGTCACTTTGCTGTACATTTGAAGGATGATGAACAGAAATGGTACATACAGGATATAAGATTCAAGTGACTGGCTAGTGAGCATGCAGATCAACAAACAGGTAGTAAGCAATTAGAAAAAAATAACACACAGTTATCAGACAGCCATCAAGGAAATCGCCTTCTCTGTGTCATTCTATTAACAATGGTATATTAACAAATAATAAGGCACGATGGCTCAGCGGTAAAGTTGCTGCCATACAGCGCTTGGAGTGAGGGCCGGGCAGGATGATTATTAATATGATGAAAACACAGAGAAAAATAATCGCAGATTTGCCAGCATTTCCTGTTTCTGGATTCAAAAGTCTAGCCTCGCCCAAAATCAAAGGCAAAAATAAATGCCCGAGGGATTACTGCAACAAAACACAACTGAAATGAGAACTTGGAAATAAATGCACCAGAAGAATTTTTAATTGAAAAATGTTGATTTGCAAAAAAAGCGTTATCAGGAATATATATATTTAAGTGATACATTGTTGTCTGTTATGACACTAACGTGAGGTCTTGGTGCACCACAAACACCAGCTCAACCTCAACATGACTTCACTCTTGAACAGGGTGACACCCTTGCATTCTTGAGTCCCTTCCCCTCTCTCCCTGGGCTCCATTCCAATTCCCAGGCCCCAATCACATGATTCCCAACCCTTTTTTCCCCAAAGTGCTGGACTCCGTTCCTGCCATGGAGACCCGGGTTCGATCCCGACTACGGATGCTGTCTGTACGGAGTTGTACGTTCTCCCCGTAACTGCGTGGGTTTTCTCCAAGATCTCCGGTTTCCTCCCACACTCCGAAGACGTACAGGTTTGAAGGTTAATTGGCCCGGAACATGTCTAAATTGTACATTAGTGTGTGTAGGATTATCTTAATGTACAGGGATCACTGGTCAAAGGGCCTGTTTCCGAGCTGTATCTCGAAACTAAAAAAAACTTAGCTGGAAGAGTCTTTAATTTTGTCCTTCAGATTATCTGTTAGTCTTTTTTTTAACTTCTATTTGAGGGCAAGATCTAACATTTCTGTTATCCATTTCACCACCTCCGTACATCCAAAAGGAATTGACAACCAGCGAAGAACTTTGTTCCGGTAAAAAACTCTTTTGCAGTCAAACAATACGAGAGCCAACTTGTTCATAGTAGTTAGTGTCCAACAAAATGGTACAACCTAAAAGATGGTGAACTAATAATGTGATGGGGAAGGATTATTTACTTTGCTGCACCGTGATTGAAGGTGAACTTTTCCCACGGTCAAATTTGATAATGACCACGTGCAGGTCAGTTAACAACTATCTGGAAATTCATTTGCTAGCCTTTGTGCATCTAAAGAGTTTTCAATGTTCTTACAAACACTATATCCTGTTCAATATTCCTTTTTGCTGAGAGCTCTTAGGGCTGATGGAATCAAAGGATATGGGGAGAAAGCAGGAACGGGGTTCTGGAATTTCAGCCATGATCATATTGAATGGGGGTGCTAGCTCGAAGCACCTATTTTCTATGTTGCTATGCTATAATAGACCTTTCCATAACAACTAAGTTTAATTGACACTCTTTTGACTGCAATCTCACAAAGGTAAGTCCCATTATTTTCCACTACAGTTTCTTGATCTGCTGGATCCCTCGTACTCAAACTCTGTGATTAGATCTTGGACTCAGCCTCCCGCAGAGGGTAGCCCCCAGTCAAACAGATTATCCAACCCTATCCCTTCAATCTGACCTTCACTCTGCAATTCTCTCTTCTTTCTTTGGGTGACTCAATGGATCAATGCACGCCCAACCCGTGTCCTTATTGAGTCGCTGTAATCCGAAGCCCATTACCCAATGTCCAAATTGAGCATCGCAAAAGTCATCTCTCTCTTGTCCTAGAGGTCGCACTGCCTTTCCTGCACAGCAGAATCCAGAAATTAAAAAAAGCTGTAAAAGGATATCTTGCAAATAGTTGAAGGTGAGATGGGGTGAGTTGAGGGATAGCATGCTCTTGTTTGAGTGAAGGCATGGCTGGCAGATTTAGGGAACAGTGGCTGACGAGGGATATTGCAGCTCTAGTCAGAAAAAAAAGATGGAAGCATATGTCAGGTACAAGCAGCTGGGATCTATTGAAGCCCTTAGGAATATAGGAGAACGCTTAAGTAGGTAAATCAGGAGAACAAAAATAGCACATGAGATAGTTCTGGCATTCAGCTCTTGAAGTAAAGTCTCAAGAGATTCTACAGATATATTACATGTAAGAGAAAAAAAGTAACAAGAGAATAGGTTCCCTTAAGGATAAGTGTAGTCCTCAATGTGTTGAACCAAATGAGACAAGCCAATTGCTACATTAATCTGTACAGTAAATCTTCAGTGTAACGGACCCCAGGCGGGGAAGGTGGTGTCCGCTATCACCGATCGTCCGCTATAACCGTGTCAGGGGGGTAAAGTTTAACCCAAGGCTGTGAGGAAAGAAATTGGGGACCGAGGCATTGGGGAAGAGGGGGGAAACAAGTGGGAATTTACAGGTCGGAGCCCACGGAGCTCCCGGCCCCACAGGTGGTGTGCCAGAGACAGGCCCGGTACTCACGCCACCTTCATGCTGCCCGCTCTCTCCACTCCCACAACTGGAATACGGCACCTGGCTCCAGCTCCAGTTGCGAAAGTTGTGGGGGAGAGCGGAGCGACGGGTGCCTCGGCCCGCTAGTGCCGAATTCCTCTCTATAGACGTTTGTTGTTGCAAGGGTTTACTGTGTTTATGAGAAGATGGTCATGGAAACAAAGGAATTGAGGGAAATGATTAGTGTATTGTTGGACCATATGCGAATTGTAAAAGAGAAGGTGCTAGCAGTCTTGTAGGCTGTTACGATGGATACATTCCCAGCTCTTGACCAAGTGCACCCTCGGACATTGTGGGAATCCAGCAAAGAAAATGCTGGGCCCTTGGCAGAGATATCTGCATCGTCCTCAGCCACAGAGAAGATACTGGAAGACTTAACGGTGGTTAAATGTTACATCTTTATTTAAGACGGGCTGCAAGGACATGCCGGGGAACTACAGACCAGTGTACCTGACATCAGTGGTGGGTAAATTACTGGAGAGGAATTTAAGGGTCAGGATCAGTCAGCATTTGATTGGGAAAGGAATAATTAGGGGCAGTCAGCACATCTTTGTGCATGAGAAATTATATCTTCCAAATTTAAGGGAGTTCTTTAAAGAGGTCACCAAGGGGTTTGGCACCAAGATGGACATTGTCTATATGGGCATTAGCAAGACCTTTGACAAAGACCCATATGGTGGGCAGTCTGGATCCAGGTAGGCTCTCTCTTCTCCAACAGACTTCAGGGATTCACTGTTTGATCTTGGGTCCCTATAAGTACCCAGAGGAATTTAATTGTGTTCATATACTTTGCTAAAACCTCACTTTATTTGTATAGGCAAAGAATAGGCTGTTTTTCAAAAGCAACCAGACCTGAAGGCAAACAGTCAAGCAATGTTTAATCCCTTCTTCTGTCTGTAGGAAGTGATTGCTGTAAGAGTTGGTGTTGGGTTACCTGGACCCATAAATCGTTATCTTGAATGAAGAATGGTGAACGGAGATTTGTGTGGAACAGGAACGTTGATATAGGGTTGACTGACCCACAATCATCTGCTGTAAATTCAGAGTAATCGTGTGCAAGCTAACAAAGGATTATTTATCAGAAATAGTTGCTTTTAGAATGTTCTTGTAGTGGAGACCCACAACCAGCAGATGGTGCTCAGTTAGTCAATGTTAGATGCACAGAAGGACATTGAACGGAAGCCCCATAGCTCCCTGGCACTGCTCTATATTTCCCCACTACTGGAGTGTGTGGTGGCTGACAGCTAGACTACACTCTTCACACTGAACGCCTTGTTGTAACCTTGATTTGTTGGTAAGCATTCACATTATAAATCACCCTCAACAATATACGCCATACTCTAAGGTTCAAAAGGGTAGGAAGGAACTGCAGATGCTGGTTTAAACCGAAGATAGGCACAAAATGCTGGAGTAACTCAGCAGGATAGGCAGCTTCTCAGATGTCCGGGCTGCTGCCTGTCCCGCTGAGTTACTCCAGCATTTTGTGTCTCTCCACAGTTGAAAACAGGTAGCAGCAAGAGTGCTGAAGTCGATGTCAGAGAAAATTAGTTCTGATGGTAAGATTAAACCTTCAGGGAGGAGAACTTGGTGACTATAATCCCTCATTGCAGTGATAAATTGCAGGATGCATCAGAACTCCGAGACAGGCTCAGATAGAGTGGTTGTGGAGAGAACGTTTCCACTGGTGGGAGAGTCTAGGACTAGAGGTCATAGCCTCAGAATTAAAGGATGCTCCTTTAGGAAGAAGATGAGGAGGAATTTCTCGAGTGAGAGGGTGGTGAATCTGTGGAATTCTTTGCCGAGTCAGTGGATATTTTAAAGGCAGATACAGGTAGATAGATTCTTGATTAGTACAAATGTTAAGGGTTACGGGGAGAAGGCAGGAGAATGGGGTTAGGAGGGAGAGATAGATCTGCTATGATTGAATGGCGGAGTAGACTTGATGGGTCAAATGGCCTAATTCTGCTGCTATCCTTATGACCTTAAGACCAATAAAACATGTGATGTGACGGAAACTACATGAAAACACACAACACTCCCTCTCCTTTCTCCCAACCCCTCTGCATCGACGTGATCTTCCAGGAAAAGAAAAAAAAAAGCAGAGAGGAAACGTGGGATCAATAAGAAATTTCACAATGTCTATGTCAACATACAATTTCATAAAAGTTATGGTAGGAGCAAAAAGCGATGCAATAATATCATATTTGAACCTGCCTTTCGCTCCCTGCAGTTATGATATCACCATTTAATTTGTTGTGTGTTCCTACAAGTTCGTTATGCTTGAGTGAAAATATGAAGGGTTTGCCAAATCTGTCCAATTGTTGTGATTTCTTGAGGCTAGAAATAACAATAGATATACGTGGAAATTCAACCAAACCTCACCCCCCCCCCCCCCCCCCCCATTCTTCACCTCCCCCATTCCTCAGCTCCCTACATTATTAATCGACTAATATCCTAATTTATAAGAGCCGGCTTAGTATTTTTATTGGAACAGATGATATGCAATGTCAGGAGCATGCCAACACAGATATCCGGCAAGCCTTGTGGTTTTTCTTTTTGGCAAGAACTATTAGAAATCAATGGAGCAATGACTGGAAGGCAGGAGGAATCTGCGAAGCGGTTTTGTTAAATGGAAACGTGTGAATAGGGGAGGATAGACGGGGGAGAGAGAAAAACAAGAGGAAAAGACGGAAATAGTAGAAATATATTAGAAAATATTAGCCCATTATTTGGCGCCAGCTATCAGTACTTGTTTATACTGACGGAACTGCTTACAGTCACGAGACCTGGTTTAGCACAATGATGAGACAGGAGACCATGGGGGAAAGAGTAGGAGAAATTAGCCAGGGTGAGCACTCGTGATGATCATGACATTGCTTTCAGAAAATATCAGATGAAGATTCAGTTCTCTGTTCAGTTCTGGGCAATTGTGTTCAGTTCTGGGCAGCATGTTATAGGAAAGATATTGGTTCAGAGAAGATTCACGAGGATGTTACCAGGACCAGATGATCTGAGCTATAGGGAGAGGTTGAGTAGGCTGGGTGTCTATTCCCTGGAGCGCAGGAGGATGAAGGGTGATCTTATAGAGGTGTATAACATCATGAGAGGAATAGATCGGATAGATGCACAGAGTCTCTTGCCCAGAATAGGGGAATCGAGGACAAGAGGACATAGGTTCAAGGTGAAAGGGAAAAGCTTTAATAGGAATCTGAGGGGTAGCTTTTTCACACAAAAGGTGGTGGGTGTATGGAATAAGCTGCCAGAGGAGGTAGTTGAGGCAGGGACCATTCCAACTGTTTAAGAAACAGTCAGACAGGTACATGGATAGGTGGACCAAGCACAGGCGGGTTGGACTAGTGTAGCTGGGATGTGTTGGCCGGTGTGGGCAAGTTGGACTGAAGGGCCTGTTTCCATTCTATATCACTCTATGACTCTAAGATGGAGAATGCAGTTTGAGGCATAATTTGGGTTATGTAATCTGACTGTGAGGAAAAGGTAACTTTGAACACTGGGTCAAGGATCATCCTGCAAACTTTAGGAATTAAAGGTTGACTGCGTGGGCCAATGTGCCATAAAGCCCAAAAGCAAGTCCATCGGCCCACCACATTAGTGACGACCATTTTGCACTAATTCCATTTGCCTGCATTAGAGCTGATTCTTCTATGCCATGCCTTCTCAAGTATCTATCTAAATGCCTCTTAAATTGAATGATTTTCTCTGATTCCACTACCTCCTCTGGCAAGGCAATCCAGATAGCAACCAAAAAATTGTTCTGATCAGACCCCCCCTTTAAAACTCCATCCCCTCACCATCCATCTATACACTCTCACGGGGAAAATATATTGACCATCTACCTGGCCTATGACTTTTATAACTTTACTCCTCTGTTCACTCCTCAGTATCCTTCACTCCCGGGATAACAAATTCCGCTTATCCACTTTTAACAGAGTGACAGTGAGAGTCCAAGATCTACATGTACCTGTCAGAGTGAAAGACCCCAAGGCAGGCAGTAATAAGGAACCCTGGATGTCGAGAGGAAATGAAGCACTGGTCAGGAAAAAGAAGAAGTCATGGATCAGGTGTAGACAGTTGGGATCAGGTGTATCCCTGGAGGAGTATAGAGCAAGGAAGAGCAAAAATAAGAAGGAAACCAGGACAAAAGCGGGGCAGGAGTTAGCTCTCGTAGATAAGGTCAAGGGAAAGGCAAAAGATTTAAAAAATATAATTAAGGGATAAAAGGTACCTGGAGAATAGGGCCCTTCCAAAATCAAAGTGGTCATCTCATTTGGATGAGAAGGTGTATGGTTAGCAAGTTTGCAGATGATACAAAAGTGGGTGGCATTGTAGATAGTGAAGATGGTCAACAAGAATTGCAGTTGGTCGTTTGGAATGGTAGATGGAAAACAGTGAGGAAGTCTAACGTTACATTCTAGGAAGTCTAACGTAGGCACAACCTACACAGTGAATGGGGAGGCTCTGGGGAGTGTTATCGAGCAGAGGGATCACGGAATGCAGGTAAATAATTCCTTGAAAGTGGTGTCACAGGTCAAAAAGGCACATTGGCCTTCATCTGTCAGAGTATTGAAGATAGAAGTTGGGAGGTCATGTTGCAGTTACATAAAATGTTTGTGAGGCCACATTTAGAGTATTGTGTTAAGTTTTGGGCAACAAGTTATAGGAAAGATGGTGTCAAGCTGGAAAGGGCGCTGAGAAGACTTACAAGGATGTTGCCAGGACCCAAGGATTCTTATAGATCTTATGGAGGTGTACAAAATCGTAAGAGGAATAGATTGGGTAAATGCAGTCTCTTGCCCAGAGTAGGAGAATCGAGAACTAGGCGTCATAGGTTTAAAGTGAGGAGGGAAAGATATAACAGGAACCTGAGGTTTTTTTTTCCCCACACAGTGGGTGGTAGGTGTACTGACCGAGTTCAAGGGAAAGTACTTGAAGCAGGTACTATCGCAGCATTTAAACAACATTTAGGCGGGTACATGGATAGAATAGGTTGATAGGGATATGGGCCAAACAAAGGAAGGTGGGATTAGTGTAGATGGGGCATGTTGGTCAGTGTGAGTTGAGTTGGGCTGAAGTGACTGTCTATGACACTATATATGCGTTATCATCTAAATCACCGATGGGGATGAGAATGTACAAGGCATTATAAGTAAGTTTGCAGATGATTCTAAGGGGTGGGAGATTGCAACCTACACATGGTCCACTCTGTTTCGACTAATGCAATCAACCCGACGTGCACAAACAAATAGATCAAATAGAACAAGTTGACCTACAACTTTAGGCTGTGCACGCCATACCCAAGAAGCAGAAGGTGATTCTAAAATTATAGAAGGATCTTGATCAGCTGGGCAAGTGGGCTGAAGAATGGCAAATGGAGTTTTATTCAGGTAAGTGGGAGGTGTTGTATTTTGGCAAGTCAAACCAGGGCATGACCTTCACGGTGAATAGGAAGTGTTGCAGAGCATTGCATATTGTAGTTGGTACACAATGAGGCCACCCTGCAGAGGGGACGGGGCCGGGGATATACTTAAAGCTTGGTTGAAACAGGGCTCCTTTGTGCAGGTTGGTGTGGAAATACCTTTGTCATAAACTGACGTGTGTTCCGTCATAAACTGATGTGTGAATTGTAGATGGTGGAAAGCTGAGAATGTCTGGAGGTGTGCCACTTACCACAGACAATACAGCTTCTGACCTACTCTAGTAGCCACAATATCTCTGTGGCCATCAAGTCGAAATTCTGATCAGTGGTGATACGGATAGTCTGGAAAATGGTGATGGTAATGACATTTAATGACATTTGTGTAGTACGAGAGATACTTGGCATTTATCAGTCTAATTGTTACCCAGGCAAGGAAGATTTCATTATCTGGTGAGTGGCAAATGGAATTGAACTCTCAGCAATTATACCCAGTGAACCCTTGGATGGAAGGAAGATTGCTGGTGAAGTACATGAAGATTGGTCCAGGGACACAGCCCAGACAAACACCTGCAATGACGTCCTGGCACCAAACTAATGAATCTACAGCACCCACAACTATCTTCCAATTTGTGAGGTATGACTGTAGTCAGTAGCGACTTTTTTTCTTTGATACCCATTGATTTCAATTTTATCAGCGCTCCCTCAATCCATACTCAATAATTTGCTGCCTTGGTTTTACGGCCAATAGCGTTTTCTTAGTTTAGTTGGTTTAGTTTAGTTTAGAGATACTGAGCGGAAACAGGCCCTTCAGCCCACCGGGTCCGCGCCGACTAACGACCACCCATACGCTAGTTCTATGTTATTCCAGTTTCACATCCCACACACTAATGCAAACTTTTTTTTACAGAAGCCAATTAATCCTATAAACCTGCTCACCCTTGGAACGTGGGGGCACCTGGAGAAAACCCATGCAGTCACAGGGAGAATGTATAAACTGTGTACAGACAGCACTCATAGTCAGGTTCGAACCCATGTTCCTGGCACTGTGAGACAGCAAATCTACTACTGCCTCTGCAATTCAACTCTAGATTCTTGCAACAACGGTGATCATGACCAGTTAATTCATTTTAGTAGAAACAAGGAACGGCAGATGCTGGTTTACAAAAAAAGACACAAAGTGCTGGAATAACTCGGCGCGTCTGTCATCATGAGAGCATGGATAGCGAAGTATCGGGTTGTGACCCTTTTTCAGACTGAGTTCTTAAGAAGGATCGTGACTCAAAACATCACCTTGTGACCCTTCTTCAGACCCTCTGAAGAATGACAAATGTCCATTTGTCAATTTTGAATATCTTTCAACAAACTACAAGGAAGAGTGATTAATTTGCCAGATTTATTTAGCTGCACTACTGTGTTTCTTTTGGCTTTACTTTAGAGTTTAGAGATACAGCGCGGAAACAGGCCCTTCGGCCCACCGAGTCCGTGCCGACCAGCGATCACCCCGTACACTAGCACCATCTTAACACACTAGGGCCAATTTACAATTTTTACCAATGCCAATTAACCTACAAACCTGTACGTCTTTGGAGTGTGGGAGGAAACCGGACTGCCCGGAGAAAACCCACGCGGTCATGGGGAGAATGTACAAACTCTGTACAGATAGAACTTGTCGTCAGGATCAAATTGTGTCTCTGGTGCTGTAAAGCAGCAACTCTACCGTTGCGACTCTACCGTGTGCTGCCCAACGTATCCATGTTGTTTAAGATTATTCATAAGAAAGGTCAGGTTGTGGGAAGGAACTGCAGATGCTGATTTAAACCGATGTATGCACAAAATGCTGGAGTAACTCAGCGGAACAGGCAGAATCTTTGGATAGTAGGAATGGGTGACGTTTCGGGTTGAGATCCTTCAGACACATTTTGGGTTGGGACCCTACAGACATGTTTTGGGCCAAGACCCTTCACCCATTCCTTCTCTCCAGAGACGCACCCTGTCCCACTGAGTTACTCCAGCATTTTGTGTCTGGAAAGGGAGGGTTGTTGCCTCTGGCAGAAAAAAGTAGCTCCGTAGGGTGAGCTACTGAGGTGACTCGTTGGTCTCCGTCCTGTCCTCACTCATATCCAGTCCTTATGTGAACGCCACAGGCTCACCGGGAGGCTCAGAGTGAAGTGAATAAAGCAACACCTTATGTTTGTCTCACCGTCTTTGTCTTTGAATCGACTGCACTTTCCCCTCTAGGCGCAGTTAGTCATCGGGGAGAGTGAGTGCTAGTGTCACTTTGAGAGCTGTGGGTGTATCCACACCTTTTACAAACACTGCCTTTGTCGGCTTCCAGATCATTAACTCTGCTATCAATCCGTGCCTTTCCACACCCAATGACGATCATGCACCAAAACCTCATACTTTAAAATATTAAGAACTAATAGCTTACCTTTCATGCCCTTGCACAATCTGTTACAGCCTATGACATGTTAGCACACTGTGTAGGACATGCAAGAAGAGCACAGCAGTGTGATAAATAATCTCATGGTTCATCTTTACTGTCACTGATTCGGGAGTAAACATTGACCAGACTGGCTGGAGAACTACCTTGCTCCATAAAAGGAGCCAATGGGACCTTCTTACAAACAGCTGGGTGGCACAGTGGCACAGTGGTACAGTTGCTGCCTAATAGTGCCAGAGACCAGGGTTCAATCCTGACTACGGATGCTGTCTGTACAGAGTTTGCACATTCTCCCTGTGACCCTGTGGGTTTTGTAAATTGTAAATTGTCCCTAGTGGTGTAGGATAGTGCTGGTCGGCATGGACTCGGTGGGCCGAAGGACCTGTTTCCATGCTGTATCTCTAAAATCCAGAGACCCCTCGGTTAAGAGCAGATGCAGCAGATGGCTCTCTCATGGCACTACACAGAATGGTCACCCTGGATTTAGGTCATTGAGTGAGGTTTGGACCAGTGATTTAACTAGGTCAGAGGTGGGATCTATTGTAGCAAATGACTCCCCTCCTGACACCCCCAGGTCTTTTTGCCGACCACAAGGCACAAATCAGAATCAGGTTGTGATACTTTCCTCGTCTCTGACTGAGAGCAACATCAGCAACTCTCAAGATACTCAACATCATCCAGGCAAAAACGCCCATTTTATTGGCACCCCAAACATTCAACTCCTTCACAACCGACACAAAGAGATCACAGTATGTATCATCTACAAACTCACCCAGGGTTATTCTGACAGCACCTCTCAAACCCGTGATCTCTACCACTAAGAAAGTTAAAGGCAGCTGGCACATGGGAATGCTGTTAAAGTTCCTCTCGAAGTAATGCACCATCCTGACGGATAAATGTACCATAGGTTAATGTGTCCACCCTGGTCTAAATCTTGGAACTCGCTACCCAATAATGTATGGGAGAATCTTCACAAGAAGGATTTCATTGTTATAAAAGAGCTCATCACCACCTCATCAAGAACAAATAGGGATGGACAAAAAATGCAGACATTGACAATGGCACCTAGATTTTGAGAATGAACTTATAAACACGGTGGTGCGATCATTGACCAAGAGTTAACACTTTCAAAATACAGTGAGTCGGAACCAACCGTGATGTCATGGGCATTTCCTGTACTTTTATTTTTTTTTCTCCGCTGCCTCTCAGATAGATAGGTAGATAGATCCTTTCGGTCTGAACGAAATTAGGTGTAAATGATTGTGTAAATGAACTTTAACTGAGTGATGCCAACCTCATCCGTGTCACTGCTTGTTCCTGCATGAATTCCCTGATATAATGCACATGGGCCAGTTCCAACATCGAAGACATTTAAGGGACAGAAGTTTAGGGGTAATATGAGGGGGAACTTCTTTACGCAGAGAGTGGTAGCGGTGTGGAATGAGCTCCCAGTGGAAGTGGTGGAGGCAGGTTCATTGGTATCATTTAAAAATAAATTGGATAGGCATATGGATGAGAAGGGAATGGAGGGTTATGGTATGAGTGCAGGCAGGTGGGACTAAGGGGAAAAAAATTTGTTCGGCACGGACTTGTAGGGCCGAGATGGCCTGTTTCCGTACTGTAATTGTTATATGGTTATATGGTCTATATGCTTTTGGTGGAATTCAGTAATTCAGGCAGCATCTATGGACGCATAGGGATAGTTGATGTTTTAGGTCAAGACTCGATATCAGAACTGAAATTGTAAAGGGGGGCAGCCAGCATGAAGAGGTGAAGGGAAGGAGTGAGGCTAGAAATGATAAGCAATGAGTGGATCCAGGTGAGGAGGGATTGATGGTAGATGGAGTCAGGGGTGGGGGGTGGGGGGTGTAAGTGGTGGTGTTTGTGACAAAAGCTGAGGTTATTCATGGAGATAGCAGAGGATAATCAGACAGAGACCAGTCACTTTTTTTTTTTACCACGAGAAATAATCAAGACCATTACATCCCTGGTTGGTTATGTAACTGACACGTAATGGACCACATAATGGATCATATCTACCGGTATCTGACCTACAGCAGTAACAGTTCCACAGAAGGTTATTTATATCTGACCAGGAGCAGTACCCTAAATTATTACAACAAATAAAGTGAAGTGTGCTGTGTGAGCTCTCAGGCAAGTATATAAAGGGAATGTGGGTATGTGTGGTTGGTTTAGACCCTGAGGTAGAAGAAATAAAGATGAACCACCTGTAACTAAGATGAACAGGGTGGCATGGTGGTGCAGCGGTAGAGTTACTGCCTTACAATGCTTGCAGCGCCAGAGACCCGGGTTCGATCCCGACTACGGTTGTTGACTGCACGGAGTTTCCATATTCTCCCCGTGACCGCGTGCGTTTTCTCCAGAATCTTCAGGTTCCTCCCACATGCCAAAGACGTACAGGTTTGTAGGTTAATTGGTTTAATGTAAATGTAAATTGTCCCTAGTGTGTGCAGGATAGTGGTAATGTGCGGAGATCGCTGGTCGGTGCCGCTGGGGCGAAGGGCCTGTTTCCGCGCGGTATCTCTAAACTGAACTAAACAAAACTATAAGGAAAGAAGGCTAAGAACGTATGTATTCACAGTGGGAGATGGAAAAATTGAGATATGCTTAGGATGTATTCCAGGATTGAATAAAACAAGGATATAACATAATTAAAAAGTGGTAAATAAAAAAGTAGCAAATGTCCAGAAATCTCATGGGCCTGCATCCTGGAGTAAATATGATGCCAGCAGAGATAGTGGTTGCATTTGTTGTGATCTAATAAATGTCCTTAGATTCCTGAACTGTTCCAGAAGTTTGGAAAAAGTACAAATGTCACACTTCTGTTTCAGAGAAGATGAAAGAAAACAAGGAACACTAGTACGAGTAGCTTGGTGTCAAACGTTGGCACAAAATATTTTTTTAGTTTGTTATTAATTAGTTGTGCCTGAGAAAACATTGAAACAATGCCGCACAGGAACAGCTCCTTCAACCCACAACGTCCGTCCAGAATAACTCAGCAGAATCAAATGGTTTTATGAATGGGAAATGATATAACAAATTTCTTAAAGAATAGCAAGATATCTATGGCACAATAAATGAGGGAAACCGGTGCATATAGTAAATTTCGATTGTAAAATGGCACTTGATAAATTGCCGTGTAGAAGGTTGTTTCATAGGATAAGGTTACATAGAGTTGAGAATGTGAAACAGACAATAAATTAAAGTGGATCATTTTCAGGTTGTCAATTTGTCCCTAATGGGATGTCATAGTTCCATACTCCATGTTTCTATGCAGTTTAGAATCTCATTGAAACACAGTCTCATTGAGACGTCAACATATTTGGAAGGCCTTGTAGGATGTTTTCATTGACGGGACGGTGCATTGATAGATTCAGGACTTGGATATTAACACTGAGCAAGAGGAATTTCCTCACTCAGTAGCACTCAAATTAGTATATTCAAGGCAGAGCTTCGAATCGAGGAGAACATTTGTATTGAATTGAATTGAATACTTTATTGCCACATGTGACATCACAGTGAAATAGTCGCCCATAAAGGGCATGAAGATTAGACAGAAAATATAATTAAGATTGATCAGTCATTACTTTCTCAAATGGTTGAGCAGGTTGAAGGGGCCTTGTGGCACTTTCCTACTTCTGTTTAATGATCATATGTGTATCTGACCGGGACCAGTATCCTCCCTAGATCTGATTAAAAACATAGAAACATAGAAAATAGGTGCAGGAGTAGGCCATTCGGCCCATCGAGCCAGCATCGCCATTCAATATGATCGTGGCTGATCATCTAAAATCAGTACCCCGTTCCTGCCTTCTCCCCATATCTCTTGATTCCATTAGCCCTAAGAGCTCTATCTAACTCTCTCTTGAATACATCATGATTAGAAGTGTTATGACCTAATTCTCCAGACAAATCAGTGCCCTACTTGTATCTAACAAGGAGTAATGTTTGATTTGCTTCCAACCTCCTGTTGCAGTGTCCTTCATTGAACAAGAGTGCTGTACCCCATCTGTTTCTGACCAGGAGATCTCACCCTGACTCCTGATCCATTTAGCAGACCTCATTCCCCAGAGCCAGATGTCCTAATGCTTTCTTTCCCAATGGGGTGGAATTATACCATTCAGAATATTCTCCCCTCTTATGATCTCCCATCTAATCAGTACAGGAGCAATTGAAAATTCCGCCGTTCTACTGTTCTCGACGATGCTTATTTTGTGGACAAAAATGTGGTGGTATGCTGGATTCAGGAACATCTTCTTCCCCTCTGTTATCAGGCTTCTGAATGGTCCTTCCATAACCTAGGTTATTGTCCAATTCATCTCATTGTTGGTGCGTTACAATGCTGAAAACTGTATTGTGCAATCTGCATCTTCCCCATTGCTCTATATATTGTACTGAGTTTGACCTGATTATTTAAGTGTTATATATCTGATCTGTTTGGATTGCACGCAAAACAATATTTTTCATTCTACCTTGGTGCATGTAACAATAATAAACCTAAACTTAAACCTATAACTCTTCATATGGTGCTACTGACTGTTATACGTCAACCTAGCTTTTAACTCTTCTGAGGTGACAATAACCCATACCTCCATGTAATTTCATGAAAATAGGAACTGCAGGTGCTGGTTTAAACTGAAGATAGACATAAAAAGCTGGAGTAACTCAATGGGTAAGGCAGCATCTCTGGCAAAAAGGAATAGGTAACGTTTTGGGGTTGAGACCCTTCTTCAGATCTTCTTCCCAAGTTACTTCAGAATTTTGTATCTATTTTCAACATAAAAAAGCACTGGTTCTTGCACATTTCTGTAGTTGCTCCTAATCACCCCATCAATGTTTTGTGGCTCAAAGAAAACCCGCAGTAATGTGATGGCTTATTTCCTACTTCTCATCTTTAACCAAGCAAATTCTATTCTTGACTTCTCAAAGACATTCTCAAGTTTCAGCTTCATAAGATTTTCCTTAATTAGTGCAATCACCCATGTACTTTTTCTCCCTTCCTCCTCTTTGTTTCCTGGAATATTAAGTCCCAGTCCAGTCTTACTTTGAGCCAAATTCATTTAAACCCACAACATCTTAATTCCTTACGAGTATTCGTACTTGCATTTCACCAACCTTATTAATCATGCATCGCTAATCCACCAGTATTTTAATTCCCCATTTTTGCACTAGTCATGGTCTCCCTTGGTTCACTTCCATCTATTCTTATGCTATTTGCTTCTCTGTTGCTACCTGACACTCGCACTCCCAGAGTTCTGGGGAAAAGCTGACTTGAAACATATTTCTGTTTCTGTCTCAACTAATGCCCCATAACCAGCATATTCCATTTCTGTTTTAGCTTTGCAGCATCTACAGTCAGATTGCCTTTTGATCATTCCTCCATCTTTACATTCCTCCTTTTTCATCCTTTCTATTATTACACGTTGGTGCCCCATCTCAAATACACAATTTAATTCCACCAGTGAATCCCTCTGATGCCACGCTGGTCTTAGTCTTGTTGAAATGCAACCTATTCTTCTTGAAAATATTCCCCTGCCCCAAACCAGGTCCCAGTGTCCCAAGCACTGGAAAACCCATCACCCTCCTGCATCGTATGTTTAGTCCTGTGTTAACCTGCCTGATATTGCAATCTTCATTCTCGTCAAAATGGTGGCAAGAGTAATTCAGAGATTACATCTGCTGAGGTCCTATTTTTTAATACACCTCTAGCTCCTGCAAGTCAGATTGAAGAACATGTATTTGACCAACAGCTGTGTGTGTAATATATCTGACTAATGAATGTATTGGATCCGTAGTGGCATCTATCCAATGTCTGCCCAGCGACTATATTTGTGGTTGGTTCTTTTAGGAAGTACGATGAGGGGAAAAAAATTTTAGTCAGAGGGTGGTGAATCTGTGGAATTTGTTGTCACAGAAGGCTGTGGAGACCAAGTCAGTGGATATTTTCAAGCCAGAGATAGATAGATTCTTGATTAATGCAGGTGTCAGAAGATATGGGGAGAAGGCAGGAGAATGGGGTTAGGAGGGAGAGATATGGCCTAATTCTATTCCTATCCCTTATGACCTTATGCACTTATGTTGTATCTGACCAGCACTATATCATGTGCATATCTGGTCATAGCTATACCTGTCCAATATCTGTCCAGATGCTGTATTTGACCTGTTTCTGATCAATAAGTGAATCTGACTTGTACCTGTCCAATTGTGCTATCTAGTCAGTAGCTTACCTGACAAATATCAGACCAATGATAGATTATACCAATTAGTGTATCCGACCTGTATCTGACTAGTGTTTGAATCTGGATGTCGACATTTTGGAGTTGACAACTCGCATCAGTGGATGATAAGGAACTGGAAAGGTTGCCCTTACAAAGTGGAGTCGGGGTGTGCGGGACTTTGGTACACATAGTAGGCGCTAGAGCCAGATGGAAAGGGGATGACGGGCAGATGAAACCCATGGGCGGAGGGATGGAAGAAATCTAGATGGAGAGGTGAGTATGTGGGAGGAAAGCCCTGGGGTTGCGTGCTACCTGAAATTGGAAATTTTAATGTTCCTACCATTGGGTTGCGAGCTACCCAAGGGGAAAATGAAAAGCTTTTTGTTGTAGGGTAATCAATAGTTAGGGCTAATAATTAATAAATAGGGATGCGGATTGGGCTAATGTGGTGACAGGAAACCGCAGACAAAGCCTAACAGCAATTTCATTGATTATGCGTGTACCCGTCATTGTAACAGAAATTTGGATCTACTGTTAATGAATTTAGATAATCATCTCATTCTGGTGTGTGACCTAATTAAGTCTTTCTGAGTCCCATTCTGTAAGTAAGGTTTTATTGTTAATCAAGTTCTGTTCAAGACCTTGTTTTATTGTTAGACTGTTAATCAACTTTCTGAGTAATTTTGTCATCTGAGAATATAAAAGAATGTACCAAAGTCACACTTGTCAGGTCAGCTTTGGATGGCCTGCTGGTGCACACCAGTTTAATAAATCGCCCGTTACTTCAAACACCAACTCTGCGTGGCCTTTCCATTTTGCTTCTGCGCTGTTGTTCCAATTGGTGTTTGGCCTCTGCGTAGCAATGGGGAAGTGCAAACATAGAGAGGTTGGTGTGGGAGAGGGAAGGAGAATTAAAATGACAGGCCAGTGGAAGCTTAAAATGGCCGTGGTGGACAGAGCTCCACAAAATGGCCGTCTGAACAGGTTGGAAGAGGATGCCTCACCTGGAAGAACTGATTAGGTCACTGGATGGTGGTGAGGCAAGAGTGAACAATGTTACAGCTCTTTCAGTTGCAGGAGAAAGTGCCATTGCATGGAGTAGGGTATCTGAGAAGAGAAGAGAGAGCGGACCAGAAAAGAGAGGTCCCTGTGGAAAGCAGAAAGTAGAATGGGTGGGAGAATGGAAAATTTGTCTGGTGGTGGGAGCGTGTTAGAGACAGACATAAATGATGATGTGTTGAATGTGGAGGGGAAAAAGGTAAAGACCAAGGGAACTATATTGTCGATCAGCCTGGGGAGTTGGTAGGGGTGGATTAGAGCAGGTACACAAGAACATGTGAGATATTTGCCATACTTCATATATATTTCTTCCATTTCTCGTACATGCCTGCCTGCCATATTTTTCAATGAATTTGCTCCGAATAGTCACTCCTAATGCATCCTAGTTCTCTTCCACAAATGCAGCATGTTTGTAATGGGGCGACTGATGAATAAAATAAGCAACGAGGCCAAATAATTTACAGTTGCAATACACACTCGTGGCATTTCCTGTCTGAAAGTGATACGGTGGTATTAATAAACTCAAAAGTACTGATTCACAACAGCTATGAGCTTTAGATAGTTCAACCGAGGCTTTGAAGGAGGTGGGGGGTGAGTAATTGTCGCTGTACAGGCAGCATTTTGCTGTGTTTTCCTCACCCTTACATTGTGGAAACAGCACAGAGTGGAAGAACAAGGCCAATGGAAGAAAGCAGGTGCAGCCCCAGCTCAGTTACTCACTCTCTAAATCACTCCCACATGCACATCTATGGCCATGTCTGTCTGCCGATGCATTTCTTGTCCAAAGGAAGTGGTCTGAATTTTTACTTTCTGCTCTGGGAAAAGTTTGTATTTTTAAACACTGAACTATAATAACACTCTGGAATTCCCCCCCATCTGATGTGATGGGGCTGATTGACTTTGAGTCATTATTTGAACGAAGAAATGCACTGGGTTAACCAAGGACCTCATCTTTTAGATTTACTTTGTTTCTTTGTAACTCAGCGAGGGCTCAGCCCATAGACCATAGAACATAGGAAAGTGTAGGACTAAACATGAAACTCTCCCCGTGTTGATACCTCATCCTGTTTTTCTCTGGGACAATGTGGGCTTACATTTGGCAATGGTATTTCTAGTGAGTGAAACGCATTCTCGCAGATTGTAAATCAGAGTGTAAAACTTTCAACTTTAGCATGGTTGTAATATGGGTGAGATAGAATCAGCTGTTTTATTGTATCTTTCATATATATTCAATGATTTGTTATCATCTGTACAGTTCAACTCCCCACCACCATAACCTCCACCCCCATCAAGTACGTGAGAATGTTTCTCAAAGAGGGATTCTCCCTATTGATTTCAAATCAAGTTCAGAGAACCAGGATGAGTATTACAGTCTGACATCAGTGTTCTGTATTTTTAGTTTAGTTTAGTTTAGAGATATAGCGTGGAAACAGGCCCTTCGGCCCACTGGGTCTGTGCCGATCAGTGACCAGCGATCCCCGCGCATTAACACTATCCTACACCCACTAGGGACAATTTTTTCATTTACCAAGCCAATTAACCTACAAACCTGTACGACTTTGGAGTATGGGAGGAAGCCGAAGATCTCGGAGAAAACCCACGCAGGTCACGGTGAAAACATGCAAACTCTGTACAGAGAGCACCTGTAGTCGGGATCGAACCCGGGTCTCTGGCGCTGCATTCACTGTAAGGCATCAATTTTACCGCTGCGCCACCGTGACCTTTATAAACATCTCCTAATTAGTTTAGAATTTAGTTTAGAGGGACAGCGCAGAAACAGGCACTTCGGGACGCCGAGTCCGCACCGACCAGCAATCCCCGCATTTTAACATTATCCTACACACACTAGGGACAATTTTACATTTACACCAAGTCAATTAACCTACAAATCTATACGTCTTTGTGGTGTGTGATAAACCGTAGATCTCAGAGAAAACCCACGCAGGTCACGGGAGAGCATACAAACTTCGTACAGACAAGCAGCCGAGGTCAGGATTGAACCTGGGTCTCTGGCACTGTAGCGCAGTAACTCTACCGCAATGCCACTGTGCAGCCCAATCGGGATTATTTTGCGTATCTTGAATCAACTTTCTGGGATTCTCCTTGCCATGAGAACTAAAGAGTGCCACCGATATGATTGGAAATGGGCTAGGAACCCTGTCTATGATTGACTTTAATTCCTAGACAGAAGACCAGTCTTCCAAAACAGTGGGAGTATAACATGATTTGGAGGAAAGTGCTGGAGGAACTCAGAAGGTCTGGTAACATCTGCGGAGGGAATGGAGAGGTGAGTGGTGAGTTCGGGATCCTTCTTCAGACTGAGTTTAATATAAGCTTAACTTTAAAGACATGGAAGACGTGCAAGATGTTGATTGGTAGGGATCAGGAAACATTTCTATGCATGGTCATTCTGACCATAATTAGGAGCACCTCTCCAACCTGAATCCTGACTCTTCCCCCCAAGAGTTTGAAATATTGCCATCAGCTGTATCAGAAATCTGAGTCCATCCTTTCATTTACACAACTTGTCTGGAGCAGCGGTGTGGGCAGATGGACTTTACAGTCCTCACCTAACCACCTGGCCTCCAGAGATTCAAGCAGTGTAGCTTTGCACCGTTTCCACTCATCCAGCACCTGAGGCTCCCACCTGAGAGGCTCCCAACCAAGATGCTGGCAGGACTAGCGTGACCGTCAAGATCGTAAGGAGACCGTTGTGAGGGAAGTGGACTGTCGAGCATGGTGGAGCATTGAGATCGCAGGGGACTGTCGAGGGAGTAGGGCACCCACACTGTGGAGTGCGAGGAGGTACCTACGCTGACGAGAGCGAGGAGGGTAGCGAGAGCTACCCAGTGAGGGGCCGCTAAGAACGAAGGGGGGACACGGCGGGGGGTTACCTAATTAAGTCTTTCTGTAACCTTCATTCTGTAATCAAGACCCAGTTTTACTCAATCTTATGGATAATTTTGCCGGCTGAGAATGTAAAAGCTGTACCAAAGTCATGCTCAGGAGATCAGCTTTGACTGGTTTCCTGGTGCACACCAGTTTTAATAAATCGCTTGTTACTTCAAATCGCTTGTCCTTTCCACCTGCTCCTACAAGACTATTGTACAGCGCAGAAATGGGCTCTTACACTGCACCTCCTTCCCGCAAATCCCATTCGCTTGCATTCAGACTGTATCCCTCCATGCCTTTCTTATCCAAGTTACTGCCTGAGTGTCTTTCAAACATAGTATTTCTACCTGTCTCTACCACCTACCATTGTACTACTGTCTCTGCCAATTCATTCTAAATGTTCACCACCCTCTGTGTGAAAAACCTCCCCCCTCAGTTCTCATTTAAATATCTCCCCTCTCGCCTTAAACCTGTGCCCTCTAATTCAAAACTTCCCTGCTATTGGAAAAAAAGACTATCTATCCCATCTATGCCTCTCAATTTCACAAACCTCCACGAGGTTACCCCTCAGTCACCATTCTGGGCAACATCCTGATGAATAAGGCCCTCTGCTTACATCCTAAGATTTCTACTCTAAAGGGCATGTCCCACATGGGCATAATTTGTGCTTCATTTACGCGACAGGCCGGTAGTGACTGAAAATCGTCTAGCAGTATGACAGTCGCGCGCCAAGTGTTCGTGAGGGCCCTGCTTTTTTTGGGAGCCATTTGCGATGTCGTTCGTACTTAGTCCGATCTCCGTGACAAGGATTTTCCCAGTGAAAATCAAAGATACAATGGTGAAAAATTTTCAAAACTAGGCGCGCTTTTATACCCGTGTGGTCACGTGGTGTGGCGATCAAATGACGCGCAAATGGCGTGTCGATGGCGCATGGGCGGCACATGGTTACGGACGTTGACGCACGGTGACACATAATAAATTAGCATAGGCCATGTTCGTGCATCACCGCACGTAACCATGCATCACCGCGTGCTACACGCACGCCGTCAGTACATCAGCGTACGCCTTCAGTACGTCAGCGTGTGTAAGGGATGCGTCACGCAGGTGGGGCGCGAGGATTTTGAGCACTGCAAAATCCTGGGGCGCCGCGCGTTACTGCACGTCACTGCATACTCCACCACGCCTCACCACACGCCATGCGCGTGTCACGACGAGCCAACCAATTCTTAGGATGCCGCATAAATTACGAGCAAATGACGCCCAAGTGGGTCAGCCCTTAAGATTTCAAGAACAATGTTGTGTTAAATAGGCACCTGGATACATAGGGAATGGAGGGATATGGATCACATGCAGATGGAGGCAATTACTTTAACCTGACATTAATGCTTGGCACAAATACTGTGGGCTTAAAGGCCTGTTCTGGCGTACTACTATATATTTTATTAAGCTGGGCCTCTATCATGCTTGTGCCTGACTTAACATTGATGAGAAAAGCCAGCATTTTTTGTCCATTTTTATTCAGCAGAGCTTTAATCCATATATCAAATAACAATATGAGTATGTGTAGGAAGGAACTGCAGATGCTGGTTTACACTGAAGATAGACACAAAATGCTGGAGTAACTCAGCGGGTCAGGCAGCATCTCTGGAAAAAAAGAATAGGTGGTTTTGGATCGAGACCCTTCTTACCTATTCCTTTTCTCCAGAAATGCTGCCTGACCCGCTTAGTTACTCCAGCATTTTGTGTCTATCTTCAGCAATATGAGTAAACTTAGCAAAAATATTCCACATGCTTATGACTAACCTTATAATACCAAGGAAAGCAAATGCGTCTTAATCCAGAAGGAAGTGATTGATTTAGGATTGCAAGTAGGTGGAGGTGGACTGCAGCCAGGAAAAGAGGGCATTAGTCTCCATTATCAAAGCTGCAGAGGTAAAAAATGTTACAGCGCTGATGTGCAAATTTAACTCTGTTCCAACACCCTCTCTTCCAATACATAGGGTAGCATGGTGGTGCAGCGGTAGAGTTGCTGCCTTTCAGCGCTTCCAGCGCCGGAGAACCGGGTTTGATCCCGACTACAGGTGCAGCCTGTACGGAGTTTGTAAGTTTTCCCCGTGACTGAGTGGTTTTTCTCTGAGATCTTCGATTTCCTCCCACACTCCAAAACCGTACAGGTTTTGTCTGAAGAAGGGTTTCGGCCCGAAACGTTGCCTATTTCCTTCGCTCCATAGATGCTGCTGCACCCGCTGAGTTTTCACCAGCTTTTTTGTGTACCTCAGGTTTGTAGACTAATTGGCTTGGTATAAGTGTAAATTGTCCCTAGTGTGTGCAGGATAGTGTTAATGTGCGGGGATCGCTGGTCGGTGGGGACTAGGTGGGCCGAAGGGCCTGTTTCTGGGCTGTATCTCTAAACTAAACTACAGAAGCTAAACCCGGACGGATAATTCCCATCTCACTAATTCTTCAAGGAAAATGAACCATGGTGCTGGAGTAAGGATTGACAATGACCTGTGTTAGAAAAGCTACGACGGCATGCCATTGTAGTATGACAGCCATGTGTTGCAATCGGCTTCCATTCCAAAATAGGGACATATGGTAGTGATACAGTGGGAGAAACGGAAGGATATTATGGAAGTACTCAGTGTACTTGTGTGTAGTAGATGCAGAGGCGGCAAATGATCTGGCATTGATAAAGACATTGCCAGTAGAAGTACCATATGTAAGTTTGTTGAACACCAGCTCCTAAGGGGCCTGTCCCACTTACGTGACCTTTACAGGCAACTGTCAGCACCCGGCAACGAGAAAAACGCTACGACTCTTTGGAGACCTCGCACGACCATAGGAGACCCCTCACGACCATACAGGCTGTGTGACCATATGACGGGTGCTGGCAGTCTCCTGTAAAGGTTGCATAAGTGGGACAGGCCCTTTAAGCATCATAGTCATAGAGTCATAGCACCATACAGTGTGGAAACAGTCCCTTTAGCCCAACCTGCCCACACCGAACAATATGTCACATCTACACTAGTCCCACCTGCCTGCGTTGGGCCCATATCCCTCTAAACCTGTCCTATCCATCCACGTACCTGTCCAAATGCTTCTTAAATGTTGCGATAGTATCTGTCCCAAATATCAGCCCGTTCCATGCACCTGCTTCCATTTGTGTGAAAAAGTGACTCCTCGGGTTTTTATTTAATCTTTCCCACCTCACCTTAAACCTATGTCCTCTGGTCCTCGATTCCCTTACTCTTGGCAAGAGACTCTATGTGTCTGCCCAATCTATTCCTCTCGTGATTTTGTACACCTCTATAAGGTCACCAGATCACTAAATGCATCAAAATGCCTGCCAGAATTTCCAATGGATTCATATTGACGAATGTGTAAAAGGATTGGACCACTTCTTGGCATCGTCAAGGACACATATCCTTATCACCCAGCTTCCTGTGTGGAAAATTGGTAAAGGATACTTTGAAGAATCAGGTCAAGTGAATTTGATCATGAAACATTGGTGTGTAACTTTCCTTCTTAGAGTATGAACCACGTCTCATGCCATAACGTCATATGCAGCTGAAATTATAATGTTTAGATAATTCAGAATGAGATAGAATTCTGCCCAACCCAAGTTTGAGAGGAAAACAGAAATCAAACAAGCATCGTCTGTGTAAGAAGGAGGTTCAGTCTTCACCATAGATTTTGCTTATTGTGACCTTTCAACAGGTCAGAAATCCAAATAAGGCAAGCTGGATTGTCACCTTGTCGTGGTGGAGAAGCTTGTGTGGTTCTGAGATCCTGAGAGCGATGCCGTCTGGAGCTATGCTCCTGGTAGGGCCACCCATGGCGGTAAGGTCGAGGGGGAGGTCCCTGACAAAGAGAAGTCCAACCAAGACCTCAACGGTGGAACAGGTGGAGGATGATGGCTGACCTTAGTGGAGCGTCACAACGGCTGGGAAGGCGGATGAAGGCTGCAGCAGAAAAGGGTCCCCGGTCGTCTTGGACTTTGTACCACTGGATCCTGACCCAGATCTGTCAAGAACCGTGTGATGGCTGTCTGTGCACCAGTCTCCCCACGTTAAACAAAGTCACGCACAGGCGTCCTCCCAAAAGAGGACAGTCATACTCGTTACGAGTGACCGCTGATGATGATGAGTGGAAGTATGTACAACTAGAAAACTGGCCGAGGAGTCTACATAGATCATCATGGACCACTTTCACTGGGATCATTGGAAAGAAAACTGGAGCAAAACACAAGGTGCTGGGGTAACTTAACAGGTCAGGCAGCATCTGTGGAGGGAATGGATTAAAGCAGAGCTCTTCTGCGCGTCGTCCACAGAGCGCAGAGGATTATTGGGACACAGTTTCCAGCCTTGGAGGGCATCTACCACACACGGTGCCTCAGGAAGGCCGTCAGGAAGGCCGTCAGCATCCATAAAGACTCCTCACACCCTTGTAATGAAGGCAGACGTTCAGATTCAGATTCAGATTCAATTTTAATTGTCATTGTCAGTGTACAGTACAGAGACAACGAAATGCATTGGAGACAACGAAATGCATTCACTGAAACGTTACAAGGCCTTCTACGCCCGAACCTCCAGACTCAGGAACAGCTTCATTCCCAGAGCTTTAGCGGCTCTGAACCGGCCCTGCTGAGTGCCCCCCATCACCCCTGGACTGTCTCCCTCGGATGGTCACGTCGCACAGACAACATATGCACTTTAGTCTGTTGAACAGTTTTGACTGTTTTACTGTTCTTTTTACAATCCATGTTCTCGGGATATCAATATCTAAATCCAGTTTTTCTGGAGAAAAAGGATGGATGACGTATCTGGTCGGGTCCATTCTTCAGACTGCTTCAGACAACATTTGCAGTTCCTTTCTATACATTTGAAGTCAGGACCCTCCTTCAGACCCTTTTCTCACTGCCCTCCTCTTGTGATAGCCTGGCCTGCTGAGTTACTCCAGCACTTTGTGTTTTGCTCGACTTGCCAACATTTGCATCACCTCGTATCTCCAAAGAAGACTGAGGATATGCTGCACTCTGTTTCTGCTGCTTCCCCCACACAGGTGACCGTGCGCACGAGACCCGCGATGAGACGACATCAAATCCGGGACTGGACGATGTTCCTGCAGCATCCACTGAAACTAGGAGCTTCAGTTTAGAAATGCCAGTACTGTTGTGTAGATTTACAAGAGTGAGAAAACAAGTGTCCTGATTATGGTCCTGATTATGGTCACGAAAATTATAAATAAGGTTTGTTTACTTACAAATGCTTTCACTTTTCTCAACAGAGGGTAACAGTGCCATATACATGATTCTAGCTGAGAACAACAAATTGTTGTTTTCGGCTTGTTACATAAGGATTAGATCATTTAAGTAACTGCTGCCTGGATTACGATACTACTAATGGAAGGTGACAAGAAAAGGCCGTGTGTGAGTGAGCCCTCGAATAAAAACACATGATTTGTTCCTCTTTGGTTTTGCTGCTCTTATGTCTTAAGTTCTCATGTTCTTGAGAACCAGTGAAAATGTCGAAGAATGTAGGATAAACCTAGGCTTGTTTTTGCACCCCCATTTTCTGCTGAAGTGTATTGATTTTGCCATCTTCTTTCTCAGGGTACATTGATACTTCTGCTGGTTATACCATTTACATAACGCACTTACCTATCACACATCCCGTTCCCCCATCACCCTGCAAGCCAAATCCCTAAATGCTTCTACTTTAAAATTCTGCTCCTTGTTTTCAATTGCTCCATAGCTTTGCACCTCCTTATCTCTGAAACATCCTTCTCTTCTGCAACCCTAGGAGATCATTGTGCTATTGGAACATTTCAGCTCCTTAAATAGCCTCAACTTTTTTTTACCTCACCATCAATAGATGTGCCTTCTTCCATCTGGGCTCAAGCCCCTAGAATTCCTGGCCTTAGCCTTTCTATCTAACTCCCCCCAAAGATTCAACTTAATAACAATCCGAATGAATAAGTTGTGGACACCTGTCCTAAGGTTGGCTTTCAAGTTTGAAGAAGGGACCTGACTTGAAACATCACCTCCACATTCTCTCCACAGATACTGCCCTGCCTGACTCGCTGAGTTTCTACAACACATTGTGTTTTGCTCCAGATTCCAGCTACTGTAGTTCCTTGTGCTTCTATTGCTTTCTTTTATGCTTCTGTGACAGTATTCTATCCCACAGCTCATCGGCAAAGAGATATAGAACATAGCAAAACGTTCAAGCTGCTTTTATCATTCAAGTTGCTGGCTGTTCATCAAACCCTGCATCAATGGGAGCACCAGTGAGGAGTTCCTTCATAAAACCATGTGCAATCCATTTGGAGGTGCTCCGACTTCGTCCCACACTCCAAAGACGTACAGGTTTTTGTAGTTTGATTGTCTTCGGTAAAAATCATAATTTATCCCTAATGTGTAGCATAGTGCAAGTGTACAGAGTGATCGCTGGTCAGCGCTGATTCGATGGGCCGAAAGGCCTGTTTCCACGCTGTATCTCTAACGTCTAAAGTCTAAAATCTTAACTGATGTTATCAAATGATGATGTGCCAAAATTCATTGAAGAGAATCTTGGTTCCTTGATTCACAACGCCTCTTTCAAATTTCCTGCTAGATTTCTCCATGTATCCCATCACCAACCATGCAGCCTGTTGTTGCTTTTTGCGAAAGGTTATCAAGTGCACAAGTGCATCTAGTTCAGACCCACATGCAACATATCAGGGACCTAACTGATCTTAAATAGAGATTTCAACATCGCACTTGATTGTCCCAAATGCCATGTAGATAAAGCATCAGTTATTAATAATCAAACAAGTAGGAGATGTGCTGATGAAAAGTAGAAATAAAATAACTTCTAATGAAGGGGTCGCAACACCACCTGTTAGAATCTTCCACAAATGTGATCAATAAAACCATTAGCAAGAATAGGAAATAACTTGATGCGCATTTTGAACTTTCTTTTGGCCATCAATTTGTTTCTAAAGTTTCAGGTTAAAATGTATTCTTCTTTTTCATCCAACCCAAACACATTGGCCTCACCTAGCACAGCAAAGTCTCAACCAATTTCAGGAAAATTCCACAACCAACCATCAGCTAGGTTAAAGAGGGACCCGGTGTGGTGCCTTGCACTGAAGTAGCCTGGATTCCCTCCATGCAAAACCAAAAACTCCCTATGACATTTTTAACAGCATCTTTACACCCACATTTTGTACAGTTCTTCTGGTTGATATATGCTACTATAAAGACTACAGGCTTTTTAAACTGACCCAGAATTTTTGGTGAAGTGGTGAATAAAGGTCAAATCTTTGTGGCTTTTGCAGGATCCCTGCCAAAGATGCATCAGCAACACACAGGAAATTCCCTGGGGAAATTATCCCCGCAATAGAAAACATTAAGGTTGCAGAGCAACAAATATAATTCAAAGCATTGCCTCTTATAATGAGGTATCAGGCAGGAACTGGTGTTCTTTTCCCCGCGGTTTAAGCCTCACTCCAGAGGTTTACACATAATATAGGCCGTTACAAGGAATTGCTGATGCTGGTTTACAAAATGATACAAAATGCTGTGGTCACTCAATGGGTCAGGCAGCATCTCTGGAGAACATGGATAGGTGATGTTTCGGGTCGGGTCTCTTCCTCAGACTGATTATGGAGGGTGGGGGAGAAAGCACGAAGAGAGGTGGGGCAGGATAAAGTCTGGCGAGTAATAGGTGGATACGGGTGAGGGGGAGTTTTGATCGGCAGATGGTTAAACAAAACATGTGAGGTAAGGATAGAAGGGGCATGAATTGTGTAGCCAGAGAGAACTTGGGCAGAAGGGGAGTGAGAAGGAGAAAAATGGCTACAAGCCCAGATGGGGCTCAGGGATGAGAGGGAGTATCCTTGGTCCATCTGGCTAGAGGGGAAGCAAGAGCAAACAATGGGACACATAGGAGATGTGGGTGGGAGATTCATCTATAACAGCAGGGGAGAAACCAATTTTACTGAAGAAAGAGGAAAGGCGGAAAATGGATATGGGAGCAGATGCAGCGGAGACAGAGAGATTGACAGTATGGGATAGTGCCTTTGCAAGAGGCTGGGTGAGATGTAGTGTAGTCCAAATAACCATGGGAGTTGGTGGGTTACTTCCTCAAGACGAATAGAGAGGTGTCAGAGATATTCCAAGTGAATTTGATGGTAGAGTTGAAGTTAGTGGTAAAGTTAATGAAATCAACGAGATCTACACGGATGCGGGAGGCAACCCCGTTGCATTCGTCGAAGTAGCAGCGAAAGTTGGAGGTTGGCACCAGTGTATATTTGGAACAAGGACTGTTTGACCTTAATCAACCACAAAGCAGGCAATATGATCATGGCTGATCATCCAACTCAGTATCCTGTACCTGCCTTCTCTCCATATCCCCTGATCCCTTTAGCCACAAGGGCCACATCTAACTCCCTCTTAAATATAGCCAATGAACTGGCCTCAACTATCTTCTGTGGCAGAGAATTCCAGAGATTCACCACTCTCTGTGTGAAAAATGTTTTCCTCATCTCGGTCCTAAAAGATTTCCCCCTTATCCTTAAACTGTGACCCCTTGTTCTGGACTTCCCCAACTTCGGGAACAATCTTCCTGCATCTAGCCTGTCCAACCCCTTAAGAATTTTGTAAGTTTCTATAAGATCCCCCCTCAATCTTCTAAATTATAGCGAGTACAAACCGAGTCTATCCAGTCTTTCTTCATATGAAAGTCCTGACATCCCAGGAATCAGTCTGGTGGACAAGGGGGGATAGATTGGAATCAAGTTATTTGGATACGAGTTCCGTGGGGCAAGCAGGCAGAAATAATGGGTCGGCCGGGGCAGTCCTGTTTGAGGATCTAAAGAGAGAAGATATCACTGATATCCTAGAATGGAAAGCCTTATCTTGGGAGCAGATGTGGTGGAGATGGAGGAATTGTGAGAAGGGGATGGCGTCTTTGCAAGAGGGTCTCAACCCGAAACATCACCCATTCCTTCTATCCAGAGATGCTGCCTGTCCCGATGACTTACTCCAACATTTTGTGCCACATCTTCATTTGTTACTGAGATGCGCAAAACTCTGGTGATTCGGCCAATGAGAACATAAATAGGAGCTAAATACATTTCAGAACAGGTTCAATTATCAGCAAAAGTTGGCAATGGATATGCTAAAGGGCGCATTTACAGCATTAGAATATTTTGTCTTGATCTGTATGTCTGTAGGTAAAAATGTGCCAAGATGTCACTAAAGATACAATGCAAGAATCTGGGGGTGGGGATATTTTTTTTTGTAAGCAATGTACATAGCATTTTGCTGAAATTGGCATTTAAACAAGAAGCCACAAACACTCCAGAACAAAAGTGGTGTTTGCAATATATAACCGCTGGTCAACTTGTTGAAGACTCCTTCAATGCAGATGCCCCTCAAAGGAATGGGAGTTTTTCTAGTTGTTGAAATAAATTAAAAAGTCTCCAACCTTGTGAGTAGTTGGTTCTTCAGCATAAATGTTTCTGTTTCAGCCACTTGAGGCCATCTACCACGGTTTAATTTAATTCAGTCAGTCCTCAATCAGGCTTTCAATATAACAAAGTGTGAGGAAAAGTCAATGTTAGTTGACTCAAAGTGCTGGAGTAACTCAGTGGGTCAGGCAGCATCTCTGGATGACATGGATTGGTGATGTTTCTCGTCAGGACCTTTTTCAGACTGATTGTAGTTGGGGAGTCTGAAAAAGAGTCCTGACCTGAAACAGCACCTATCCATGTCCAGACCTCACGTTCCCCACTGTGATGGAAGGCAAATAACATATACCTTCTTTCCTCCTTTTTTCCCACGGTCGGGGAAACATCCACAGTCAGGACGATCGAAGCTCCCACAGTCGGCGATCAAAACTCCCGCATCGGGGTGATCGAGGCTCCCGCGATCGGGGCGGTCGATGCTCCTGCCGTTGGAGCTCCCACAGCCGACCTCTAACAAAGGGAACGCCTGCTCAAAGATGTTAAGGCTGCAGTGCGGACAGAGATATGATATGGAAAAAGTTGCATCCCCATCGAGGGAAGAGATTTAAAAAATTCCCCCCTCATGATACAAAAACTAAAGATACACTAAAACATACTGGTAAAAATTGACTAAAAATACCAAAAGAAGACAGGGACGAGACAGGCTGTTAGCGAGGCTGCCATCTACAGCACCACCCGGTTGCAATGGTCTTCCCTTTTATTCATCTCTTTTTTTGGTAACTTATCTGAACAGGGTGATTGGAGAAAACATTGAAGGGTATGGCGATGGACTGGCAATGGTTTACATCTAAAGAAATAATACACATGTTACAAAATAAATCTAAACAGAATAATTCAAATTGAAATGTGATTAATCTGTGGCTAACAAAATACATGTTATATATATGTATATATATGTTATATATATGTAGATCATATATATACTAGATAGATAGATAGATAGATAGATAGATAGATAGATAGATAGATAGATAGATAGATAGATAGATAGATAGATAGATAGATAGATAGATAGATAGATAGATAGATAGATAGATAGATAGGAAGGGGAGATACAGATAGAATTGTGAGAATTTAAACCCAAAGGGAAAGTCTTGCAAACATCAGAAAGAGTAATAGGCCCACGGATTGGACCGGAAGTCAGCGGAGCAAGAAATTGATAATAAAGGCAAGATAGAATATGAGCATAGACTGGCAACAAAATGAAAACCGATGGCAAGGTATTTTATAGGTATGTAAAAATGGAAAGACTAGCAAGGGAACATACAAAGGACACAACAACTGATGGGTATATGAGATAGTCAAAGTTCTTAGAATGGGAAATGGAAGGAACTAACCATTATTCATATATTGTGCTATACTGTGAATATGAAGGACCTAATGATTTACATCCCAGAGTTTTCAAAGAAGTGGCTTCAGAGGAAGTGAATGCCCCAGTTATCACCTTCCATGGCTCTACAGATTCTGAAATGTAATAATTGTTAGTTCCTTCCATTTCTCATCCTAAGCTAAAACCTTGGCTTCAGAGGGGAGCAAATGTAATCCCTGTATTTACGGAAGAAGGAAGAAAATAGGAAATTATCATCCCATTAGTCAAACATCAGTGGTAGGGAAAATATTGAAATTTACAATGAAAAAACATAGTAGCAGAACATCTTCAAGTATATAATAGAACTTCAAGATCATATCCATTTGCAGTTATAACAGCTTCTGTAAACTGGAATGTACATATTCCATCCAATATCAAGGTAAATTTAGAGGTGAATAATAGCAAGAGAGAAAGTTGCAGACTGCTGGAAGACATCAGGAAACTCATTAGTGCGATGCAAAACTAGTATGTAGGGAAATGTGAAGGGTATGAAGTTTGGACATATGAATAAAGCAGGGAATACAGGGTCTCAACCTGAAACAACACCTATTCCTTTTCTATAGAGATGCTGCCTGATCCATGGAGTTACTCCAGTATTTTGTGTCTATCAGCTTATACGATACGATAGAACTTTATTTACCCCTGGAGGGAAATTGTTCTGCCAACAATCATAACACACAACAAGGGCAAAATTAAATTAGAAGTGAAAAAAAACAAACAAAACAAGCGACTGTTGGCTGGCTGCCCACCTTAACCGGAACGAACAAACAAACAAACAAACGAACAAAGACTTATCCCCAAGGCAGAGGATTCTAAAACTAGAGTGCCGCCTGCCCCCTCCCCCACACCGGGTCCTACAGTTCCGTTCCTTGGATCTGTACAGTTCCAGGCCCTAGGATCTACAGTCCCTTCCTGCACAATATATAGTGAATAGTGTAAGACTAAGAAATGTAGAGAAGCCCACATCGGGAACACCGGATGCAGCAGATGAGGTTAGAGGAGGTTCATGTGAACCTCTGCCTCACCTGGAAGGACTGTCGTGGTCCCTGAATGGAGTTGAGGAAGGAGGTATAAAGGCAGGTGATGCATCGGAAGGAACGTCAAGGTCCCAGTATTTGCCAACATAGAAGAAAAGAATAAATACTGTATTGTTTATTTACCCAACCACCTCCAAACCCTTCCATAATGTCTCAAACTATTACCAACTCTCTTGTGCATCCATCTACATGAAAGCTGATATTATAAATAAGATTTGCTTGAACCAACCTGTTTAATTACTCCTTCTAAGCAGGAGTCGATGCTCCCTCAAGTAATTTCTGATAAATTACATATAATCTGAGGCAATTAGGCGGTTGTTATGGAAATCACATAAAGACCCTTTATGGTGGAATATGAGCCTGAACGGCTTGTGGTGATGATTCACTTGGCTTAAGTCCGTGCTGTCTGATATGCAAACAAAAAAAAAAGAAAATTAATATGCATTGGCTGCAGTGCACGTATGGGTGTGCATGGGCTGTGGAATGCACTGTTAATGTTTTCTTTTGGAACGGACATTTGGACTTTTCAAGTGCTCAGAAGAATAAAGTACTCAACCTTTATGGATACGAATCATTCCAATCTATCACTCCGTGCAACTCAAACCAGCCTATTAACTGTGGACATGAGTGAAGTAAAGTGCAGGGGGCCAGGCAATGAAGATGATGTTTTTCTCAGGGAGATATGCAGATTCTCAGTAGGATTAGTGTGGTCAGGAGATGGGAAAATTGGGGAAAACTACAGGTTGCTCCCACTGGACCCACCACATAAACAGCACGTGCAACCCCCTTAAACTGTTCAGCACAATGCGATTCAAGCAAAGTAATTACACGGATTGGTGATATGACCCTACCACCCATCTCCAACTTTCAAGTGAGAGTTACTGTGGTTCTCCCACTGGAAGCACATGGAAATACTGTCACTCCATGTGGGTTGAGTGAGTCCATCGGGCATTTCTCATTACCTTCAGTGAGCTCCGTGAACAATGGTCATTCCCTCCATTATTCATGGTTGTATCATGGCAGTGAATGGCAATGGTCTGCACAACAGCGTAATGGTCTCATGTTGACCTGAATGATCTCAAAATGCTCAAAATAAAAGGACACAAAGTGCTGGAGTAACTCACTGGGTCAGGCAGTATCTCTGGAGAACATGGATAGGAAGTTTCAGGTCCGTATCTATCTTCAGACTCAATGTTCCGTCTGTGAAATCCTTCGGCCAATGTTTTTTAAATTTTTTTTTTTAATATTTTATTTTTATTAGAAGTACAGTAAATTACAGTAATACACATCACATATATATTATTACATTTGTTGTACCACTTTGTTTTTCGAGCTTTAAAAAAAGGTAGAAATAAAAGAAGTAAGGAAAGTGAGCAAGAATCGTGAAGGTGCAGGAAAGTGTTTAGAGAAGAAAGCCCCTTAGGGAAAAAGTTAGAGAAGGAAGTAAAGAAAGAAAATAGACCCTAGAAAGAAAAGAGAAAAAAGGAAAAACAATCGCTCTATTATAACACTAAACTCCGCAAAAAAGGATATACCAACTGTGTTTTTTTATTTTTTTTTTATTTTATACCCCCTGTTACCAGATCCTGGTACCATTTATATTTTAAATTGCTATTGCACCATATGCTTGTAATAGTTCCATAAATGCAGACCACGTCTTTTGGAAGTGGTCTGCTTTGCCTGCTAGGAGGAGTCTCATCTCTTCCAGGTGTAGTGTTTCGAACATGTTTGAAATCCACATTTTTATTGTTGGTATTGGAGCATTTTTCCAAAATATGAGTATAAGCTTTTTTCCCATTATTAGCCCGTAATTAAGTAAGTTCTTTTGAAACACGTTTAATTCGGGGTTACCTTCCGATATTCCAAAAATGATCCATTCTGCTTTTGGTACAAGTTTTATTTTAATCAATTTTGTGAAGATTTGAAATATTTTGTTCCAGAATTTTTGGATTTTTATACAAAAAACAAAAGAGTGCGCTATGGTAGCTTCTTGTGACTGACATTTATCACAAATGGGTGAGACATTGGGGAAAAGTTTATTTATTTTAGTTTTTGAATAATATAGTCTATGGAATGTTTTAAATTGAATTAGAGTATGTCGTACATTGATCGAGCATTTATGCACATATAGTGAGTGTTTATCCCAGCTCTCTTTTGAAATTGTTATAGCTAGTTCTTGTTCCCAGTCTCTTCTAATACCATCAGTTGTAGGTATTTCTATATTTAAAATAATGTTGTATAAGTATGATATTAGATTTGCTGATTCCGCCTTTGTCTTCATGGCTTCATCCAATAAGTCTGGGGGCTCCTTTGCCCAATTAACCAGCCTTTCCCCACTCTCCAACCAACAAACAAACTACCCAGCCACCACTCAGTCTGAAGAAGTGTCTCGACCCGAAACGTAACCCATTCCGTCTCTCCAGGGATACTGCCTGTCCCTTTGAGTTACTCCAGCATTTTGTGTCTACCCAGCCACCAAAGCTCAATTCCCAATTCATAGTCAGATCAGTGCAGCAGCATCCATGGAGCGAAGGAAATAGGCAACGTTTCGGCCCGAAACGTTGCCTATTTCCTTCGCTCCATAGATGCTGCTGGACCCGCTGAATTTCTCCAGCATTTGTGTGTACCTTCGATTTTCCAGCATCTGCAGTTCCTTCTTAAAAACTCATTGTCAGATCAGATCTTATTAGTTTATTGTTAAAAACACCAGGGTGCAATGAAAATCCTTATCTGCATGATGCTCAGATTAAACAGTATATGCTTATGATAGATATGGCAATAAACACAACAACAAACACAAAACAGCAGAATTGTGCAAAGATTGCCGTGTAAAGTAGTACAAAAAGACACTGTAATAACAGAATAACAGAATGAGATAGAATTGAAGAGCCTTTTAAGTGCGCCTCTGGTAAGGGGGTGTGGAAGAGATGATTGGTTTATGTATCTGACAGCGGTGGGGAAATAGTTGTCCTTAACTCTGATCATCTGGGCACTCACGCTCCTGCACCTTTTCCCGGAGGTAGAAGTGGGAAAAGGGAAATGTCAACATGCCAGGCATCCTTGACGATCCTGCTAGACTTTCTGATGTAACCCACCATGAAGATGGACTGGATGAAGGGACCTGATGTTCCAGTGATGGGCTGGGCTGAGTTCGCCACTCTCTGAAGATTGAGGTGGTCAATAGCAGAGCAGTTCCCACACCAGGCTGGGATATATCCCATCAAAATAGTGCATCTGTACATGTTTGAGAGAATCTTCATGGACATGGCGAAACTTCTGACACCTAAGAAAGTAAATATACTGGTGCATTCTCTTGATTACTGTATCAGTGTGAAGGGCCCAGGTTATAGAAACATAGAAACATAGATACATAGAAACATAGAAAATAGGTGCAGGAGTAGTCCATTCGGCCCTTCGAGCCTGCACCGCCATTCAATATGATCATGGTTGAATCTGATCATCCAACTCAGTATCCTGTACCTGCCTTCTCTCCATACCCCCTGATACCTTTACCCACAAGGGCCACATCTAACTCCCTCTTAAATATAGCCAATGAACTGGCCTCAACTACCTTCTGTGGCAGAGAGTTCCAGAGATTCACCACTCTCTGTGTGAAAAATGTTTTTCTCATCTCGGTCCTAAAAGATTTATCTCTTATCCTTAAACTGTGTTCCTTTGTTCTGGACTTCCCCATTATCGGGAACAATGTTCCTGCATCTAGCCTGTCCAACCCCTTAGCATTTTGTAAGTTTCTATAAGATCCCCCTCAATCTTCTAAATTCTAGCGAGTACAAGCCAAGTCTATCCAGTCTTTCTTCATATGAAAGTCCTGACATCCCAGGAATCAGTCTGGTGAACCTTCTCTGTACTCCCTCTATGGCAAGAATGTCTTTTCTCAGATTAGGAGAGACCAAATCAGATTAGGAGACCACATTATTGTGGATGATTGTGGATTCGAAGGAATCTGAAGCTAATTTTACAGCAGCTCCATTGACAAGGACACTCTCTGCTTCCTTAGGCCAACAACTAATTCTTTCATCGTGCGGGTATTCAGAACTAGGTCGCTGTTCAGGAAGGAAGCAATGTGTTTGTGTGTGTGCATGTGTGTGTGTTCCACTCTGACAGTCGCTGGCAGTCCGCTGAAAAATTGCCTAAGTGGGACAGGCCCATTAGGTGTCAGAAGATTCGGCATGACCATGAAGATTCTCTCAAACTACAGATCTACAGATGTGCCATTTTGATAGGATACATCACTACTGTGATGTTACTAGAAAATATCCAGTTTATGGAATGAACGAGCCAAACCTATCGGAACAAACAGCCAAATGAGCATTAAATTGCTACACATTAATCATGCACAGACTTGTGCTGCAGGCTTGAGTTTTACAAAGATGATTTACTCTGTTCTCTCCGTCTTTTCAATCTGGCTCTTCCACCACAACTTTGACTGAGTCACACATGGTTCCGTCTGCTGGGCAAATGGCCAGCATACTATTCTCCGAATTCCAGCACTAATGTGGCTCGATTACTCAATCAAAGGCATGGGTTAAGACAAGTAAACTAGTATTTGTATTTCCTCATCTGCCATGCAGTATAGGGGTTTGTGAAATCCAGTGACCGCATACTTGGCATATTTCAAAGGCAGGATGATGAAGAGAGGGTGATGGCAAAGGGAAAGTCTCAACCACAAGGACCTTCAGAGTTATTTATTTGTCCAAGTAATGAAACACTGTAATCACTAAGTAAGAATAGTTATCTTTGGATGAGGAACGAAGGTCTTCTCTACATATCCGTGATTTAATCCCTTAAAATTAATGTCATGAAAATGTAGCAAAACAATTACACCATTGAGTTAGAAGTCCACTTGTGTCCAACAGTTCATTTTGGGTAGTAGTGTAAAGTGGGAAGTTTCATCTCATATAGTGTGGATAGCCTATCGGCCATTGAATATCTTGGATAATTCCTTGTCTTCTCAGCACCCGATATTATATCCTACCCGATGATGACTCAGCAAAAGCTGATGTAGGATGCAGCTCTATAGGACTGGTCAGGCCACATTTGGGGTATTGTGTGCAGTTCTGGTCACCGCATTGCAGGAAAGATGTGGAGGCTTTGGAGAGGGTGCAGAGGGGGTTTACCAAAATGCTGCCTGCATCACTGGGTTTCAGCTACAGGGAAAGGTTCAACAGACTTGTCTTGTTTTCTCTGGAACATTGGAGGTTGAAGTGAGGCAATAGAATTTTATAACATTCTAAGAGGCCTAGACATGGTAGACGGTCAGAACCTTTTTCCCAGTGTGGAAATGTCCAACGCTAGAGGGCATAGCCATGAGGTGTGAGGGGGGAAATGTAATGGAGATGTGCAGGCAAGGTTGTTACACAGAGAGCAGTGGGGGGGCTGGAGTGCATTGCCAGGTGTAGTGATGGAGGCAGATAGAGTAGTGGCATTGAAGAGGCTTTTAGATAGTTATATGGACGTGTGGGGAATAGAGGGATATAGATCATGTGCAGGCAGATGATGGGTCTCGACCCGAAACATCGCATATTTCTTTCGCTCCATAGATGCTGCCTCACCCGCTGAGTTTCTCCAGTATTTTTGACTACCTGCAGGCAGATGAGATCAGTTTAACTTGACATCATGTTTGGCATAAAGATTGTGGGCTGGAAGGCCAGTTCCTTTGATGTACATTTCTACGGTCCACATTCTTAATGTCCCCACTCGTGGTGAGTTTATACCACTCACTTTTCTCTTCTGTCCTGGCCTATAACAGGGTGTGTGGGCAAACCCCCCTCCGCTCACTTCAATCTCCACAAAGCCGTGCACCGGGAGTGTCTCACCCACCTTGGACCAACGACAGAGTACCCGCCCACCACGGACTCCGAACTCGGCCCCGAGTCGCCGGCGTCAACGGAGCCCGCGCCACCAAGAGAGAGGAGGGACCCGTGAGTGAGGTGGACCGTCGAGAGCATGGCGGACCAACGAGAGTAAAGTGGACCATTCCAGAGCAAGGTGGACCCTCGAGAGGGAGGTGGACCCTCGAGAGCATGGTGAACCATTCCAGAGGGAGGTGGACCCTCGAGAGGGAGGTGGACCATTCCAGAGGGAGGTGGGCCCTCGAGAGGGAGGTGGACCATTCCAGAGGGAGGTGGACCCTCGAGAGGGAGGTGGACCGTTCCAGAGGGAGGTGGACCCTCGAGAGCATGGTGGACCATTCCAGAGGGAGGTTGGCCCTCGAGAGGGAGTTGGACCATCAAGAGCGTAGGGGGACCCATGCCAATGAGAACTACCCGACGGGGGACCGGCGAGAACGAAGAGGGGATCTGGTGCTGGGCAACCGAGAACAAAGGGGGGACCAGACTGGGGGCCACCTGTGGCCACGTGTGGTGGCAGGCCGCCACAAGCAGATAAAACTGTTCAATGTACTTTTTGTAACTTGGTCGGTGCAGGAACACGGCGACTCTTGTGTACCGCCTGGGTGAGGTCTGTACGATTTTACCCGGTTGTATGCAAAACAGAGCATTTCACTGCATCTAGGTACATGTGGCAATAAAGTATAATTTCACTGTATTACGTAACAATAAAGTATCATTGACTCATTGAAGCCTGCCTGTGATATGTTGAGCAGCTCCTTGAGATCTGGTCTAGGGTCGCTGGTGGGGATGAGCAACGGGAAAACATGAGTATACCCAATCAGCCTGCATTGAGAAATACAAATGTTTTCTCCTAAAGGCATTTCAACAGGGTATAATTAGAGAAGGACAAGCTTTTTCATCAAATACCATGGAGGATCAGCAACGCTTAATTATATATTACTTAACCAGGTCACCATTGACTCTAGCTATATTTTGATTATCCCCGAAGAAAGAAATGTGATTCCATGTTACCCGTACTACTTTGTCTAATCCTTTGATCATCTGTCTACATGCCTCCATCTTTGCCTCAGCCCGTTTATTTCAGTTTAGTTTAGAGATACAGCGCGGAAACAGGCCCTTTGACCCACCGAGTCCGCACCGGCCATCGATCCCCGCACATTAACACTATCCTACACACGCTAGGGACAATTTTACATTTACACCAAGCCAATTAACCTACAAACCTGTACGTCTTTGGAGTGTGGGAGGAAACCGAAGATCTCGGAGAAAACCCACGCAGGTCACGGGGAGAACGTACAAACCCCATACAGACGAGCAGCCGTGGTCAGGATCGAACCCGGGTCTCTGGCGCTGTAACTCTACTGGTACGCCACCATGCAGCCTTTGTCCAATAAAGTTTCTGTCATGCACCAAGGGATGTTTTGCTACCTAATCTCTATATAAATTCAAATTATTGTTCGTAATCATAAGTGCTGCAAAAGGATCAACTGCAAACCAGAAATCCATTCAGAAAAATCATGTATTATCTGTGCTTCAACTCTATTTATTCCCCTTTTCTCTTGAGGCATGTCTGACAAAAGTCCAGTTATTTCACAGTTGATATTTCAATTTATTATTTTATCTTTTGAGTGTACGTCCTGGTCCAGATTATACTTTCCAATGTAGGAAAGAAAGCATGTGGAAGCCTCAGCTACTTTACAAAGTGGAAGCTTGTCATCTGTAAAAGTCTTATCAGCATCACCCACATTACTCATTGAAACAACACACAAGAGAATAGCAGGCAGTTGTGCTCATGTGACATTGTTTTGATGGAGCTGTACTAAGCCTGGTTGATTAGGAAAACAAGTCAGGCACAAGGAAAGGGGAAGCCCTTCGAAGAAACATCAAGTTAGCAGCATGGTGATACTAATGTAGATTTAACTAGCCTGCTGTCACAGAGAGGGATTTAATTGGGTTTCTGTCAGCTTACAGATACAGTGATGGAAGATAAAAAGGAACTGGTTTTCAGGTGCTCCAAAATGTTTTCACAATCACTCTTGTTAAATATGGCTCGGTCCACGGTTTTTCTTTGCAAGTGAAGGGTTGAACAATTTGCCCCCTCATACCTCTCTCCAGTCTGCATCACACAAGAGAAAGTTCACAATCGATACTGCCCATTAGGAATTCACCGTGACACATCCAACGCAGAGGCAACCATCGTGCGTGGAAAGTCAAACAGGGGCAAAGATCCTGCCCTGACAGGTCATTAAGCATGAGCATGCCTGCAACAAAACATTGCTCATGACATGCTAACTCTTCCTCACATGGAGACAGTGATAGTAAATGCAAGGAATACGTTATCAATTATAAAATGTCTCATCCCTTCTTGATGCAAGGTATATATCTTTTCAATGATCATAATAATAACGGATCTTTAATAAATATATGTATATATTAATAAGCAAAGAAACAAATAAGCAAACAAAATAAAAAAAAAACAGACATGTAAATAAATAAATTATTAAACAGATCACGAACAGGTAAATAAATAAACAAATAAGCAGACCGTCAAATAAATCATTTAATAAATAGATGAGCGGATGAATGAATAATAAACAAATAAATAAATAGATAAATAAGTCTGTAAAAAAATAAGCAAACAGACAGGTAAATAAGTAAATACAATGTTTTTTAAATTAAAAATTGGTAAATGAATAAATAGGTAAATAAATTAAAAAAATTATGAATAAATAAATCGGTAAACAAATAAAGAGATGAATAAATAAATGAAAATAACTGGTCTTTCTATAGGGATGCAGAGCAAATCCCATTTTGTTGGTATAGGAGTCACTTACTGGTCAGATCAGGTAAGAATGACAAGAGTAATGAAATATTGGTGAACCAATCGAGCTTCCAGGACCCATGTGCTTTTAAAATCTGTTATGTTTACCATCACCTTTATTGATCCCAACCTTTTAAAACCAAATTCAAGCAGTCACTGTGGGATTTAAGTTAAAGCTCAGAATTATCAGCCAGTAAATATAATCACTACACTACCATCGAACATTTTGGCCCTGTTGCTTAACTATGATTTAACTATGAATGAATTAATTATAAAAATGTATCTGATACAAACAAAAAATAAAAGAGTCAAAGGAAAATAAGCTGACCTCATCAACATAAAGATTAATGCAAACTATGGCAACACCGCCTTAATCTGCCTTGTAAAATGGAAATGAGCAATGTAAAAATGACTGTGCTATCTGCAATAATGTGAAGCTCAGTTATTTGTCTTTCCACTCCTCCCACGTACATGTACAACTGCTTGCAGGCTGTGCAGGAGTTGGACTTTCACAAAAATGCTTGTCACGCTGAAATCTGAGGCTCCCAACTCCTGCTGGGAGCTGCCAATCCCCCTAACCGGAGAATCCGGCACAGTGCGCCCACTCTCACCCTGCAAGATAAAGAACAGCCTTTTGTCGACGCATAATATGTGTCAAACGTGGCAGAAGGACTGTGCTGGCAATTCATTGGCCTTTGGTGCTTCCCTGCTTTGATCAGGTGTAGGACGGGTTAGGGAGAAGGCAACAGATTGTTTAACCGACCGATCTTTGTTTACAAATCCAGTGTGGTGGAGCAGTGGGAGTGGGGTGCACTCTATGTTCAATTCCAGTAGTAAATAGATTATCTGCCCACAGCACATGCTCCGAGTATTTCAGATCATTCAGCTCATTGTAAATATTACCTCGATGTTCAGCAAGATTCATTGAAACTTCTTATCATCCAGAAGAATGTTAAATCCTTATATAAACCCAGGGACACCCTTCAAAAGATCTCCTTTGTAGAACAAGTCCCTGTATGTAATCATTGTGCATAGAAAGGAACTGCAGATGTTGGTTCATACTCTCCTTCAGCCTGTCGAAGATAGACTCAAAGTGCTGGGGTAACTCAACGGGTCAGGCAGCATCTCTGGAGAAAAAGGATGGGTGATGTTTCGGGTCGGGATCTTTCTTTAGACTGCTCAGTCAGAAGAATGGTCTCGACCAAAAATGTCACCCATCCTTTTTCTCCAAAGATGCTGCCTGACCCGCTAAATTACTCCAGCACTTTGTGCCTATCTTAAGTAATAATAGCACCTTCTAAGTGTTTTTGGAAGTAATTGGACATGTTTGACAATGCCCAAACCACACATAAAATGAATGGGAATTCAACTTGGATGCCAAGCACAAAGATGGCAACACCATATCAATAGCCAATTATACAATCTACTTCATCTTTAGACATTCATACACTACAACATGGAAGACCACAATCAGTGATTCTAACCATAGGTATGCCCGATAATGATGAAGTGCTGTATCAGATACCAATAGACAATAGACTTGGTGCTGGAAGGAGGATCAACTGTTACATAGATACATAGATACATAGAAAATAGGTGCAGGAGTAGGCCATTCGGCCCTTCGGGCCTGCACTGCCATTCAATATGATCATGGCTGATCATCCAACTCAGTATCCCGTACCTGCCTTCTCTCCATGCCCCCTGATCCCTTTAGCCACAAGGGCCACATCTAACTCCCTCTTAAATATAGCCAATGAACTGCCCTCAACTACCCTCTGTGGCAGAGAGTTCCAGAGATTCACCACTCTCTGTGTGAAAAATGTTTTTCTCATCTCGGTCTTAAATAAGAATTTCCCCCTTATCCTTAAGCTGTGACCCCTTGTCCTGGAACCCTTGGTCCAACAGGTGAGTTCTGAAGTTCCGACACTTCTGTTTTGAAACGAAAACCCTCATCAAATGGAACTTTAGACGTTATAGTTTAGAGATACTGATAGCAAGAATGACCAATGTCTCCACAGCGTGACACTGGAATTTATGATTTCTGTACAATGGAGATATTTTGAATATGATACATTTTCTTAAGGTCACACCTCAGTCATTACGCTTTTGAAGGTGTAAATTGCCAGTACATCCTTTCACTCATAGAGAGCAAGCACTACAGCTGCGTCCGCTGGACTGGAGGACGGCAGCTTCGACCGCCCCGGGCCGCGGAGTTTCAACCGGCCCGCTTGTGGAGCACGGATTCAGCCGCGGGACTTACCCACCATCACCCGGCGGGGTCACAACATCGGAGGCTTGGATTGCCTCAGCGCAGAGGGAGAGCAAGGAGGGAAGAGACAATGACTTTGAGACTTAAACTGTGTTGAGTTTTTGTTATTATTTCTATGTTATGACTGCAGGCTAAACCATTTTGTTGCACTGAAAAGTGCAATGACAGTGAATTGAATCCAAAAAAAAAAAAAAAAGTCACCTGTGCTTGTGTGCTTGAGCATCTTTAAGGGTGCTATACCATACACAAATTTAGTGTAGCTTACATCCCGTTTAACTATTGTACATAAATTGTTCCTTTAAGACAAACATCACTAAAGATTCTTGTGTTTAAGAAGGAACTACAGATGCTGGAAAATCAAAGGTAGACAAAAATGCTGGAGAAACTCAGCGGGTGCAGCAGCATCTATGGAGCGAAGGAAATAGGCAACGTTTCGGCCCGAAACGTTGCCTATTTCCTTCGCTCCATAGATGCTGCTGCACCCGCTGAGTTTCTCCAGCATTTTTGTGTACTAAAGATTCTTTATACACTGCCATGTGCAAATTGGACTATCCACTTCAAAACCATTAGACACATATTTTCTAGTGTGTGAGGATAGAGTTATATGATATGAGATGTAGATGTCTGTGCTAACAGATAAATAGCCTGAAGATATTGTGTTTACCCATAAATAGTTAATCTTGGCCCGGATGTTCTTAGTTGCTTCCAGTAAAACCTTGGCAGTGGCTGACGACTGCCGGCTCAACACTGGGCTGATGAGAGAAGATGGGAAAATTTGTTGCTGGAAAGCTGCAGAAATCATTGTAAAGTTTACACAACGCAGGGTCAGCTCTTCATTTCGTCCTCAGACTAAGCAAAGGCTCGTTTCTTCAACTTGGCATCATCATCTGGGGGAGGTGAAATAGAATTTCAGAGTAATATTGAAAACTGCCCCGTTGATGTACTGGGAGTGGGTCTTTGGATATCTCCTCACGGACAGTGATTGCTGAACCCTCCTGGCTGAGGTGTAAACAACATAAAACATGGCTTGATTCACACAGAGAGTGGTGAATCTCTGGAACTCTCTGCCACAGAAGGTAGTTGAGGTCAGTTCATTGGCCATATTTAAGAGGGAGTTAGATGTGGCCCTTGTGGTTAAAGGGATCAGGGGGTATGGAGAGAAGGCAGGTACAGGATACTGAGTTGGATGATCAGCCATGATCATATTGAATGGCGGTACAGGCTCGAAGGGCCGAATGGCCTACTCCTGCACCTATTTTCTATGTTTCTGTTTCTATGAATACAGGAGGCTCAGATATAGAAGTGCCTGCAGTATTTTATGCAGTCTCTCATTGAGTGGTGAATCTCTGGAACTCTCTGCCACAGAGGGTAGTTGAGGCCAGTTCATTGGCTATATTTAAGAGGGAGTTAGATGTGGCCCTTGTGGCTAAAGGGGATCAGAGAGTATGGAGAGAAGGCAGGTACGGGATACTGAGTTGATGATCAGCCATGATCATATTGAATGGCGGTGCAGTCTCGAAGGGCCGAATGGCCTACTCCTGCACCTAATTTCTATGTTTCTATGTTTCTAACCTGTGTAAAGACTGAATTTCAGAGTAATCGTGGAATAGTGACTTGGCTCTGTTACAATAGCTCTGTCCGGTTGGCACACTGGTGCAGCTGCTAGAGCCACTGTCTCACAACGCCAGTGACCCCGGATCCTGACCTCAGGTAATGGCCATGTGGAGTTTGCACAATCTCCCCGTGATCGCTTGGGTTTTCACTGGGCGTTCTGACTTCCTTCCACATCTCAAAGACATGCGGCTTGTGTAAATTAGTTAGATACAAAAGACAATAGACAATTGGTGCAGGATTAGGCCATTGGGCCCTTCGAGCCAGCACCGCCATTTAATGTGATCATGGCTGATGGCATTAACCTCTGATGTGGGAAAATTTGAAGATTTTAAGGAAGATGAGTAGTTAGTAATCAGTTTAACCCAAGAGCTTACATGTTGAGGAAGCATGATGGGGAAACATGGCCATCATAGGGAACATAAGGATGTTGGTGAGGCCATAAATAGATTTATCATGGTGTTTAGGTCCCACAGCACAGCTATAAATGGCCCCTAGTATGTAGGGAATGGATGTGAAAATTGCTTAGCATAGAACTAATATGAATGGGTGATCGATAGTCAGCTGAAAGGCTTGAAGGGCATGTTTCTATGCTGTATCTTTCAATCAATTCAATCAATTATAACCCATTGTGTATCTTACCATCTTCTAACTTGCACCTCCTCCAACCTCATCTATTGCATCCGCTGTTCCAGATGTCAACTGCTCAACATCAGTGAGACCAAGCGCAGGCTTGGCAATCGCTTTGCCCAACACCTCCGCTCAGTTTGTATTAACCAACCTGATCTCCCGATGGCTCTGAACTTCAACTCCCCCTCCCATTCCGAATCTGAACTTTCTGTCCTGGGCCTCCTACATGGCCAGAGTGAGTCCCACCGCAAATTGGAGGAGCAGCACCTCATATTTTGTTTGGGTAGTTTACACCCCAGCGGTATGAACATTGAATTCTCCAATTTCAGGTAGTCCTTGCTTTCTCCCTCCTTCCCTTCCCCCTCCCAGCTCTCCCACAGCCTACTGCGCCCGCCTCTTCCTTTCTTTTTCCCGCCCCCCCCCCACATCAGTCTGAACAAGGGTCTAGACCTGAAACGTCACCTTAGTCCTTCGCTCCATAGATGCTGCCTCACCCGCTGAGTTTCTCCAGCATTTTTGTCTACCTTCGATTTTTCCAGCATCTGCAGTTCTTTCTTAAACACTTCTAAACTATGGTTACTTTTATTTCACAGAACTGTTGAAAGCAGCAAGCCAAGTGAGAATAGAACTCTAATTTTCCATTTTCCCTTCAGAGATTAATTGCATAGGAAATGGTGGCTGGCAGGATAGTCGGTTCTGGCAGCCAACTCCACCGGAGATCAGGATCGTGGGTGAGCTAGCACCTTCACCGTTCCCATTTCCCTCAATTCCTTAAACATGCAGAAATCCAACAATCTCTGCTTCGATTAAACTCAGTAACCGAGTCTCCGTGGAGAACTCCAAAGGTACACCCCTTCTGCGTGAAGAAATGTCTCCTCATCTCAACACTAAATGACCTATCCCCTTATTCAGAAACTGTGACCCCCAGTTCCAGGCACCTCAGCCAAGGGAAACGTCTTTAGTTTATCTGGCCTGCAAATCACTGTAAGGGTTACAATTGCAATGAGAGCTATTTTGGCTATGAAAACCTTAACATCTGCATAGTTACATTTTATCTGGCATTAGAGTGGAGGAGGAAAATTAAATGGATAAGGTCAGCCTTATGCAACTTTCCTGATTATTATTTAATGCATGTATAGATCAGGCCCATTCTCTTACCATGCAGTTGATATTTCACCTTGCATGGACAAAATGATGTGCAACACAATGGAATTTGCCAGAGACTTGAATAGTCAAGAACCGTGAGTGTTTTATTGTCATTTGTCCCAGATAGAACAATGAAAATCTGATGAAAGAAAAGTTCAGTGTACACACACATACATGCACGCATGCACGCACGCACGCACGCACACACACACACACACACACACACACACACACACACACACACACACACACGCACACACACGCACACACACACACACACACATATATTTTTTTAAGGCAGAGATTGATAGATTCTTGATTAGTACGGGTGTCAAGGGTTACGGGGAGAAGGCAGAAGAATGGGGTTAGGAGGAAGCGATAGATCAGCCATGATTGAATGGTGGAGTAGACTTGATAGGCCGAATGGCCATATTCTGCTCATATCACTTATGACCTTATAGATATGTACACATACATACACATAAAAACAAACAAACAATAATAATGCAAAAACACAGGTCTGTGCAGTTCAGAGCTTATTTGAAGGTTGTTTAATAACCTGATGGCTGTAGGGAAGAAGCTGTTCCTGAACCTGGACGTTACAGTTTTCAAGCTCCTATATAGCAGGATCCTAGGAGCAGAGAGGAACATGTGCATTTCAGCTCATTCTAAAGCACTATCCAGAAAATGAAATGACAAGAGAAACCATCAGCAATTAAAGTGTTGTAACAATGAATGCACAAAGGCACGTAGTCTCTTCTATATCGCATGACCCTATATGGTTTCTGCTGAATAATACAATTAGGTCAGAGGTCCACCCACTTACATGCTTTGAAAGTAATGCAATGAGCATCTGCATGGCATTGATCCCTTTGATTCACGGTCAGAAGATCTTTCTTTGTCCACATGGAACAGCTGCTCAAATCTAACGAAAAAATAAACTTTGGCTTGAATTAGGCCAAGATATCAATGAAAATGTGAACAAACTTCCTTAGCAGGAGTGTCCATAGTTTCGCTGTATCAAAATGTCCATTGGTGTTCAGCAAAATGCCAGTTCAATCCTTAGATCATTGATATTACTGACAGTTCTTTGTCCACAATGACACAGAAACCAATCTCAACGAAATATTGGGAAAATGCAAATATGACAAACATGATTCTCCGTATGTAGTCTGGGGAACAGTTATTTTAGTTGGAATGAAGATCAGCTGTTTGCAAATAAAATGTAGAAAATTACCTTAAAGTGGAACAGAGAAACTCATGCAATTCCTGCTCTTTTCAGTTGAGAAGAATTTGACAGAATAAACCAGTTGTGCAGTAAACATTGGAGCTATGCGTGCAGATTATGACAAATTACAGGCTACAGTTTACTTAGACATTGTGTTTTATTGTCTTAAGAAAAGAATTAATGATATTTCAAACAAGTGAAAAGTTAGTAAAACAGGCAACTTACTTCTCATTGGAATCTGAATCTACAGTTGGTGTCTGTAAAAAGCCTGAGGAAGTCTAATCCAAGGAATGAGCCCCTGTAATCCTTTTCTTCCATTACAATCTTCCTTGTTTGTTTGAAGGAAATTAGCTGACTGGTAGAAACCAGAGGACCAATTGATTTTTTTTTAGCATTAATATCCATTGTCTGATGGATCATTTTTTTCTCCGCGGTGACTATTTCAGCGCTGGTAGATGGAGCTATGTGAGAAAGCTACTCTGAACTGAATGTGTTCTTCCCATTGCTTCTCATGCAACTGAAGTCTTGACATTGAAATTGTCATGGTAATTGACCTGCTCAATGTTTTGCAAATCCTTCCAGCCCACAGAGAAGATCCCACTTGTGAAAGGAGCCTGAACATTTGAATCTTGGCACCACCACAACGGATCGATTTCTTGTGTTAAATATTATCTTAAGGACAAAGAACCAGTGTATCTGGGCTGCGGGAGTTATACATATTCTGAACAAAAAAAATACCGGAAATATTACTGTTGGGTTTTTATTTTAGGAATCACGAAAACATGGAAATATAGAAAAGGTACAATCTTCTTTTTTTTTAAATAATATTTTTATTAGAAGCATATACATATCATAATCAAAACACATTTTGTATATCAATTACATATTGTTAATAGATGGGATTCCGGCCATCAAAGTAATAGGGGTCCTCATTTATTAATTGCATATTAACTCTGCTTCTATATGTTTATTTTTTTTATATAGATAGGAAGAAAGCAGGAAAAAAAAACATGATAAAACAGAATAGAATAAATGACCAATAATACAACTTTGGAGATAGGTCCGTAGGTTATAAAACATAACTATTCATCTAATCTTCTTCAAGGCTTAAGAAATTAAAATTATTTCTGAAAATTACTATTTTTGTATCACTGTAAAAAGTTCAGCACTCAGCTGTTAATTTATTCCCTTGTGAAGAACATTTAGCTTTAAGTAATTTTAGACCAATATTCCTTGTCCTTTCAAAGATCAAACTAGACTGAAGTGTGGGAGAAGTGCCATATTTCTCGGAACCCTCAAAATTCCTCAACTGAAGTTAAATAAACGTAAAATGAATAAAGATATATTGGAATCATTCTGCTCTTTGAATTGCACTTTCATTACAAGAAATTTCAAATTATGACTCATTTATTTCCCTTTTTCACCACACCAACCCACTAGCCTCCACTGCTGGTGAAATTATCCACTAATAATTCTACTTTCAATTATTTGTCTAACCTAGTACTCCCCTCCACCCACTCATTTACCCATTAGGTTCAGTTTAATTCAGTTTAGAGACACAGCACGGAAACAGACCCTTCGGCCCACACATTAACGCTATCCTACACACATTTAGTTTATTGTCACATGTACCGAGGTACCTTTAAAATGCTTTTTTGTTGCATGCTTTCCATTCAGCAGAAATGAAATACGTAATTACCATCGAGCCGCCCACAGTGTACAGATACATGATGAAGAGAATAATGTTTAGTACAATATAAAGTTCAGAAAACCCGATTAAAGATAGTCTGAGGGTCTCCAATGAGGTAGATGATAGTTCAGGACCATTCTCTAGTTGGTGGTAGGGTGGTTCAGTTGCCTGAAAACAGCTGCGAAGAATCAGGAGGTGTGCGTTTTCAAACTTCTGTACCTCTTGCCATGATGGGAGAGGGGAGAAGAGGGATTATTGGGAGTGAGACACCTCCGTGATTATGCTGGTGGTCTTGCCGAGACAGCGTAGAAACGTAGGTGGAGTTTTAACTGAAATCATAATCGCTATAAAAGTAGAGGATTATGAGCCAATATCCAACCCATGGCCGACCAGGAACTAATAGTATTCAGTGAAATAATAAAGATTGTCAAAGGAAGATAGAATGTCTTGGTAGTTTAGGATCAGGCTTAGCCTCAGATAAAGATAATCAAACCTATCTAAGCTGCCCTACACCATCCGAGCTCTTCATTGCCACCGCATTTTCATGCCCAGCCATCACCATCCAACATGGGCATCTAAATTCTACCAGGACAGCCGCCTGCCTAAACGCCCCCACCTCAGACCATTTGATTCTGTTTCCAACGACACCAATAAATCTGCTCAATCACCAACGCCAAAGTCCCGTTACCACTCGTGTTTAAGAAGAACTGCAGATGCTGGAGAATCGAAGGTTACACAAAAAATCTGGAGAAACTCAGCGGAGCATCTATGGAGCGAAAGAAATAGGACATGTTTCGGGCCGAAACCCAAAGGGTTTCGGCCCGAAACGTATATTTCCTTCGCTCCATAGATGCTGCTGCACCCGCTGAGTTTCTCCAGATTTTTTGTGTAACCTCCCGTTACCACTCCATCTCTTCTTGGCCTGCATCTCTCAATTCCAGTCCTAATTAGGTCATAAGGTCATAAGTGATTTGAGTAGAATTAGGCCATTCGGCCCATCAAGTCTACTCCTCCATTCAATCATGACTGATCTATCTCTCTCTCCTAACCCCATTCTCCTGCCTTTTCCCCATACCCTCTGACACCTGTACTGATCAAAAATCTATCTATCTCTGCCTTAATAATATCCGCTGACTTGGCCTCCACAGCCTTCAGTGGCAAAAAGTTCCACAGTTTCACCTCATCTCCTTCCTAAAAGAGCATCCTTCAATTCTGAGGCTTTGACCTCTTGTCCTTGACTCTCCCACTAGTGGAAAGATGTACTTGGTTGTGGATGGGTTAATGGCCACCTTAAATAAGAACCATGATTTATGTACAAAATACACTGAGGACATTGCCCCGAGCTCTTCCAAAAATACCTCCAAAATGGCCACATAGAAACATAGACTTTGTGGCCTATTCATTCTGACACAAAAAAATATCATTCATGGTCAATGGATCTCAGTCCTGAAACTCTCTTCCCAACACAACAATGAGTATACCTTCAACAGAGGAAAAAACGCCACAGTTCAAGAGGTGGCTGTCCACTACTTTCTCAGGGGGAATTAGAGATGGGCAATAAATGCCATCCTTGCCCGTGATGCACAAATTCAATGGATTCATGCTTAAAGCACTGGGACAGCACTTAGATCAAGCCAAGTCCATCATTAATCTAGGGATTCTTTCATGTCATCCTTCAAGTCATGGCAGGCAACTTAGTAAATACCTATAGAATTGTAAATAAATGGTCGAGGTTTCTGCAATGGCGTTTGAGAAGTGGGTCACACAGCCAAGCTGACACTTTGCGAGTTTGTTTTACAAGGTCTTTGAAAGCACTCCTCAGTGTATGCTTCTTTCAACAGAGGAAACCTCGAAAACACACACAATACTTTGGAAGGGAATTGCTTTTTCCCACCATAACATGCCATGCCCGTGATGCACAGGAATGCATTCTCAATGCTACAAGCAGGTGGGACAGAACATCAGAGGAGTCATTGTCATGATTCCTTCATTTCATCCTTCAAGTTTAGTTTAGTTTACCTATAGAATTGTTTAGTTTAGTTTAGGTTTCTGCAGTTTGAGAAGTTTCAGCCAAGCTGACACTTTGGTTAGTTTGTTTACAAGGTTTTGAAAGCACTCCTCAGTGTTGGTTTGAAAACCTCGAAAACACACCCTTTTGTTTGGCTTTGGTTTGGGAAAGGAATGCATTCTCAATGTACAACAGGTGGTGGAACATCAGAGGATCATTGTCATGATTTGTTAATTTAATTTAGTTTAGTTTAGTTTAGTTTAGTTTAGTTTAGTTTAGTTTAGTTTAGAGATACAGTGCGGAAGCAGGCCCTTCAGCCCACCGAGTTCGCGCCGACCAATGTTCCCCGCATATTGACACCACCCTACACACACTAGGGACAAATTTTGCATTTACCAAGCCAATTAACCTACAGTGCGGGAGGAAACCGAAGATCTCGGAGACAACCCACGCAGGTCGCGGGGAGAACGTACAGACTCTGTACAGAAGGCACCCGTCGTCAGGAACAAACCCAGGTCTCCGGCGCTGCAAGCGCTGTAAGGCAGCAGCTCTACCGCTGCGCCACCGTGCCGCCCTACAGCAGGGGTCTTTCAGGAGCCGCCTGATACATTAATTTTGGGTGACAAGGGTTCCCTTGTTGGCTGGACTTGCTCAAACGGCTGCACACAGCTCCAGGCACAACAGATGTCATACTACACTAGTCGTCATGTAACTAAAAGTAGCTTTTGAAGTCAAAATGTGACTTTTCTGTGTGCGCCACTCTAGTGATGCTCTGCGATATTTAGCAGTCAAAGTATTTTGCACTGTCACACCCTGCATAACTTGGTCAGCAAATGAAATCAGCCATTGCCTGGCGAGGTGGAGCATGTGGACATTGGGAGCAAAACAACCTGATGGTAGTAGATGTGCCACTTAGTCTAGACTCCCAGCAACAGGAGGTCCCTGCTAGTCAAGAGTCAAGAGTGTTTTATTGTCATATGTCCCAGACAGAACAATTAAATTCTTACTTGCAGCAGCATAACAGAATATGTAAACACAGTACTCTGTAAATAATGTAATAAACAAGAAAAAAGTGAATTGTGTATCTATTAATATATATATATATACATACACACATACACACACATAAAAATAAACAAACAATAATAGCGCAAAAAAGACAAAGCCAATGCCCCAAAGTCGATGTAGTTCCGAGCTTATTTGGAGGTTGTAGTGTTTGATAGACTGATGGCTGTGGGGAGGAGGCTGTACCTGAACCTGGACTCTACAGTTTTCAGGCTCCCATATCTTCTTCCTGATGTCTTCCCTTGATGCGCTGTGAAACAATGCTTGGTCGTGGGAGGGTTCCCATGAGTATAGGAGCTCAACAAATGCCCCACAAAACACACACACACAGTCAGGTACACCAATGGATAATTTGGATCAGTTCAGTTTCAATTTATTTTTTATTGTAACGTGTACCGAGGTACAGTGAAAAGCTTTTGTTGCGTGCTGTCCAGTCAGCAGAAAGACATTACAATCGATCCATTACCGTGTATAGGTACAAGATAAGGGAATAACATTTAGTGCAACATATAGCCAGCAAAGTCCGATCAAGAATAGTCCGTGGGTCGCCAATGAGGTAGATAGTAGTTCAGCACTGCTCTCTGGTTGTGGCAGGATGATTCAGTTGCCTATTAACAGCTGGGAAGAAACTGTCCCTGAATCTGGTGGTGTGCGTTTTCACACTTCTATACCTTTTGTTTGATGGAAGAGGGGAGAAGTGGGAGTGGCCAGGGTGCGACTTATGCTGCTGGCCTTGCCGAGGCAGTATGATGTATAACTGGAGTCAATAGAAGGGACCCAGTCTGAAGAAGGGTTTCGGCCCGAAACGTTGCCTACCAGTCTGAAGAAGGGTTTCGGCCCGAAACGTTGCCTATGTCCTTCGCTCCATAGATGTTGCTGCACCCGCTGAGTTTCTCCAGCTTTTCTGTGTAACCGTCAATAGAAGGGAGTTTGGTTTGTGTGAGTACCAGAATTCCAGGGCCCCTCGAAACGTCACCCATTCCTTCTCTCCCGAGATGCTGCCTGTCCCGCTGAGTTACTCCAGCTTTGTGTGTCTATCCCCTTAATGAACTTGCAGCCAAATCTCTAGCCAGACAACCCACTTGGCAGAGAAACATATTTAACGCCAGACATTTAGCTGCTTCTGCAAAGCCTCTGCAAAATAAACACAATATTGGGTTTGTGCACATCACGTATCTTTCTTTGCCCGTCCATCATTCTTCAAATAACAATGATTTTTCAAAGAAAGACATTTCTCAAATAGAAATCCACAGGACATGGAATGACCTTCTGATGTTTGAATCTGTCAGCATAATTGCTCAATTGACATCATCCTCACTTTCAAATGTTTCTCAATTCACCAGCTCCACTTATGAATCATATTTACCTTGTGCTACTGTATAACTTCTGAAGGTGCCTGCCCCCACAACAAGTCACTGTTCTAAACCTTTGAGCTGTTCCATGTATCAACAGTTATTGTTAACAATAACTCATCATATGGTAAGGAGAGTCTGACAGGCTGTCAGTGGCTGCATTGATTGTCTCTGGTGGCAAGTCAAGAGTCAAGAGTGTTTTATTGTCATACTAGACCAACTGGGACCCGTTGGGTCCCTGTCATACACACAACCCGTTCCCCAACGCAATATTGCCCCACTAACACATAGCCCCCACGGGAGGCGTGGTGCCGCAACTCAACCCATTGCCAAATGCAAGAATGTATTGCAACTTTGTATCGAAGTTTGTTGGAAGCAGGCAGGAAGGATTTTAACAGTAAAAATCTTATTAAAGTTGGCTTTTTTAACCCTTGAAATATCAAAACGTGAAATATAACATCAAATGTGATGAAACTTGGTAAGAATGACAACCGAAAAAGCTGAGTAAGATTCTGCAAAAATATTGGCGCTATTGTGTACCGTTTTGGTGTTGCTCCTGAGATCACAGACAGACAAACAAGTCAAGACTTTTAATAGTATATAGATGTCCCTGATAGAACAATGAAATTCATACTTGCAGCAGCACAATAGAATATGTAAACATAGTACCCTGTAAACAATATGATAAATGAGAGAGAGAAAAGTTGTATGTACATAATCACAAATACACACACATAGATATATATATATTGATATATATATATACACACACACATACACATATGCTCAAAAAACAAACAATAGTAGTGCAATAATAATAATAATAATAACATTAACATTAATAATAATAATAATAATAATAATAATAATAATAATAATAATAATAACAACAATAATAATAGTCTATTGTAGTTCAGAGCTTATTTGAGGTTGTAGTGCTTAATAGCTCCATTAGACAGCTCCATTAAACAGCTTTGGTAATGCCATGGGGTACATGACATGACACTGTAGAACACCCACACTCAACAAGATTCTCCATCCCTTTCATAACTACCATGTAATGTTGATAGATATAGGTAGATAGGGTGGCACAGTGCGCAGAGGTAGAGACCCGGGTACAATCCCGACTACAGGTGCTGCCTATGCATAGTTTGTACGCTCTCCCCGTGACCACGTGGGTTTTCTCCGAGATCTTCGGTTTCCTCCTACACTCCAAAGACATGCAGGTTTGTAGGTCAATTGGCTTGGTATAAATGTAAATTGTCCCAAGTGTGTGCAGGATAGTGTTAATGTGCGGGGGTCGTTGGTCGGTACGGACTCGGTGGGCCGAAGGGCCTGTTTCCGCATTGTATCTCTAAACTAAACTAAACATAGGTAGGAAGGAATTGCAGATGTTGGATTACGCCAAAGATGGACACAAAATGCTGGAGTGTCTCTGCGGGACAGGCAGCGTCTCTGGAGAGAAGGAATGGGTGACGAGTCACGTAATGCTTCTGCTGTAGCTCCCCTATGGAGCCTTTCCAAGGGTAATATGTTTCCCACAAGAATGGATCTTCATACCCTTGCAGCAGTTGGCAATAGTTTGCAGCTACAGGCACTGCTGCTTTGAAGTGACAGACACACAACCATATGGTTACAGTCAGCTGCCTTCCCTTACTTAAACCGGGGAACTGAGGAGCGCAGAGCATGAGCAGAATCAGCTGTCAGTGACATTAAATGCCTTGAAATGCATGAATGGAAAAACAATTTTTAACGAAAAAATATTTGATTGTAAAGGAAATATATTGAAACGGCGAATTCAATTCCACTCAACGCTGGTAACACTTATTTTTATGTGAGTTTCCAGCTAGACTTGGGAATGCACATCTATCACATGACTGCCTCCTGCTTCCAGAAGGATGGCCTTGAGATACATCTGTTGTTTGGAGCTTGTGGCCAGGGGCTGGTTTTAGACTGAGCGACCATTTTCTGTGCCCAGTCTGGGGAAGCAGAATAGCCAGGGACCCCATGAGAGAGGGGCAGTACAGTGACACAGTATTAAAGTTGTTACCTTACAGCTCCAGAGATACGAGTTTGATGCTGACTATGGGTGCTGTCTGTGCGGAGTTTGTACGTTCTCCCTGTGACCGTGTGGCCTTCCGGTTTCCTCCCACACTCCAAAGACGTACAGGATTTTAGGTTAATTGGCTTTGGTTAATTTGTCCCTAGTGTGTAGGATAGTCTTAGTGTACAGGGTGATTGGCGGTCAGCGTGGACACGGTGGGCTGAAGGGCCTGTTTCCGTGTTGTATCGCTAAAGTCTGAAGTAAAATGAAGTCTCCTAAAGATCCTAACATTTGTTAACTGTGTCCAGGGAAGTTTCCTCAAGCGGTATAAACATGCGCTCCCAGAGACAAGGTTCAGGAACAGCTGCTTTCCCAGAACCATCAGGTTCTTGAACCAAACCGCACTACCCGAGTCCTACTTCAGCAACAGCAGCCAATGCAGTTGCAGTGTAGGGTGCCGAGTCCCAGCTCCAGACGTTTGTAGATGACTTGAGTTGGAATTGTTACATTGAAGGTAGAGCTATAATCATGAGTTAGGGGTTTGACAGGTATCCTTGTTATCCAGATGTTCCCAGGATGAGTTTGGTCAGGGTGATGGCATCTGCCATAGATTTGTTGCGGCAGTAAGCAAATGACAATTGATCAGGGCTGTCAGAGAGACAGAAGGTGATGAGCTTACCACCAATCTCTCAAAGTACCATCATGTGGGCAGATGTCAGAGTCACTGAGCACTGGTCATTAACGCATGTTACCTCGATTTTCTTTGGATCCCACAAGGATGATAGTAGTCTTCTTAAAAAATATTCTCAGCTGCAATTGACGCAAAATGCTGGAGTAACTCAATGGGTCTGGCAGCATCTCTGGAGAAAAGGAATAGATTCAAGATTCAAGATTCAAGATTCAATTTAATTGTCATTTGGACCCCTTGAGGTCCAAACGAAATGCCGTTTCTGCAGCCATACATTACAAACAAATAAACCCAAGACACAACATAATTTACATAAACATCCATCACATCGCTGTGATGGAAGGCCAAAAAAACCTATCTCTCTACTGCACTCTCCCCCCCCCCCGATGTCAGAGTCAAAGTCAAAGCCCCCGGCTGGCAATGGCGATTGTCCCGCGGCCATTAAAGCCACGCCGGGTGGTGCAAGGTCGCACACCGGGTCTTGGTGTTAGAGACCCCGGCGTGCGCTCACAGAGTCCCGCGGCCATTCCAAGCCGCGCGGGGCGGTGATGTCAGGCCCCGCTCCAGGACCTCTTCAACCCCGCAACTCGGGCGGGAGAAGTCGCCGTTGCGAGAGCCCTGAAAAGCGGTCTCCCTCCAGGGACCCGCGGGCTCCCGGTGCCGCCGTCCGCCAGACCCGCAGTTGCTGCCTCCGAATCTCCGGAGGTCGGGCCGCAGCAGCAGCAGCGCTCCACCACCGCTCCACCCGCTCTGGACTCGGCCAGCTCCGCAACGGTGAGGTGAGTCGTCGGCACCAGAGTCCCCGGTCTTCTCCTGTTGGAGGCCGCTCCTCGTTGCAGCCCCAACGACAACGGAGACCCGACAAAGAAAAGGTCGGGTCTCCCGTGCAGGGAGAGATTTAAAATAGGTGACGTTTTGGGACAAATTCCTTCTTCAAACTCAAGCTAGAGAACTCCCATTGGAGAGAGGAGAACTTCTTCGAAGTAGGCACACCTTGAGGAGATTTTGCACCGGAGCAGACAAAGTGTGTAGGAAGGAACTCCAAATGCTGGTTTACACCAAAAGATAGACAAAATGCTTTTTAAATATGACATTTAAAACACACTTAGAAAGGTACATGGATGGGAAAGGGTTGGAAGGATTTAGACCAAGTGTAGGCAGGTGGGACATGCTCAGTTCAGCAACTTGCTCAGCAGAAACAAGTTGGGCCGATATGTATGACTCCATGACTCGAGAGTCTTCTTCACTCTGAAGAAGAGCCTTGACCCAAAACGTCACCTATTCCTTTTCTCCAGAGATGCTGCCTGACCCACAGAGTTACTCCAGCATTTGGCATCTATCTTCAGTGTAAACCAGTAGCTGCCATTCCTTCCTAAACATATAAAAGGCATTTGGACAGGTACATGGATAGGAAAGGTTTAGTGAGATATAGGCCAAAACACAAGCAGGTGAGACTAGTATAGATGGGGCATCTTGGTCGACATGGGAAAGATGGGCAAAAGGGCCTGTGTGTGCATGCTATATGACTCTAGGATTCTATGACTATTACTTGTGAAAGCCAGTGATAAGACCAGCCCACGGCTAGAATTCCCCTGAATTTGTAATGAGTGTTCAATGTTATTTTCGGAGCATTAGTCAATTGTCTTCATTCTGGGCATCGCATCATTTGTCTGATTAAAAACATCCCTTCGCCAGGAGTAACACATCATTTCTTCATATGTCGTCAGCCACCGCAAACAAAGGTGAACCATCCCTGGTTCATATGCAATTGAAGATTACATTGCAAAGAAGAGGGAGCAGTCGCAGACTATTATTGCACACAGTCAGATATTTTTATTCTAGGCGTCAGATAAATGATAATTATATCCCCTCCCTCCTGCTAAAGGTTAACTAACAACTCTAATGGTGGCCACTGAAGTTTGTTCCTCCAACTTCTTCCACAATTTGTGTAGTGCCAAGTCTTGTCCAAACATGCTAAATATTGATCTCGTACTGAAGGGGTATTATTACATTATTACAAAAGTAAATTCCATCAAATCAGTCCGTCACTCAAGCTGGAGTAAGCTAATGAAGAGACCCTGAAAAAATGTCTGAAGAAGGGTCCCAACCCCAAGCGTCACCTATCCATGTTTTCCAGACATGCTGCCTGACCCTCTGAGTTACTTTAGCACTTTGTGTTTTCTTGTAAGCTAGCATGGGGCGGCACAATGGTGAAGTGGTAGAGTTGCTGCCTTATAGCACCAGAGATCCAGGTTCGATCCTGACTGCGGGTGCTGTCTGCACGGAGTTTGCACATTCTCTCTGTGACCACGTGGGGCTGCTCCGGTTTCTTCCCACATTCCATAGACATGCAGTTTTGTAAGTTAATTGGCTTCATTAAATTGTCCCTAGTGTGTAGCACAGAGCTAATGTACAAGTGATTGCTGGCCAACACAGACTCGGAGGGGCTGAAGGGCCTGTTTCCTCGCTGTATCTTTATACTAAACTAAAGTAAAGTAAACTAAACTAAGCACCTGCAGTTCCTTGTGTCTAAAAGAAATATCTAATTTCATGGCACCAAATAATAACAAGGTCTGTTTATTGTCACATGTGCCAATTAAGGTACAGTGAAATTCGAGTTGCCATACAGCCACACTAAGTGAAAAGCAACAAGACACACAACCACATAATGGTTAACATAAACATCCATCACAGTGGATTCCATATTCCAAATAAATACATTTTCATTCTTCATTGTTCTCAGATTCAGATTCAGATTCAACTTTATTGTCATTGTGCCGTGTACAGTACAGAGACAACGAAATGCAGTTAGCATCTCCATAGTCTACAACTATGTTACATTGCATTTATATAATCCTCTTAATATACCAAATTTACCAACTTACAGACGTGATAGTGGACAAAATTTGACATCAAGGCACATAGAAGAGATTGGAAAAGACACTCAAAAGCTGAATAAAAGAAAAGGTTTTCAGGAAGGAAGGGAAAGGCAGAAGTTGAGGGAGGTTGAGATGTGGGGTTGAGAGAGGGGAAATCCAGAGTTCAGTGCCAACGCACCAACAATCATAGCTGGAGAAGCAGAGCGAAGGAAGGGCGGAGGGTAGATGTGTCAGGATCTGCCGGAAGTGCGGTGTCGGTCGCTGGGGATTGGGTAACCCACTCCTGATCGCGGCAATTTCCCAACTCTTCAGTCGCACGTAAGATGTCTAAGCAGAGGGACACGGGGAAGATCACCGACAAATCTCACCACCATTCAGTGATCGAGAATGCAAGGAGCTCAACGTGTATCAAAAACACACTCATAATGTTACCATTTTACCAACAAACGTATAAACAGGTGAAAATTGACTGTGAATTTGCGTTAAGTACACCCAACCAATGATTACTCAATTTTGTTAACCGATGCCACGGCTATAATTATCCACATCTGGATTGCTAATTAATACCATGTGGTTGATGACTAAACACAATGGACATTTATTTCAACTTGAAAGCATTAATCATCGGCAGCAGCAATGACTATAACAATTATGCGGGATGTGCATGCAAAAAATCCTTCAAATGTATGAGACACTATTTTCTTATTGTTGCAATCCTATCTGTCACTCCTCGTACATTGCATCAACGTAAAGCTTTCCACAGCGCCGCTTCTGCAGCAGGTTGCTGTGTGAGGCGGCCACTTTACGTGCAACGCTTTAACCATGAACGAACACAACGATGATGCATAACATTGGTGAGCGTATTTCTACACACAGATTAAAACCAGAAATGATGGAAAACGCTCAGCAGGCCATGCAGCATCTGTGAGGAAACAAAGAAAGAAATCTAACATTTCGGCCTGAGGTTTGTTGTCAGAACTTTTGTATTGTATTGTATTGTATTCAAATTTATTGTCATTGTCTCAATTTGAGACAACGAAATGAATTTCCCTTACAGGCAGTCTCATAAAAAAAATCACAAAGAAATAAATAAATTATAAATAACTAATAAAACATATTAAAAATAAAATTGAAATTGGATTAAAAAAAAACTGTGGGATAGTGTTAATAAGTGGGTATCACTGGACCCAGTGGGCTGAAGGGCCTGTTTCCACGCTGTATTTCTAAACTAAACTAAACTAAACGATGGATCCAGCCCATCCAGATTCCAACGCAGTCTGAAATAACCCAACTGAATTTTGAGCAATTCTATTAAATCTTCCCTTAAACTTCTCTGAACTAAGGCTTAAAATCTTTAAATGATAAAATTCTATCACTACTATCTACCATTGGCATTGCAGGTGGACAAGGTGATGAAGAAGGTTTTTGGAGTGCTTACCTCAGTAAGGGCATTGAGTTGGGGCATTATGTTGGAGTTGTACAAGATGCTGGTTAGACTGTACATCAAGTTGTGTGTTCACTTTTGGTCACCTTGCTATAGGAAAAACAGCGGTTAGCTGGAAAGAGTGCTGTGAAAATTCATGAGTATGTTGCCAGGACTCAAGTGTTTGTGTTAGAGAGAGAGGTTGGGCAGAATAAGGCTTTATTCCTTGAAGCTTAGGAGATTTTGCGAGTGATCATATGGAGGTGTATAAGATTATGAGGTGCATAGACAGAGTGGACACACACTCTTTCCCATGGCCAGTGAATCGGGAAGTAGAGGGCATAGGTTGAAGGTGAGAGGAAAAAGATTTAATTTGAACCTGATGAACCTTTTTACATAGAGGGCAGTGGGTATATTGTAATTGTAATTGTAATTGTAAATCTTTATTGTCATTTCCTGAGTATTCGCATACTCAGAGGAAACAAAAAAACGTTTCTCAACCAGTGTCCGTACGGTTTTCGTTACAAAATAAATAGCAATTAAAATTAAAAATACAGTCATGAACAATTCAACCCTCTAATAACATTCAATAACATTCAACAGCCGTTCCGACCGGCAGCGGCACAACAGTGGCTCTGCTGCAGTGTGGGGGGTTTGTGCGCGATACTTGGCAGGGGGGAAAGTTCATTTAACAGTCTTATAGCCTGTGGGAAGAAGCTGAGGAGCATCCTGCTGGTTTTGCAGCTGATGCTCCTGTACCTCTTCCCAGATGGGAGGATGGTTAAAAAGTCATGTGATGGGTGGTAAGGGTCTTTGATGATGGAGATGGCTCTGTTGATGCATCTCTTCTTGTATATGTCCAGCAGGAAGGGGAGTGGAGCACCAATAATCCTGCTTGCGGTCTTCACTATCCTGTCCAGTTGGTGCCGTTCGTACGCCTTGCAGCTCCCGAACCAGGAAGTGATGCCGTATGTCAGTGTGCTCTCGACAGTCCCCCTGTAAAAAGTCCGTAGATGTGTGGTGGGGAGGCCTGCTTTCCGTAGTCTTCGGAGGGGGTGAAGTCGCTGCTGGGCTCTCTTGACCAGAGCTGTGGTGTTGGCCGTGGACGTCAGGTCATCAGACAGGTGTAGTCCCAAGAACTTTATGCTGCTGACCCTTTCCACATCAGCTCCGTCGATGTGCAGAGATGCATGGTGATGTTTCCCCGCCCTCCTGAAGTCAACCACCATCTCCTTAGTTTTTCCCACGTTAAGAATGAGGTTGTGGGATTTGCACCAACCTGTGAGCAGTTCCACCTCCATCCTGTACGCCGATTCATCGTTGTCACTGATGAGACCCACTACTGTTGTGTCATCAGCGAACTTGTTGATGAAGTTGTTATTGAGTCTGGCAGTACAGTCGTGTGTCAGCAGACTAAACAGAAGGGGGCTTAGGACACAGCCTTGGGGTGAGCCAGTGCTCACGGCTATGGTTTTTGATGTCCTACTGCCCACCCTGACTGTCTGCTGCCGCTGCGACAGGAAGTTCAGGACCCAGCTACATGTGCCGGCATCAACCCCCAACAGCTCCAACTTCTCCACCAGCTGCTGCGGGATGATTGTGTTGAAAGCGGAGCTGAAGTCTATGAAGAGGATCCTATGGAACAAGCTGCCAGAGACAGACACAATAACAGCCTTTAAGGGACATCGAGACAGGTACGTCTGTGCAGATACGACAGGTATGAGAGGTCAGTTCGATATGGGTCACATGGGACTAGCATTGATGGGCATCTTGGTCAGCATGAAGGAGTTGAGCTGAAGGGCCTGTCTTTGCATTGTATGTCTCTATGACCAGAGCCAAGAAAGCCAGAGGATCGTAAAATCCACACAAGTGTTACTTTTGTGGCCCAGGATGATTTCCAACTGTTTTGAAAACCACAGAGTGGATGTGGAGAGGATGTTTCCACTAGTGGGAGAATCTAGGACTAGAGGTCATAGCCTCAGAATTAAAAGACGTTCTTTTAGGAAGGAGATGAGGCCAAATTTCTTAATTCAGAGGGTGTTGAATCTGTGGAATTCTTTCCCACAGAAGGCTTTGGAGGCCGTCAGTGGATATTTTTAAGGCAGCGATAGATAGATTCGTGATTAGTGCGGGTGTCAGAGGTTATGGGGAGAAGGCAGGAGAATGGGGTTAAGAGGGGAAGATAGATCAGCCATGATTGAATGGTGGAGTGGGCTTGATGGCCGAATGGCCTAATTCTCTATCCTATCACTTATGAGTGCAATTTTTCATGAGAACCAGCTATTAGATCGGTTTGTGCCAGTATTTGGAAAGTGGAGCTGAAATAATCAGAAGCAAACAGCTTACAGGGGTCTTGTAATGTTAGGGCATGCACTGCCACACTGTAAAACTTTACTGAGGTACACAAGACCTATTAGGTGAGATGAGGAAATAGAATGTCTTTTCATTAAGATCGAGCTAAGTGCATCATTAACACTTGGCTCTTTTATTACCTTAAACTGCGATTGAGATGAATGATCTGTAAAATATGTGTACACTTTAATCTTCAGTTATTGCACTGGTTTCAATTACCTCGTCAATGATTATTTCAAGTAATATTTTTGAACTTGCTCTAAAAACATAGAGGTTCCCAAAAGAGGAAGCAGCCTCCATCAATGACTTAGCACTGATTTGGGTCCATAGAGCTGCCTCTAGATCATCCAAAGCACTTTACAGCCACTGAAATATTCATCAAGAGTAGCCACTGGTGTCATATAGGAAAAAACAGCAACCAACCTGGATGAAGTAAGATCCCTCAGATAATGTTGAGGGCGGCAGGTTGGCACAGCGGTAGAGTCCCAAAAGTTGTCATGGAAATCACAGGCATCAACCGCAGGTAGAAACGGTGCGCAAGTGACTCAAGGCACAAGTGACAAACGTAAGCTACAGGTGCAAATCGCAAGTACAAATCACAGGTAGAAGTGAAGGAGTCCAGAGATAGGTACAAGTGTAAGTCGCGGGTGAATTTCACTGCTGAAAGTCACTGGGGCAAACCAGCGGTGAATTACAGATCTAATTTAGTGAAGAGGTTAGCCTCTGTTACCATTGTAGTGTATTCAGGCGACTCTTTGTGTGCTTTTCACAGAAGTGGACCTGCAATCACACATTACCATCGGTCCGCTCTTTCAAATCTCTACTCTGTACACTGTGGACGGCTCGCTTGTAATGTGTAGGAAGGAACTGCAGATCTTCAGACTGAAAAGGGTCTCGACCCGAAACGTCACCCCTTCCTTCTCTCCAGAGATGCTGCCTGTCCCGCTGAGTTACTCCAGCATTTTGCGTCTATGCTCGATGGTGATCATTGTCTTTAGCATGCAACAAAAGCTTTTCACTGTACCTCAGTACATGTGACAATAAACTAAGCTCAACTCAACAAATCGTGAGATGTGGGCAGGAAGTCTTGTTTGTCATCCACTACCACACTAAAGGTCACTTTATAAGGTCACCTGAGCCAGATAGCTAACACTCATGATAATTGAAGTCCAATCAGTTTGTTTAGTTCTTCAATTTGGAGCGTGAGGCGAGCTGGTGTATGTTTATAGTTGGTTGGTTTGGTATCTGATTTAATAGAAACATGAGCAAGCTGCCCCTTTTTGCCAAAAAATGAATCCTTAAATACAGAATATGTAGTTATATTGTTCCTGAACCTCCTATATGTAGTCATGGTATCTTTGTATTATTTACCTTTTCTCAAAATCCATCCTCAACTCTTTCAGCTAATCTCTCCTGGGATTTTAGGTCGCATTTGGAGTATTATGTGCTGATCTGGTTGCCATACTTGTAGGAAGAATGTGTTCCACTGTACAGTGGGTAGAGGAGAACCCCCAGATTGGAGGATTTAGTAATGGCGAGAGGCTGGACTTTGTTTCCTTGGGTGACCTGATAGAGGGAAATAAAATTATGAAAGATATAGAAACATGGAAAAATAGGTGCAGGATTGTAGACCATTCGGCCCTTCGAGCCATGGCTGATCATCCAAAATCAGTACCCTGTTCCTGCTTTTTCCTCATATCCCTTGATTCCGTTAGCCCAAAAAGCTTTATCTAACTCTCTCTTGAATACATGGATGGGGTAGGCGTTTTCCTGTGGTAGGGATATCTAAAGCCCGACGGCAGAGGCTTAAGGTGAGAAGAAGGAGACCTGAGAGGTAAGCATTTTCGCACAGAGACAGGTTGATATCCAGAACGTGCTGTCAGAGGAGATGGTGGAGTTAGTTACAAATACTACGTTTAGGAGGCAGATTCTCAAATCGGCAGGTCCTAATCTGGGCAATGTTTTTGTGTAGATAGGGAAAATTGTCATGATGGTCATGGTGGGCTGGGCAGCTGTGTAACTCCATATTCAGCTCCTATAAGCAGAAGCCTTGCTATTGCCAATTGTGGTGGGACACACATTCTATTTATCTTAATGTTCTCAAGACCTTGCCAAAATTTGTTGCTGGCATCACGTGCTAATAGGGCCTCGCTAAACTTCCGATTATACATAAGCCTACACATGTGCATTTGGCAGCAGTACCATTATTCATTGTGGTGTCCTGTTTCCTATCCTCGGTTTTGGATCTGCAGCTATTTTTGGTCTTACCACTGGGCTCGGTGGTACTGATAACAAGCTTCTTTGCATTGCACTCTATGGCAGGCATTTCCCTTCCATAAGAAGCAATTAGACAGGTACATGGATAGGACAGGTTTGGAGGGGTATGGGCCAAAAGCAGGCAGGTGGGACCAGTGTATTCACCACCATTCAATATGATCATGGATGATCATCCTAAATCAGTACCCCCGGTCCTGCTTTCTCCCCATATCCCTTGAATCTATTAGCCCTAAGAGCTAAATCTAACTCTCTCTTCAAAAAAACATCCAGTGAATTGGCCTCCACTGCCTTCTGTGGCAGAGAATTCCACAGACTCACAACTCTCTGGGTGAAAAAAGTTTCCTCATCTCAGTCCACATGGCCTACCCCTTATTCTTAAACCGTGACCCCTGGTTCTGGACTCCCCCAACATCGGGAACATTTTTCCTGCTAAATGTCTCTTAAACATTGTTAACATGTCAACTTCTTCCACAACCCCTGGGAGCAAGTTCCAGGCATCCACCACTGTGAGTATAAAAACCTTTCCTCACAAATCTCTTTTGAACTTTTATTGACGTTTCGACTCACGGAAACAAATGTCTGACCATCTATCCCTCTCGTAATTAAATTTTTTTTTAATATAATACCGATTCAGATTCAGATTCAGATTCAGATTCAATTTTAATTGTCATTGTCAGTGTACAGTACAGAGACAACGAAATGCATTTAGCATCTCCATTGAAGACCGACTAGCAAACGATTTGAATAAAATAGTATAAGTGCTGTAATAGTATTATAGCACCATAATAGGGCAGCATGTGGGGCAGCGGAGGAGTTGCTGCCTTACAGTGCTTGCAGAGTTGAAGACCCAGGTTCGATCCCGACCACGGGTGCTGTCTGTACAGAGTTTGTACGTTCTCCCTGTGACCACGTGGGTTTTCTCCGAGATCTTCCGTTTCCTCCCACGTTCCAAAGGCGTTTAGGTTTGTAGGTTGATTGGCTTGGTACAAATGTAAATTGTCCCTAGTGCGTGTATGATAGTGTTAATGTGCTGGGATAGCTAGTCGATGCGGACTCGTTGGGCTGAAGGGCCTGTTTCCGCGTTGCATCTCTCAACTAATCTAAACTAAACTATATTTGATAGATTTCTACCGCCAAAGCACCAGAGAAAACAATCGTAGTTTGTCCAACTTCTCCTTGCAGTTAATATCCTCTAATCTTGGCAACATCCTGCTGAACCTCTTCTGCATCCTCTCCAAAGCCACAAGTTTCCTTTATTGTGGCAACCAGAACATCACACTTTACTATAGATGTGCGCTGGCCAAAATGTTATACAGTTGCTACATGACTCCAACTTTTATTCTCAATGTCCTGACTGGTGAAGGCAAGTAACCCCAACACCTCCTTTACATGTCTACATTAATTATTATAGGCATTATTCTGTCTCACATTACTCTGCTAAAGAATGCCTGGTATAATACGCAGAACAGGGTACAGAAACCTAATTAGAAATGTAAAAAATTGTAAAAGGACTCATACTTTTTCAAAATGTTCAGGAAAATGTGGGCATGCAAACTAAACGATGCATATTTTTTACACTTGTCGGAGCTATTCTATGCATATTTTTTGGGTGAAGTAAAAAAATTCTGCTTCCAGAGAGATGGCAGATGAATCATACAAGTGTTTGCATCAACTTTCATGCTAAAGGGCGGATGAGCTTCTGGCGAGCCCATGGCCATTCACACTTCAGTAGAAGTTGCGAACGCTGTCGTACACAGCATTGTAAGGAGCGAAGAAAAACATGAGATGTAATTCTTCCCTCTCCTTCCTTCGCAAAAGAGAAGTTGGTAATGAATTCACTCCAGAGGATACATCCCAGAAATAGCTATAAACCATAATTCGGTGGGAGGGAGATTATTTAGGAAAATTATAATCTGCAGTAAGTGGTATAGGGTGCAAGGAGGACTGGTGCAGGTGGTGGGGTGTGGGGTTTGGTGGTGCTGAAGGAATGTGTGGATAGGTGAGGGGGTCTAATAATGGATGGGGTGTGGGGATAGGTCTGGGTGGTGAGGTGTGGGGAGGGGTGACGAGATGGGGTATTGGATGTGAGGTGTGGGGAGGGGTGAGCAGATGGGGTAATGGCTGGGTGGGTATGGGGAAGGATGAGGGTGATGGGGTGTGAGGATGGGTCTGGATGGTGGGATGTCTGGATGGGTGGGGTGTGGGGATGGGCAAGCATGGTGGGGTGTGGGAGTGGGTGAGGGGGAAGGGGTGTGGGAGTGGGTGAAGGTGAAGGGGTGTGGGAGTGGGTGAAGGTGACGGGGATAGGGAAGCACAGTAGGTATGGGGATGATTTAGGTTCATTATTGTCACACAGTACTAAGGCACGGTGAAAAGCATTGTTTTGCATGCAATACAAAGAAAAGAGATACACCACACATAAAAACAATCAAGTTAAACTCAAGTACAACAGATAGAGCAAAGATGAAGATACAGAGGCACAGAGTACAGTTATCAGCATTGTAGCACATCAGTTCCATAGATGAATTCCAAAGTCTCAGTGAGGTAGGGGCAAATTGGACAGTACCCTAGCTTATAAAAGGACTATTCAGAAGCCTGATAAGGGAGGGGAAGATGCTGTTCCTGAGTCTGGATTCAAGCTTCTGTACCTGGCTGGGGTCTGAGCCTCTGAGAATTTACAGAGCATCGCATAGTGTTTGCAGTAACTCAGCAGGACAGGCAGCATCTATGGAGAGAAGGAATGGGTGGCGTTTCGGGCCGAGACCCTTCTTCAGTCTGAAGACCCTTCTTCAGGTCTCGGCCCGAAACGTCACCCATTCCTTCTCTCCAGAGATGCTGCCTGCCTCGCTGAGTTACTCCAGTTTTGTTGTGTCTATCTTCGGTTTAAACCAGCATCTGCAGTTCTTTCCTACATATAATGTTTGCTGCTGGACAGTGTTGTTTGTTAATCCATGCGGTGGTTTCCTGTTGGAAACCCTTCACCCTGCTTGGTCTATCAATGTGTGACCCCCATCCAGAGAGGGCTGAGGAGCATCTCACTGCAAACGCTGATTCATTCGTGGATTTGATCATCAGTCAAGCTACCTCCTCTTCAGCTCCAAACACGTTCTCTCCTTGGAATGCGGGTTCATGTTGCTTTTCTTTCTAAGAATTGTCTTGCCCGCTTACAAGAGCGGGGATGAAGCTTTGAGCCTCATTGGAACCATATGAAGAAAATTATAAGCTGTGTCGTTCATACATTATGGCTCATCTGGTTTCAATACACAACATCAATGCTCGAAGCTTGCGGTTTTCTCTTTTTAAACCTGCATGAAGTCAATTTGTTTCAAAAGATGATACTTAGATTCAGTTCTAAGCCGAATCACTTCTCAAGGAGAAAAAAAAAAGATCAAAGATCCCATAACAGGACAATGGGTCTCTTCAGACATCCCGCTATTCACTTGTCTGCTCTTGCTAGACGGAACACTTACCTGAAGATATATTTTCAGTTTGTACCAATTAGTAACTTTCCTCATGCACTTCCTTTCATTGTATAATATTGCATGAAAAATCCGATGCTCTTTCGACCGATCTATCTTAATGATTGCCATCTGGGCCCCAGAGGTAGAGATTTCACCTTTGCACAGAGATTTACAGGCTAATATCTCACTCAAGAGATAAACTCAGAATCTGGGTGGATGCCATAGTGAGGTAGCATTGTTAGGGCCATTGAAACGTTGCAATGTCAGAGATGCCACCTTTCCATTGAAGTGCTAACGACGACCTCTCAGGTAGCTGTAACAAAAACAGAAAAGAAGTCGTGGAAACTTGGGGAATATCTATTCCGAAATAAGTGCCAATAAAAAGAGATAATGCTTCGTTTAGAGATACAGCGCGGAAACAGGTCCTTCGGCCCACCGAGCCCGCACCTGCCAGCGATCCAGAAAGACTGGATAGACTTGGTTTATACTCTCTAGAATTTAGGAGATTGAGAGGGGATCTTATAGAAACTTACAAAATTCTTAAGGGGTTGGACAGGCTAGATGCAGGAAGATTGTTCCCGATGTTAGGGAAGTCCAGGACAAGGGGTCACAGCTTAAGGATAAGGGGGAAATCCTTTAAAACCGAGATGAGAAGAACTTTTTTCACACAGAGAGTGGTGAATCTCTGGAACTCTCTGCCGCAGAGGGTAGTTGAGGCCAGTTCATTGGCTATATTTAAGAGGGAGTTAGATGTGGCCCTTGTGGCTAAGGGGATCAGGAGGTATGGAGAGAAGGCAGGTACGGGATACTGAGTTGGATGATCATCCATGATCATATTGAATGGCGGTGCGGGCTCGAAGGGCCGAATGGCCTACTCCTGCACCTAATTTCTATGTTTCTATGTTTCTATGATCCCCGCATATTAACATCATCCTACACGCACCAGGGTTAATTTTTGCATTTATCAAGCCAATTTAGCTACATACCTGTACATCTTTGCAGTGTGGGAGGAAACCGAAGATCTCGGCAAAATCCCACGCTGTCACGGGGAGAACGTATAGACTCCATACAAACAGCACCCTTGGTATGGATCGAACCCGGGTCTGCGGTGCTGCAAGCGCTGTTAAGCCCCTGTCCCACTTAGGAAACCTGAACAGAAACCTCTGGAGACTTTGCCCCCCACCCAAGGTTTCCGTGCGGTTCCCGCAACCTTCGGGAACAAACACTACCGCAAAACATTTCAATGTTAACTCTCTTTCCACAGATGCTGCCTAACCCGCAGAGCATTTCCCCGAATTTTCTGTTTTGTTTCCACATATTCTGCAGCTGCACTTTTATTTTGATTTTCCATAAAAAACAGATGATCCATTTGAGGTTGCATTGCTGCACAAATTGGTTGCCTTATTTCCTACATTGTGACAGTGAATTAATTTAGAAACATTTCCTGGCCATTAAAATACTTGGTGTAGCCTGCGGTTATGGAAGATGCAATAGCAATGCAGGAATTTTATTTTCCCAATTATAATAAAACGTAGCAGAGATCCTGCTGATGCTGTTGTCAGTTGTACATGTTTGTGGTGCATTCATTCAAGATATTACAGCTGAATCTACAATCCAGAAAGTTAAGATGCATGGGATCAACGGTGTCTTGGTCATGGGGATTCAGAACTGCCTTCCTCTTAGAAGACAGAGGGCTGTGGTGTTGGGGTGTTATTCTGGCTGGAGGTCTGGGACAAGTAGAATTCTGCAGGGATCTGTGCTGAGAAGAACAATTGTAAAGTTTGGACCGTCAACGGGTATTTAAGATTCAATGATTATCAGTGCAGAGTGGACAAACTGATACATCTGTGACACTACAAACGCTAAAAAAGGTTTATTCAGGGGCTCCTCACTAAATACCTCGACTATTGCAACCCAGAGCAGAGTTAGTCAGGGCACATTCCTTAAGGTGGTGATGGCCATAACATTTTAATTATTGTTCACACCCAGTAATACACATACCACTGTAATTACTTTAGCCTCGACGGAATGGCCAGGCAAACTGGTATTACGGATGGTAATCTGTTAGGCAAACTGGGAATTTCATTGAGGCTGACTTTAACTAAAAGAAAGAATAAAAGAATGTTGTTTCATTGGACTTCGCAGTCTTGGCCCATAACTGATTATTTTCATCAATGTGAGTAAGAATACATGTAGTTCTGGGTCAATAGTCAGGGGTATTTTATAGTCAAATGCACCGGTAATTTAGTTTTAGTTTAGCTTAGAGATACAGCACGGAAACAGGCCCTTCACCCACCGAGTCCATGCTGACAAGTGATCCCCGCACACTAAAACTATCCTACTCACACTAGGGACAATTTATATTTATGCCAAGCCAATTAAGCTACAAACCTGTACCTCTGTGGAGTGTGGGAGGAAACCAAAGATCGCGGAGAAAACCCTCGCAGGTCATAGAAACATAGAAATTAGGTGCAGGAGTAGGCCATTCGGCCCTTCGAGCCTGCACCGCCATTCAATATGATCATCGCTGATCATCCAACTCAGTATCCCGTACCTGCCTTCTCTCCATACCCCCTGATCCCCTTAGCCACAAGGGCCACATCTAACTCCCTCTTAAATATAGCCAATGAACTGGCCTCAACTACCCTCTGTGGCAGAGAGTTCCAGAGATTCACCACTCTCTGTGTGAAAAAAGTTCTTCTCATCTCGGTTTTAAAGGATTTCCCCCTTATCCTTAAGCTGTGACCCCTTGTCCTGGACTTCCCCAACATTGGGAGCAGTCTTCCTGCGTCTAGCCTGTCCAACCCCTTAAGAATTTTGTAAGTTTCTATAAGATCCCCTCTCAATATCCTAAATTCTAGAGAGTATAAACCAAGTCTATCCAGTCTTTCTTCATAAGACAGTCCTGACATCCCAGGAATCAGTCTGGTGAACCTTCTCTGCACTCCCTCTATGGCAATAATGTCCTTCCTCAGATTTGAAGACCAAAACTGTACGCAATAGAGTCAAGGTCAAGGGGAGAATGTACAAATTCTGTACGGACAAGCGCCCGTAGTCGTGATCGAACCTGGATTTCTGGCGCTGTAAGGCAGCAACTCTACCGCTGCGCCACCGTGCCGCATTAATGGAACAATTAAATTCTTACTGCAGCTCGACAGGCACATTAACGCAAAAACCCAACAATAAATAGACAATGCAATCAATTATCAGTTGTACTAGGTAAACCAGACCGTAATAGAGCAAGTTGAACTATATAGTGCAACCTATACATAGTCCATCATAGTTTGGTGCTGAAAGTTTCTGGTTAGGGTTTTACAGGGGTGGCTCAAGAGACCGACGGATGATTGGAGGAAGCGCCTCTTGAACTTGGAAGTGATGGTTCTATGGCTTCAGTACCTTCTTGTGCAGTCTTGGTCTCCTAATTTGAGGAAAGACATTCTTACTATTGAGGGAGCGCAGTGTAGGTTCACCTGGTTTGTTCCCGGGATGGCGGGTCTGACATATGATGAAAGAATGGGTTGACTGGGCTTGTATTCACTGGAATTCAGTAGAATGAGAGGGGATCTTATAGAAACATATAAAATTCTTAAGGGATTGGACAGGCTAGATGCAGGAAAAATGTTCCCCATGTTGGGGGAGTCCAGAACCAGGGGTCACAGTTGAAGAAAGAAAGGTAGGCCACTTAGGACTGAGACGAGGAAAAACTTTTTCACCCAGAGTTGTAAATTCACCCAAAGTGGAAATCTCTGCCACAGAAGGCTGTGGAGGCTAATTCACTGAATGTTTTCAAGAGAGAGTTAGATATAGCTCTTAGGGCTGAAGGAATCAAGGAATATGGGAAAAATGCAGGAACAGGGTACTGATTTTGGATGATCAGCCATGATCATATTGAATGGCGGTGCTGGCTCGAAGGGCCGAATGGCCTACTCCTGCACCTATTTTCTATGTTTCAATGTTTCTTCCAGATGGTAGCAGTACTTTGTGTCCTATTTTGAAAACCAATCCTTGCAGTTCCTTGTTTTCTACATGCCACTAAAATAGATGCTCGTCAAATTACAATAGGATTCTACTAAGTCCACTGTTTTTCCGCTTTGTAATATTGAATACCGTGCAAAACATTTCACTGGCTGCAAAGCATTTTTGAAATTGTGAGCAACACTGTGAAAATCTGAGTCTTTGTTTTTCCTCCTTTAATGGTGACCACAGTCGAGACGAATTAGCAACCTACGGCATTTTCAAGGACAATGACTCACAGTTCAGGACTTTATCTTTACACGATTTGTAATAACTGCTGTCCACTGTATGCCGAGAACCATTGCAGACCTATTTCTTCAACGGGCAGCGAAAATATGGGTGTGAGCTAAAAATATTTCAACAGTTGATAGAAAGTGCCAAGTAACCACTCACTGTGGTCAGCAGAGCATTGACATCCCTACTCCCACAAAAGCAGCTGAATCCACATTGGTGGTAAGTCAACACTGAGTCTGTTTTCAGCCCTGAAGTACCCATGCAGGACACACATTGTAAAACTAGCTGTTGAATCATGTTTATTTCAGTAGCGCCTGGAATGACAAACGGTGCCGTATGTACACACCTCACATTCATATGAGTGCAGAACCAATACTTTCGGGGGAAGACACAAAGTGCTGGGTCAGGTAGCACCTCCATTGAACATGAATACGTGGGGTGTTGGGTTGGGATCCTTTTTCAGACTGTTTGTCCCAGGGGAGAGAAAGCTGGAGGAGGGGCAAAGCCTGGCAAGTGATAGGTGGATACAGATGAAGGGGGTTCAGTTAAATTTAGTTTAGTTTAGTTTAGTTTAGTTCAGTTTAGTTTATTATCAACGTATACCAAGGTACAGTGAAAAGCTTTTTTGTTGCATGCTATCCAGTCAGGAGAAAGACCGTAACCTCTGACTGCTTGATTTGATTACAAGTACAATAAGACGTGATTATAGTCAACCTGCCCACAGTGTACAGATGGTTGAATAAAGCCCAGAAATGAAATGACAAAAATGTCAGATTAGGAGATAAGGATGGAGGGGCATGAAACGTGAAGCCAGATGAAAGAATATAGATGGAGGGGAAAGGGAGGGGGGAAGGGAGAAAGAAAAAAGTCTGAGAAGGGTAAAGACCCGAAACTTCACCTATCGAAGCTCTCCAGAGATGCTTATCGGCCCGCTGAATTACTCAAACACTTGGTGTATTTAATCTGTTTTAGTCATATTAGTTTACAGTGAATATTTTTCAGGGCACTTCTTTAAAGGAATCCCAGGGGAACTTTTGCACTCATCCGAGAAACCAAGTTGGGTTTTGGCCTCGTGGACTGTCAGCCTGACTTCACCAGTTTATAAGTGATTGCAGTAACCGCACACAGACACTGATCTCATTCGATATTAAAGCCTCAAACTCAGGGAAGGGAGGAAATGACAATTTACATTGCGTTCGGTACAGATGGTGATGGAATTGTGGATTGGAGAGGCAAGGCAGGTCGTTAGGACTGGTCAGGGTTCATTTTGACCATGTGGAATGCTTAAAGTATGGAACATATTGCATAATTTCCATTTCCGTTAAAGGTGGTATGAAGCAAAAATGAAGGCCCCGTTACCACATATTGTAATTAAAAACCTGAAAATACAGGGAATAAAAATTAAAAAACAAGAAATACTGCTGATCTTTCAATTTTTTGATAAAACAGGCTGCTTTTTGATAAAATTGCTCCTATACTTTCATATGGAGAAAGACTGGATAGACTTGGCTTGTACTCGCTAGAATTTAGAAGTTTGAGGGGGGATCTTATAGAAACTTACAAAATTCTTAAGGGGTTGGACAGGCTAGATGCAGAAAGATTGTTCCCGAAGTTGGGGAAGTCCAGAACAAGAGGTCACAGTTTAAGGATAAGGGGGAAATCTTTTAGGACCGAGATGAGAAAAACATTTTTCACACAGAGAGTGGTGAATTTGTGGAATTCTCTGTCACAGAAGGTAGTTGAGGCCAGTTCATTGGCTATATTTAAGAGGGAGTTAGATGTGGCCCTTGTGGCTAAAGAGATCAGGGGGTATGAAGAGAAGGCAGGTACAGGATACTGAGTTGGATGATCAGCCATGATCATAATGGTACCTATTTTCTATGTTTCTATGTTTACCCATTTTACACCAACCAGGTACACCATTTTCTCTGCAGTTAGGTTTGGCCTCACTGACAAAGCTGGTGAAAAACATCTTCATCAGGACTACAGTTGGGAAGATAATTAAGTTGGGTGGTAACACCTGCTTCCAATTTGCTCTGCTTCCAAGATGAGGCTTTCCATATGAGAACCTCTGTGATGCCCTCAGTCTTTAGTGAACATGGTTTCTTCCCCTGGCTGAAATAGATGGATTCCTCACCCGTGTCTCCTCTGTGTCCTGGAGTCCTGCTCTCGCTCCCTCTTCCATCAGACACAACAAGGACAGAGTTCCCCTGGACCCCATCTTTCACCTCTCCAGCCCCCGCATCCAACCAACACATCATCCTCTGACATTTCCGCCACCTCCATCGTGGTCCCACCACTAATCACATCTTCCCATCTCCACCCCTTTCCACTATCCCCAGAGAACCTCCATGGTTCATTTATCCTTTCCCTCCCAAACCAAGCCGCCTCCCCAGGTACATTTCCATCTGCAACCGCAGAAGATGTAACACCTGTCCTACCTGTCCCTGAGATGAAGCGTAGACTCAGCGACTGTACTCACCGAACAATAACGCTCAGTCGGCCCACTGGATCTCCCGGTTGCTAACTACTTTAACTCCCCATCCCATTCCCATACTGACCTTTTGCTTGGTCTCAAGCCGAAACTTCATCCATTCCTTCGCCCCATAGATGCTGCCTCACCCGCTGAGTTTCTCCAGCATTTTTGTCTACCTTCATATTTTGCTAGGCTAGCTTACAACCCATTGGTGTGAACATTGAATTCTCTAAGTTTAGGTAACTTCTACAAATACCTCCCTACCACCACCCCCCCCCCCCCCCCCCCCCCCCCCCCCCCCCCCCCCGTCCACCTGTCCCTGAGGAAGCGTAGACTCAGCAGCCGTTTCACCGAACGTTAACGCTCAGTCTGCCAAGGCCTACTGGATCTCTCGGTTGTTAACCACTTTAAGTCCCCTGTAACTGGAAGGAAGGGGGAAATATTTTAAAGGATTCTGAGGGGGTACTGTTTTCACACAAAGGGTGGTGGATGTAAGGAACGAGCAGCCGGAGGAGGTAGATGAGGCAGGGACTATCACAATGTTTTAAGAAGCAATTCGGTATATGGATAGGACAGGTTTAGAGGGATAAGGGCCAAATGCAGGCAAGTGGGACTATTTAATAATCTTATAATAATAATCTTATTTATATAGCACATTTTTAGTCAACTTGCATTGACCCCAAAGTGCTTCACATAATTACATTACATTTTACACACAGGCAAAGGTGGGTGAAGTGTCTTGCCCCAAGGACACAACGACAGTATGCACTCCAAGCGGGATTCGAACCGGCTACCTTCCGGTCGCCAGCCGAACACTTAGCCCATTGCGTCATCTGTCGTCCCACATATTTAGCACATGTTGGTCGGTGTGGGCAAGTTGGGCAGAAGGGCCTATTTCCATGCTGTATGACTCTATGGCTCTAAGTGGCAGGAGAAAAGTGTAATAGATGGGATAATGCCTCCATGACACAGGGACTGTCAATTCGTGTCCACTTTTCTCAGTGTCCCTTTACTGTCCTTGTAACCCCCTGAAAATAATAAGCGATAAGTTACAGGAAGCCACCTCAAGTATCTGGATGACGCTTACCAAACCTCTGCATTAGTCATACGCCATGTCTAGGAGACACACGAGCCAACAACAAATTGGACCTTACTTTTATTTCTGTGAAACTTCCAGTCAGTTGGAGTACTGTTAACAATGACCCCCCATAACTGAGCAAAACATTCATCATTTACCAGATCACACTGTGGGAATTACAACTCTAAATCTTTATTTAATGTCAAGCTTTATGAAGGTGAGATTGAATCAGTCCTCAGTGCTGCATGCTGCTGAAATGCCCTCTCATTAGACATCCGATCAATCATTCTGCAAATGACGCTTCAGAGATGAGACTGGGTTCTTGTAGTTCTCCGAAGCATTTCAAAACCATTAATCGCTGGTGAACTTCAACCCCCTATTACACTGCGAGGTGCAAACTGCTTTTTAATTCATCCGAGATTTTACAATTAGAGGAAATAACTGTGCACAATTCCCTATAATTCATGTTCCCTGTGTAATGTTCTTTAAATGTTTCTCCAAAAGCTTACCTTCACATCCAATTTAAAATTTAGTTACGTACTTCCCTCAGGGACAACAGACCTTCTCTCAGACTCGTCAGTGTCAATCTTTATTAGCACCTCGGTGAGGTTTTTATTACTGTCAGCATTTGCCAGGCCCTCTTGTCAGGTGGCAGCTGCTTCAAGTCTACCTGCAAGAATTTAGCCTGTCATTTGTTGATTGGTAGGTTTGTCATTTGCAAATGATCTATACAGTACCTTAACGTCACAACACAGTGGCGGCACTCCCCCGAGAGACATTGAGATTTAAGGATAGTCAGCAATCATGGCAAACAGCAGGATTCTGTAACTGACCAGAGTTGCTTCCTCCCACACATATCTTTGTTCGACTGCTTGTTCTCCCATTACACCCCAATGCAACTCCACCACCATCCCCAGGCAAGCTTAGCGTAAAAGGTGAGCACACAAATCGCTTGCCAAGCGATTGATATTAATTTATATAGCACTGACCCAAACAAAAGAAATCATATTATGTAGTAATTTTCCCCTAATTACATTCAGGATGAAGATATATTTCAATATTTCAGCAATTACAAAGTACGGTAATTTAAGTCTATTAAACCGAACTGGGAATTTGAAGCAGTTTCGATGATAATGTAATAACTTCTACCATTGAATTCGACACACAATCAAGGAGAAAGGTGCCTGCTGAGAAGATGCATAAGTTTGAATCAAACACATAGCAAATCGGCCTTTCTGGATTCAGAAATTGACGGAGCACACATTGAAGCCATTTACGTACTTTTCATATTTCCTTACAACATAGAAGGAAGGCATTTGGCCCATTGAGTCTATGCTGTCTAACAGAGCAATCGCATTTCCCACAGTTTTCTGTCCATGGGGTGGCATGATGACACGGTGATAGTGCTGCAGCCTCGCGGCACCAGAGACCTGGGTTCAACCCTGACCACGGGTGCTGGCTGTACAAAGTTTTTTACGCACTCCCTGTGGGTTTTCTGCAGCTGCTCCATTTTCCTCCCACATTCCAAAGACGTGCAGGTTCGTAGCTTAATTGGCTTTGGTAAAATTGTAAATTGTCCCTCGCGTGTAGGATAGTGCTAGTGTACGGGGTGATCGCTGGTCGGCGCAGATTCAGTGGGTCGAAGGGCCTGTTTCCACGCTGCACCTCTAAAGTAAACTAACATAAAGTTCCATTAAGTCTACCATTGACATCAGGGACAATTTCCAGATACCAATTAACCCATGGTGACCAATTAACCTATCGACTCGGGTGATTTTGGAATATAGGATGAAACTGGAGCACCAAAAGGAAACCCACGCAGTCACTGGGATGAAGTGAAAAATGCACAGTCTCACAAAGCAAGTTGCGAATGATCCCAGGTCTCGGAGCTGTGGGGCAACATTGCCATCAGTGTCACTGTGACATCGCCACTCGGCCCAGTATGCCTTTGCTGCTTGTTTGAAAGCATTATCCAATTTCTCCCACCACACTGCTCTTCCCAATAACCCTGCAAATGTTTATTTTTAATAAATAGATGTACGATTGCCTTTTGCAAGTTATTATTGAACCTTCTCCCGCCACCCCTTCAGGTTGTGCACCACAGACATGGCAAATCACGGGGTAAACAGGATTGTCCATTTTTTTTCCAAAGTGGCGACGCTCGCTAATGGCAACAGTTTCTGCGTAACTTTTCTGTCAAAACCGATAATTTCGAACACCTCTATTTCGAACATCCCCTCCGAGCCTTCATTCTCAGCCCTGAGGAGTTTATTTTCCCTTTCAGTGCGTTGCTACCTAAATAATCTCTGTGTGGATTGAGGTGGCTGTTGTCAACAGCTTTATCTCATTCCGAGTTTAAAAAAAAAATGGTGATAGCACAAAGCCTCAGCAGCAAGCCATTATCACTTTGGCTGTGGAGAGGGGAGCCTCCTGCAGAAACTGTCCCTCATCTGTTTTCCACCTAGCTGAACCGTCTAAATGATGATTAATCACCGAATAACACCAAGTGCTCTGACAGGGAGATAATAGGAGGCAGAAAGCAAGGAATTGGGAGAAACAGGCGGGTGCTTGTGGTCCAGTATGGGTGGGTGGAGGCCCGAAGAAGATGGATGGCCTGATAAATGCTTGATGCTTAAGGGAACTTTCTTTAACAAGTGAAAACCAAAGCTACTGACAAATCCAAGCACCTAGCACTAAGCACATCAAACTGACACATATCCCTGAGCTGAATGACTAAATTCGGCGCAATTTAATACGGAAATGTAAAACCGATACTTTAATCCAGGATTTCGTCTTTTTTTTAGTGTTCTCCTAATCTGTCAGCATTTCACTGGGCTGCTCATAACCTGGGTCATAATCAAGGGATCTTAGTCCTGTGGGTTTGGTTTGGTTTAGTTTAGTTTAGTTTAGTCTAGTTTAGAGACACAGGTCGTTTGGAGGGATCGGATTTTACACACTGAAACATTCCACAATCTTTGATTAATACAGCACAAGATTAGCTGATATTAAAAATTCACAGCTGATCAAGTAATTGACACCCAACAACATCATCTATGCAGTGCTACAAGGTTTTTTAAGGGGTCGGTGGTTGGTGCGGACTAG